>NC_135333.1:5460131-6159767 GCF_023851605.1 Tamandua tetradactyla
ACACTCTAAAGTCTATGAAACATTCAGGAGTGTATTTCCGTTATAAAAGTGAAAGAAAATGGTCTCCTATACACGTCCCTTCCAACTAGCTGGAGAGCCCAGTGGTTACCAAAAACACAAATATAAAACTTTAAAGACTTTCTGTGATCTGCCATCCCAATCTAAGTTGCATAGAACTTGGGACAATTACAATAATAAGCATTAAGTATCTACCGAGAATCAAAGAACAGCTATGTGAGAAACCAAAGAGAAAAAGATATTTGATTTCGAATCTACAGAACTGCATACTTTTTTGGGGGGAAAAACAAAAAGTGAGTAGATAAAAGAATCTACTGTGGAGAAAGCCAGAGGCTGGGCTAGTTTCAAACTTTAGTCATTATTATATAGGAAGAACCTAAAAGAAAAAATTAAGATCAAAGAGGCAGAGAGTGCAAGGGTAGTTCAGTAGTAGAATTCCTGCCTGCCATGCAGGAGACCCGGTTCAATACCCAGTCCATGGACTTTCCAAAAACCAACAAGCAAACAAAGAAAGAAAAATTCAAGAGAGGGTGCTGCAATAATGATCCCATGGGAAAAAAATGAAATGTGACCCTGGCACATAGCATACAAAAAAGAAAAAAGCATGAAGCAAATATTCTGGCTCTGTAAGAATCAGGAATACTCCTAAGCTACTACTCCTGTCAACTAGGGAATGGTTCTGTTCTTTTGCAGGCTAGAGCTTACAGTGGGCTTCAGGAGTTTTACAATTCTGTACTATGAATTTTCTACCCAACACAGACCACTATAATGAACTGCCATATACCTAGCCCCTAGAATTATTAAGATTTTGCCTTTGTGGATGACTTTAAGAGTTCCTTGTACTCCAAGACAATTTTGAAAGTACCCTTGTGTGAATTAACAATGGTAAAAACAAAACATCTTCCCATTTTTGTACCCACAAAAAAGACTAGTAAGAAAATAAACTGTTTGCTTCATAAGTTTATATTGTTGAAAATTAAACTCTTCTATACTGAAGTTACTCACCAATGCAGGAAACCATAGTGCTTTCTTTTTATCCAAACTAACATAATCTACACATACAACTTTTCCTAGTAGCTCATCAATCTGTTTCCTCTCATCCTCATCTTCATCACTGGAGGATGATGAAGACTCTTCCTCTGGTCTAGAGAGAAAAAAATATATGATATTTTAATTTATTTTCACAAAGAATAAGCATGCCAAGCTGCTGAATATAAGTATGCTAGAAGTTTTATCCCATTTCCTGAAACATAAAAAATGGCTAATTTAATTAATCCTTTCTAGACAGTTTACTAAATCGCTAAAGAATTTACCATTACAGGAAAACATAATTTTTCTAAAAATCATATTTATTGAGTGCTATTTTAAAAAATTATGGGGAAGATAAATTTTTAAGAACAAAATTATTGACCAAATCCTCAAAATGCATAAAGTCCTATATTAAACATCCCAATACTAAAGCATACCAGATTCCAAGCTCAGATTAAAGGAATTCTGGAAATATGAATTTCACACTCCCAAAACAAAGCTAATTTAAAAAGGGGAGCTGAGGGTGAAGGTGGTTGTAACCCACCAGAGATCACCACTGCAATCCCCAATATCAAATAAACACAAATTAGGAATTTATAAGTTTCACAATACGGTTCTTTTGTACTGCTAAAAATTACTTTCAGTTACACTGTCTATTGGACTAGCATATTAGAAAAATGTTAAATGTCAGAAGAAAATGGAAGGCTCTAAAAGCAACAGCTGGCTGTTTCAGAAAAGAGTGCAGTAAGAAGTAGACCTAAAAAAGAAAAATAATTAAAACAAAACTTAACAAAAAGAGGCATTCCTTTTAAGCCCATACTCGTTGATAAAAGAAAGACTTCTTACAACTGACTGCTCAAAATACCCAGAATAAGTAAAACATTAGGAAATGCTGATTAGATAGACTGCAATGTATGTTCTTCTTATAAAATAAAACAGCATAGTGGCTATATACTAATTCTCTATAGGGATGAGTAACAGTTTTAGATTGACTGACAAAAAATGTAAATTAATAGATAGTTAATAGAATTCTAGTCTAAAACTAAACATGATTTATCATATTTGGTTGACTGGGACAAAAAATCCAGTTTTCTTTGAATTTTAATATAAATTTAAAATTTATATTACATATGCCAATATAAATATAAATGAAGCCAAAACTATTATAACAACATTAAATATTTTAGAGTAATATGGCGAGAACTGCTATTTGATTTCAATAATCCAAATAGCTTTATTCAAATGGCACATTATCTCTCCACTTTCTCATAACTGTACAACAAAACCAAACTTAAAACCATTATTATTCCTTTTTCAAAGTAGTCCTAAAAGAATCAATCAAGTAGGGTTTTATAGACACCCTTTAAATAATTAACATTAGCAAAATAGAAAGCCACAATGTCAGAGATGACTGTCAAAATCTGTAAAACACAGAGAAAACTGGGTTTTATTTGGATAACAATGTTACTGCATTTTTTACAAAAACTCTGAAGAAGCCTGAAGATAACAGATTCCAAAAAAGTTTTATCAAAAAACTTTGACTGACATTATACTGATATTTCTTTAAGCCTTCAGCACCTTATAAAAACTTAAAATTGTTGTAATCCATACCAACTCTGAAATCTGTTCTACAACTAATTGTTGCCAAGTATTTTGAAATTTATTCCTTTTATATATATATATGTTATTTAAAGAGAAAGAAGAGTATAACAGGGAAGACAGGATCTAACAAATAAGTATGACTGCTGGATCATTATACTGATATTTCTGTTGGTCTCCAGTGTCTTGCAGTAGCTAGAAGAAAAAATGAAAAATACTGAGACTGTATAACCCATACCAGACATTCAATTTTTTTCTATAATTACTTGCTAAAATGTACTTGGAAATTTATCTCTTTTCTGAATATATATATTGTACAATAAAAAATTAAGAAAAAAACTTTGAATAGATAAAAACACGTATCTCATGGCAGATTTTGTTATACATATGCTATCATGAAAATGAAAAATAAACAAAATTAATTATCTAGGTTCCACTCTGAAACCATCCCCAAACTTGCGGAATACATCTCTTTCCTCTTACCTACTCAAAACTTTGTTTCAGCAATGCTTCTTTCTCTCTCCTGCATCAATTTTTCTGCTAGAATCAGCCCCATAAGCACACTGTTATTTCCATCTATATCTGCTATTTCTCTCATCTTACAAAAAAAAAATCCGCTACCTTTACTTTGCTCGGCGGCTACCACCTCACTCCTCAATCCCCAGTCCCTGACACACACTCTTTTCAGTAGAACAAACCTGGAGACTTCTTCCTCCAGATATCTGGAAATTCTTTCATCTACTCTAAGTCTTTGCTTAAATGTCATCTCAATAAAGTTACTGTGCCCACTTTTTTCAAATTTACAACTTGTCAGTCTACCTACCTCCCTTCACCCTACTTTTATTTTTATTTTCACAGTACTTAGAAGCTCTTATCATATTATATAATTTATTCATTTCTTATGGTTGTTCTTTATTGTAAACCTCCCCCCCCCCGCCCCCTAAAACAAAAGCTATAAAGGCAGAGATATTTTAAATATCTGTTTTGTTTACTGATGTATCCTAAGTACCTGAACAGTGCTCGGCACAGTCTAGTTGTTCCATAAATGAAGGAACCAAATAGATTTACTTCTTTCTACTATGGTTCTTAAAGTACTTTCTCTGAAATAACAAAATATATATGATTAATGTAAACTCTATCATTATATTGAAGGCTACTTCATCCTTTCAGAGCCATTTCGCCAGGAAACCGTTTACACGAGACAGGTATTCAATAAGCTGATGAACTAAAACAAATGGAGCACTGGAAATATTTTAAGGGTGCAAAGAGAGAGCAAACAGAGAGCCTGCTTGTTTTTTCCTTCAACTCTGACACTGTTACTTCTCTGGTGGCACAAGAAAATAATGCACTATCTCTATGAAATAAAATCTGACGATGCCACTGGAGACAAAGCTAATTACACGGAAATATTTATCACAACAGAATAACAGCTAATTGCTTAATGCTGACCACAGTACACATAACTTATGCATATCACTATTAATTGTAAATCAAGTAAGAAGAAATTAAGACTGCACCAAAGAAAAGCAAATGATAAGATGCAAACAGAAAATTATACTAGGAAATTCAAAGGCCCAGTCTTTGAAATGAAATTCTGATTTCAATGATCTCTATTATTTCAGGCAAGCCAATTAACTCAGTTTCAAATTTTGTACAGTAAGTTAAAAATTTGTTTCAGTCAGTATCAGGGAAGACTGACAATGTATAGCTTCTGAAATTATGTTCCTTTTCCCAATTTTTAACAAGTATAGGATCAAATTCTCATATAAAAATAAAGCAACAACAAAAAAGAACTTCTGCAGTTAGTGGTGATGATTATAAAACTCTGTGAGTACACTAAAAATCACTGACTTCCAAGGATGAATTTTATGGTATGTGAATTATAATCAATTTTCAAAATGTTTTAAAAATCTGCAAAACTGCAAATACCAGATATAAATCTCTAGTTTACTGGGTAAATCTTAGCACTGTCACTGTGTAAAAACTATACACATAAATAATCCCTAAGAAGAATCACTAATAGGTTTTCTTGTGTTTTCTTCTCTTTCTGGAGAAGAAAAAAAGTAACAGCAAATAGACTGCTTTCCTACTGCAGCAGTAACACATATACGTTTGCTAGTTTATTAGAAAAAACTTTTTGGAGGGGACGTTGGGAAAGCAGATATTCCCATAATTTCAGGCACTCTATTCTTTACACAGAAACAAACAAAAAGCCCTACATGTAATGGGTAAATTATAAAGGCAAAACGCAATCAAGTTATACAATGATTAAAAGGATCAATAACTTGTTAAAAAGCTAACAAACCAGAGGATGAAAACCACTAAAGAAAATACTTGATTTCATTAGCACTATAGGTAAGATATAAACAGAAAGGAATTTTAAGAAAGGTGTCAAAATAATGAATTTTAGAAAATCTAGGTGCAGACTAACTGACGTGTGGATTAACAGCTGTTAAAAGAAAACCAAGGTATTATTTACACAACTACGACAAAGGGAGTCCTGGGAATCTTGGAAAGAGATAATATATTTATTTTTGCATATAAAAAAATTTTAAGTGGAAATCAGAGAATTAAAGGCCTTTTTGCTCCATCTATAATGAAGACTTATTTCAATGGCACAATGAAAAAAGAAACAAGGCACAGATGAATGACATTAAAGATCCAAGCCCAAGATTCTGTTATAGAAGCTCATTCTGAAGAGAAGGGAGAAAGAACTTAGAGGAAGATTAATTAAGGAGATGGAAATTCAAACTGAGGTACCTGACTATGATGTTTACATACCAATCTTTAAAGCATTAAATAAGCGCAACATTATAAGTTCTCTTGTCAGGAGAATGATCACAATAGTCTTCGGGAAGAAACAGCAGGCAGAAACAAGACTACACACAGAACTGGGCTTCATTTGTTAGACTGTGACTTCTCAACCTTTTGTCTACCTTCATACTTTGTGCATGCATAACACATTTCCAACAGTAAGTCTCTCATTACACACAGAAATTCTCAACTGGAGAATCACTAACTGAGAAAATTTGCTGGAATATTTAGAAAGCAAGGATTAACTTGTTCAGTGACAACAGCATGTTTTATTCTCATATTCAAGAAAGGGACACCTCAGCTAAAAAACGTATTGACTTCTTAATAGATCATAATTATTCATCAATGACATTTGTAGAGAGGTTTAAAAAAAGTCTAAATATGAAAGCATTTTTCAAAATTAAAAAAAGCTTGACAGGTATAAAAACTGCTTTTCCTATAACTAATATAGAACATTGCTTAAAAAAATTCGCATAATGTAGCAACAGTCCTATCTGTCAGAGATAAACATCATTAAACAGAATTATAAGTACTCACATATATGCACATTTGATATACATAAATGAAACCATATTAAATACTGATATTTCATCATGAAAATGTTTTCATGCCAACATATGATAATGATATCTGATACTTACATAGTGCTTTCTATATAAACACTTTAAGTATACGAACTCATTTAATCTTCAGAACAATCCTAAGAGATAGGTAATGCAATTATACCAATTTTAATGATGAGAAAATTGAGGCCTAAAAGGATTAAGTAACCCTGCCCAAGGTCACACACAGCAAAGCAGTGGCAGAGCCAAGATTCTAACTCAGATCATCTGGCTCCACAGTCTATACTTTGAACAACTATATCATATTGCCACTTTCAAAGACTAGAGAACTGAAAATCCATTACTAATGAAATAATTTTACATTAAATACACCACTTCTTACTGCTATGCCATCATCAATCATAATTAAGAGTTGGCTACAGTGGAAAGAGACTAATGGTCAATGGTAGATAAAATCTTAATTCACTACTATAGTCGTTATTCAAAAAAAAAAAAAATCAAAGGATTTAACTTATAAGTCATTCAATGAATATTCTGTGGCAACATAATAGTCCTTGGAAAAATCAAAAACATTATTAGATCACAGTAGCATCTAATATTCACAACAGGATTTTCTTACTAATAATGCCATAGTACATTTTTTCATTTATTTTTCTTTCTAGCTAGAACAATCAAGTTTTAAGTGTCATATGTACAAGAGTAAATAACAGTTACAACCTGAGCATCCTAAAAATAATCAGCTCAAACAGAAAGCTAAGTCACCAGCCAGAGAAATAATTCCCCCAGTAATTAAGGAAAACATTTTCAAGATTCAGTGTTAGGGAAGAAGAAAATGCCTGACTCAAATCACAAGTATAGTAGGAAAATAAGTAAAAGATATGTTTTAATATAAGGATTAATATTCTAATTTTCTCCCTCAAATGAGCAACTATTTATTTACTATTAAAATTAATTTGAGATGGGCCACAGTGGCTCAGTGGCAGAGTTCTTGCCTGCGATGCCGGAGACCCAGGTTCTATTCCCGTTGCCTGCCCACGTAAAAACAAACAAACAAACAAAAAAACACCTCACCCCCAAAATAAAGACAAACTCGCTAAAAATTAAAAAAAACTAATATGGGGGGTGGTGCGATGGTGGCTCAGTGGCAAAAGTTAGTGGCCTGCCATGCCAGAGACCTGGGTTCAATTCCCAGAATCTACCCATGAGAAACAAAAAACACTATTTTGAAAAAATTGATTATCTAAACAAAAAGAATCAATCCATTGAATGGGAAGAAGCCCATGGTGTAAGAAGGAGTTCAAATGCTGGTACCTTCCTTCCTATGTTCCTGGGATTAGTCACTTGCTGCTGTTTTTGAGGCCAAGTGACCCAATTTTCAATAAGGATAAAAATAATACCTACTTTTATGGGTTTCTTGTAAACCTAAGTAACATATGACATACTACTTAACCAACTTCTACTTCCAAAGTTCAGATACAATTAGATTTAATATCTGCTACTATATACTGAATGAAAGCATTCATATAAACTAAAGTTTTTAATAATTCAACTCAATATTTACTTTCAATGGCTATTCTGACAGTATTGGGCATAGGTATATTAAAAATGTTAATCAAAGTAATGCATTCAAAATTATTTTTAAGGGGCAGGTACATAGACAGTTCAGTGGTAGAATTCTCGTCCGCCATACAGGAGCTCAAGGTTCCATTCCTGGCCTATGCACTCAAAAAAAAAAAACACCACAAAACAAAAACTTCAACAAATGGTGTGCGATAACAGGATATCCACCTGGAAAAAGAATGAAACGTGACTCCCACCACACAGAATATGAAAAAATAAAAATTATAATTATTTTTAAAACAACCTCTGAAAGATCAAATTACATCTACATTTCCCTCCAACTTCCTTTCCCTCTCCAAGGAAGAAATTGTTTTTATGCCTCTTAGCTATTTCTCTGATAGCTTCTACCTTATTTCTAAATAATATTCTAATACTAGTATTTCTCGCATTATGTACTTTAAACATTCTATTGACTTTTTATTGTTATGAAGACCACTTACATTTAATACCACCTCTCTACCCTCCATCCTATTAATGTAACTGTATCATTTTTAGTTCAATAATCACTGTTTAGGACTACATAATTATTATTCACTAAGCATCAAATAGTTTTCTGTGATTATATTTCCTTTTTATTTCCTACTATATTTCTTATCATATCTTTCATTTTTCTCCAACATTCCACTATATAAGGTAACTCAACTCTTAGGTTTTAAAAGATCTTTTCTCCATTCTGCACTATACCAGCATTTCAGTGTTCTACTGAAAAGCCCTGATGCCATTGCACCTCTTTACCTTTGCAAAAGATTCTTTTTCTTTCTGGAACTGTTTGAAGATCACCTCTTTCTTCCTTGTGACCTAAAATTTCATGATCCCTTATGCCCTGTGATCCCTTTAAATTTAGAGCCTTTTAGAGCCTAGGCATATTTCATTAAAGCAATCTGTTAAAACAGGCAGAATGTGTGTCAGACTGTGAGGAAACATAAAAATGAGTAAGACAGTTCTGCTATCAAGGAGATTAAAATTATTAGGAAGAGAAAACAAATACTACAATGACAACAAGAGGTGAAATCTTGTTTATGACATTGGATAAATGCAAAGAATTGGGGGTTTAAAGGAGAGAAAAATATGTTCAGTTTCAAGGAAAGAGTTTGGGGAGGTATAAAATGGCTCGCATAAAGACAGAAGCATATCTGTTCTGACTCAAAGAGAGAATAAGACAGTGGCAAGGAAGGGGGCATTTGAAATATAAAAAGCAGTGGGGAAAAAAGCATGATATCAGAAAAACAAAGGATGTAGTCAGAAAATATCAACGAGTTCCAATTTAACTATATCATCAAGACACATGTAGGGAGAAATGGGAGGTAGATATAGCTGTTAAGGTTGGCTAAACATGGAGAACCTCAACCACCATGTTCAGGAGTCTGAAAGTACTATTAGGTCTGAAATTATTATTAGATTCAGTTAGCATTTTGCAAATTACCATTTAAGAAATAATAACTATTGAAACAATGTTAGAAGGAGAAATTAATTCAGGTTCAACTAACAATTATTAAAATGGACTTACATATGATTAGATCTTCTTCCTCTATTTGTTTTCTTTCCTATGACTGGAGTGCCAAAATGTTCAGGGTTGGTGAGTGGGAGCTGGTCTAATGTCTGTGGGTAAGAACATAAACCCATCAAAAGTTATTACTTTGCAAGTTCTTTTTTCTTTTTAAACCAAATCAGTGTAAGAATATGTTCAGATTTTGAGATTAAAACTTCCCCCAAGGAAGATTAAAACACAACTTTCCTAGAGATAGAAAACTCTAATTTCAAAAATAAAGAGGAATTTTCCATTACAAAAAAAATAAATAAAGTGAAAAGAAACTCATCGATTCTCTTCAGATTATATCATTAGCTATTTGGAAGCTGATGGACTTCTAAAAATGATAAAAAAGAAAACAAACACGGGATGGTAAATACAGATGTGAGAGATAATACACCTAATTCCTAGACTGGAGCCAACTGCAGCTCAGATTTTTCTTTGTAGATAGGGAATTATAATCCAAAAATAGAATTCTTAAGTAACAAAATTATCAAGAAAAATATCAATTGCTCCAAAAAATTTTCAAATAGAATAAATTACTTTGCAAACATTTTCTGCAAAAAACTTTTTTAAAGAAAATAAGAAAAAACAGTTTTTCTACAATTAATTTTTTCCTTCCTTTTTATCCTGCAGCAACCAATATTGTGCTTGGTATTCAGATAATAATAAATAAATACTTCTTTCTTGTATCCAAGTCAAGCCCTTTGCCCCTCACTCCCATATAAACATGATTTCTAGGCAAGGGATTGGCTGATGGTTGGAAGCAGAAGGAAGAAAAAGTGATTTGGGATAGACTTTTTTAAATTTCTTAAACACTTTTTAAAAATTTCTCTTAACATTATTTCCTGAAAAGGTTTACACATCTAAAAGGTTGAGATATCAACCCCAAGATGCTATGATACCCTAACTGCTTTAATTCTCTTAATACCAATTTTGATATTCTACTTTTTTCATTGTGAAGATTTTCTACAGTCACAATTCATATTATCCTCCAAAATTCAACCTCTGCTACTACAGACAGTTTCATTAATTCTAGGGAAACTAGAGCTCCCTGGAAAACTGTTAAGGTGGGAGTGAGGATGGGGGATTGTTTACGATCCTTAAACTAAGGTTTAAGGATCAGATATCTAAATACAAACTAATGCTAAGATTTCAAAAGGAAATTTTTAACTTTTATTTTTTAAATTGAGATAATTTCGCTGAAATAATGATAAAGCAAAATGTGAAAAAGGAAACCTATTAATCCATTTTGCACAATTCATTAGAATACATTGTTAACGTATTTACAGTATATAAATACATTCATCCAATAACCAGTTTGAGAATATGGTAGAGGAAAAAAATTAGCCATAAAGTTAAACAATGATTCCTTCAAAACAGAGAAAAATTCACTAGTGTATATAAGACAAAAACCCTAAGCCTGCCAATCTAATCTATATGGAACCTACTCTTGCATAAAAGATCCTTAAGTCAGGCACTTTAAATGCATCATTTCAAGGCAAAAGCTGGCCCAAACGCAACATATGCCAAACAGAAACTCTTCAGAAGACTTCCTTATTAACCCCCAATTATTCTTCTCAAAGGGCTAAAATTTCACAGCAATGTATTAGGCAAATAAGGAAAATAAATTAATAAATTCACTTTCTGCCAAGCTAACAGATGGTTTAAATGAAAAAAAAAAAAAAATTAAGAACACGTTCATGAAAAAGCAGAGATTTTCTATTTTAAGTACCTGCTAGTCATTGATTGCACTTGTTACAGCAAAGAAAACATCCAAGATTTTTTAAGAGCTGTTTAGGAATGACATATAAGAATTTTCAAATAAGCCATAGTCTCTTGCTAGTATGCAACGAAGAATTAGAATAATAAAAAAGCAAAATCTGTCCCTGGACAGACCCATGTCCAAATTAAGACAGGGAAAGACCTGGGGGAGGATAGAACTTATCTTGTTTTATACCTAAAGAGCAAAACCCAGAGACTCCCAGAAGATATAAAAGAAAATTTCATCGGCCCGGTTATAGCATGTTTACAAATCTCCTACAGTTCTATTATCTATAATGGACTATAGGAAATGTGGAAGCTGGGATTTTATCTATTCTTTTTTTAGAGTTGTCAATACCCTGTGGAACAAGCAAAGAATGAAGTGCTACTGTGACCTCTTATCATGAAAATCTTGACGTTTCTGAATGAGATTAGTGAGCCAAGATAGTGCCACTATGATGTGGCTTTCCTCTCAAAGGTCACTGCACTGTATCATTTTCCAAAGAACCAGTGTCATCTTTAAAAGAAATACAATTTTTAAAAATATCAAAAATCGGTTATTTCATAAAGAGAAAATAATGGTAGATCAAATTTCCCTTTGTATATGCCTGACCATGTCTTCAATGTGCTTAATACGCTTATAATTTTAAAATATTTTTAACTGCTTGATTAATGCTTTTTCTCCTGAAACTTATGGTAAATTATCCTGCGTCCCAGTGCCTAGCACAGAACCTGGTATATGGGAAGGGGGTAAGGAATCATACATCAGGTTCTAATTTTCCTCAAGCAAAACATAAATAAAAGTGTTCACATGCATGGACAAATAGAATAAAACTGATCCTCCCTTAAGGTAAAAAAGTATTTAGCTATTTGTTTAAAATTGTTTCAGACTTTTATAACAAATGTCTTATGGACCATTCTAACTTCAAAATCTCCTAGTAAAAAAATTAACATTTTAAATATTGCTCTTGACTTAGTAAGACACATGCCTTCATTTAACAATTAACACTCCAAAGTCTTCAAATCTTTGATTGAGTCATATAATTGAACACGTGCTCCATAAGGAGAATGAAATTATTTCTAAGAATTAATTAAACAGAAAAAATTGTTATTTCATCAATATAAAAAGCCAAATTTACTGTACTTCCTCCAAAGCAGCATGCTTTTCCTATATTTAAAATTTTCACAATTAATCCAACAAATATTTATTGAAGGCTTTTATACAGAAAACCCTCCTGGGAAAAGGAGGTCATATAAGGATGAGAAAAATATGGTTATTTCCTTAAAAACAGAGTAAAATCTTACAGGGGAAATAGAAAAGTAACAAAAAGACCATAAAATAAGAAGAAACAGCAAGAGAAGTATAAACAAATGAAAGGATAGATCAAATTTGGTTAGAGAGCTAATGAAACACATTACAGAGGAGGAAGCATTTCTACATCCTTCATAAGTAAGATTTCAATAAGTAGACGGCTTGGCAGGACAAAGAAAAGAAAGTATGAATCATAGTTTAGAAATTCCAAGTAGTATTATAAGGCAGAAATACAGAGAAGTAGTAGAATATGAGACTGAAACATAGGCCAGAATCATAATACAGAAAATCTATAAAAGATGTACCAAATTCTGAATTTAAATGGGAATCCAATCATTAGGGGAAGCAAAAATACGTTCAAAATAAATAAGCATAAAATAAGAATCTAAAGAGAAAAAAACAAAACATCTATAACAATGTCTATTTATAAAATCCTGAATTCTAAACTAGTGATTTATAAAACTTTGCGAACCTTTCATTTTTAGTAACTTGATAACTTTCAATTTAAGAGCATGGCTTTGGTGCTAGAATGTTCTGGTGTGAGAATGACCTCTGATCCTGTTTCCACATTTGTATATCGGTGAGAATAACATCATCTACCTCATAATGCTGTGAGATAATGCACGTATATCACTTAACAAAGACTCTGGTAAATATAAGCACTTCATTTATTCATCCAAATAACATTTATTCTGTTTCTACCCTGTGCCAGGCACTGTTCTAGGAACTAGGAACAAAATAGTAAAAAGACACAAAAATCCTGCCCTTGTGACACATTCTAGTTAGGAAGGTGGGCAATAAACAAATAATTAAGGACATATACATATTTTCCTGTTAGAGAATAAGTACTATGAAGAAAACTAAATCAATGTTAGAGGATGAGTAATGGAAGGAAGTAGGTTAGAAAAGCAATCAGACAAGGCTTCCTTGAAGAAGCTGTAATAATGTCAATTTCTATTATTATTATTATTTAGAGACTTCTTATAGTATCTATACAACCTTATATTATGACAGGATTCAAATGGATTACAAACCACATGTTTCTCCACTACATTTATTTAAAAGTTAAAGGAATCTATATAAAAGTTGACAGAAGGAAATAATTTTTAAAGACCATTATATTTTCTTGGTGGACAACTATTAAAATACCTTAGACAAAAATAAAAGATAGAATGGTGCTCAAGCATAAGGTCTTACACAGACTTCGCGTATTAAATTATAATATTACATATTAACAAATTTTTCTAATTAATAAGTAACTTGACTGACTTGGAAAAGCAAATACTTGATCCTCCCTAAAACAAAACTAATACATATTTATCATTAAATTATTACTTACTTCACTTTCAGCAAAATGTCTCTCTCCTTTTAGGCACAGTGAAGACCGTCTAAGTGTCTTCTCATCTCCATCATCAAAAACTATGAGAGGATGTAAAAATGGAAGCTACTTAAGAATTCTTAAAAGATTAACAAAAGAATATAAATTATCATTTAATTTTCTGAGCACTATTGTTTTAGAATACTACATTTGAAATTCAGTTCATTTTATGTTTTTTAATGAACTTCAAATATAAAGTATTAGAGTATCTTTTTCAATTTCTAGTCAGAAAGAAACAGTACACCTGAATTTAAAACATGTTCTCTAAAACAGCATATACCAAATAAAAATAAGATTTTAGGGATGATTAACTTTTCTCAAGATGGTAAAGGAAAGGCAATCTTTTCTAATGATGGGCAATGACAGAATTATCTGAAACACAAAATAAGATTATAAACTTAAGTATTCGGGTTGCCCCTACAATATGACTCTACTTTCATCATTTAAAGCAGATTTCCCAACTTCAACACTACTAACATTTTATAGCAGAAAATTCTTTGTTATGGGAGGACTTGTACTATGCCTTGTGGGATGGATACATACTAGCATCCCTGGGTTCTACTCAGTAGATGCCAGCAGAATCTCATCCCAGTAGTGACCAAAAAAAAAAAAAAGGAAGTCTCCAGACATTACTGAATATCCAGACAGGAAAAATTTCTACCCACTAAAAACCGCTGGTGTTTGTATATACATAATATGTGCATTTTATGATATATATATAATGTTAAGATTTAATGCATTCATCAAAAGTTATGTGAAGAGAGGACTTTACTTTAAAGAAAGCTAATTTTAAAAATCACAGTTTTTGCCTAACTACCAATATTACGTTATTAGATATTTCACATTAAGTCAGACTGGTTAAATAACGTTTAGCACATTCTTTTTTAATTTTGAACCTTAATTACACAACAATAAAAGGGCCATATTTATGAAACAGACTACCACACCTAATAACCATGTAGACTTACTACACAGATTGCTCAGTTTTTATAAACTATATACCATGAAATATTAATGTTTTGGAATCAAAATTTTCTTTATCATCCCATGTTTCCTTACTAAATAAGAAAAATAAAACTCATCTATTTTATTTCAAATATCTATCAAATTCTGACAATGTCAAAAGCATTTTGCTCAGTGTTTATTGTCGTCTATTACTCACTAAAAGGCACAGTATTACCATCAAATGAACTGCAATAATTGGCTATCAATTTAGAAAAAAATATATAAGATTCTTATTTTAATCCTTTCAAAAAATAAACTGTAGATGGAATTGAAAGCTATTCGGAAAACAAAAAAACTGTAAAGAAACTGAAGACCATGTTGGAGAACTGATTTTCAAAACTGACAGAAGGAAAGGTTTCTTAAGCAACATTCAAAACTAAAGCTACAAAGGAAGAGGTGACTATACCAACTGAAGTATACGAAAAATAAAAACAAAGAGTAAAGTAATAACAGAAAAATATTTGCAACTTAATTAGCAAAGGGCTAATTTCCAGAATATATAAAGAATTTGTATTATCCAAAAAATAAGAAAAAGATAAACTCGCCAAAGAGGGAAGGGGAAAAAAATGGAAAGATAATATAAGCCAGTCATTTTGCAACAGAGAAATGCAGTTGAAATTATATTCTTTTCTATTTTTATGAAAACATGCTCCATCTTACTAATTATCACGGAAGGTGCATATCAGAACAAACCTGAGATATTACGTTATGTCAATATTGGCAAAAATGAAGACGTTAACATCAAAGTTGGTAAGGTTAAAAAACATGTACATTCATACACCAGTAATGGAAGCATAAATTAACAAAGTCTTTTTAGAAGGCAATTTTCATTAACTACTGAAGTTTTGAAGTTCATTTCCCTTTAACCTATTTTCTCAGGAAATAAACTACAGAAATACTGGATAAACTGTGCATATGAAAGATATTCAATCTAGTATTGACTGTAAGAGCAATCATCACCAATAGGAGAAAATAAACTATGGCGTCATGGTCAGGTTCACGTGTCAACTTGGCCAGGTGGTGATGCCAGTTGTCTAGTGCTGGCCTATCTGTTGCTATGAGGACATTTCATGGACTTAAATCATTATTATGTTGATTGTATCCACAGCTGACTGCATCTGCAATCAGCTAAGGGGAGTATCTTCTGCAATAAGTGATGCTTAACGTAATCACTCGAAGGCCTTTTTTTTTGCATGGGCAGGTATTGGGAATCGAACCTGAGTCTCCAGCATGGCAGGTGAGAACTCTGCCTGCTGAGCCACCTGGCCCACCCTGGAAGGCTTTTAAGGAGAATTCAGAAGAAACAGTCACTCTTCCTGTTTCAGCTGGTAAGCCTTTCCTGTGGAGTTCATCCAGACCCTTCATCGGAGTCGCCAGCTTCACAGCCTGCCCATGGATTTTAGACTCTTCCATTCCCATGGTTGTTCAGCCAGTCTCTCCTAAGAGTTCTTTGAGGAATTTCCTTGGAGGTGCCAGTTTGGGGCCCGCCCTACAGACATTGGACCCTTACATTCCCATGGTTGCCCAGCCAGCTTTTCCTGAAAGTTCACTGAGGACCTTCATCGGAATTACCAGCTTGTGGCCTGCCCTACAGACCCTGGACTCTATATTCCCACAGTAACATGAGACACTCTTATAAATTTTATATCTACAGATATCTCCTGCTGATTCTGTTTCTCTAGAGAACCCTAGCTAATACACTATGATATATATCAAATATTATGAACTGTAATACTATAACTGAGAGAAATTTCTCTTATTTTTAAATGAAAAAAGCAAGAACTCCAATTACGTAACATATATATGAAATAATCTCAACTAATATATGTACATATATAATTATTAAAAGAATTTTTAACCTAGAAAGACACAAAGTAGTAACAGTAATATATCTGTGGTGTTAGAGGAAGAAGTGAATAAACAAATTTTCCTTTATCTGTAATATTTTAAGATAAATTTTACTTGCGTAATCGAAAATGAATTTTAAAAAGATTTTTCCCTTACCTACAGTGTACCAACTTGCATCTGTTAGTTTATTGATGACAGCTTCCTGATATGCACCATCAAGATTCTTTACTTCCACAATCGCTCCTACCTAAAGTATTAAAAAAATTAGAAAAACTTTTAAAAGATAAACAATGTTTTCTTTATATTTAAATAGCGTTGTTAACCTTTTGGGGTATATAAACTTAAGGTATTGATACCTTTTCCTATGATATCAAATACCAATAGACCAAGATGTAAAAGAAAAAAATTATAAAGAAATAAATCCCTAAGTAAATTTATAATTGAATTCTTAAATGATTAAAAAAATCAACATCTAATGACTTCAGATTATCAGGCAAAAACAAACTACATTTCTTTCAATAATAATAATAAAGATACAGATGGTCTTAGGAAGAATAATCAGAACAAAAACAAAAATCTATGAGTAAAACAGCATCGGTAAATATGTGTTCAGCCATTACATATTTTGCCATAAAAAACGTCAGGCTTCTTCTAATTCTTTTCCCTTACTATCTGAAGTTCTTATTTTTTATCATTTCAGCCCTTTCTCTTTCCCTCTTCATATACTTTTTAAACTTTTTATTTTGAAATACTTTCAGATTTATAGGGCAGTTACAAAAATATTACAAACCCCACATGGAGAACTCCAACATATCCCTATTCACCCAAATATTAAGATCTGCCAATTATAACTTTTTGGCACATTTGCCATACCATTCTACTTATCTTTCCATCATTCTATCAGTCCATCTATCTACCAGTCTACCTGGTTATCAAGGATATTCACTTAGGCTTCCAACTTAATTGCAGCTAAGCTCAAGAAACTTAACGTTGATATAAAGCTTACAGTCCATAATTGTTGTCATACATCCCAATAGCGTCCTTCTCTCCTTCCCTGTTAGATCTCCTCCATGATCATGTATTGCCTTTAATTGAAATTGTCTCTTTACTTCATCTATCTTTCTTTCTTTTTATTGTGGGGACATATTACAACAAACTTTTCCATCTCAACCACTAGCAAGCATACCATTCAGTGGGATTAATGAAATTCACTAGGTTGCAGTATCCTCATAACTTTCTATTAGTAAAATTTCCCCATCTTCCCAAACAGAAACACCACACCCATTTTCCATTAAGTCCCCATTTCCCCCACGAACCTGGCAACACATACCATATCTGTCTCTGTGAACTTTCATATTCTCTAGCATTTTCTTTGTAGTTACTATGGGGCTTAAATTTAACATCCAAATCTCAAATAATCTTTTATTTGATATCAACTTAACTTCAATACACAGACCATGTTTCTATGCCCCACCATCTTCCCATCTTTATGAGTCCAAAACCACTGTTTTCTAATTACATTTAATGCATTTGCCTTTCAAATCCTGTAGGAAGCAAAAGGTGGAGTTTCAAACCAAAATTAAAATAATACTGGTATTTATATTTACCCAAGTCATTACTCTTTGGAGATCTTTATTCCTTCATGCAGTTCTGATCTACAGCCTAGTGTCCTTTCCATTCAACCTGAAGAACTTTCTTTAGCATCTCTTGTAGTCTAGTGGTGTCAAGCTCCCTAAGCTTTTGTTTGCTGAGGAATGTCTTCATCTCTCTTTTTTTTTTGTTTTATGTTTTCTTTCTTTTTTGGGGGGTGGGTGGTGGGTGGGTGTATCGGCGGGGAATTGAATCTGGGTTTCCTGCATAGCAGGTAAGCATTCTACCACTGAACGACTTGTGTACCCATCTCTCTCTTTTTTTGAAAGACAGTTTTGCCAGATAAACAATCCTTGTTTGGCAGCTTTTTGCTTGTAGCCCATTAAATAAGTCATCATGAGCATCTGGGAAGATGGTAGAATACAACAGGATGAGTTCACCCCTGCTCTGTGGAACAATCAGAGAAGTGACAAAAAGGAACAGTTACAACAGGGTACAAGCAAACAGAAGGACTTCTACATTATATATGGAGGACTTGGATGAAAAAGTGAAGAAATTATGACTGATAAGGCAGGGTGAATTTATTCAGTCATGACTGCACTTGGGGCACACTGCAATTCACAGGCAGGAGCAGGTGCCGAAGAAGTGGTGCACTCCCACAATCCTGCCTACCTTCGCAGCTAGCTCTAGCTAGAGATCTTCCTTCTCAGCTCCCCAGCTGGGTACTTCCACAGGGGAAGTGACTTCTAGCACATATGGAAGTCAGCAGACTTGATTTACCTATGCACAGAGATCTTCCTACAGTTCACAGTGGCTACACTCCACCCCTGAGGCAGTCTGCTATGGGTATCTGGTTTTAGCAGAGTCGATTTGACAACTGGCCAGTGAAAGAGATATCCTGGATCCTGCTACTACTATCTTTTCTCCATGGAGGCCTGGAGCATTCACAACATGCACTGGCAAAGAGGCAGGGACGAAGAAACAAGTTGCACCACACTGCCAGGAACTACCAGGCACTACCAGGCTGGCTGTAGGAAAGTGTTGAAATATTCAGTCCCACAGCCCAAGGTCATTCTATGAGGAAGCTCAGGGACCAAGAGACCCATTGTGCCCATAGGCAGATTCTCCATCAAAATAAATAATGTCCATCCTCCAGCTTCAGGGTTGGTGACTTTTAGCACATATGGAAACCTGTAGCCTTGATAGTTTTTGTACCTGGTTGGGTCCCAGCCCAGCCAGCTGACTTACTTGGGGAGAGGGGGGCCTAAGGGGAAGTGGTGGCCCTAATAGTCCATCTTCTGGGAAGATGTGGAAAGTGCACACTGGTAAACTGTCTTTCTGCCTAGCTTTCAGCAGAATTTCAATTAGAAATACACCTCTTGCATCTTGCCAGCCTTGGTTTGGCAGGGAATCACTGGCAAACCAAGTGTAAAAGGAGACCTAGAATGCAAACCCAATCAACTACAAAATCTTAGATGCATGAAGAAAATCAACTTTCAAAATAACCTTATGAAGATAATCAAATGCCATGAAGGCAACTGAAAATCACAAAGCACATGAAGATGCAAGAAAACAGGGCCCAGCCTATTGACCAAATTAAAACACCAAAGGAGACACAGAATTTAGAACACCCAAAGATGTTCATACAAATCTCCTAAATAAGTTCAATGGGTTGGCTAAAGACATCAAGGATATCAAGAACACACTAGAAAGGCATAAAGAAGAATTTGAAAGAATAAATAGAAATATTAATAGATCTTAATAAAAGATACTACAGATCAAACTAAAAATATACTAGAGACACAAACAGCACATCTGAAGAGGCAGAAGAAAGAATAAGTGAACTAGAGGACAGGACAATTGAATTTGAACAAGCAAAAAAACAAATGGTGAAAAAGATGGAAAAATTTAATTGCACCATATGAAAATGATGGACAATGCAAAGTGTACAAATTTAAGAATCACTGGTGTTCCAGAAGAAGAAGCAGAAAGGCCTGGGAAGATTAACTGAGGACATAATTGGGGAAAACTTTCTAACCCTTTTATGAAAGACAAATATGCAAATCAAAGAACCCCAACAAATCACAAATGGAATAAATCCAAAAAGACCCATTCCAAGACACATACTAATCACTGTCAAATGTTGAAAAGAAGCAGAAAGTCCTGAAAGCAGAAGGAGAAAAGCAAATCACCACATACAAAGGAAGCCACAAAAAACTAAATTCGGCTACTCAACAAGAACCAGGGAGGGAGAAAGCAGTGGTATATTTAAGATTCTGAAACAGAATAGTTTCCAGTGAACAATTCTTTATCCAGCAAAGTTCTTCTTTGAAACTGAGGGAGAGATTTAAAATTCCACAGACAAACAAATACTGAGAGAATATGCTAACATGTCCTACCCTGTAAGAAATACTAAAAGAAGTTATGTTAGCTGAAAAAAAAAAAACAGACAGGAGAGAGAGGTCTGTAGGAGGGCACAGAATTGAGGAGTATTAGTAATGGTAATTTAAAGGATAAAAAGAGATACGAGGGAAAAGAACATACAGATTCGACAAATAAAAATCACAGGATAATATGTCTGGTAGATTCAAGAACAGCCTTTGCAATAACTTTGAATGTTAATGGACTAAAAATCAACAAAAGATACAGATTGGCAGAACAGATGTAAATATATGATCCATCTATAAGCTGTTTATAAGAGATTCATCTTAAACCCAAGGATGCAAACAGACTGAAAGTAAAAGGATGGAAAAGATATTCCATGTGAGCTGTAACCAAAAGAAAGCAGGAATACATATACTAATATCAGACAAAACAGACTTTAAATGCAAAGATGTCACAAGAAACAATTCACCAAGAAGGAAAAACAACCATAAATGTTTATGCACCCAATCAAGAAGCACCAAAGTACCTGAGGCAAACACTGGCAAAAGGAGATCCAAGATGGCGTCTTAGTAAGGTACATGCGTCTTAGTTCCTCCGACTCCAAATCAACTAATAGGTGAACAGAAACAGTACAAAACAACTCCCGGGGCTACAGCAGGGAATGGACACACAGCGTAACCAAGTCTGGGCTGGCTAGTCTGACTGCGAAACTCAGCTGCGGTGAGTGAGATCCCCGAGCGGCGGGCGATTTCCCGAGCAGCCGCAGCTGCGGCGGTCCGAGCTAATCCCTCCCTCCTTCCGGGGCTGGCTGAGAGACTCGGAGAGACAAGCTTCCCAGCCAAGGCGGCCGGCGCCACACTTTTGCGGGCGGCTTCGAGTCCGCGACTACAAGTCTCGGATCAGAGGGCTATCCAAAGTCTGGGCTGGCAAGTCTGTTTGCGAGACTTGGCTGCGGCGAGACCCCCGAGCGGCCGCAGCTGCGGCGGTCCGAGCTAATCCCTCCCTCCTTCCGGGGCTGGCTGAGAGACTCGGAGAGACAAGCTTCCCAGCCAAGGCGGCCGGCGCCACACTTTTGCGGGCGGCTTCGAGTCCGCGACTACAAGTCTCGGATCAGAGGGCTATCCAAAGTCTGGGCTGGCAAGTCTGATTGCGAGACGTGGCTGCGGTGAGACCCCCGAGCGGCCGCAGCTGCGGCGGTCCGAGCTAATCCCTCCCTCCTTCCCGGGCCGGCTGAGAGTATCGGAGAAGTAAGTTCCCCAAGCCGAGGCAGGTGGCGCCCTTCTTTTGCGGGCGGCTTCGAGTCTCGGCTTTAAGTCCGCGGCTACGAGTCCCGGATCAGAGGGCTATCCAAAGTCTGGGCTGGCTAGACTGACTGCGAGACTCGGCTGCAGTGAGACCCCCGAGCGGCGTGCGATCTCCCGATCAGCGGCAGCTGCGGTGGTCCGAGCTACTCCCTCCCCCCTTTCCGGGCCGGCTGAGAGTATTGGAGAAGCAAGTTTCCCAAGCCGAGGCAGGTGACACCCCTCTTTTGCGGGCGGCTTCGAGTCTCTGCTTCGAGTCCGCGGATACGAGTCTCAGATACGAGGGCTATCCAAGCCGTGGAAGCCCCCCCACCACGGGAGGCTTCCTGGTCCGGTGGGGAATCCCCCAGGCCCGCTGCGGCCCGCAATCAGCCACAGGGTCCCCTCAAACCGCGGCAGCTGACGCCCCCACCACGCGCGGCCCCTGAACCAACGGAGAGATTTGGATCCGAAAGCCCCAGGCCATGGAGATCGGTGACTGGGGGAGACCCATTCCAAACACTTGAGACAAACGTGTGCCACGTGCGCCACGTACTGGGCAAGATAAGAAAAACAGATCCCAGAGATTTCACAGAAAAATCTTACAACCTTGCTGGGTCCAACACCCAGAGAAATCTGAATAAATGCCCAGACGCCAGCAGCAGAAGATAACTGTCCACGCTCAAAAGATTGAGAATATGGCCCAGTCAAAGGAACAAACCAATAGCTCAAATGAGACACAAGAGCTGAGACAACTAATCCTGAATATACGAACAGAAATGGAAAACCTCTTCAAAAATGAAATCGATAAATTGAGGGAGGACATGAAGAGGACATGGGCTGAACATAAAGAAGAAATAGAAAAACTGAAAAAACAAATCGCAGAACTTATGGAAGTGAAGGATAAAGTAGCAAACATAGAAAAAATAATGGATAGTTACAATGATAGATTTAAAGAGACAGAAGATAGAATTAGTGATTTGGAGGATGGAACATCTGAATTCCAAAAACAAACAGAAACTATAGGGAAAAGAATGGAAAAATTTGAACAGGGTATCAGGGAACTCAAGGACAATATGAACCGCACAAATATATGTTGTGGGTGTCCCAGAAGGAGAAGAGAAGGGAAAAGGAGGAGAAAAACTAATGGAAGAAATTTTCACTGAAAATTTCCCAACTCTTATGAAAGACCTAAAATTACAGATCCAAGAAGTGCAGCGCACCCCAAAGAGATTAGACCCAAATAGGCGTTCTCCAAGACACTTACTAGTTAGAATGTCAGAGGTCAATGAGAAAGAGAGGATCTTGAAAGCAGCAAGAGAAAAACAATCCATCACATACAAGGGAAACCCAATAAGACTATGTGTAGATTTCTCAGCAGAAACCATGGAAGCTAGAAGACAGTGGGATGATATATTTAAAATACTAAAAGAGAAAAATTGCCAACCAAGACTCCTATATCCAGCAAAATTATCCTTCAAAAATGAGGGAGAAATTAAAACATTCTCAGACAAAAAGTCACTGAAAGAATTCATGAACAAGAGACCAGCTCTGCAAGAAATACTAAAGGGAGCATTAGAGTCAGATACAAAAAGACAGAAGAGAGAGACATGGAGAAGAGTGTAGAAAGAAGGAAAATCAGATATGATATATATAATACAAAAGGCAAAATGTTAGAGGAAAATATTATCCAAACAGTAATAACACTAAATGTCAATGGACTGAATTCCCCAATCAAAAGACATAGATTGGCAGAATGGATTAAAAAACAGGATCCTTCTATATGCTGTCTACAGGAAACACATCTTAGACCCAAAGATAAACATAGGTTGAAAGTGAAAGGTTGGGAAAAGATATTTCATGCAAACAACAACCAGAAAAGAGCAGGAGTGGCTATACTAATATCCAACAAATTAGACTTCAAATGTAAAGCAGTTAAAAGAGACAAAGAAGGACACTATCTACTAATAAAAGGAACAATTAAACAAGAAGACATAACAATCATAAATATTTACGCACCGAACCAGAATGCCCCAAAATACGTGAGGAATACACTGCAAACACTGAAAAGGGAAATAGACTCATATACTATAATAGTTGGAGACTTCAACACACCACTCTCATCAATGGACAGAACATCTAGACAGAAGATCAACAAAGAAATAGAGAATCTGAATATTACTATAAATGAACTAGACTTAATAGACATTTATAGGACATTACATCCCACAACAGGAGGATACACCTTTTTCTCAAGTGCTCATGGATCATTCTCAAAAATAGACCATATGCTGGGTCACAAAGCAAGTCTTAACAAATTTAAAAAGATTGAAATCTTACACAACACTTTCTCGGACCATAAAGGAATGATGTTGGAAATCAATAATAGGCAGAGTGCCAGAAAATTCACAAATACGTGGAGGCTCAACAACACACTCCTAAACAACGAGTGGGTCAAAGAAGAAATTGCTAGAGAAATTAGCAAATACCTCGAGGCGAATGAAAATGAAAACACAACATATCAAAACTTATGGGACGCAACAAAGGCAGTGCTAAGAGGGAAATTTATTGCTCTAAATGCCTATATCAGAAAAGAAGAAAAGGCAAAAATTCAGGAATTAACTATCCATTTGGAAGAACTGGAGAAAGAACAGCAAGCTAACCCCAAAGCAAGCAAAAGGAAAGAAATAACAAAGATTAGAGCACAAATAAATGAAATTGAAAACATGAAAACAATAGAGAAAATCAATAAGGCCAGAAGTTGGTTCTATGAGAAAATCAATAAGCTTGATGGGCCCTTAGCAAGATTGACAAAAAGAAGAAGAGAGAGGATGCAAATAAATAAGATCAGAAATGGAAGAGGAGACATAACTACTGACCTCACAGAAATAAAGGAGGTAATAACAGGATACTATGAACAACTTTACGCTAATAAATACAACAATTTAGAGGAAATGGACGGGTTCCTGGAAAGATATGAACAACCAACTCTGACTCAAGAAGAGATAGATGATCTCAACAAACCAATCACAAGTAAAGAAATCGAAGCAGTCATTCAAAAGCTTCCTAAAAAGAAAAGTCCAGGACCAGACGGCTTCACATGTGAATTCTATCAAACATTCCAGAAAGAATTAGTACCAACTCTCCTCAAACTCTTCAAAAAAATCGAAGTGGAGGGAAAACTACCTAACTCATTCTATGAAGCCAACATTACCCTCATACCAAAACCAGGCAAAGATATTACAAGAAAAGAAAACTACAGGCCGATCTCTCTAATGAATATTGATGCAAAAATCCTCAATAAAATTCTAGCAAATCGAATCCAACAACACATTAAAAGAATTATACATCATGACCAAGTAGGATTCATCCCAGGTATGCAAGGATGGTTCAACATAAGAAAATCAATTAATGTAATACACCATATCAACAAATTAAAGCAGAAAAATCACATGATCATCTCAATTGATGCAGAGAAGGCATTTGACAAGATTCAACATCCTTTCCTGTTGAAAACACTTCAAAGGATAGGAATACAAGGGAACTTCCTTAAAATGATAGAGGGAATATATGAAAAACCCACAGCTAATATCATCCTTAATGGGGAAAAATTGAAAACGTTCCCCCTAAGATCAGGAACAAGACAAGGATATCCACCTCACCACTATTATTCAACATTGTGTTGGAGGTTCTAGCCAGAGCAATTAGACAAGAAAAAGAAATACAAGGCATCAAAATTGGAAAGGAAGAAGTAAAACTATCACTGTTTGCAGACGATATGATACTATACGTCGAAAACCCGGAAAAATCCACAACAAAACTACTAGAGCTAATAAATGAGTACAGCAAAGTAGCAGGTTACAAGATCAACATTCAAAAATCTGTAGCATTTCAATACACTAGCAATGAACAAGCAGAGGGGGAAATCAAGAAACGAATCCCATTTACAATTGCAACTAAAAGAATAAAATACCTAGGAATAAATTTAACTAAAGAGACAAAAGACCTATACAAAGAAAAATACAAAAAACTGCTAAAAGAAATCACAGAAGACCTAAACAGATGGAAGGGCATACCGTGTTCATGGATTGGAAGACTAAATATAGTTAAGATGTCAATCCTACCTAAATTGATTTACAGATTCAATGCAATACCAATCAAAATCCCAACAACTTATTTTTCAGAAATAGAAAAACCAATAAGCAAATTTATCTGGAAGGGCAGGGTGCCCCGAATTGCTAAAAACATCTTGAGGAAAAAAAACGAAGCTGGAGGTCTTGCGCTGCCAGACTTTAAGGCATATTATGAAGCCACAGTGGTCAAAACAGCATGGTATTGGCATAAAGATAGATATATCGACCAATGGAATCGAATAGAGTGCTCAGATATAGACCCTCTCATCTATGGTCATTTGATCTTTGATAAGGGAGTCAAGCCAACTCACCTGGGACAGAACAGTCTCTTCAATAAATGGTGCCTAGAGAACTGGATATCCATATGCAAAAGAATGAAAGAAGACCCATATCTCACACCCTATACAAAAGTTAACTCAAAATGGATCAAAGATCTAAACATTAGGTCTAAGACCATAGAACAGTTAGAGGAAAATGTAGGGAGATATCTTATGAATCTTACAATTGGAGGCGGTTTTATGGACCTTACACCTAAAGCAAGAGCACTGAAGAAGGAAATAAATAAATGGGAACTCCTCAAAATTAAACACTTTTGTGCATCAAAGAACTTCATCAAGAAAGTAGAAAGACAGCCTACACAATGGGAATCAATATTTGGAAACGACATATCAGATAAAGGTCTAGTATCCAGAATTTATAAGGAGATTGTTCAACTCAACAACAAAAAGACAGCCAACCCAATTACAAAATGGGAAAAAGACTTGAATAGACACCTCTCAGAGGAGGAAATACAAATGGCCAAAAGACACATGAAGAGATGCTCAATGTCCCTGGCCATTAGAGAAATGCAAATCAAAACCACAATGAGATATCATCTCACACCCACCAGAATGGCCATTATCAACAAAACAGAAAATGACAAGTGCTGGAGAGGATGCGGAGAAAGAGGCACACTTATCCACTGTTGGTGGGAATGTCAAATGGTGCAACCACTGTGGAAAGCAGTTTGGCGGTTCCTCAAAAAGCTGAATATAGAATTGCCATACGATCCAGCAATACCATTGCTGGGAATCTACTCAAAGGAATTAAGGGCAAAAACTCAAACAGACATTTGCACACCAATGTTTATAGCAGCGTTATTTACAATTGCAAAGAGATGGAAACAGCCAAAATGTCCATCAACAGACGAGTGGCTAAACAAACTGTGGTATATACGTACGATGGAATATTATGCAGCGTTAAGACAGGATAAACTTATGAAGCATGTAATAACATGGATGGACCTAGAAAACATTATGCTGAGTGAGTCTAGCCAAAAGCTAAAAGACAAATACTGTATGGTCCCAATGATGTGAATCGACACTCGAGAATAAACTTGGAATATGTCATTGGTAACAGAGTTCAGCAGGAGTTAGAAACAGGGTAAGATAATGGGTAATCGGAGCTGATGGAATACAGATGGTGCAATAGGACTAGATACAAAAACTCAAAAATGGACAGTACAATAATACCTAATTGTAAAGTAATCATGTTAAAATACTGAACGAAGCTGCATCCGAGCTATAGGTTTTTGTTTTGTTTTGGTTTGTTTGTTTTGTTCTTATTATTATTACTTTTATTTTTTTTCTCTACATTAACATTCTATATCTTTTTCTGTTATAATGCTAGTTCTTCTAAACCGATGCAAATGTACTAAGAAACGATGATCATGCATCTATGTGATGATGTTAAGAATTACTGATTGCATATGTAGAATGGTATGACGTCTAAAAAAAAAAAAAAAATGGTCAGCACAATACTGCCTAATTGTAATGTAATTATCTTGGAACGCTGAATGAAGCTGCATCTGATCTATAGTTTTTTTTTGTTTGTTTTGTTTTTTTTTTCTCTTATATATTTTTGTACTTTTTATTTTTATTTGTGTTTTCTCTCTGTGTTATCACTTTATTTCTTTTTCTGTTGTAGTGCTATTTCTTTCTCTAAATCGATGCATATGTACTGAGAAATGATGACCATACACCTATGTGATGATATTAAGAATTACTGATTGCATATGTAGAATGGATTGATTTCTATTGTTGTGTTAGTTAATTTTTTTAATTAATAAAAAAAAAAAAAAAAAAACACTGGCAAAAGCGGAGGGAGCAACAGACATTTCAACAATAACAGCAGATTTCAATACACAACTCTCCTCTATATCTAGAATCACCAGACAGAGGATCACATTATTTAGAAAACCTTAACAATATGAAAAACGAACTAGACCTAACAGATAGAAAGACAATACACTCAAAACTCAAAGATACACATTCTTCTCTAGTGCTAACGGAACATTCTCCAGGATAAATCATATGTTGGGGCACAAAAAGTCTCCATAAATTTTAAAAGACAGACAAAGCATTGCCCTCATCACAATGGAACAAACCTGGAAATCAATAACCACCAAAGAACTAGAATTTTCACAAACATGTGAAGCCTAAATACCATACTCTTAAACAATCAGTGGGTCAAAGAAGAAACTGCAAGAGAAATAAGTAAATATATGGAGATGAATGAAAATGACAATATAACATATTAGAACTTACAGGATCTGTCAAAGGAAGTAGTGAGTGGGAAATATATTGCTCTAAATGCCTATATAAAAAAGAAGAGTAAAACTGGAGGACTTAAATGCTCACATGGAAGAATTAGAGGAAGAATAGCAAACCAACCCAAAGTAAATAGAAGAGAAATAATAGATTAAAACAGAAATAAATGAATTTGTGAACCAACAAATGACAGAAAGAATCAATAAAACCAAAAGTTGGTTCTTTGAGAAAATCAATAAAATTGATGGACACTTAGCTAGACTGACAAAGACAAAAAGAGAGAGGATGCAAACACATAAAATCTGAAATGAGAGGGGATCATTACCATGGACCCAGAAGAAATAAAAAAAACTATAAGAGGACACTATGAACAACTCTACAACAACAAATTAGAAAACTTAGATATGAAATGGACAAATTCTTAGAAACACATGAACAACCTACACTGACTTGAGAAGAAACAGAAGACCCCAACAAACTAACAACAAGTAAAAAGATTGTATTAGTCATCAAAAATTTTCCTACAAAAGAAAAGCCCAGGGCCAGAAGACTTCAGAGGGGAGTTTTAAGAAACATTCAAAAATGAACTAACACCATTCCTGCTAAAACTCTTCCAAAATAGTGAGGAAAAAGGAAAACTACTTAACTCATTTTATGAAACCAACATCACTCAAATAGCAAAATGGGATAAAGACACTACAAGTAAGGAAAACTACAGGTCAATCTCCCTGTTGAATATACATGCAAAATTTTTCAACAAGACTTGCAAATCGAATCCAACGGCACATTAAATGAATTATACACCACGACCGAGTGGGCTTTATTCTAGGTATGCAATAGTGGCTCAGCACAAGAAAATCAATGTAACACAACATATTACAAGTTGAAAGGGAAAAAAATCACATGATCATCTCAATTGATACTGAAAAGAGCATTCAACAAAATTCAAAAGATAGGAATCAAAGGAAATGTCCTTAATATGATAAATGGCATATACGGAAAATCCCACAGTCAGCATAATACTCAATAGCGAAAGACTGAAAGGCTCTCCCCTGAGATTGGGAATGAAGCAAGGATGCTCACTGTCACCGCTATTATATAATACTGTGCTAGAAGTTCTAACTAGACTAATCAGGCAAGGAAAAGAAATAAAAGGCATCCACATCAGACAGGAAGAAATGAAGTGTTCATTATTTGCAGAAGACATGATCCTATATTTGGAGAATCATGAAAAATCTACAACAGAGCTACCTGAGCTAATAAACAAATTCAGCAAATTAGCACAATAAAAGATTAATATGCCAAAAAGCAGTTAATATTTCTATAAACCTAAGGATACAATTAAAAAAAATTCTATTCACAAGAGCAATTAAAACAATCAAGTATCTAGGAATAAATTTAACCAGGAACATAAAGGATATGTATACAGAAAACTACAAAACACTGCTAAAAGAAATGAAAGACGACTGAAACAGATGGAAAGATGTTCCATGTTCAGATAAGAAGGTTAAACGTCATTAAAATGTTAATTCTACCCAAATTAATTTACAAATTCAATGCAATCTAATCAAAATTTTAAAAACGTACTGGAAAATATTGGAAAAGCTAGTTATCAAATTTATTCGGAAGAGAAAGGGGCCTCAAATAGCCAACATGATAAAAAAAGAATGAAGTGAGAGGACTTACACTTACTGATTTTAAAGCCACAGTAGTCAAAACAGGATGGTATTGGCACAAAGACAGACATATTGATCAATGGAATCAAACTGAGCTTTTGGAAATAGATGACCAAATCAATGGTCAACTGATCTTCAAAACAGCCCCAAATCCACTGAACTGGGATAGAATAGTCTTTTCGATAAATGGGCACTGGAGAACTGGATATCCATAGCCAAAGGAATTAAAAAAGACCCCTACCTCATATGCTATACAAAATTAACTCAAAGTAGAGCAAAGATCTAAAGATAAGCGCAAGTACCAGAAAACTGCTAAAAGAAAATATAGGGAAACATCTTCAAGACCTAGTAATAGGAGGTAGCTTCTTAGACCTTACACCCAAAGCACAGACAATGAAAGAAAAATAGATAAATGGGATCTCCTCAAAATTAAATACTTCTGTGCTTCAAAGGAATTTGTCAAAAGGGGGAAGAAACAGCCAAGTCAATGGGAGGAAATATTTGGAAATCATGTTTTAGTTTGAGCTGCCAGAACACACTATACCAGGAACTGAATAGCTTTTAAGGGGGAATTTATTAAGTTGCAAGTTTACAATTCTAAGGCCGTAAAAATGTTCAAATTAAGGCAAGGCTACAAAAATGTCCAAACCAAGGCATCCAAGAAAAGAAACCTTAGTTCAAGAAGGCCAGTGACAACTGGGTGTTCTCTCTCAGCTGGAAAGGCACATGGCAATGTCTGCTAGCTTTGCCTCTTGGCATCTTCAACGGCTTCCCCAGGGGCAATTAATTTATGCATTCCAAAGGTCTCTGGTTGTGTGGGCTCTGTTGGCCCTAAAGCTTTTTCCAAATGGTGCCTCTTAAAGGGCTCCAGTGAGCAACCCCACCTTGAATGGATGGAGACACACCACCACGGAAACTACCTAATCAAAATGTACCATCCACACTTGGGTGGATCAAATCTCCATGGAAACAATCAAAGATATCCTATCTAGCAATATTGAATGAGGGGTAAAAAACTTGACTCTTCTGGCATAAACAACAGATTTAAACCAGCATACCATATATCTGATAAGGATTTGATATCCAGTATATAAGAAGAAATGATACAATTCAACAACAACAAAAGAACAAACAATCCAATTATAAAATGGGCAAAAGAAACAGACATTTTTCCAAAGAGGACATACAAATGGCTAAAAAGCAAATGAAAAGATGTTCATCTTCAAAGCTTACAAATGAAATGCAAATAAAACTACAATAAGACAGTATTTCACACCTACAAGAATCACTGCCACTAAATAATCAAGAAAGAAGAAATGTTGGAGAGGATGTGGAGAAACTGGAACACTTCAAGTTGACCTACGACATGGCAAAATTACTACTAGGTAAATACCCAGGAGAACTGAAAGCAGCAGCATGAACAGACATATACACACTGATATTCACAGCGCATTATTCACAATTGCCAAAAGATGGGAACAAGCTAAGTATGCACCAACGGATGAGTGGATAAATAAAATGTGGTATATACATACAATGGAATATTATGCAGCATGTAGACAAAACAATTTCCTAAAACATATGACAGGAGAAAATGGCGGCTTAGTAAGACGCACGGATCTTAGTTTCTCCTTCAGGACAGCTACTAGGGGAGTAGAAACGATACAGAACAGCTTCCAAAGCCACGACAGAGATAAAAAAGACAGCGTACCCCATCCTGGAACGGCTGGCTGACTGAGAGAACCCGCTCTGGTGAGATTGCCAAGGGGGCGCGGGCTTCACCGGGCGGGGCGGCAAGCGGCCGGAGTCACTCCCTTTCCCCTCCCCGGGCCACCTGGGAGAATTGGGCAGGCGGTACCCTCAAACCGCGGCGGCTGGCGCCCACACCACGCACAGCCCCCCGGACCAACTGAGAGAATTGGATAGGAAATCCCCAGGCCGCGGAGAACGGTGATGGGGGGGGGGCCTTCCAAACCCGTGACTCCCCGGAAACGTGCACTCTCCTGGGCGGGCCGCGGTGGCCAGCGACCCTCCCCACGTTCGGACCCCGGGCTGGCTGGCACTCTTCCAAGCCGCTTCGGCTAGCGAACCTCCCGGACGGCGAGAGTTTTCCAAAGTTAAAGGACCCACAGCACCTTTTACTGGTGGGACCCGCAGACAAACATGTGCCACGAGCACCACCTACTGGGCAGGATAAGAAAAAGAGAACCCAGAGATTTCACAGAAAAATCTTACAACCTTGCTGGGTCCGACACCCAGCGAAATCTGACTAAATGCCCAGACGCCAGCAGCAGAAGATAACTGTCCACGCTCAGAAGATTGAGAATATGGCCCAGTCAAAGGAACAAACCAATAGCTCAAATGAGATACAAGAGCTGAGACAACTAATGCTGAATATACGAACAGAAATGGAAAACCTCTTCAAAAACGAAATCGATAAATTGAGGGAGGACATGAAGAGGACATGGGCTGAACATAAAGAAGAAATAGAAAAACTGAAAAAACAAATCACAGAACTTATGGAAGTGAAGGATAAAGTAGAAAAGATGGAAAAAACACTGGATACCTACAATGATAGATTTAAAGAGACAGAAGACAGAATTAGTGATTTGGAGGATGGAACATCTGAATTCCAAAAACAAACAGAAACTATAGGGAAAAGAATGGAAAAATTTGAACAGGGTATCAGGGAACTCAAGGACAATATGAAACGCACAAATATACGTGTTGTGGGTGTCCCAGAAGGAGAAGAGAAGGGAAAACGAAGAGAAAAACTAATGGAAGAAATTATCACTGAAAATTTCCCAACTCTTATGAAAGACCTAAAATTACAGATCCAAGAAGTGCAGCGTACCCCAAAGAGATTAGACCCAAATAGGTGTTCTCCAAGACACTTACTAGTTAGAATGTCCGAGGTCAAAGAGAAAGAGAGGATCTTGAAAGCAGCAAGAGAAAAACAATCCATCACATACAAGGGAAACCCAATAAGACTATGTGTAGCTTTCTCAGGAGAAACCATGGAAGCTAGAAGACAGTGAGATGATATATTTAAATTACTAAAAGAGAAAAACTGCCAACCAAGACTCCTATATCCAGCAAAATTATCCTTCAAAAATGAGGGAGAAATTAAAACATTCTCAGACAAAAAGTCACTGAGAGAATTTGTGACCAACAGACCAGCTCTGCAAGAAATACTAAAGGGAGCACTAGAGTCAGATACAAAAAGACAGAAGAGAGAGCTATGGAGAAGAGTGTAGAAAGAAGAAAAATCAGATATGATATATATAATACAAAAGGCAAACTGTTACAGGAAAATATTATCCAAACAGTAATAACACTAAATGTCAATGGACTGAATTCCCCAATCAAAAGACATAGATTGGCAGAATGGATTAAAAAACAGGATCCTTCTATATGCTGTCTACAGCAAACACATCTTAGACCCAAAGATAAACATAGGTTGAAAGTGAAAGGTTGGGAAAAGATATTTCATGCAAATAACAACCAGAAAAGAGCAGGAGTGGCTATACTAATATCCAACAAGTTAGACTTCAAATGTAAAACAGTTAAAAGAGACAAAGAAGGACACTATCTACTAATAAAAGGAACAATTAAACAAGAAGACATAACAATCATAAATATTTACGCACCGAACCAGAATGCCCCAAAATATGTGAGGAAGACACTGCAAACACTGAAAAGGGAAATAGACTCATATACCATAATAGTTGGAGACTTCAATTCACCACTCTCATTAATGGACAGAACATCTAGACAGAGGATCAATAAAGAAATAAAGAATCTGAATATTACTATAAATGAGCTAGACTTAACAGACATTTATAGGACATTACATCCCACAACAGCAGGATACACCTTTCTCTCAAATGCTCATGGATCATTCTCAAAGATAGACCATATGCTGGGTCACAAAGCAAGTCTTAACAAATTTAAAAAGATTGAAATCATACACAACACTTTCTCGGATCATAAAGGAATGAAGTTGGAAATCAATAATAGGCGGAGTGCCAGAAAATTCATAAATACGTGGAGGCTCAACAACACACTCCTAAACAACGACTGGGTCAAAGAAGGAATTGCTAGAGAAATTAGCAGATACCTCGAGGCGAATGACAATGAAAACACAACATATCAAAACGTATGGGACGCAGCAAAGGCAGTGCTAAGAGGGAAATTTATTGCCCTAAATGCCTATATCAGAAAAGAAGAAAAGGCAAAAATGCAGAAATTAACTATCCATTTGGAAGAACTGGAGAAAGAACAGCAAACTAATCCAAAAGCAAGCAAAAGGAAAGAAATAACAAAGATTAGAGCAGAAATAAATGAAATTGAAAACATGAAAACAATAGAGAAAATCAATAAGGCCAGAAGTTGGTTCTATGAGAAAATCAATAAGATTGATGGGCCCTTAGCAAGACTGACAAAAAGAAGAAGAGAGAGGATGCAAATAAATAAGATCAGAAATGGAAGAGGAGACATAACTACTGACCTCACAGAAATAAAGGAGGTAATAACAGGATACTATGAACAACTTTACACTAATAAATACAACAATTTAGAGGAAATAGACGGGTTCCTGGAAAGACATGAACAACCAACTTTGACTCAAGAAGACATAGATGACCTCAACAAACCAATCACCAATAAACAAATTGAATCAGTCATTCAAAAGCTTCCCAAAAAGAAAAGTCCAGGAACAGACGGCTTCACATGTGAATTCTATCAAACATTCCAGAAAGAATTAGTACCAACTCTCCTCAAACTCTTCAAAAAAATCGAAGTGGAGGGAAAACTACCTAATTCATTCTATGAAGCCAACATCACCCTCATACCAAAACCATGCAAGGATATTACTAAAAAAGAAAACTACAGGCCAATCTCTCTAATGAATATAGATGCAAAAATCCTCAATAAAATTCTAGCAAATCGTATCAAACAACACATTAAAAGAATTACACATCATGACCAAGTAGGATTCATCCCAGGTATGCAAGGATGGTTCAACATAAGAAAATCAATTAATGTAATACACCATATCAACAAATCAAAGCAGAAAAATCACATGATCATCTCAATTGATGCAGAGAAGGCATTTGACAAGAGTCAACATCCTTTCCTGTTGAAAACACTTCAAAGGATAGGAATACAAGGGAACTTCCTTAAAATGATACAGGGAATATATGAAAAACCCACAGCTAATATCATCCTCAATGGGGAAAAATTGAAAACTTTCCCCCTAAGATCAGGAACAAGACAAGGATATCCACCTCACCACTATTATTCAACATTGTGTTGGAGGTTCTAGCCAGAGCAATTAGACAAGAAAAAGAAATACAAGGCATCAAAATTGGAAAGGAAGAAGTAAAACTATCACTGTTTGCAGACGATATGATACTATATGTCGAAAACCCGGAAAAATCCACAACAAAACTACTAGAGCTAATAAATGAGTACAGCAAAGTAGCAGGTTACAAGATCAACATTCAAAAATCTGTAGCATTTCTATACACTAGTAATGAACAAGCTGAGGGGGAAATCAAGAAACGAATCCCATTTACAATTGCAACTAAAAGAATAAAATACCTAGGAATAAATTTAACTAAAGAGACAAAAAACCTATATAAAGAAAACTACAGAAAACTGTTAAAAGAAATCAGAGAAGACCTAAATAGATGGAAGGGCATACCGTGTTCATGGATTGGAAGACTAAATATAGTTTAGATGTCAATCCTACCTAAATTGATCTACAGATGCAATGCAATACCAATCAAAATCCCAACAACTTATTTTTCAGAAATAGAAAAACCAATAAGCAAATTTATCTGGAAGGCCAGGGTGCCCGAATTGCTAAAAACATCTTGAGGAAAAAAAACGAAGCTGGAGGTCTCACGCTGCCTGACTTTAAGGCATATTATGAAGCCACAGTGGTCAAAACAGCATGGTATTGGCATAAAGATAGATATATCGACCAATGGAATCAAACAGAGTGCTCAGATATAGACCCTCTCATCTATGGACATTTGATCTTTGATAAGGCAGTCAAGCCAACTCACCTGGGACAGAACAGTCTCTTCAATAAATGGTGCCTAGAGAACTGGATATCCATATGCAAAAGAATGAAAGAAGACCCATATCTCACACCCTACACAAAAGTTAACTCAAAATGGATCAAAGATCTAAACATTAGGTCTAAGACCATAAAACAGTTAGAGGAAAATGTAGGGAGATATCTTATGAATCTTATAATTGGAGGCAGTTTTATGGACCTTAAACCTAAAGCAAGAGCACTGAAGAAACAAAGAAAGAAATGGGAACTCCTCAAAATTAAACACTTTTGTGCATCAAAGAACTTCATCAAGAAAGTAGAAAGACAGCCTACACAATGGGAATCAATATTTGGAAACGACATATCAGATAAAGGTCTAGTATCCAGAATTTATAAAGAGATTGTTCATCTCAACAACAAAAAGACAGCCAACCCAATTACAAAATGGGAAAAAGACTTGAATAGACACCTCTCAGAGGAGGAAATACAAATGGCCAAAAGGCACATGAAGAGATGCTCAATGTCCCTGGCCATTAGAGAAATGCAAATCAAAACCACAATGAGATATCATCTCACACCTACCAGAATGGCCATTATCAACAAAACAGAAAATGACAAGTGCTGGAGAGGATGCGGAGAAAGAGGCACACTTATCCACTGTTGGTGGGAATGTCAAAGGGTGCAACCACTGTGGAAGGCAGTTTGGCGGTTCCTCAAAAAGCTGAATATAGAATTGCCATATGACCCAGCAATACCATTGCTGGGAATCTACTCAAAGGAATTAAGGGCAAAAACTCAAACGGACATTTGCACACCAATGTTTATAGCAGCGTTATTTACAATTGCAAAGAGATGGAAACAGCCAAAATGTCCATCAACAGACGAGTGGCTAAACAAACTGTGGTATATATATACGATGGAATATTATGCAGCTTTAAGGCAGGATAAACTGATGAAGCATGTAATAACATGGATGGACCTAGAGAACATTATGCTGAGTGAGTCTAGCCAAAAACTAAAAGACAAATACTGTATGATCCCAATGATGTGAATCGACACTCGAGAATAAACTTGGAATATGTCATTGGTAACAGAGTTCAGCAGGAGTTAGAAACAGGGTAAGATAATGGGTAATTGGAGCTGATGGGATACAGACTGTGCAATAGGACTAGATACAAAAACTCAAAAATGGACAGCACAATAATACCTAATTGTAAAGTAATCATGTTAAAACACTGAATGAAGCTGCATCCGAGCTATAGGTTTTTGTTTTGTTTTGTTCTTACTATTATTACTTTTTTTTTCCTCTATATTAACATTCTATATCTTTTTCGGTTATATTGCTAGTTCTTCTAAACCGATGCAAATGTACTAAGAAACGATGATCATGCATCTATGTGATGATATTAAGAATTACTGATTGCATATGTAGAATGGTATGATTTCTTAAAAAAAAAAAAATGGACAGCACAATACTACCTAATTGTAATGTAATTATGTTAAAACACTGAATGAAGCTGCATCTGAGCTATAGTTGTTTTTTTTTCTTATATATTTTTGTATTTTTTATTTTTATTTTTATTTTTTCTCTATATTGTCATTTTATTTCTTTTTCTGTTGCCTTGCTATTTCTTTTTCTAAATCGATGCATATGTACTAAGAAATGATGATCATACATCTATGTGATATTATTAAGAATTACTGATTGCATATGTAGAATGGAATGATTTCTAAATGTTGTGTTAGTTAATTTTTTTTAATTAATAAAAAAAAAAACATATGACAACATGGATGAACCATGAATACATATTGCTAAGTGAAATAAACCAGACACAAAAGGACAGATATTGTATGATTTCACTAATAGGAACCCTCTAGAAAATGTATACTCAAGAGTCTTAAAATGTAGAATATAGGGAACCCAGAGATAGACAGAAGCTGGAGAAGGAGGAACTAATGGCTACATACAGACTAGTTAATGAGGTGAACATAAAAGTAGGGGTGACGGTAGTTCATTAGTGGGTTTATAAGTAATAATGCCAAACCTAAAGTGAGTATGATTGAAGGGGGTTGTTTAGAGCTATGTAGCTCACTGATTAGCACTACAAATATAACTGAACTACTTCAAAGGTATGACACTTGTGTACGGGGGCAAGATGGCCGCTTAGTGAGATGTGGAATTTAGTTCGGCCTCCAGCTGGTCCTTCAGAGCAGCTAGTAAATGGCCAGGAACAGTACAGAACAATTGCTGGAGCTACATCAGCAACCCAACACAGCGTACACCAGTCTGAAGAAGCTGGACCAGCTGAGACCCCACACAGAACTGTAAATCCCCCAAGTTGCAGAGGTCAGCACCCCTCCCCCACAGGCACAGCAGGCTGGTTACCCGAGGGGAAAGGAAACAGACTTTATTAGCAGCAAGGGCTTAGCTCAATCAAACTCCATTTGTGGAATTAATGAACAAATTCTAACTACTGAAAATAGGCCCCTAGCCCAGAGAAACCTGGAATAAAGCATTAAAGGTACTAGGAGGTTTTCCCCCATAGAAAGGGGGCAGGACAGGGAAAGAAAAAAAACACCCAAGGCTTTTTTAGTCGAACAGCACAAAATACTGCAAAAGGAATGAACCCACCGTTCTGGGAAGATGGTGGAATAGGATAGGTTGAGTTCACCCCCGCTCTAAGGAACAGCTAGAGAAGGGATGGGAGGGTGACTAAGTCTGTGATGTCAGGGTATAAGTGACCTGGGAGGGTTTTCTGCACAACAGGGAGGCACTGGTTACAAAGTTGAAGAACTGGGATGCAGGGAACTGGAGATACATCCAATTGGTGAAAACAGCCTAACGCTGCCCTTTCCAAACAGAAGCCTAGAGCCCGCAGTAGTGCACAGACAGGGAGACAGACTACGAATACTCTACCTCCGTGTTCCCCATGCCACACCCTGATCCCATGCTCCAAGGTCTGCCTGAGCTGTACCACATACCTAGAGCCCCCGCACCGCACCTCTACAACCCCACAACACACATCCTATGCTCAAAGGCACCAGCGTAGTGTCCAACCTTGTGCCTATTCCGGTGCTGCAATGCATTACCACACTGTTGTGCCCTGCCCCACACCCCGCATCTTCCTCCACACCCATCCAGCAAATGCAAAGCTTCAGACTACAAAGGAAATCAACTCCAAAGTAAACCAATCAAGATATTTAAATGTCGCAAAGAAAACAGATCACTAAGCACATCAAGATGCAGACAGATAAAGCCCAGCCTAATGACCAAATTAAAACACCAGAGACATAGGCTTTGGAATAATTAATCAAAGATGTTCATATAACTCTAAAAAATAAAATACAGGTCCTGTAGACCAAATAAAAAATATACTTGAGACACACAACGGCAGATTTGAAGAAGAAAGCATAAGCAAACCAGAGGACGGGACAAATAATTTGGAACACTCAGAACTGTAAATGGAAAAAAGACAGAAAAATCTGAAATGGATCTCAGGGAAATAATAGACAAAACAAGGTACAAAAATATACGAATAATTTGTGCCCAGAAAGAGAAGAGAAAAGGGCTAGGAAGATTAGTTGAGGATGTGATGGGGGAAAACTTCCCAACCCTTATAAAGGATATGAATATGCAAATCAAAGAGACCAAATGAACCCCAAATAGGATTAAATCCTAATAGGCCTTCCTCAAGACACATACTAATCAGTCTGTCATATGCTGGAAGAGGCAAGAAAACAAACAATCTACTACATACAAGGTGTCATGGTCAGATTCATGTGTCAACTTCGCCAAGTTGTGGTACCTGTTTGTCTGGTTGGGCAAGTGCTGGCCTGTCTGTTGCAATGAGGACATTTCATAGAATTAGATCATGATCACATCAGCTGCATCCACAGCTGATTTCATTTGTAATCAACCAAAGGGGAGTGTATTCTGTAATGAGTGATGCTTAAATTTAATCACCGGAAGCCTTTTAAGGAAGATTCAGAAGAGACATGTTCTATTCCTGCTTCGGCTGGTGAACCTCTCCTGTGGAGTTCGTCCAGACCCTCCATCGGAGTCGTCGGCTTCACAGCCTGCCCTGCAGATTTTGGACCTGCATTCCCGCAGTCACGTGAGACACATTTATAAATTTTATATTTGCAAGTGTTCCCTGTTCATTCTGTTTCTCTAGAGAACCCTAACTAATACACAAGGGAAACCACATTTTAAGACTGAGTTCAGATGACTCAACTGGCACTATGGAGGGGAGAAGGCAGTGGTATGATATATTTAAGTTCCTGAAAGAGAAAGACTTCCAGCCAAGAATTCTGTACCCAGCCAAACTGCCCTTAAATACTGAGAGAGAGATTAAAATGTTCATAGGCAAATTCTAAAAGAATTTGTCAACAAGGACTGGCCCTATAAGAAATACTAAAGGGAGTTCTTCCAGTTGATAAAAAAGGACGGAGATGGAGGTCTGGAGGACGGCACAAAATTAAAGAGTACCAGTAAGAGTAACTTAAAGGATAAACAGAGATAGAGGGAAAAGAATATATAGATCTGACAAGCAAAATTCAAAGGATAAAATAATGGTAGAGTCAAGAAACACCTTTGTAGTAATAACTCTAAATGTTAGCTGACTAAATTTACCAATTAAAAGGTACAGGTTAGCAGAATGGATTAAGAAATATAATCCAGATATATGCTGCTGACAAGAGACTCGTTTTAGACATAAAGATACAAACAGATTGAAACTGAAAGGATGAAAAAGATGTTTCACGCAAGTTGTAGCCAAAACAAAGCAGAAGCAGCTATACAAATAATCAGACAAAGGTATGATGCTTGTACAAAGAGTTAATAGTAGAGGGGTATATGGGGAAAACTACATTTTGCATGCTAAGTCTATATTTAGCAGGAATATATTATTAGTACCAAAAGAATTCTAAGGGTAAATAATTGAAGGTGGGGGACAAAAGTAAAGAGGAGTTTTGGATTTTCTCTTTGATAAGGGTATATCTATCTGTTGTTTTTTCTTTGGAGCAATGAAAATCATTTAAAATTGAGAGTAATGATTGTGCAACTAAGTTAGGATACAATGAAACACTTTATTTTGAATAAATACATGCTGTATGAATGTATCACAACAAAATCTGCAGATTCAAAATAAATAAACAGAAAGATCCAAGTCCTTGAGAAAACGTACAGGGAGAGGTATACCTATTCAATGTTGGCAGGGTGGGAGAATGGGGCAGTCTCTCCAGAGGACAATGTAGTAGATGAACAGGGGGCTAAAAATAGGGTCATCAGATGACTAGGCAATCCCATTACTGGGAATATACTCAGAAGAACTGAAACCAAGGACAAGACTAGACATCTGCACATTGATGTTTATGGCAACATTATTCATGATACAGAATGAATGGAGGTGGTTAAAGAGTACACTGACTGGGAAGCAGAAGGGCAAACTAAAGGGTATACATACGATGAAATATTGTACAGTTACTGAAAGGAATGAAATCAAGAGGCATGCAACAAGGCGAGTGAACCATGAGGACATTATGATGAGCAAAATAAGGTAGAACAAAAGGACAAATACATAAACTCTTTAGAAAATGCTTAAGAAAATTGGGACCTAGATTATAAGCTCATACAGCAGTCACATTTATTCCTGTGCTTTAAATGTTATTTTTAAATTCTGAGACCCTGTGCTTTATGTGTATAAACCTGGTATTTTTCCTGGAACTTTGGGTACCTGTGTGACATTTAAGACTCAGAGCTGGAGTTCTGCAGCTCTGAAAGTCAGCACTGCTACAACAACTGTTAAAGAAGCCAAAAAAGAGATAAGGCTTCAATTAGATCTAAGAACAAAGCCAATCTGGTTGGGAATAAAGCAAATCAGAATACAGGGTAAAGGATCATATTGTCTGTACTTTAGAACTTCACCTATCAATGAGACCAAAGGCGAGTTTTATTTTATAAAAAGCCTAAATTTTCTGTAGCACAGAATTGGGATCACTGAATCCCAGCTCTGAGGGCAGCCATTGTTTCAGAACCACTCCAGACCGGGGCAGGGGCAGAGGCAGAGGCAGTGGACATCTAAAGATACAGTGCTTCCTCTGGGATTAGGGAGAGAATTAGCTGGACGGCTGCATTTGCTGGGCATGTCAGGAAAGTTCAGCTTTGGGGAGCTATTGGAGAAGTTTTTGGTGCCAATCCTGACGTCCTCCATACTTTGGAGCCAGTCTGCGCTTCTTTATGGGTCCCTGGCTCTATTTTGGCTGGGAAAGGCCAAATTGGGACAGTCCCCCCTGGGGTGAACCTCCTCCCAAAATCAGCCCTGCAGACAAAAGCAGTGTGAGACAACAGAGAGTGTAAAAAAACTATAGAGCGGGTACACAAGTGGTTCAGTGGTAGAGTGCTCGCCTTCCATGTGGGAGGCCAGGGTTCGATTCCTGGAAAAGGCAACAGCCCCACCCCACCCCTGCCAAAAATATAAAAAAAAAAAAAAAAACTATAGAGATGAACGGTCTTGGACAAAGACCTGCTGGCTATAAATACCCAGGAGAGGGAAGTTTATCCATGGGAAACAGAGGGGACAATCAAACCCCTAGAAAGAAGGCGACTCCAAAACAACTGACAAGCAAAAGCCCAGAACAAGACAAAGGCCCAGAAAGACAGTGAAAACACTGCACTTTGCATTCACCTTGAGCAGACCTTTCTGACAGGGGGGCTGAAGCTCGAGAAAACTTGTCCTGTCATTAGTTGGTTACAAAACCAAGAAACTGACATTCCAGGGAGTAAATCTCAGAGTTAACATTTAAAATATTAAAATGTACAGCAACAAAAGACCACAAGACAAACAAAGAAACAGGAAAAGACGTCCATCCAAAGGAAGAGGATGAGAACACCAACAAAGAAGATGAGACTGTGGACTTACCAAACAAAACCTTTAAAGAAATAATCTTTAAAAATGTTTAAGGACAAGACGGAAAGTACAGAGAAGGAATTACAAGATATCAGGAAAAGAAGGAATGAACTAAAATAGAGTAGAAGTAAAGAGCAGAGATCTTAGAAAGGAAAAAAAAAATGCCCAGAAGAGTTTCAAGAGCAGAATGGAGCTGGCAGAAAGAAAGAATCAGTTAACTTGGAAACAAGTTCTTAAAACGACTTGAAATGAGTAAAGCTGAGGAAGAAAAATAAAAAAGAATATTAAAAGCAAAAAGAGCCCAAGACAATTATGGGACACCATCAAGCACACATATATATGCATTAGGAGAGTATCAAAAGCAGAAGAAACAGAGACAGGGACAGAAGAAATAGTCGAAGAAATAATGACAGAGAACTTCCCAAATTTAGAGATGTGAATACTCACATCCAAAAAGTTAAGAGAATACCAAAAAGGATAAAAATGAAAAAATATACCCCATCATATGTTGACTACACTATCAAATGCAAACAGGAAAGAGTTCTGAAAGTTGCAGGAAAAGAGCAACCTGTAATATACAAGGCAATCCCAAGAAGGCTGCATGCTGATTTCTTATCAAAAACCACGGAGACAAGAAGACAATAGGTTGAAATACTTAAAGTGCTCTAAGAAACCAACTGCCAGCCATGAATTTTATATCCGGCTAGACTCACTTTCAAAAATGAAGGAGAGATTAAGACATTTTCAGATAAACAAAAGCTGAAGGCGCATATCACCATTCAAGGGCCCTACAAGCAAAATAGAATTCTTTAGACAGAAACAAAAGAACACTAGACCAAGGTTCAAAGCAGCATAAAGAAATAAAGACCTGTAGAAAAGGTAACCATTTGGGTAATTATAAAGCCTGTATTATTACATTGTATTGTTTGGTATGTAACTCTACTTCTTACTTATTACAGGTGCTAAAATGCAAAATGCATAAAAAGTAATAATGAATCTAGGATCTTGGACATACAATATACAAATACAGAAGTGTAACAAGTACTACAAAAAATGGTGGGTGGACAATATATATGCAATAAATATGCATACTGTTGAAGTTTAGCTGGCATCAAATCAAATATAATTGACATATATTTAGGAAGTTAAATTTAATCCTACAGCAACCCTAAGGAAAACAGATGAAAAATATATTCAGATAGAAATGAGGAGGGACATCACATGGTGTAACACAAGAAAGCAAACAAATATAAAAGTAGGGTACAATGGAAGTGAGTAACAAAACATGGTGTAAGAATTGCAAAGGAAAAATGGCAGAAGAAAGACATGATTTATATTATCAGTAGTGAGTTAAAATATGAATACTCTAGAACCCTCCAGTCAGACCTTGAGGTGAGGTGGCAGGGGTGGGAAGAGTGCTAGAGGGTGGACTGCAGAAAGGAGAAATGAAGTAAATCATTCACTATTCAAGTTTAAAGGTCACAGGTGAAAAGGAAGGTCAGTATGAACACGGTCCAGCCAAATATTTTTTAAAGAGGAACTCTGATCTCCCAGTTTAGACATCATCACGTTGTTGTGTTCTTGCTCACTTTCTTCAGTTATTCATTGCTCCATGCTTCAAGGAAAACATTTAGCAATGTCAAGGTCAGTGTCCAAGCAGTGGATCCCAACTGCTTTCAACAAAACAATTGAAGTGCATGCAAAGATTTGGAGCAGCAACCATTTGCTGCCCAATGTAGAGGAAGCCACTCTTGTCCTGGGAACAGTGGATACTATTTTTCTCATCTCCTACGCTGGGGGCCTTTTCATCAGTGGCATCATTGGGGATCATTTTAATTTATGATGGGTTCTATTTTGGCATGTGTGCTGGTTTGAAAGGATGTACATACCCTAGAAAAGCCATGTTTTAATCTAAATCCCATTTCATAAAGATAGAATAATCCCTATTCAGTACTGTATGTTTGAAACTGTAATCAGATCATCTCCCTGGAGATGTGGTTTAATCAAGAGTGGTTGTTAAACTGGATTAGATGACGACGTGTCTCCACCCACCTGGGTGGGTCTTGATAAGTTTCTGGAGTCCTATAAAAGAGGAAACATCTTGGAGAATGAAAAGAGTTCAGAGAGAGCAGAGAATGCTGCAGCAACATGAAGCAAAAAGTCCATCAGCCAGCGTTTTGGAGATGAAGAAGGAAGACTCTTCCCATGGAGCTTCACGAACCAGGAAGCCAGGAGAGAAAGCTAGCAGATGACGCTGTGCTCACCATGTGCCCTTCCAGCTGAGGGAAAAAACCATGACTGTGTTCACCATGTGCCTTCTCGGATGAGAGAGAGACCCTGAATTTCATCAGCCTTCTTGAACCAAGATATCTTTCCCCGAATGCCTTAGATTGGACATTTCTATAGACTTGTTAATGAGACATTTTCTTGGCCTTAGAAATGTAAACTAGCAACTTATTAAATTCCCCCTTTAAAACTCATTCCGTTTCTGGTATACTGCATTCTGGGAGCTAGCAAACTAGAACAGCATGTGTTCTTCTGCATTTGGCACCCTCACAGAATGGCTGCATTCCTACCCAGCGGTTCTACTGCTGTCTGTGGATTGTGAATGGTCTGCTGCAGTCCACAGGTTGGCACTGTGTAGTTGCTGTTATAGGCAACTGGTTTGGGAAAGTTGGACAAGGAGTTATTTCTGGTCTTTGGAGTGCCTGTGCTTCAGTCATTAATATTTTGGGAGCATATCTAGCTTCTATTCTGCAGTATGGTTATGAGTATGCCTTTCTGGTGACAGCATTTGTGCAGTTTGCTGACGGGATCATCATCCTCTTTGGATATTATGGTATCACCAGAAGAAACTGGTTTCCCAGATTTTGAGACATAAGAAAATTTTGAAGATTCACACAGGTTAATTAATGTGCTGAAAATGAAGGTGAATATGAGTCTAATTATTCAACCCAAGAAGGCAGTACTATCACCCAAGCCAAGGCAGTAAGCTTTAATCATGCTTTTTGCCTTCCTGGAGTTATACCATATTCACTTGTTATGCCTGCTTGAAGTTAGTGAATTACTCCTTCTTCTTCTGGTTGTCCTTTTATCTGAGTAACAACTATGGATAGGAGGCTGAAGCTGACAAGCTGTCCATGTGGTACGGTATAGGAAGAATTATAGGTGGAACTTTGCAAGGCTTCATCTCTGACATGTTACAAAAGAAAGCACCAGTTTTAACTCTAATTCTATTCCTGGCACTTGGGTCCCTCGTTGGATATAGTCATTCTCCAAACAACAAGTCCATTAATGCACGTCTAATGGCTGTTACAGGATTTTATATCGGTGAACCATTTAACATGATCAACTCTGCTACTTCTGCAGCACTGAGTCGCCAAGAACTAGTTCAAGGGAGCAGTGAGGCTTTGGCCACAGTCACAGGAATTGCTGATGGAACTGGGGGCACTGGAGCTGCGGTGGGCCAGTATTTAGTATCTTTGATACAGGAAAACCTAGAATGGATGTGGGTTTTCTATTTTTCATCCTCATGACAAGCTGTACAATTGTATTTATCTCACCATTAATGGTCAGGGAAATTTGCTACCTCGTACAGAGGAGACACACTCACACAGTGAATAAGTGATTGGTGCTGACAAAAGAAAAAGAACAATGGGAGATACATCAAGACTATTACTTTTTTTAATTCACCATATTCTGGGGTGGTCTAAGTGCTCCAACATAACCTTGGATTGTCAAACCTGCTTCAACAGTACCAACCACTTGAGATGCTGATCCACTGTGAAAACTGGGCTACTTTTCTACATTACAGGAATTATTATTGATGATTTTGTTGTTTCATGAATGTACTGAATGGCTTATGAATCTGCCAGCCTGTTTGGCCATGTTGTGGTTTACCCTTTCACCTTAAAATACTGTTTTGGCCTTGAACTCATGTTTTGAAGCCTAGAAAATTGAATGAAGAGAAGGTAGAGTCTTAAATGATTTTTATCAATAATGTGCTCTGTGAACTTAAAGTACTGTTGCATTTTGCTTTGGTAATTGAGTTTCCAGAGAATGCATCATCTTTGAAGTATCAAATCCTGATGAAGTACTCAAACTGATCAAGCATAAGCCTGCCTTGGACAAAAAAATCCTTTTAACTATGGTCAGAAAAACAATCCTACTATGTTCTTGATGGCTCAGTCACTGACTATTCGAAGTCATCCAGCTTTAGAAGCAGAAATATCTTCAAGCTGTCAACTTGTTCTGCTCCATCTTCATTCAAAATTAACTCTGACTCCTGAAAGTATTTATATTTTACTCTTCCTATGATGGACCATAAGCCACATCAGTTGGCTTGAACATTTCAGTGTTATCACTCAAAACCAAAGTACTCAACCCCAGATTTGCTGACTGGAAATTTCAGGATCCAATGTAAGAGGCTCTTTTAACTTAGCCCTATTTTTAGAAGACTGATTTCTCCTGCAATCAAGTTCCTTGAGTAACCTCAGCAGAAGATTAGAATTAGAGAAAATGAAATTGTAGATTATGTCTTCAAGGTTGTGAATTCTATACAAATTATCAATATTTTAAGGTCATTCTGTATACATATTAAGTTATACAGCAAACTAGGGGGAAATGTATAATTTTGAGGGATACTTGATTTGCGTTCAGTTGGGGAATATTTTCAACCTCTTACCCTAAAAAATGTGGTGTGTTTATGAAGTTATTACTCTAAATCAATGCTATTTAATCAAACATAAACTTCCAGCCCATTTATTGCTTATTATGGGCAAAAAAGGAAAATATGAAACACAGAAAGGTAAAATATAAACTGACTTTTCTAAATAAATAAAGTCCTCCAGTCAAAAGGCAGAGATTGACAGAATGGGTTAAAAAAGCATGATCCAAATATATTCTGTCTGTAAGCAACTCACCTTAAAGTTGAAGATACAAGTAAAAGGATGGAAAAATATATACCGTGCAAGCAGTGACCAAAAGAGAGTTGAGGTAGATATACTAATATCAGAAAAATAGACTTCAAGTCAAAAATAGGTACAAGGGACAAAGATGATCATTACATACTAATAAAGGGGATAATTCAACAGGAAGTTGTAACAATTATAACTATACATGCACCTAACACCAGAGCCCCAAAATACATAAAGTAAATACTGGCAGATTTGAAGGAAAAAAGTGACAGTTCTACATTAATAGTAGGCAACTTTAACATACCACTTTAAATAATGGACAGAACATTTAGTCAGAAGATCAATAATGAAGAACAGGATTTGAATGATACACTAAACCAACTACACCTAAAAGACATATTGCATCCAACAAAAATGGAATACACGTTCTTCTTAAGTGCACATGGATAATTCTCCAGGATAGACCATACGTTCGATCACAAAACAAGTCTCAATAAATTCAAAAACACTGAAATCATAAACTGTGTCTCTGACCCCAACGAAGTAAGAAATCAGTAACAGAGGAAGAAAGGGAAAATTTCAAATATGTGGAAATTAAACAACATATTCTTAAACAACCAATGGATTAAAGAGGAAATCAGAAGCAAAATCAGGAAACATCTTCAGGCAAATGAAAATGAAGCATATCAAAATTTATGGGATTTAGTGAAGGCAGTGCTGAAAGGGAAATGCATAGCTCTAAATGCTTACATTAAAAAAGAAGAAAAGACTTCAAAGCAGAGAACTAACCTCAAAACTGCAAAAACTAGAAAAAGAAGAGCAAACTAAACCCAAAGCAAACAGAAGGAAGGAAATAAAAAAAAATTAGAATGAAGATAAATTAAATGGAAGACAAAGAATTAACAAAACCAAAAGTTGGTTCTTTGAAAAGCTCAACAAAACTTTATGAAAAAAAAAGGATACAGATAACGAAAGTCAGAAATGAAAAGGAGATCAATTATTTCCCATCCCACAGAAATAAAAAGTACTATAAGTGGATGCTATGAACAGCTGTATGTTAATAAATTAGATAACATGGATGAAATGGAAAATTCTTAAAAATATAACTACTACTTATATTGACTCAAGAAGAAATAGAAGATTTCAACAGACTAATTACTTACTACTAAAGAGACTGAGTAAGTAATCAAAAACCTCCCAAAACAAAAGACAGCCCAGGACCAGGTGGTTTCACAGAGGAATTCTAGTAAACATTCCAAGATGATTTAACTCCAATTCTGCTCACACTCTCCAAAAACTTGAAGAGGAAGAGACACTCCCTAACTCATCTGTGAGGCCAACATCATTTCCATACCAAAACCGGAAAAAGATACCACAAGAAAAGAAGACTACAGACCAATGACTCTTATGAGCACAGACGCAAAAATCCTCAACAAAAAATTAGCAAACAGAATCCAACAAACTTTGAAGGAATTATACACCATTCATCAAGTGGGATTTTTATGAATGGATAAATAATACATTTACATACAAAGGAATATTAAACAGCAGTAAAAAGGAATGAAATCCTGATACATGCAACAACATGGATGAACTGTGAAGACATCGTGTTGAGTGAAGTAAGTCAGACACAAAAGGACGAATATTGTACAATCTCACTGACTGGAATGGAAGCAATGAGAATAAGAAAACTCATAGAGTCAGAATATATGTTACCAGGAGATTGGCTGGGGATAAAGAATGGGAAGTTGAGGCTGAAAATGTACAGGGTTCCTATTTGAAAGATGGAAATGTTCGGGCAATAAATGTTGGTGATGGTAGCACATTATAAAAACAATTAACAGCACTGAAATATGTATCTAAATATGATTAAAAGAGGAAATGTTATAGCGCATATATGGTAACAGAATAAAATAAAAATCCATGGGAACTACACTATACAAACAGTGGTCCCTAAGTTAAATCATGGACTTTAATTAACAGTATAATTACAAAATGTGCTATCATCAATTACAACAAATGCTCCCACCAATGCAAGGTGTTGGTGGTGGGTTGGCATATGGGAATCCTATATTTTACATATGATTGTTCTGTAAACTCTCAACTTCTCTAATAACCAGAGATGGGCAAGGATGGAGATATAGGTGTCCCAGCTGAGTTTAGCCTGTTTGGAGTTCGTTGAGCACCTACCTTCGGTTGTGTATATTCACATCTTTCATTAAATTTGGGAAGCTTTCAGCCATTATTTCTTTGAATATTCTCTCTGCCCTTTTTCTCCTTCTCCTTCTAGGACTCCAACAATGCATACACTGGTACTCTTAATGGTGTCCCACAGGTTCTTCAGGGTCTGTTCACTTTTCTCCATTCTACTTCTGCTTCTCAGACTGGATGATTCAATTGTTTTAGCTTCAAAGTTCATTGATTTTTTTCTTTACCTGCTGTTGGACTCCATGCTGGTATGAAAAGGTTTATGTATTCTAGAAAAGCCATGTTTTAATCCTAATCAGCCTGTGGGAGCGACGTTTTTTTCTAATCCCTATTCAATACTACATATTTGAAACTTTAATTAGATCATCTCCCTGTAGATGTGACTCAATCAAGAGTGGCTGTTAAAGTAGATTAGGTGGAGATGTGTCTCCACCCATTCCAGGTGGGTCTTGATTAGTTTATTGTAATTCTGTAAAAGAGGAAACATTTTGGAGAAAGGGAAAATTCAGAGAGAACAGAGCAGAATGACAGAGTCACAAGAAGCAGAATCCACCAGCCAGCAACCTTTGGAGATGCAGAAGGAAAATACCTCCCTGGGAGCTTAATGAAACAGGAGGCCAGGAGAGAAAGGTAGCAGATGATGCCGTGTTTGCCATGTGCCTTTCTGTATGAGAGAGAAACCCTAACCATGTTCGCCATGTGCCCTTCCAGCCAAGAGAGAAACCCTGACCGTGTTTGCCACATGCCTTTCCACTTGAGAGAGAAACCTGAACTTCATCGGCCTTCTTGAATCAAGGTAGCTTTCCCTGAATGCCTTAGATTGGACATTTCTATAGACTTGCTTTAATTAGCATACTTTCTCGGCCTTAAAACTGTAAACTAGAAATTTATTAAATTCCCCTTTTTAAAAGCCATTCCATTTCTGGTATATTGCATTCCGGCAGCTAACAAACTAGAATAGACTCCTCTAGGGAATTTTTTATTTCTGTTATATGGTCTTGAGCTTTCTTTGGTTCCTTTTTATAATTTTCGTCTCACTATTGATATTTTCTGTGTGTTGATTTATTGTTTCCCTGATTTCCTTTAGGTCTTTGTCCATGATTTCCTTTAGCTCTTTCAGCATGTTTAGGACCATTTTTTAAAGGTCTTCACCTGGTCTATCCAGGTCTGGTCTTCCTCATTGATGGTTTATATTAATGCTTTAATCTTCTTTGCCTGGGCCAACAATTTTATTTCTCATATGCTTTGTAATCTTTTGTTGAAATGTGGATGTTTCCATGTGTAATCACAATTTAGAATCTAAGGCATCTGTACCTCACAGTGTTATAAGAGAACTTTCCTTGAATACCAGGAGCTATTTTTAAAAAAAGGAGAGAGAGATGCTAAAAGAGAAAATACTTTCCCCAGTCTTTGCAGATTGTCTTGTGCAAGTGCTCTCCTTCAGGGCTTATCCATACAAAAAGGTTATCCAAGAGTCACCAGGCCAAAGCATAGAGGCCTCCTAGGTCCTTTCAGAACAGGTATCTTGTTTTAGGCATGCACCTATGCCCCTAGCAATTTCCCCATTTAAAGGATACAAATGCCTCTTCTTTCCTAGGAAAGAAGAAAACTATATGGTATGTCCTACAGTTAGCAATGCCTTGCCAGGCAGCATGACATACAGTGCAGCTTCTACTATTCTATAGGAAAGTTCTGCATCTTCCTACACAAAGGGCAAATTCTGGGATAGTGAGTCCCTCAAGCCACCACCAGATAGACTAGCTCTGCTCCCACCAGAACTTGGACCAGGGATCCATGCCGAGCCAGTGAGGGGTAGGAAAGTGGCTAGCCAGGGAGCTCGGCGATCCTACTGCTTTGAAGCTGTCTTTTCACTGATTTGGCACTCAGCCTGTTAAAACTAGTTCTTTAACAGTTTTCTGAAGCTTTGAGAAAGATGTTTTGCCAGTTCTTGCTGGATAGTCAAAGCTCCTATCCCCTCCTCGTACTTTATTAAAACAGGGTAATACTGATTCAAAAAAAAATTTTCCTCTTACATGTGTTTAAACATTAAATTTAACTAAAAAGAATTTTAGTCAATAGGCTCATTTTCCACAGAAAGATGTTCTAAAAAATTACTAAAAATATAATGATTAACTACTGTACTTACAGGCTAATAATACAAATGTGTGTGAGTGCGTATGTATATATACAGCATGAGGGGAAAAAACATATAAATCAGTGCACAGAAAAAAAAAACTGACTATAAAATGCTTGATTATAACAAAAGTTGGTTGTGTATCATGATCCAGCCAAGAATTCTATATTAACCACCATTGCAAAGACATATGCCAAAAGGATATCGCAGAAAAATAAACTTTCCTTATTAATAATTTCAGAATTGGCTCCAAACCCCTATATTAGGCTGAACTTCATGAGAACCCAAAGAAATCCCTCTGTCTAAACCAGTGGTCTCCTAGGGTGGGTGCAAAGCAAGCCAATAAAGAGGTTAGGAAAAAAGTTAGAACATCTTTTCTTTTCTACCGTATCCTTTCAAATTTTTGTTTATAATTCATAATCTCCATCATCTATTAATACAGAAGTATATGTATATAATTTATAAATAAATAAATATTGGGAAACATGCTCAAACTATTATTAAAGTGGCACATAGTTAAGAAAATTTGGAGACCTCTGTTCTAAACCAGTAGTTCTCAAATGCTTTGGTCTTAAGATTCCTTTATACTCTCAAAAACTGAGTTATTTTTATGTGAGTTTTTTATATTTATTATATTTAAAGTATTAGAAAATTAAAATAGAAATTTAAAAAGTATTTTATTAATTCATTTTAAAACAACAAAAGAAAATCATTACATGTTAATATAAACAATACTTTAAGAAAAAATAATTTTCCAAAACAAAAGAAATTTTAGTGGAAAGTAGCATTTTTTCCTTTTTTGCACATCTCTTTAATGTCTGACATAAAACAGACAGCTGGATTCTCATATCTATTTCCATGTTTAATCTGTTGTGATTTATTATTTTGATCAAAATATATGAAGAAAATCAGGCCACACACAGATATATAGTTAGAAAAAAGAGAAATATTTTAATTGTCTGTTTTAGGTAACTATGGATACTCTTCTTCGATACTATACCAAACTCAACATGAGGTAGTTTTTTAGGACTAGCTGCAATGAATCAGAAACCATATCAATAAAATTTTTATACTATTACGTTAAAATACACTGGTCTATCATACTTTGAATGGACCTTTTATCCATGAATAACTTTGTAACTTAATGCACCAGTTATTTGCAAAATAACTGATTCACTGAGTTATGCAGATTTTCCAAATGTTGATACATTTCATTATATAATATCAAAATCACATTCAATAATATCACTACTCTCATCAGAAAATTCTCTATGTACTAAAAAGCTTTTATCTCATAGCAGCAGATACAGGTTTACAAAATTATAATTTTTGCTTGAAAGGTTTTTTCACTGGTACTAAATACAGCTGGTTGTTTTATTTGTGGTAACAGACTCACTTTGTTTATTTTCAAGAAAATGTCTGCCAAATATTCAAGTCTGAATAACCAGTGTGTCAGTCAAGTAAAAATTGTTGTTCCATTAGAAAAGCAGCTCACAAATCAATCGCAGAAGTGCTTTTCCTTGAGATCACCAACATATTTCTGCATGCAGAACAATGCTTTAAGTGTACTCTGCATTTTGTCATACAAAATATTAAAATAATGTGTATTCAAAACTTTAAAAAATTAATATTTTTTCCTGCATTATTGACATTCTTTAGTGAAATTAGCTTTTACTAAAAAAAAAAACTCAGTGCATGGTAGTGAAGAGCAAAATGACTAATGACTTGATAGATGCTAAAATGCCAGCAGTTTTACCCACCACTGTTTTGCATCATCAGTCAAAATGTCAAAATGGTGAGAAAGGCAAAATAATATTTTAGTATTATTATGAGAATAGGTGTGACCTTACAAATCTGATATTAAGGACCCACAGATATCCTCAGACCACACACAATGCCCAAAAGGGGGAAAAGGAACTCAAGAGAACTAACAGAACTTTCACAGCATGTCTGTAGTTAAAAAAAAAACTCAATTTTTTATTTAACAGTCAAAAAATCTAGATATCATTTTCATATAAACTCATTATTGAAATTGTACTGAGTTCAAATGACCATCATTTTTTGCAGACTTCTTTTCTCTAAGAGAAATATTTTATTCAAATGTTGATACTTTTTCCAGCTGATAGAAAGCTACAACACATATTAAGAAACCTAATTCAAAGTATATTAGCACAGCTACAAGGTATGCTAGGAACCTACAGATCAAAAAGTGACAGATTTTCCAATAGTTCTGAAGCCCAAATTTGATATGCTGGCCTATGTCCAGATCAAAATGGTCCTAAAGCCCTAGTTACATATAAAGAAAATTTTAAAAAATGACACCCAAACAAGCAAAACAAATCAACTGTGCCGCTCTCAAGGAAAAAAGAGCAATACCTAGAGACAAAGATATCTCAGAGCTACAAAGCAGTTGCCTTTTCTATCCCTTTGGAACTGAACATTTTTGGCCCAGGAGGGCCTGCAGGCCCAGCTAACAGGATAATCAAGTAATGAAAAGATATGTTGGTGTGTTATGAAGCAAAAACAGAAATAAAGCACGGATGTGGTATTAAGTATCAAGAGGGCACAATGTTGTAACATTACAACTAGAGACTGTATACCAGTCATAACTTGGTTCTGTCCTTACTGGCTATGAAATCTTGGACAAATTACTTAACCTATCTCTTCAATTTCTTCTTCTATAAAATACATTTAGGTAAGACAATATGGGCAAAGCATTTAACAAAGCGTTAGCACAAACTAAGCACTAAATTAAAAATGGCAATATCACTTTTATTATTATAACTGGAAGGGTTTTTCTGTCCCCTTTTCCCTATAAATGGCAAATATGAACATGTAACATTAAAGAAGGTATCTACAGTATAGTAATGGTGGAAAATAATTTTTACAAAGCAAGATTAAAGAAAAATATTTAATAGTTTTTAGTTCTTCACTGCACCTTCTACAAATACAAGGTACAAATGCCCTGAGATCCAATTAAGAGTTTTAAAATTCAACCACATTGTTTAAAGCCATATATGTAAGTACGTTCTTGCATGAACCACTACGAATGTAAAAAAATAATAATAATAATTATAATAGAAGGATATACGGGGGAAAATATAGCTATTGCAAACAATGGAGTACAGTTATAACAGTAATACATTAATATTCTTTCATCACCAGTAACAAATTTACTACACTAATACTATAGGTCAACAATAGGGCATAATGGGGTATAAGAGGATTTGGGTTTTATTCTTATTTCTGTTCTGGAGTAACAAAAATGTTCTAAAATCGATCATGGGTATGTATGCACAACTATGTGATCATACTGTAAGCCACTGATTGTATACTTTTTATGGCGTTTGTGGTACGTGAATATATCTCAATTAAATTTAAAAAAAAATTCAACCACAAACTGAAAGATACAAATAACTAACTCTTCGAAAAGCACAGCTTTTATCAGTAAAGGATTTTCTTTTTTTCCTTAACTTTTTATTTTGAAATAATTTCAAACTTACAGAAAATTTGCAACAATAATACAAAAACAATACAGAGAACTGCAATATATCCCCTACCCAGATATCCAGATTTACCAACTTCTAACATTTTTGTCCACAGTTCACGCATTCTTTCTATCTTCTAAACACTAGCCAGTAGAATGTATACATCATGCTCAATAATTTCATTTGTATCTACAAACATTTCTTCAAGCTCGTTAACATTTCTTAAAATTCCCCTAGCTAGTCCAATGTCCATTTTCAGACATTTAGAAGGGCCATAAAGCACACATTCCCTTTAGCTAGGTCACTAGTAGAAAGTAAAGCAGAATTTATTTCAGTGGCCAATAAGGAAAAACAAATAAAAATAAATAAAACTCTCTAGCTTTTTAGTATGAATATGCTCATCACTTAACTGCTTGGTTATCCTTACATATTTATTTGTGTATGAGTGTGTGTTTTAATTTTCTCACCATTTACATCATCACAGAATTTAAATCCCTTAATTCCTAGTTCATCATCTATTAATTCTGAACACCTATCATTTTAGTAATGGAAACATGGTGGGACTGAAATAGATAAGTAAATAAAAAGCAGTCAATATTTCCTTAAAGTTTCTTTCATTTCTATAGTTAAACACTATGATACCAGGCTTTATTTAACATTAAGCCTAGAAAAAATTACATATTTATCAGCTCAATAACGAAAAATCCAAAAATCTTTTAATGACTAACTTTCTTACTCAATAAAACATTGCAATTAATAATGAATAAATTAATAAGTGAATTACCTTTAATGGGCCCTTTATGTGGTCATCTTGAACTTCAACTGTTGAAGAATCATGCCTAAATGTTACCTAGAGATTAAAAATTTAATTAACCAACATAAAAATCAAGCAACATAAGCTCCCCAATGCACTAATTACTTGCTTTTATTACAAGTGATCTAAACTAATAGCTTAGTTTATAAAAGATCCCAAACTCTACACTGATTAAATGAAAACTGGTTATTTAAACAACTGCCCAGACTATACCTTACTTTTTACAATTTGCATCTAAATTACTCCACGTCTCCATAGCATATTCTATCTAATATTATAATCTATTAGTTTATTTATAGAATTTCTTTTTCTGAAAAACAAAGAGCAAGAAGAGGTGGATTGCTTAGGCTTTTAGGTACTGTATCATCTTGTGAAGACCTCAGTAATAAACAATAGCAACAAACATTTACTGAGAGCTACTAAGAATCAGGTTCATGTATTAAATATTTAATCCACACAACCATTAGGTATAATTAGTCCCATTTTGTTGATAAGAAAACTGAGGAAAAGAAAATAAAAGCAACTGGTTCACAGTAACAGAACTAGTATGATGAGGTTGAGCTGAGATTCAAACCAAGGCAGTTTAGCTCTAGAACTTTACCAGACTGCCTCTCTATGTTGATATAGCAATCAGAGAGCATGGAAAACCAGGTAAGAGGACAATAAATTAAAATAAAGGGTTCAAGTTTAAAGATTCAATTACCTGTTGAAAAGCAAAATAGCTTCCAGTATTCAGTACAGAAAAGGTTGTTTTATCTATACAAGGCTGAAGAGTTCTTAAAAGGATAGAACCCATTAACATGGTCTTATCAGATGTATATGGTAATGTATTTAGGTAATGGGCTCATAAACCAGCTATGAGAGGAGATAGCCTGCATAGCCATAGCACCCCAGGCATTATTTTCTTACACAAAAGTATCCAACTTCATTTAAATTATGTGTTTAGGTATCTGTGCCCTATACTTAGACTGTAAGCCACTTAAAGACTGGGACTGTCTTAATTCGTTTCAGTACCTAATACATAATCTTAGAATTCTGTAAATGAAAACTGGTGAAGAAACGTATCAACAAATTTGCTGGAAAATTTATTAACTTTGAATCATGAACAAATTAAACTACTAAAGAAATATTTCAGAGAATAAGAAAATCATTAACTTTGAATTATAAAGCTGTAATTTCTCAGAGCAGCCAAAAAAATTACGTTTTACAAACTCTTTATAAGTACACGGTACTGAGTACTATCAATAGAGGCAGTAGAGACCTGTACGAAAGTTTTAGTGGCAAGAATGGATGTACTGCTTCATGTCACTTTCCTGGTTGTTTATTATACAGGGATCTCCAGTTGAGCATGCAAATAAGGGCTAAAACCCAGTCAGTGCTTTGCAGGCCAAGGCATGGGTCCTGGAGTGATGCTGTCCTTTTCTAAAGCGGGCTTTTTTTTTTTTTTTCTAACTGGTACCAAAGTGCTATCGCCAAACCTAGTTTTGCCAAAAAGGCTCTCCACCAAGAGGGAGGGCTTTTGCCTAATTCACACAAAGGTAGTACCAGTATGAGCAGTAGCAGTGTCTGAAGAAGTGAGAAAACTGATAATAAATAACTTTCTCTTCATCTCTAAGATGTTAAAAAAAAAAAAAAGAGTACAGAGTGGGTGAAGCCAAAACAAGAAATGCTACTCACTGTAAAAACATCGAAACAGCATCTGCATAATCAAATTACAAACTAAGAGACATCAAGTAAGTGGAAACTGAGGGAAGGGTAGGGCCAAGATTATCATACTACAGGCCAGCAGTCCATGTAAAGATCTTTTCACAATGGTTCAAATTACAATCACCCCGGAAGCTTTTTCCAACACACACAGAAAAAGGAAGCTGGGTTTTACAGACAAAGAAAAAACACCACTAGATTTTAATACATCTAAAGCCTGTTTGGTGCTATTCAAACCAATCACTTACATGTGTACCTGCTAATACTATCAATGACAAATGCTTTGATGACAGAAATAAGATCATACTCATTCCTTTATTCCCATCTTTCTTTTCACCTAACAGAGTAACTTGCCCAGGGTTTGTCACTCAATAAATTATTGACAAATAAATATCTACTTTCAAATATTTAACACAGATAATTTCTTAAAATATAAGCCATTACACTTCTTCTTCTGCATTATGAGACAGAACACAAGCATACTAGAAAGAATTTTCAAGAAAGGCAGAGGAAGAAGAATCAACAACTAGATTTACCATATTTCATCCCATCTATGACATCATCAATTATAAGTCATATCCCAATTTCATGGTTAAAATGAGTGGGGACAAGTGTTTCTTAAAACTGATGAACTATGGTACTTATAATTCTACACTAATTTGTTCTAATGACCTTGGAGAAATCACTTAAACTCTGTGAGCATCATTTTTTCTCATGTAAAATTAAGGAATTAAACTAAAAGAGTCCTAAGGTCTTTTCCCAGCTCTAAAAGGCCAACAATAAAAACAATACCAAGATTATAGTAAAATGGCATTTTTAATATGATAATCCAATTGGAATATTTTCAGGTCATCAACAATGGTTAGTTTTGAGATATTTTTAACAACCACTGCTCCTAGAAATTCATATTACAGAAAAATAATTCTTAGATTCACTCACCAAATAAGTTTAAATATCAAACACTGTACATATAATTTAGAAAATTTACAAATATTATACCTTGACTTTGACAAGTCTTTTTGCTGTCTTGATCTTTGCTTCACAGAAAGCTCCTCGATATTTAGCACTCACATCAGTGCCCACTGTCAAATAGGGAGGCTCATCAAGGGCCTAAAAATGCAAAGAAATATAATTAGATTACAACTTTTTTTTCCCTTTCCTACAATCAGACCTCAAAATGGCTTATCAAATACTGTTACAGCTATATAATAGTTATATGTATTTAACAAGAACCATCTATAGAACACTATAAATTCAAAAACAAGTAAAATATTTATTATAAAGCCTTTTAAAGGCACTAAAGGCACAGCATATTTAATGTAAAGTCATCTTTCAGCCTATTAAATACACATGGTCCATACTATGAATTAATTCAATGAGAAGTATAGACTTCTATTTACATCTCCATCTACCCATTCATTCATTCAACTATTTATTATATGCCCTTTAAAAAAGAAGAGCTAAAAAATGTATCCTTAAATCTCAGTCTGAGAAAATCCCTTTTAATATCTCGGCTATATCTTGGCAACTACCCAAATTCAGAATAGCTTTGTTATATTCCTATCTAGACAATTCTATGGTAAAATAAGAGTAAAAGGAAGAGAAAAAAAAATTATACTTAAACTACTGGTGAAAAACTGTATGAAAAAAATACAATCTTGGTAGTCTCAAATGTTCTGACATGAGTTTACTGTTTTACTTCTATATCTTCAATAGTATTTTATGTTTCATGACTTATGATATAGCTATATAGTCCCAATCTACTGCTCTCTTTACAACTGGGCACATTTCTGCATACAGTCAAATGCAAAACAGGTGCTATTTTGCTTATATTTAATCAACTCTACAGCCAAAGAAGATTATGTAAGCAGTTCTTCTGAAAGTGTTTTAAAAGAAATACTAATACTCCAAAATGCTGTATCAGAAAGGAAATGTGGGAAATTTGGAAAAATCAGTTTATTGGCTGTATCCCCATACTGTCTAATTGTAGAGAGTCACAAAAACATGCTAAAGGATCTGAGCAGCCCTATAATAAAGAAAAACATTTAAATTTTAACTCAGCATTTCCTAATAATTTGTCCAAAGAATGCTTTCTTCCTATTAATATCCTACAGAAATACCAAAGAATGTAAGTTAGAAAACTCTCTTATACAGAAATGAATAATAAAAAATGTCAATTTCATCTGGAAATCAAAGGAAATTCACCCCTAATATCTGTGGCTAATATAAGAGGAGTGCTCTCATTCAAAAAATAAATAAATAATTAAGGAACGTTAAGCTTAAAACTTTTTTATTATGGAGAATTTGGAACAAAAAGAAAATAAAGTAACAATATCTTTAGACTATTAGCATACAGAAAGCCATTTATGCACACCTTTTGTTAATATTCCCATCAAGTGCTAGCAATATTTCAACTACAGGTATGCTTATAGGGCAGATTTATTCATTTGAGTTAGAGAAAGAAGGCTTTTTCCCCCAAAAACTAAGCCCCATCCCATTAGCAAGAAAATCCATGTTGACAGGAGACTAGTATTAATTACCTCAAATATTGTGGGGGCAAATTACTATTTTGAAGGATGAAGGACATTTTCCTTCCATCAAGCTAGAACACATGAAAAATAATTACTAAAGCATATAAAAAGGAAATGCCTCTCAGAAAATATTTACAAAGGGAAAGTCAAAGTCTAATAAGATCCTGCTAAAGTTAAAAACACATTTTCAGAACAGGGTCAGTTTGCTAGAAAGGGCATAGGAAAATCAACAATCTATGTCCTGGTCTTACTTCTGCCACAGTATTTTTTGTATCATCTTTGATAAATTACTTTTCTGTTCCTAAATCATCTCATCATTTAGTGGAATCCAATAATATGAATCATGTATACATTTGTTTACCAAGCCTAGAGCAAAGCCTTAGGGGTTACAAGATAGACAAAGTGGGATACTATGAGATCCATATAATTATCTGGTAAGTAAAACTACAATTATTTTTCAATGCTGACCAAAATGTGAACGATAATTTCTAAAGAAACATAAGTGAATCCATACATGGTCAGATTTGTAAACAAAATTTTAGAAGAGCACAAGTTGTTAGTTTTTATCATTAGTGCATGTTGCAATGAAACATACAGGTTACTAGCACAGGCTCTCTAGGCAAAAAGAGAAGTTTCTAATCCCAGCTCGATCCTTATATGAAAGGCAAATTCTCATTTTAAATGACTGCTCATCATAAATAAAAAACAAATTCAAAGTTAAATCACTTCCCTCACTTTTTCACTCATGTCAACACTCCTGAGAATGCATTATTTTTCAGTACTAATCCAATGAGAAAATACCACAGGACATTTGGTAATATGTATGCTATGTCTTTAAAATGTTATACTTTTCCAGTTTTAGAACTGTGCCATGAAAAAGTAAAGATATATATATTATATTATACATATGAAAAGCAAAATTATATATAATAAAAAGAACAACTATTAAGAAGGATTACCCATGGGAACGGGTGTGAAGTGGAGGGGGGGTACATGAATGGAAATATTTTAATTTCAAGTAGGTCTTGCTTTTTTCTGTTTAAAAAAAATTCCTTTTGTTTTTTAAAATTGGCATATATTTTCTGCTTTTTAAATTGTATACAAAGAAACATTTCAAACACATACCAAAGAAGAGAAAACAGAATAATTAATCCCCCATGTACCCATAATCTGGCTTTCGTAATTATCAATTTATAATTTTGCCCCATCCTATACACCTACTCATTCCATCCCAAAACCCAACTATTTTTAAGGAAATCCCAGATATTATTTCACCATAAATATAAAAGTAATGATTGGGATTGTGGGTTTTAAAATTTTTTCTTATTAATACTTTTCTGTGTTTTTCAATTAATTTGCAATGACTATATTACTGAGAACCAGTATAATATCCTAACTAAGCACACAGGCTTCTGAATTAGATGCCTGGGTTCATGTTTACCACATTGTAGCTAGATGACCTTGGGCTGGTTATAGGACCTCTCTGTGTTTCAGGATGTAATGATAATGACTACCGTACAGGGATGAGGATTGAAATGTTACATAAATCTTTAAAACAAAGGGCCAGCATACAGCGCCCAATAAATGCTAAAATTTTAATCACTTGGTGGGGAAGTGAGAAAAAAACTATGAAATAAAAAAATTGGGCAAGTCCTACACAAAAGAGTTAAGTCATAAAAGTTCCCATGCCAGGATAACTAGGTATATATATGCGGGGGGAGAGTGCACAGAGGTTGTTCCTTTAAAATACTGTCTTATTCAACTCAGACATGAAATAACGATATTGAATCTTAGTAGCAAGAAAGATCAAGTCTTCATGAGGATGTTCCCTAGTGAAATATGCCATAACAATTTAGAGTGTGGCAGAAAAACAACCAAGATAATATACTAATCTGAGGCTAGTACAGTTTGGTCCAATGTAGAGATACACAAAGAATTATGTTGCAGACTAAGAATTCTTTGACCAACAGCAACCCTTAGATATACACATGTATCTCTTTTTTTTCTGCTTCGCTGATTTTGGTCATTAATATGGACCATCTCAGAGGCTAAAATAAAACCCATTTTTACGTAGAACTTCTATGCCAAAAAGGAAATTAAACTACTAAATTACCATCCCTTTGTTTAGTAAACAGAACAGTTTTCTAGTTGTCAAGGCAACAACTACCTCACAGTTTAAGCACTGCTTAAACAATTATTTTTCTAGTCAATCTACCAAATGCCCTAATTGGCAACTAAAAACCATTAAACTCCATAGGAACACTAAAAAGCATAAGTGATTTTTAAATTAGCTACTAGTGGAAAGCAATTCTTCAAGATGCCAAAATGACAAGGAAACATTTAAGAACACAAATGAATCAACAGTAATCTCTAATGTGCCTTTAGGCTGCAGTACATCAAATATATAAAATAAGTTTTAATAAGACAATGATAATTACCTAATGACTGACTGATATTGATATTCCCTAGGAAATATTCAGCTATTCAAGATCTATTTTATAAAAAAGCAAAACAGGCTAGATAGTATTCTATTGAGGCAGCTTATTAAGAAGAATAAGTATTCAAACTGATTACTAAGGCAGTGGCAATGCAGTCAGTAGAATCAGAAAACTAGAGTATTAAATTTGATGTTATGACCCTTAGAAAATAAATGTACTTAAAAACGTATACAGTCTAACAATAAATCTGTGGAAACAAGCTATTTCATATATATAAATCAGAGACACAAACAATGGAGAGAATTACACAGACTAACTTTTAAAAAAAGATATACCAAAGAGCATACCATTTAAAAATTAAGATTAAAATATTCAAATTTTTAGCACATACAAAAACTGAGTATACTGAGGAAATATGCAAAATCTAACTTACACTGAGGAAATATGCAAAATCTAACTTTAAAATCTTTCTCTGGGGCCATTTCCTCTCTCCCTTTTCATGGGGGGCAGCTGAAGACACAGACTAGAAAGCAAGTGAGGGTTGGGAAGCCACAAAGAGGTGAATGACAGTGGACCCAGATGCTCAGTATATAAGTAGTAGAGGAGGAGCTTTGGAGGGGCCGTGTGGAGGCACAGGCAAGCCCTTGCAGCTGAGAACATGGATGGGAGATAATTAAGAGCTAAAGAAAAGAGCAGCATTGTTGAAGATGCATGCACTGACCAGAATTGGGGTCCTGTTTTCCATCGCAAAGAAGTTAAAAAGACAGGAGGGGAGAAAGAGCTCTAAGGTTCTTCTAGAATTGGAAACATGGTTTAACTATGGTTGTACAATATTTATACACACAGAAAAATAAAAAAGTAGTTATAGATGCATGTTTGCCTACACATATAGGTATGTGTGTACATATATATATACACACATATATTTTCTTAACTCTGTCCAGGAAGGTCTAGAATAATAGACAGCCTAGTAACAAAATCATACCAATGACCTAATCTTGGTTTCGAAGTCTCATTCTCCTTCTAAGATTACGGGTCCTTTGAAAAAATGGCTAATTTCAAGGCCAGGTAGGGAAAGCACAAGAAGAGTATGCTCAATGAATGATGTAACATTTCAAAGAGATATGGGAGCTACATGAAAAGGGCTCCTTTCAGCCAAATGGAGGACAATTTGAAATCAAAATAAATATAAGCCATTCTATTATCTTGTTAAGGATATATGTATATGTCAAAATTGACTGAAATGTATACTTAAGTTCTGTATATTCCACTGTATGTAAATTATATCAATTTTTAAATGTCAGCAACAAATTATAACACATTCAGTAAAACTGTAATCCATGAGTCCATATTGATATAAATGAATGGAAAGAGGGAAAGCTTTTCCTTGTGGAATGTTAACTAATGAATTTAACAGGAATGATGAAAATAATTTGACAATCATCAATAAGGTCGTTGATTCCGAGTTTTCAATAGATGCTAAGACTGTTCAGTGGAGGTCTGACAAAAGATGGGATATTAGTATAACTTAGAATACTACTCAAAACACTACTCATTATCAATGGTAGATAGGTCAGTATTGCATACCTCCCTGATGTGATATAATGAGAACAGAACAACATTTTTTCTGCGGTATACCATCCATGAATGTATGACTGACTTAGGTAAAAAGGAAAATTAAGTTGAGCCAGGACGAAGTCATTTTACAGAAGTAAGACCTGTCTGTAATACCTAAAACTATAAAGGACATGAAATACAGGGAAAATACAGATTATTTCAGTTATACATTGAAATAGTCTAAAGAGACATAAACAGCCAATGTTGCTGAATAAAAGCATGGACCAGAAAGAAAAGAAGACACATTATGATGAGAGTAGGTAAAATGGAAAGAGGTCTGTGAATAGGATGACTGTGTGTACTAATGCTGATTTCCTAATGTAAAGGACTGAATGAAGGGTAGCTGGGAGTGTATGCAGTGTGGGTAATTATACACTGGAGAGAATATAGGGAAGACGGTGCATCATGTCTGTAGTTTGCTCTCAAAAAGTTCAAAGACTAACAATAATGGGTACATATGTGTGTATTTGTATATAAAGAGAGAGACATGTACATATGGAGCAAATATTATAGAATGCTAAGAGCTGGCAATCTGGTGAAGGGGGTTCCATGAATTCTTTGTACTGTAAATTTTAAATTGCTTGAAAAGAAATTTTTTTATGAAGTAGGTATTTACTGGCCATTTGCATCTCTTTTTGGTGCACTATCCATTAATTTCTTGGACATCACAAAAATCAACCCCCCCCTCCAAAAAAATACTCAAAAAAATTTCTTTGATTACTGCAACATTTCCTAATAATAGTCTTTTTCAAATTTAGGCTACTTTAGAGGATGGAACCATAAATTAATTATAAATCAATTTTACCCACATCTGTTAACCAGAGAGATATCTGCATATTCCCAGAAATTTAATTAAATCAAAGGAGGCATTCTAACTGGAATTTTCAGCATCAGCAAAGAGATGAGAGAGGAATATACTGGAAAAGACATTTATTTAGTGCCTACTTTATTTAATAACTTGTTCTCAATGCCAAAAAAGCTAAAGCAGCTTGCTCACTTAGTACAAAGGTAGCAAATTAGTCCTGCTCTGAGAAGAGGTTTAATTCTATTTGTTAACTTGCTGTTAAAGCCAAACTCTTATTCAAATGGAAATGAATCTACTTACAGTAACATCTCAGCACACAGAACTCCTATATTACAGTATTTGAACTTTAATCATCTAGAATTTAGAAAAGATGGTATTGCTAGTTCAAAAACCAGAATACAAAGAGAAATCATAAACTGACATTGTTATGGTTTATATCTATCTGGAAATGTTAGAAATATCTACTGGCATGTATTAGAAAGCAATAGGAAAAAGATTTTGAAAGGTCAAAAGATAAATCACTAGAGGTACATCTAAAAAACATTTCTAAGAGTTTATTAAAAAAAGAAAAGAGAAAAAAATAGAGCCTCACCAAGTTTGTGTTGTCTTACGTTCTCAAAAATGTGACTCTGAAAGAAGCCATCAACAGGAAACATGAATTTTTGATCACTTGAAAATCTATTCCTCACTTGTCTATTGACCAAGAGATTGGCCCACATAGTATGTAATAAATACTCTAAGTCATAGAATTCATTCTAATTTCAGAGCATTAATTACTCTTCCCAATCAATGCTATAATACTCAATACAACACACAATGTACAGATTTGCTTCTCCCAGATGGACACAAACATTTTTTTAAATATTTTTATTTTTTTTAAATACAAAAACAGCAAACAAACACAAACATTCTTAACTTTTGATCATTTTGTTCTACATATGTTCTAGTTTGCTAGCTGCCGGAATGCAACATACCAGAAACATACCTCTTATTAAATGCTTTTAATAAGAGGAATTTAATGAGTTGCTAGTTTACAAGTTCTAAGGCCGAGAAAATGTCCCAATTAAAACAAGTCTATAGAAATGTCCAATCTAAGGCATCCAGAGAAAGATACCTTGGTTCAAGAAGGCTGATGAAGTTCAGGGTTTCTTTCTCAAGTGGAAGGGCACATGGTGAACACACAGGGTTTCTCTATCATCTGGAAGGGCACGTGGTGAACATGACGTCATCTGCAAGCTTCTTCTCCTGGCTTCCTGTTTCATGAAACTCCCCGGGAGGCATTTTCCTTCTTCATCTCCAAAGGTCAATGGCTGGTGGACTCTGCTTCTCATGACTATGTTGTTCTGCTTTCTGAATCTCTCATTCTCCAAAATATTTCCTCTTTTATAGGACTCCAATGAACCAATCAAGACCCATGGGGGGAGACATGTCGTCACCTAATTCAGCTTAACAACCACTCTTGACTAAATCACATCATCCAGGGAGATGATCTGATTTCAGTTTCAAACATACAGTATTGAATAGGGATTACTCTACCTTCATGAAATGGGATTTTGATTAAAACATGGCTTTTCTAGGGGGGCATACTTCCTTTCAAACCAGCACAACATATATAATCAGTAATTCACAATATCATCACATAATTGCATATTCATCATCATAATCATTTCTTGGAACATTTGCATCTATTCAGAAAAGGAAACAAAAAGAAAACAAAAAAAAATTCATACATACCATACCCTTCACCCCTCCCTTTCACTGATCACTAACATTTCAATCTAAATTTATTTTAACATTTGTTCACCCTATTATGTATTTTTATTCCATATGTTTTACTCATCTGTTGATAAGGTAGATAAAAGGAGCATCAGACACAGGGTTTTCACAATCACACAGTCACATTTTGAAAGCTACATCATTATACAATCATCTTCAAAAAACATGGCTACTGGAACACAGCTCTACATTTTCAGGCAGTTCCCTCCAGCCTCTCCATTACATCTTGACTAACAAGGTGATTATCTACTTAATGCGTAAGAATAACCTCCAGGATAACCTCTCCACTCTGTTTGGAATCTCTCAGTCATCGACACTTTATTTTGTCTCATTTCACTCTTCCTCCTTTTGGTTGAGAATGTTTTCTCAATTCCTTGATGCTGAGTCTCAGCTCACTCTAGGATTTCTGTCCCACGTTGCCAGGAAGCTCCACGCCCCTGGGAGTCATGTCTCACATAGACAGGGGGATGGTGGTGAGTTTGCTTGTTGTGTTGGCTGGAGAGAGGCTATATCTGAGCAACAAAAGAGGTTCTCTTGGGTGTGACCCTTAGACCTAATTTTATGTAGGCTTGACCTACCCTTTGTGGGGTTAAGTTTCATATGAACAAACCCCAAGATTGGGGGCTCAGCCTAGTGCCTTGGTTGTCCACATTGCTTGTGAGAATATCAAGAATTCAATTTGGGGAAGTTGAATTTCCCCTCTTTCTCACCATTTCCCAAAGGGGACTTTGCAAACACTTTTTTATACACTGACAAACATTTTTTAAAGGTAAGCATTTTATACTGTATTTTAAGTATTGCAATCTTCTCTCCTAAACTGAACTACTAATGGCAGAAATAGACTCATTCGTTTTATACTATGGTCTGAGAATAGCACCTTCACACTGGAGGAATTTAGGAAACATCTGTTGAATTAAAGAGACTAAACATTAGTTAAGGACTGCTAAACATGACTTCTAAAGTTGAATATTACTTAACTTCAAAAATACATTATTAGGAGTTTAAAAGCATAAGCTCTGAAAGGGGAAGTAAGGGTACGTCAAAGGTAGAATTCCCGCATGCAATGCAGGAGACCTGGGTTCAATTTCCCGTCCATGCACTTTCCAAAAAAACAAAGCAAAACAAACATTCTACAAATGGTGCTGCAATAACAGGATACTCACATGGAAAAGTAATGAAATGTGACCCTACCATACAGTAGGCAAAAAAACAAACAAAAACAAGGCCGGAATCAGAATATACCAGAAATCAAACTCCAAGCCCATATCTTACCCATCTATGTGACCTGTTGGAAGAAGTTAGTTCCTCTGAGCCTACCAAGCTTCACATTTACAAAGCGGGGTTAATGATGGAACCTAATTCAAAACTGTGATCTGTTACATGTAAAATTATGTGTAAAATGATTAACAGTGCCTGACATGATAAATAAATGTTTGCTTTAATTTGTATCATTACCAGTCTTTATAAAGTCGATTTTGTACCTCAGAATAAAAAAATGCAGATATTAATGACAGAAACTGCCCAAAAATAGGCATGAAAAACTAGGCTATTAGTAACAAGAATATAATACTAGATAGAAGAAGGAAATCAGACAATAACAGCAAATAACCTCAAGTAGGAATTTCGTTTGACTAGGCCAGTTAATTTTCTAAAAACTCTGGAGAAATGTATTCTGGAATCTCACATTCCTGGTAGTCACAACTGAATTAATACCAAGTACTGACAATCTGCTTGTAAAACATCAAAGATGTTGCAAAACAGACCCAAGGGAATTTCTGTGGACTTCAGTTTGACATACACTGGTTCAGAGGTAATAGGATATAGGAGAATGAGGACAGAAATTGTGTAGGCAGTATCTGAAATTACGATCTGGATCTACAACCTATTAGCCACCAACTTTTAATCCCCAAGTCTCAGTTTTTCTATCTTTAACAAAGAGGAATGTTCTAGTATTATGCTTTGTCAACAAACAGCTGCTCACACTGGTACCTGACCCAAACTGGAGCAATAAGTTTATCTCTCCCTGGAATTTAAACCTGCTCCATTAAACAATTTAAAAAGGGGCAGTGATATAAAGCCTGTGGTAGCCATCTTCTGGCAAGATCAGGGAGAAACAGAAAAAAAAATGATCTGCAGAGAAGGAGTAAAAGAAAAGAACAAAAGACGTGCCGAGAAGAAAGTACACATAAGAGACTATGAGTTTTCTGAGTGAGTCAGAGAATAGCTAGCCTTAGCTCCTATTGACTGAGGAGCTCAAGTCAATAGCTTTAGCTCCTGACTGAAGTTCTTGCTCTTGGATACCATAACATGCCTTTGTATCCTTACAATAAATTTCCTTTTCTGATGTTCATAATCTGAAGTTACTATGACCTGTATTCAAAATAGCATTAGTTAAAGCCAGTAAGAAATTTCCTATCAATATAGAATTAATATAAAATGCAATTAAAATACTACAAACATTTACTAAGCATCCACAATGTCTTGGGATATTTAGGACTTTAGAGCACATCTAAACAAATATTAAACCAATTCAGAATAAATTTAGTGACATGTTGTACAAAAATCCTGCAAGACCAATAAAGAATAATGAAACACATAGATACAAAGAAAAAGAAAAAAAGATTTTTTTTAAAGCTATACAGATGAGGCGGGGCAAGCAGGCTGCACAGTGAGTTGTGGAATTCAGTTCCTCCTCCAAAGCACCTAGCAAATAACCAAGAACAGTACATGAGTGCTGGGGCTACACCAGTGACCAGATATACAACATACACCTATCTGGACCAGGTGAAACAGCTGAGTTCCCATACAGACCTGTAAGTCTCCCTAGCCTCTGAGACCCATACCTCACCCAACTCCCCCGTGGGAATTGCAGGCTGTTTCCCTACAAGAAAAGGAAACAGACTACCAGCAGCAAGGGCTTAGCTCAACCAAGCTCCAAATGCAGAATTAATCAACAAATACTGACTACTGAAAATAGGCCCCCAGCACAGATAAACCTGGAATAAGCAAGAAAGGTACTACAAGTTTTTCCCACAGGAGGGAGGGGGTGGGGGTTACCAAAAAAACTTTAAAAAGAGGCTTTCTGAGAAAGCACCAGAAAAGGACTGGACCACAAGAAAAGGGGGCACATAGAGCCTGGAGATACACACAGCCATGTACCAACTTAGGCTCTTGATTGACAAACTCAAACCCATGGAGCTGGTCAGGCTCACAAAACACTTTTTGGGGGTTTTTTGCACTTTTTTTCCTACTCCTTAACAGCTCATTAGATAGAACTGGAAGCCTCCTCAGGCTCCAGCACTATCCCAGGCAAGGGGAGAACTAAGTCTTTCTGAGAGCCCAAGTAATTAGTCAGGTGAAAGATGTTAACTCCCTAACAGTTGTATTTTCCCCAAGAGGAGTCTGGGGCCCAGGTAAAGTGGAAAAATATCTTAAAGGAATTTGGGCCCCAGGGACTGAAAAACTGAAGCAAATAACACCAGCCTACAACCTCCCCTTTGTTGCAACCATGCCCTCAGCTAGAAGAGTCTGCTGAAATTAAATGCATTACCCTGGTGGGAAGCCATGATAAGACAAATACCACATGCTGGGCAGGGTAGGAAGAGCACAGAACTTAGAGCCATCATAGTAAAGTCTGACAATCTGCTGGGTCTCACCTTCAGGGAAAACTGATACCAGTAATTCATTCCTCCTGAGACATGGACCTGTTTGGTCAGTGGAAATGTGAATGGGGTTTATAATATCAGAGGAGACCCTCCTAAAAAAAAAAAAAAAAGGCTCCATATAGGCAGGGAAAGAAACAGAATAACAAGAATTGAAAAATTCTGATCAGTTAAACAGAACCTATGAGAATTTATAGGATGTGGCATAGGCTGTGCTGAGAAGGAAATTTACTGCCTTAAATGCCTGTATTAAAAAACAAGAAAGGGCAAAAATCGAGGACTTGAATACTCACCTGGAGGAACTTAAGAAAGAACAGCAAACTATCCCCAAAGCAAATAGGAGAAGAGAAATAACAAAGATTAAAGCAGAGATCAATGAATGGGAGAACAAAAGAGCGACAGAAAGAGACAATAGAACCAAAAGTTGGTTCTTTGAGAAAATCAATAAAATTGATGGGCGACCAGCAAGAATGACAGAAAAAAAGAGGATGCAAATAAACAAAAATCAGAAATGAGAAGGGGTGCGTTACATGACTTCTTCACAGACCCTGAAGAAATAAAAGAAATCATAAAAAGGTACTATGAGCAACTATATGCCAACAAACTAGACAACTTAGATGAAATGGACAAGTTCCTGGAGACACTCAAACAAGAAACACTGACTCAGGAAGAAACAGAAGATCCCAAAAAGCCAATCACAAGTAAAGAGATTCAATCAGTCATCAAAACTCTTCTTACAAAGAAAAGCCGGGGGCCAGACGGCTTCACTCGGGAATTTTATCAAACATTCCAGAACTAAAGCCAATCCTGGTCAAACTCTTCCAAAAAACTCAGGAAAAAGGAACTCTACCTAACTCATTTTATGAAGCTAATACATTTTAATACCAAAAACCGGGTAAAGATGCTGTAAGAAAGGAAAACTACAGACCAATCTAACTAATGAACATAGATGCAAAAATTCTCAATAAAATATTAGCAAACCGAAATCAACAGCACATTAAAAGAATTATACACCATGACCAAGTGTGGTTAATACCAGCAATGCAAAGATGGTTCAATAAAAGAAAATCAATTAATGTAATACAGCACATTAACAAATTGAAAGAGGAAAATCACATGATCTCGACTGATGCTGAAAAAGCATTCAACAAAATTCAGCATCCTTTTCTGATAAAAACACTCTGAAAGAAAGGAATCAAAGTAAACTACCTCAATATGATAAAGAGAACATATGAAAAACCAAGAGCCAGCATCGTACTTAATAGAGAGAGACTGAAGGATGCCTACTGTCACCACTATTATTCAACACTGTGCTAGAAGTTCTAGATAGAGCAATCAGGCAAGACAAAGAAATAAAAGGCATCCAACTTGAAAAGGAAGAAGTAAAGCTCGCACTATTTGCAGATGATATGATACTATACTTGGAAGATCCTAAAAAATCTACAGCAAAATTACTTAAGGTAATAAAGTGGCAGGATATAAAATTAACATGCAAAAATCAGTAACATTTCTATACACAATCAATGATATAGTTGAGGAGTCAGTTAAGAAAAAAATTCCATTCAAAATAGCAACTGAAAGAATCACATACTTAAGAAGGAACTTAACTAGGGATGTAACGGACTTGTACACAGAAAACTACATAACATTGCTAAAAGAAATCAAAGAATATGTAAACAGGTGCAAAGATATTCCCTGCTCATGGATAGGAAGGCTAAATATAGTTAAGATGTCAAGTCTCTCCAAATTGATCTACAGATTCAAAACAGTACCAATCAAAATTCCAATACCCTACTTTGAAGACTTGGAAAAGCTGATGACCAAATTCATCTGGAAGAGAAAGAGACCCTGAATAGCTAAAAGCATCCTAAAAAAGAAGAACAAAGTGGGAGGATTAACACTCCCTGACTTTCAAATCTATTATAAAGCCACAGTGGTCAAAACAGCATGGTACTAACAGAAAGGCGGAAGCACTGACCAATGGAACAGAATCAAGAGTGCAGAAATAGACCACCAAATCTATGGTCAACTGATTTTTGACAAGGCCCCCAAATCCTCTGAACTGGGACAAAATAGTCTTTCAATAATTGGGCATGGAAGAACTGGATATCAATAGCCAAGAGAATGAAAGACGAGCCCTATCTTACACCCTACACAAAAATTAACTCAAAGTGGATCAAACACCTAAATATAAGAACTAGCATCATAAAGCTTCTACAAGAAAATGTAGGGAAACAGTTTCAAGACCTAGTAATAGGAGGTAGCTTCCTAAACCTTGTACCCAAAGTATAAGCAACAAAAGAAAAAATAGAGAAATGGGAACTCCTCAAAATCAAATGCTTCTGCACCTCAAAAGACTGTCAAAAAGATGAAGAGGCAGCCAACTCAATGGGAGAAAATATTTGGAAATCACATATCAGACTAAAGTTTGATTTTCTGTATATACAAAGAAATCATACAACTCATCAACAAAAGAACAAACAACCAATTATAAAATGGACTAAAGATATGAATAGGCATTTTTCTGAAGAGCAAATAGTTGCTATTAAACAAACAGGAAACTATAAATGTTGGAGAGGATGTGGAGAAACTGGGACACTTATGCACTCCTGGTGGGAATGTATAATGGTGCAGCCACTATGGAAGACTGTTTGGCAGTTCCTTAGGAAATTAAATATCAAACTGCCCTATGACCCAGTAATAGCACTACTTGGTATATACCCAGAAGGGCTGAAAGTAACGACACAGACATTTGCACACCAATGTTCATAGCAGCATTATTCACAATTACCAAAAGATGGAAATAAACCAAATGCCCATCAACAGACGAATGGCTCAACAAAACATGGTATGTACATATGATGGAATATTATGCAGCAGTAAGAAAAAATGATGTCTTGAAGTACATGACAAGATGGATGAGTCATGAGGACATAATGCTTAGCAAACTTAGCTAGACACAAGAGGACAGATACTGTATGATTCCACTTTTATGACTAGCATAAAGGTATAATCAGAGGCTAACAGTACAGAATATAGGGGACTTAGAGATACATAGAAGCTAGAGCTGGGAGAACCGTTAACTAATGAGGTTGAACTCTAATGTAAGGGAATAAATAGGAGCAAAGGTGAATCTCTAATGGGTCCATAAGTAAAATTACCATATTGAAGATGAGCAAGATTGAAAGGGGTTGTATAGACTTACATGTCCCACAGACTCACACTAGAAATATGAATGAGTTCTTTTAAGAATTATTTCAAAGACATGATTCTTGTATAAAGAATGTCTAATTCCAGGGTACAGGGGAAAACTGCTATTGCATCCTATGAGCTATGTTCAAAAGGAAACCATAAGCACTACCACAGCAACAGCAGAGGTAAATAATGGGGGGAGGGACAAGAGTTAAGAGGAGGTTTAGATTTCCTATCTGGTGAGGGTGTGTTTATTGGTTTTCTTTCCCTTGGGAACAATGAAATTATTTAAAATTAAGAATGTGGATGGACTGTGGACACTGACCCTCTACATGACGCCCAATGAATGTATGTATATGCCTGAAGGATGCACTAACAGAGAAGTAGATGGTGAACGATGGTGTATACACATGAACGAAGGCTGTGCTGCCACAAAAAGGAACAAGGTCGTGAGGCATGCATGCAACAATGTGAATGAACATGAGGGACATTTGGTGAGACAAAATAAGTCAGGAAATAAAAAACAATAGTATGGTCACCTTTAGAAAATGCTTAGGGGCCTAGATTGTAAGCTTTTCATGCAGACACATTAAGTACGGAGTGGTGATAATTACTTCTGGATTTTGAAAGGTCATTTTTTATATATATAACCTGATATTTAGAGATAAGAACGAAGCTGAACAGGTTGGGATTAAAGTAATTCAGAATATAGAGGTAAGGAAGACAGTTCTATATTTTAGAACCACACATATTCTTTGAGACCAATGGAAGAAAGGTTTATTTGATCTGGAACTGAAATTTTCTGTAGTGCATAATCTAATTCAACCTGTCTGTATAGCTCATTTGAATAAGTGAAACAGAGAAAGCACAGAATAAGAAAGTAGTCCTTGAATCCTGTGTAGATCACTGTAATGCCTGGAAACATCCTAGAATATACTAAGCAGATAATCAGAAAGTATTGGCAAAGTCCCCTGAGGGAGGGGAAAAAGACTATAAAACTATTAAACTTTACCATCAGGGAAGTCCCTGATACTATGCCAAACCTTAGGGAAACCCAAATCCCTCGATTTGGCCATCCCTAGATCATGAGGCTTACTCTTATGAAGCTTATATAGGTAGCAGAGAAGCTTAGACTACCTATAGGCATGCCTGAGAGTTACTTCTGGAGAACCTCGGTTGTTGTTCCTCTGTGGCCTCAGTCTCTCTAAGCCCAACTCTGCAAGTGAAATTGCTGCCCTCCCATCTACATGGGACATGACATCTAGGGGTGAAAATCTCCCTGGCGATGTGGGGAGGACTTCCAGGGATGAATATGGACCTGGCACCATGGGATCAACAATTACATCCTGACCAAAAGGGGAAAAAGAAGTAATAATTAATAAAGTATCAATGGCAGAGAGAGTTCAAATAGAGTCAAGAGCTACCCTGGAGGTTGCTCTTATGCAAGCCTCAGGTAGACCTTGCTACCTATCATAACCTGCCAACCCCCAACCAGGACCATTTCAGCAATCCTAAAGAACACCTAGGGCAATATATAAGATTCCACAAGGGTTCCAGGCACTAGAGTAACTTGCCAGAAACCTACAACCTCCAGATGGGTCCCTGGTCCAGATGAGTCCTGAAACCTAGACCAGCCTCTCCAAAGAACATCGGAGAGTTCCATCTCGCTATCCCATATTAGTGACAGACCCTTTCAATATCAAAAATTTAGAATTGCCATAGCCCAAACAACCCCAATGAGAGGTATGGAAAGATCAAAGGTAATGAGGAATTATACTTGGAAGACAGGCCCTAACAAATGAATATGAATGCTGAATCATTAAACATATCTCCTTTAGTCTCCAGAATTTTAGAGCAGCTAGAAGTAAAAACCTAAAATTGTGAAATGTAACCTATGTCAAAGTCTGATATATGTTCTACAACTAATTGTGGTGCTATGCTTTGAAACATTTTTTTTTGTATATATGTTATTGTTCACTTAAAAAAGTGGATTGTGACGATAAAAAATAGTATTTCAACCCTCTAGCCTCCTATATTCTGGAGCAGCTACAAAGAAAAATATGAAAGGATCATATGGGAGCCCATGACAAACTCTGGGATCTGTCCTGTAACCATTCAAGAGTGTTTTGAAAGCTACTGCTTTTTTATTTCTTTGTTTTGTATATTTGGTATACTATAAAATAAAAAAAGTTAAAAAGAAAAACACATTCTTAACATGCAAACATTCCATACATGAAATACAATCAATAGTAACCTTGATTCTTGAAGGTGACTGTATAAAGATAAAAATTCTACAGTGTGACTGTGTGACTGTGAAAACCTGTATGTCTGGTGCTCCTTTTATCCAGGGTATAGATAGATGAATAAAAAGCTACAGATAAAAAATAAATAGCTAATAGAAGGAATGTGCTGGTTTGAAAAGATTATGTACCCTAGAAAAGCCATGTTTTAATCCTGATCCATCTTGTGGAAGCAGCCGTTTCTTTTAATCCCCTTTCAATACTTTGGATGGGGACTTGATTAGATTATCTTCCCATGGACATGGCAGCTGTGGGTATAAGCCTTTGATTTGATGGAGATGTGACTCCAGCCATTCCAGGTGGGTCTTGATTAGTTTGTCGGAATCCTTTAAAAGAGGAAATATTTTGAAAAAAGCTTGAGAGAGCCACAAGAACCACAGAACCCACGCAACCAAAGACATTTGGAGATGAAGATGGAATACGTCTCCAAGGGAGCTTCATGAAACAAGAAACCTGGAGAGAAAGCTAGCAGGTGCCACCATGTTCACTATATGCCTTTTCCAGTTGAAAGAGAAACTCTGAATGTCACTGGCCTTCCTGAGCCAAGGTATCTTTCCCTGGATGCCTTAGACTGGACATTTTTATAGTCTTGCTTAAATTTGGACATTTTCACAGGCTTAAAACTGTAAACTTGCAACTTAATAAATTACCCTTCTTAAAAAGCCATTCCGTTTCTTGCATATCACATTTTGGCAGCTTGCAAACTAGAACAGAGGACCAAGGGTAAAATAAATCGGTAGATGGAAATAAATAGTGGTCAATGAGAGGGAGGGGTAAATATATGGTATATATAAATTTTTTCTTTTTTCTTATTCCTTTTTCTGGAGTGATGCAAATGTTCAAAAAATTATCATGGTGATGTATACACAAGTGTGTGATGACATCGGGAGCAACTGACTGTACACCATGTATAGAATGTATATGTGTGAAGAGAGCTCTATAAAACCATTATCTTATGCTATATGGCAGGATCACATTTCATTATTTTCCCATATGAATATCACATCATATCAGCACCATTTTAAAACTTTCTTTAAAAAGCAAAAAAGCGGGGCGGGCCGCGGTGGCTCAGCGGGCAGGGTGCTTGCCTGCTATGCCGGAGGACCTCGGTTCGATTCCCGGCCCCAGCCCATGTAACAAAAACGGAGAAACAGAATACAATAAAACAAGAAAATGTTTAAAAATGTTTCCCTTTCTTCCTTCCTTCCTTCCTTCTATCCTTCCTTCCTTCTTTCTCTCTGTCTTTCCTTTAAAAAAAAGCAAAAAAGCTATATAAACAAAGCTCTTATAGCAGTCACATTTATTCCTCAGCTTTAAATGTTATTTCTACAGTCTAAGATCCTGTGTTCTACGTGTACACCCTGCTATTTCCCTGGAATTTTGGTTATCTGTGTGAAGGTAAGACTTATAGTTGGAGTCCTACAGCTCTGAAAGTCAACACTGCTACACAAAACTACTGTTAAAGAAAACAAAAAAAGAGATCAAGCTTCAATTAGAGATAAGAATGAAGCCAATATGGTTGGGACTAAGTAAGGCAAATCAGAGTACAGCATAAAGGATGACAGTATTTGTATTTCAGAACTTCGCCTACTCTATAAGACCAAAGGGAGAGAGCTGCATTTTGTCCAAAACCGAAATTTTCTGTAGCACACAATCTAACTCAACCTGTCTGGATAGTTCATTTAAACAACCCAAACATACAGACTTCAGAATAGGAACAAAGGCTTGTAAATCTGTATAGTTTAATGTACCCAGATACATGCCAGAGTATGATGGTCATAGAATTAAAAACTATTGGCAAAGTCCCTTGAGGGTCTGGATGAAAAATATGGAACTATTAAACTTTCCCCCTGGAGAAACCCCTAATACTCTCTTAAACACTAGGGACTCCCAAGTTAATAAGCCAAGCCCCTAATCTTCAGGCTTGCTCTTATAAAACTTATTGCTGTAATGGAGAAGCTAAGCCTACCTGTAATCATGCCTAGGAGTTACTACCAGAGAACCTCTTGTTGCTCAGCTGTGGCCCCTCTCTCTAAACCCAACTCTGCAAGGAAAATCGTTACCACCCCAACTTTTCCATGTGGGACATGATATCCACGGTTGTGAGTCTCCCTGGCAACATGGAACATAACTTCCAGGTAAAACCCTGGCCCCAGCACCATGGGATCAACAATGCATACCTGACCAAAACACGGGGGAAAAGAAATGTAACAAATAAAGTATCAATGGCTAAGAGGGTTCAAATAGAGTCCAGAAGCTATTCTGAAGGTTACTCTTAGGCAAGTTTCAGCTAGATACTGCTAATTGCCACAGTTTGCCAAACTCCAACCAACCCTGAAGGACACCCGGGGCTCTGAGATTTTACATAAGCTGTATGCACTAAGTTCACTTTTTAGAAACCAAAAACTAGGTAAGTCCTGAAATCCTGAGGTGCCAGTCTCTCCAAGAACATCAACTAGCTCCAGTTCCCTGTCCCATACTGTTGACAACCCTCTTCAACATGAAAAAAGTTAGAATGGGCATAACCCAAATATACCGAATGAATGGGAGAAGGATTAAAGGAGAAGGAGTTACAACAGAGAAGTTAGGGTTTAACAAATAAGTATGACTATTACTATCATTAGATTGATACCCCTTCTTAGTTTTCAGTGTCTTCAAGCATGTAGAAGGAGAAACCTGAAATTGTGGAACTGTAACCCATATCAAACTTTGAAATCTGTTCTATAACTACTTGTTTACTTTGAAATTTATGACTTTTCTGTATATACGTTGTATTTCACAATGAAAATTAGTTTTAAAAAATCTATACAAACAGCAAAAAGTTAACCCAATAAAACAAAAGGCAAAGGACCATATTTTTACATGATTTTTCTGTAAACTAACATTTAATTTTATTCTCTAATAAAAGTAATAATAATAGGACACATTTCACAGGCCTATGTATTGGACATTTAAAATGAGATAATCCATGCAAATTAATTCACAGAGCGTTGAGAAAACAGAATCTATCAATAAATCCTGGCTAACACTGTTAAAAAAATACAGAGAGCACTGAAAAAAGTGTTGTCAACAATTGTAAGGAATGTTCCACACGTGTTGGTGGTGGGGTGGGGTGTGGAAATCTTTGATTTTAAGCATTATAGTTCTGTAAACCCACAACTTCCCTAACATGTGTTTAAAAAGACTATTTAGAGAACAGCTCCCGGGGCCATGGCAGGGAATGGACACACAGCGTACCCGAGTCTGGACTGGTAAGACTGACTGCGAGACTCTGCTGTGGTGAGATCCCCGAGCAGCACGCAGTCCCCCGAACCACGGCAGCTGTCGGCCGGAGCTCCTTCCTCCCTCCTTGCCGGGCCGGCTGAGAGTCTCGGAGAGGAAAGTTTCCCAAGCCGCGGCAGCTGGCGCCGCTCTTTTGCGGGCGGCTTCCTGGACCGGCTACGAGTCTCGGATCAGAGGGCTACCCAAGACGCGGTGGCCGGCAACCAGAGCCACTCCCCCGCGGGCGGCTTCCTGGTCCGGTGGTGAATTCCCCAGGCCGCAGCAGCCGGCGGACGGCACCCCTCCAGGGAGAGGAGGGAATTTCCGACAGTGGCAGGTACTGGGTCCAAACAAACACCAATAGGGGCATTAATAAAGAAACCACAGCGCCCCGTCAAGCTGCAGCGACTGGCGCACCCACCTCGCGCGGCCCTCCGGACCAACTAAGAGAATTGGATCGGAAATTCCCAGGCCGCGGAGAACGGTGACCGGGGGGATCCCTTCCAAACACGTGAGACAAACGTGTGCCACGAGCGCCACCTACTGGGCAGGAAAAGAAAAACAGAACCCAGAGATTTCACAGAAAAATCTTCCAAACTGTTGAGTCCAACGCCCAGGGAAATCTGACTAAATGCCCAGACTCCAGCAGAAGATAACGGACCACGCTCAGAAGACTGAAAATATGGCCCAGTAAAAGGAACAAACCAATAGTTCAAATGAGATACAGGAGCTGAGAAAACTAATGCTGAATATACAAACAGAAATGGAAAACCTCTTCAAAAACCAAATCGATAAATTGAGGCAGGACATGAAGAAGACATGGGCTGAACAAAAAGAAGAAATACAAAAACTGAAAAAACAAATCACAGAACTTACGGAAGTGAAGGATAAAGTAGAAAAGATGGAAAAAACAATGGATACCTACAATGATAGATTTAAAGAGACAGAAGATAGAATTAGTGATTTGGAGGATGGAACATCTGAATTCCAAAAAGAAACAGAAACTATCGGGAAAAGAATGGAAAAATTTGAACAGGGTATCAGGGAACTCAAGGACAATATGAAGTGCACAAATATATGTGTTGTGGGTGTCCCAGAAGGAGAAGAGGAGGGAAAAGGAGGAGAAAAACTAATGGAAGAAATTATCACTGAAAATTTCCCAACTCTTATGAAAGACCTAAAATTACAGATCCAAGAAGTACAGTGCACCCCAAAGAGATTAGACCCAAATAGGTGTTCTCCAAGACACTTACTAGTTAGAATGTCCGAGGTCAAAGAGAAAGAGAGGATCTTGAAAGCAGCAAGAGAAAAACAACCCATCACATACAAGGGAAACCCAATAAGACTATGTGTAGATTTCTCAGCAGAAACCATGGAAGCTAGAAGACAGTGGGATGATATATTTAAGTTACTAAAAGAGAAAAACTGCCAACCAAGACTCCTATATCCAGCAAAATTGTCCTTCAAAAATGAGGGAGAAATTAAAACATTCTCAGACAAAAAGTCACTGAGAGAATTTGTGACCAAGAGACCAGCTCTGCAAGAAATACTAAAGGGAGGACTAGAGTCAGATACGAAAAGACAGAAGAGAGAGGTATGGAGAAGAGTATAGAAAGAAGGAAAATCAGATATGATATATATAATACAAAAGGCAAACTGTTACAGGAAAATATTATCCAAACAGTAATAACATTGAATGTTAATGGACTGAATTCCCCAATCAAAAGACATAGATTGGCAGAATGGATTAAAAAACAGGATCCTTCTATATGCTGTCTACAGCAAACACATCTTAGACCCAAAGATAAACATAGGTTGAAAGTGAAAGGTTGGGAAAAGATATTTCATGCAAATAACAACCAGAAAAGAGGAGGAGTAGCTATAATAATATCCAACAAGTTAGACTTCAAATGTAAAACAGTTATAAGAGACAAAGAAGGACACTATCTACTAATAAAAGGAACAATTAAACAAGAAGACATAACAATCATAAATATTTATGCACGGAACCAGAATGCCCCAAAATACGTGAGGAATACACTGCAAACACTGAAAAGGGAAATAGACTCATATACCATACTAGTTGGAGACTTCAATTCACCACTCTCATCAATGGACAGAACATCTAGACAGAGGATCAATAAAGAAATAAAGAATCTGAATATTACTATAAATAAGCTAGACTTAACAGACATTTATAGGACATTACATCCCACAACAGCAGGATACACCTTTTTCTCAAGTGCTCATGGATCATTCTCAAAAATAGACCATATGCTGGGTCACAAAGCAAGTCTTAACAAATTTAAAAAGATTGAAATCATACACAACACTTTCTCGGATCATAAAGGAATGAAGTTGGAAATCAATAATAGGCGGAGTGCCAGAAAATTCACAAATACGTGGAGGCTCAACAACACACTCTTAAACAACGAGTGGGTCAAAGAAGAAATTGCAAGAGAAATTAGCAAATACCTTGAGGCGAATGAAAATGAAAACACAACATATCAAAACTTATGGGATGCAGCAAAGGCAGTGCTAAGAGGGAAATTTATTGCCCTAAATGCCTATATCAGAAAAGAAGAAAAGGCAAAAATGCAGGAATTAACTGTCCACTTGGAGAAACTGGAGAAAGAACAGCAAACTAATCCCAAAGCAAGCAAAAGGAAAGAAATAACAAAGATTAGAGCAGAAATAAATGAAATTGAAAACATGAAAACAATAGAGAAAATCAATAAGACCTGAAGTTGGTTCTATGAGAAAATCAATAAGATTGATGGGCCCCTAGCAAGATTGACAAAAAGAAGAAGAGAGAGGATGCAAATAAATAAGATCAGAAATGGAAGAGGAGACATAACCACTGACCTCACAGAAATAAAGGAGGTAATAACAGGATACTATGAACAACTTTACGCTAATAAATACAACAATTTAGATGAAATGGACGGGTTCCTGGAAAGACATGAACAACCAACTTTGACTCAAGAAGAAATAGATGACCTCAACAAACCAATCACAAGTAAAGAAATTGAATTAGTCATTCAAAAGCTTCCTAAAAAGAAAAGTCCAGGACCAGACGGCTTCACATGTGAATTTTATCAAACATTCCAGAAAGAATTAGTACCAACTCTCCTCAAACTCTTCAAAAAAATCGAAGTGGAGGGAAAACTACCTAATTCATTCTATGAAGCCAACATCACCCTCATACCAAAACCAGGCAAAGATATTACAAAAAAAGAAAACTACAGACCAATCTCTCTAATGAATATAGATGCAAAAATCCTCAACAAAATTCTAGCAAATCGTATCCAACAACACATTAAAAGAATTATCCATCATGACCAAGTAGGATTCATCCCAGGTATGCAAGGATGGTTCAACATAAGAAAATCAATTAATGTAATACACCATATCAGCAAATCAAAGCAGAAAAATCACATGATCATCTCAATTGATGCAGAGAAGGCATTTGACAAGATTCAACATCCTTTCCTGTTGAAAACACTTCAAAAGATAGGAATACAAGGGAACTTCCTTAAAATGATAGAGGGAATATATGAAAAACCCACACCTAATAACATCCTCAATGGGGAAAAATTGAAAACTTTCCCCCTAAGATCACGAGCAAGACAAGGATGTGCACTATCACCACTATTATTCAACATTGTGTTGGAGGTTCTAGCCAGAGCAATTAGACAAGAAAAAGAAATACAAGGCATCAAAATAGGAAAGGAAGAAGTAAAACTATCACTGTTTGCAGACGATATGATACTATACATCGAAAACCCGGAAAAATCCACAACAAAACTACTAGAGCTAATAAATGAGTACAGCAAAGTAGCAGGTTACAAGATCAACATTCAAAAATCTGTAGCATTTCTAAACACTAGTAATGAACAAGCTGAGGGGGAAATCAAGAAACGAATCCCATTTACAATTGCAACTAAAAGAATGAAATACCTAGGAATAAATTTAACTAAAGAGACAAAAAACATATATAAAGAAAACTACAAAAAACTGTTAAAAGAAATCACAGAAGACCTAAATAGATGGAAGGGCATACCATGTTCATGGATTGGAAGACTAAATATAGTTAAGATGTCAATCCTACCTAAATTGATTTACAGATTCAATGCAATACCAATCAAAATCCCAACAACTTATTTTTCAGAAATAGAAAAACCAATAAGCAAATTTATCTGGAAGGCCAGGGTGCCCCGAATTGCTAAAAACATCTTGAGGAAAAAAAATGAAGCTGGAGGTCTCGCGCTGCCTGACTTTAAGGCATATTATGAAGCCACAGTGGTCAAAACAGCATGGTATTGGCATAAAGATAGATATATCGACCAATGGAATCGAATAGAGTGCTCAGATATAGACCCTCTCATCTATGGACATTTGATCTTTGATAAGGCAGTCAAGCCAACTCACCTGGGACAGAACAGTCTCTTAAATAAATGGTGCCTAGAGAACTGGATATCCATATGCAAAAGAATGAAAGAAGACCCATATCTCACACCCTATACAAAAGTTAACTCAAAATGGATCAAAGATCTAAACATTAGGTCTAAGACTATAAAACAGTTAGAGAGGAAAACGTAGGGAGATATCTTATGAAACTTACAATTGGAGGTGGTTTTATGGACCTTACACCTAAAGCAAGAGCACTGAAGAAGGAAATAAATAAATGGGAACTCCTCAAAATTAAACACTTTTGTGCACCAAAGAACTTCATCAAGAAAGTAGAAAGACAGCCTACACAATGGGATACAATATTTGGAAATGACATATCAGATAAAGGTCTAGCATCCAGAATTTATAAAGAGATTGTTCAACTCAACAACAAAAAGACAGCCAACCCAATTACAAAATGGGAAAAAGACTTAACAGACACCTACCAGAAGAAGAAATACGGATGGCCAAGAGGCACATGAAGAGATGCTCAATGTCCCTGGCCATTAGAGAAATGCAAATCAAAACCACAATGAGATATCATCTCACACCCACCAGAATGGCCATTATCAACAAAACAGAAAATGACAAGTGCTGGAGAGGATGCGGAGAAAGAGGCACACTTATCCAATGTTGGTGGGAATGTCAAATGGTGCAACCACTGTGGAAGGCAGTTTGGCGGTTCCTCAAAAAGCTGAATATAGAATTGCCATACGACCCAGCAATACCATTGCTGGGAATCTACTCAAAGGACTTAAGGGCAAAGACACAAACGGACATTTGCACACCAATGTTTATAGCAGCGTTATTTACAATTGCAAAGAGATGGAAACAGCCAAAATGTCCATCAACAGATGAGTGGCTAAACAAACTGTGGTATATACATACGATGGAATATTATGCAGCTTTAAGGCAGGATAAACTGATGAAGCATGTAATAACATGGATAGACCTAGAGAACATTATGCTGAGTGAGTCTAGCCAAAAACTAAAAGACAAATACTGTATGGTCCCACTGATGTGAACCAACATTCGAGAATAAACTTGGAATATGTCATTGGTAGCAGAGTCCAGCAGGAGTTAGAAACAGGGTAAGATAATGGGTAATTGGAGCTGAAGGGATACAGACTGTGCAACAGGACTAGATACAAAAACTCAAAAATGGACAACACAATAATACCTAATTGTAAAGTAATCACGTTAAAACACTGAATGAAGCTGCATCTGAGCTATAGGGTTTTTTTTTACTATTATTATTACTTTTATTTTTTTCTCTATATTAACATTCTATATCTTTTTCTGTTGTGTTGCTAGTTCTTCTGAACCGATGCAAATGTACTAAGAAACGATGATCATGCATCTATGTGATGATGTTAATAATTACTGAATGCATATGTAGAACGGTATGATTTCTAAATGTTGGGTTAATTTCTTTTTTTTTCGTTAATTAATAAAAAAAATAAAAAATAAAAAAGTAAAAAAAAAAAAAAAAGGCTATTTAAACAACAAAAAAAAACAAGGAACGGGCAGGCCATAGTGGCTCAGCAGGCACAGTTCTCACCTGCCAAACTGGAGACCCAGGTTGTTTCCTGGTGCCTGCCCATGTTAAAAAAAAAAAAAAGACAAGGAACACAATGAAACAACAGGCAAAGACTTCAATAGATATTTCTCAAAAGAAGATATTACAGGTGCCGACCATGCAAATGAAAAGATGCTTAGCATCATCAATCATCAGGAAAATACAAACCAAAGCCATAACGATGTAATACTTCACACTCACTAGGATATCTATTATTAAGTAAACCAGAAGATAACAAGTGTTGACTATAATGCAGAGAAAGTATAAACCTTTTATATTGTTGATGAGTATAAAATGTAGTAATCCATGTAAACTGCTTCACACAGTGCCCAGAACACAGCTACTGTGGAGAATAGTTTGATGGTATCTCAAAAAATTAAACATAGAATTATCATATGACCTGGCAATCCCTCTTCTAGGTATATACCCAAAAAAGCAGGGACTCAAACAGATATCCGTACATCAATGTTCTTAGAACATTATTCACAATAGCCAAAAGGTGGAAACAACCCAAGCGTCCATGAACAGATAAATGGATAAACAAAAATGCTGTATATCCTTACAATGGAATACTGAATATTATTCAACCATAAAAAAGGAATGAATTTCTGAAACACACTATAAATGGATGAACCATGAATGCATTAAGTTGAATAATAAATACACTAGATGCAAAAGGATAAATATAATTTGATTCTACTTATATAGAATATCTAAAATAAGCAAATCAATAGACACAGAAGTAGATTAGAGGTTACCTTGGGCCAAGGGAAAGGAGAAAAGGAGTATTATTGCTTAATGGGTACAGAGTTTTTGTTTGGAGTTACAGAAAAGTCTTGGTAATAAACAGTGGTGACGGTAGTTCAACATTGTGGATGTAATATAGAGTCCAACGAAACGTACACTAAAGAAAAGTTAAGATGGGAAAATTCTCTGTTATATAAAAATGCTACCACAAGAAAAAGAAAAAAAGTGACCGAACACATAATAATAATAAGTATGAAATAGAAGTATAAGATATCACAAAAATGAAGAAATGTGGTATCATTTAAAAATCAATGAAACAACCCATAGCAGGAAAAATTATTAGGGGGTTCACAAACATTGTATGATTTCACTTATATTAAATAATTGGACTATGCAAATTCATCGAGTGAAACTCTAGAATAGAGGCTAACAGGCCAAAATGTGGGTGGGAAATAGGGAGTTAATATTTAACTGGTACTGAGTTTCTGTTTGAGGTGATGGAAAATATTGGTAATTATGGTCTTGTTAATGCACAACATCATGAATGTAATTAAAATCACTGAATTATACACTTGACAATGAATAAAATGGTATATTTTATGTTGAATATATATTACCATAAAAATTTTTTAAATAGGGCGGGCCGCGGTGGCTCAGCGGGCAAGAGTGCTTGCCTGCCGTGCCGGAGGACCCCGGTTCGATTCCTGGCCCCAGCCCATGTAAAAAACAAACAAACAAACAAAATATAATAAAACAAGAAAATGTTTAAAAATGTTTCCCTTTCTTCCTCCCTTCCTTCCTTCTCTGTCTTTCCTTCCTTTAAAAAAAAAAAAAATTTTTAAATAAATTGTATGTAGAGGAATGACATGATCTGATCTGTCTTAGAAAGATCACTCTGGCTATCACCTGGAAAATGGACTGCAAGAATACAAAACACAGGCGGGCCACGGTGGCTCAGCAGGCAAGAATGGTTGCCTGCCATGCCAGAGGACCCGGGTTCGATTCCCAGTGCCTACCCATGTAAAAAAAATAATGAATAAATAAATCAAAGCTCAAATGGTCCCATAACCATTAAACAAATTCAAAAAAAAAAAAAAAGAATGCAAAACAGAATCAGAGACCAGTTAAGAATCTGTTGCAGTAATCCAGAAGAGAAGATGGATGGCCTACAGTTAGGAGAGGACTGATTGGAGACATACTGTGGAGACAGAATCTTCTCTCCCTTGCTTTAACTCTCCCATCATAAAAACATCTGATTATGAACCAGTAAACTAAGAAAGCCAAACCAGAGAGATATCCAGACTGCCGAAGAGATTGCAGAAACGGGGGAAGATGAGGAAAAATTTCATGTGAGTCTGCAAGGAAAGAACAGTTCTGACTGTGTTGACCATCTCCAAACAAATATTAGATACTACCTGCATTCATGATGGTATGTGGGAAAGGTTCTACTTATTTTTATGCTTGTATGCTTTTATGTGTTCTAAAGTGATCAACATGCATCACATCAAACAAATTAAAGCCTAGTTATCAGCAATTTAAAAACTTATTTCTGTTGACATCTTCATTCTCTAGCTAGCAATTCAACTGGCAGTACGTTAAGAACTATAAAATAAACCTGACAAAAGATCATGTTCTTATATGAATGCTTGCTCCAAAAATTTAGTCTTTTTTCATTATGCTGTTTTATACATGAATTCAATTGTTTTATAAAGATATAAAATACAGAAATATACAAAAAAGTAAAACACTGGTCTCTCTTCACCTTCTACCACATCCCTCATCAATATAACCACTGTCAGCTATCTGGGGTATCTTTGCATCTCTTTTCTCAGCATTTACAGGAATCTATGTATGAAATAACAGCTTTTTATCAACATATTTACCAAATAAGTCTTCGGTTATTGAGTGTTCAAATATATTATTCTTGTGAAAACAATAAAATATTCAAGTGAGCCCTGAATTATCACACCTCTCAATCCCTTCCCTCTGATAATCACTGTTATCATTTTGTTTGTCCTTCCAAACATTTTCATTTACATACATATACATGTATCTAAATTTGGTATTTCTGTGAATATATTTTAACATAAATGCTATTAAATGCATTGTCTTTCAACTTTTTTTTCACCCAAAAAATGTCTTGGAGACCTTTCCATATCAGAAAATACAAATTATCAAATTATTTTTTACGGTGTATCTATGGTAGGAATTTAACATTATTCTATTCTACTTCTACTTCTCTAATGACAATAAATGGTTTCTAGTCTTTCATTATTATAAACAAGGCTGCAATAAGTATATCTGTGCATACTTCCTTGTGAATTTACAGACTTTCCTCTAGGGCAGTTCTAGAGTGATAAAACACTGAATATAAACATTTTTAATTTTAAGGGTGAAGGCAGATTCTTCCAAGGGTGCCTAAAATAATAATCTTAAAAATAATTCAGGTATCTTGAAGACCAATACATTACAAAAAAAGATTCTTTGCAGTTACGCATTCCATTTTCAACCAAAAAGCATTTGCTGTTATGTTAGTCTGCAACTGGATCAGGGGGACTGGAAAGGTTTTCTAATCCTGGAGGAGTTTATTTGGCATCTTCAACACAAACTGCCATTAATTCCTACTCCAATTATTATCAATGCACTATTTTAATAGCCTTAGAAAATACATTTATCCAATTTGACAATAATTATCAAAATTAAAAATGCATTTATCCCTATCCCCACAAAAATACCCCAAAATTTATCCTACAGATATACAGTGTATGTGTGGGACAACAACAAAGGTTCTAAGTTATTCATCATAAAGGCAAGTCAGTAAGTCTGGACAAACTTCTTTCTAATTCAAAGCGATAAAATATGATATTGGGAAAAAAACTTACATTAAATAGTAAATAAACTCAAAATTCAACAGAAAATATTAATAAATTTAACCATAAAAATTCTCTATGACCAAAAGTCCTAGACAAAACAAATGACACTTTAAAAGGAATACAAACAACAAATTCTAAAAACTATTATTTGTATTCCATACCACTAACAAGGAGCTAATCTTTCATACAAAGAACACACAGAAATGAAAAACAAAAGATGATCAAATTAGAGGAAGAGACAGTTCACAGAAGAGGAAATACAATCATTTTCTTAAATGAAAAAAGTGACTGAACTTGTTCACAAGAAAAATGTAAACAAAAACTAACGAATACCACTTTTCCTATCCGATTGGCAAAAATTCAGAAATCTGGGAACAAATTTCACTGATAAACTTTGGAAAAACAAGCACTCACATTATTAATGAGCGTGTAAATCGGAATAACCTTTATGGAAAAAAAATTGGAGAAAATTATCAAAATTAAAAACCCTTTAGCTAGAAATTCTACTTTGAAGGATATATCCTAGAGATACTCACCCACATGTATGAAATCACACATACACAAATTTATTCATCCAGATATGTTTATAAGAGCAAAAGATTGAAAACAACTTAAATGTACAAAAGTAGGAAATGCTTAAATAAACTGTCTTGTCCCTAAAGTTAACTACTACAGAGTTATGAGAGCAAATGAGATCAGTGGTTGCCTGGAGTTGGAGCAGGGAGAGAGAACTGATTGCAGACTGGCACAAGGGAACTTTTGGGGAAAAAGAGCTATTCTAAATATGAATTGTGGTAGGTACACACCTCCCATGCAGGAGACCCGGGTTCAATTCCTGGACCATGCACCAAAAAAAAAAAAAAAGGATTGTGGTGATGGATGAAAATCCTGTAAATTTACTAAAAAAAAAAAATCACTGATTTTTACATTTGAAATGGTATGACTTCATGGTATGCAAATCATACCTCAATAAAGTTGTTATTAAAAAATCACAAATGAGGACATTCTCTATATACTGCTATAGAAATATCTCCCAGATGTGCTAAGTGACAAAATTAGAAGGTACAGAACAACACATATGACTTTGAAAACTAAGGTAAAAAAAGAAAGGAGTAAGAAGGCAAATTTATGTCTCCTTGTATGTATGCATAAATAACTTCAGAACAATACACAAGAAACAATTATGTGGAAAGAAGTAAAATCCAACAAGTAGAGGGAAAGGTAGAAGGAAAAGTATAATCCTTTATTTTTTAATTTGCAGCCATATAAATACGCTTTAACCATCTGAAAAATTAAATTTAAAAAATTTGGATTTCAACAATATGGATACATGCTCTCATTTAATTTGTCTACTTCCTCCTTTCACTCCATACCAGACATAATTCTGCAATCATCCCGACTGTCCCCAAGAGTCTGCTTTTGTGAAGAGTTATATGTGCTACAGAAACCTTGTGTGTCAGTTTGAAATTGATGTATCCTAGAAAAGCCTTGCTCTTCTAATCATAATCCAATCTTGTGGGAGCAGACCTATTTGTTTGGGTGGGACCTTTTGATTAGGTTGTTTCCATGGAGTGTGAAACACCCAATTGTAGGTGTGACCATTTTGATTAGATTACTTCCATGGTGTTGTGGGCCTGTCCATTCAAGGTGGGTCTTAGTTTACTGGAGTCCTTAAAGGAGTTCACAGAGAGCAAAAGATCTCAGAACCAACATGGAGAGCAGAGAAATGAAACCAAGACAGATGTCTGGAGATGCTAAGCTAGGAGATCAAATCCAGAGTTTGCCCCAGAGAAGCTAAGTGAGGGCCTACAAAAGCTTAGAGAGGAGGACACTGAAACCAGAAGCTGAAAGCAACAAAACCCAAAAGCAAAGGACCAGGAGACATCGCCATGTGCCTTCCCATGAAACTGACCAGCCTTTCTAGACCGAAGGTATACTTTTGTTGATGCCTTAATGTGGACATTTTCACAGCCTTAGAACTGTGAACTTGTAATTTTGTAAAAGTCAACCATTTCTGGTATATTGCATTCCGGCAACATTAGCAAACCAAAACACCATGCGTCCTGAATGTTCTGGGAACAGTTTCAATTTCAAATATTCTATTCAATGTCCTGATAAATCAGTAAAGGTTCTTGGAAAATTCAGATTTTCCAAATTATATCCCCAGTAACATCTGGAAGACACACAAAAATATTTTTTGAATCACATGACAAAGTTTGAGGTTGAAATAAGGATACATGCAAAACTAAAAATTTTCATTTTTTTATTATTACTTGCAAGATAAATTTTAATTTCTTTGCAGGCAACAGCAACAAAACAGATACAAAGAGTACTGCAAAGTCTCTGCTAGCAGACAACTGGAAATAAGCCCTCTGGGAATATACACACAAGGGAGAAAAGCTGTATTAGAACTAAACAGTCAAGGAGAAGTTATAGATTCAAATGAATCCATAATTCTTCAAAGACCCCACAATACATTTCTTATACCTTTATAGTAACATTATCCTCTCTACCCGAAACCTTTAGGGAAGTAAAATCTAGTATACAAAGGCCAGAAATCCTATTTATTGTTTACTCACCATTTACAAAGTGTTAATGCTTTAATAATATTATCTCATTTAATCTGATAACAATACTACAACAATAGGTACTGTTACCATTATGTTACAGAAGAGAAAACCAAGAGTCAGATACAAACAATTAAGTATCAGAGTCAAAGCAAAAAAAAATTATATGCCATAAGCAAAAATATCCATTTTCCTCCCTTACTTTGTACTACATTTGAATTCTGATCAGTAACACAAATTTTTATCAGTAAAAAATGTTTATAGTTAGTTAATAAAGCATTATAGCTAGTTAATAAAGCAAAAACAACTGCACAAAATAGACAATACATGTTACTCATTAGGTAGGCAATCACTAATAAGAGCTTGTACCAGATCCTTCCAGGCCTTTTCTAAGAGGCACTAATAGAGTGCCAATTCAGTAATTTGTGAGGTAAAACAAGCAGTTTTCATCAACTTTGGATTTTACTATATAGTGTCCTAAAAAGCAAAGATACTGAAAGAAAAGAGTAAAAGAAGGAAGGATGAAAGGGAGAAAAGGCTAAGTGAAGTTTAGCAGCCCAATACAGCATTATACCCAGTTTGTCACCACCTACTCAGAGCTGAATCTAACTTCTATTTCCATGGTAACTATGGATTAAGCAAAAACATATATAAACAGACTTTTAGGAAAAGATTACTTCTTTCTCCTCCACTAGAAAAGTGCCTACTCAGGTGAATTTGAGCCACAAAACCTGGAATTTTAACTCTATGTCACAATTCCAATGTATTAGTCTGTGATGCAACTTCTAATAGTTATTAACTGGCAGGGGGAGAGGGGATTAAAGGAACAAAGTTGATTATCTGCAGATATGAAAATCACAACTTTTTTATAATCATAGTTCCATCTGACTTCTAATGATATGCAGTATGTTCAAAACCCAGTAAAATATTTAAAATTCTAAAATGCAATATATAAACGAACTATTTAGCAACCATCTGGTGATTTGGAAAATTTACAGTGGACTTTTAAATCTGAATTTGAAGAAACTCATGTAAGCACAAATTAAATTTTAAATAAAAACATAAGGTAAAATAAAACTTCATTTCTTGAGCTACTGATAGGATATTGAGGAAATGATGATATACAACTCAGTAACATCTTTATAAAAATACCCTCAACATTCTGGAATCATGTAATAGTTTGTATTACTTTAAAAGCTTAAAAACGAATTCTTAAAAGTAAAAAGGAAACTGAAATAAAGGGCCTAATTGTTTGACAATTGCTCATAGCACAAGCATACCGAGAATAATTATTTCAAGCCATTTAAAATTAGTACTCTGGAAAACAGTTTGACAATTCCTCAATAAATTAAACACAGAATTGCCATATAACCTGGCAATTCCACTCCTAGGTGTATATCCAAAAGAAGTGAAAACAGGCACTCAGAAACAGATCCTTCTATGCCGTACTCACTGCAGCATTATTCACAGTAGCCAAAAGGCGAAAATGACCCACGTTTAACAACAGACACACAAGATATGAAATATATAAATGTAATGGAATATTATTCAGTCATAAAAAGGAAATCTCACCACTCTGATACCTGCTACAACATGGATAAGCCTTGAAAACATTACACTATGTAAACTAACCCAGGCACCAAAGAACAAATACTATGATTTCACTTACATGAAATATCTAAGAATACGCTAATTCACAGAAAGATGTTTCGAGGTTACCAGGAGCTGAGAGAAGAAAAGAAAGGGGAATTCTTGATTAATGAGTACAGAGTAACTGACTGGAGTGATGAAAATATTTGGGAAATGGGATAGTGATGGTGGTTGCAAACACTGTGGATGTAGTTAATGTCACTGAACAGTTCACTTAAAAATGGTTAAAAGGGCTATGTGTTGGGAGGAAAATCAAGATGGCGGCTTAGAAATGTGCGCATTTTAGTTCGTCCTCCAGAACAACTACTAAATAACGAGAAACAGTACAGAAAGCTCCTGGGGCCACGTCAGTGAAGGGACACACAGCGTACCCCAGTCTGGACCAGCTGGACCGGATGCGAGCCCCCCCAGAACCGTGGGTTCCTCAAGCAGTGGCAGCCGGCGCCCCTCCCCCACAGGCTGCTTCCCAGAGGGGAAAGGAAAGAGACTTCACCAGCAGCAGGGACTGAGCCCAACCAAACACCAATCATGGAATTAAATAACAAATTCTGACTACTAAAAATAGGCCCCAGCCCAGGTGAACCTGGTCAAAGAAGAGGTCACTCATTTTTGCCCCAGCGCCAACTGGGCAGGGCTGATGGAAAAAGAAAAAAAAAAAAGGAAGCAGAGGTTTTTGTGGCTGTATTTCTACAAAGGCTTGACTGCCTTTGGATACAGCAGCAGGACTTCTAAGGTTGCAATTTCCCCGGGTATAGGCAGAAACAAGCTCATTTGAGGGCTTGTCTGGAGCCTATGCGTTCCCCCGGGGAGGGGTGAAGCCCAACTCAGGTGGAATCCCTCCCTTAAGGAATTAAGACACCAGGGCTTGGTAATTTGAAGCGATTAAAACCAGCCTACAACCTCTCCTCTGTCACCACCACATCCCCAGCAGGGAGAATCTACCTAAGTTAAAGGTAGCGCATCACCTTATGCTGGTGGCACATGCAGGCAGACAAGCACCACATACTGGGCAGGATAAGAAAAAACAGGGCCCAGAGACTTCACAGGAAACTCTTTCAATCTGCTGGGTCTTACCCTCAGGAAAAACCAAGGAGGTGACTCCTTCCCCTGATAGGAGGCCAGTTTGGTCTGGGAAAATCCAGCTGGGGTCTATAATATCTAAGTATACCCTCCTAAGGGTTGGGGGAAAAAGCACCATACAAGCAGGGCAAGAAACAAGAAAACAAGAACTGAAAAATTCTCCTCCATTAAACAAAACCTAAGCTAGAGGTCCAGAAAGGCTGAACTGAATGTCAAAGAACAGATAGACAACAAATTCATCTAGCAAGAAAATCGTAGGTAAAAGAAGTGAAAGCAATCTCCAGAATAAACTAATTATGGTAATTAAATGTCTAGACACCAGGAAAAATAAATCACCCTACGAAAATTGAAGATATGGCCCAGTCAAAGGAACAAACCAACATTTCAAATGAGATACAGGAGCTGAAACAATTAATTCAAAATATACAGACAGACACAGAAAACCTCATCAAAAACCAAATCAATGAATTGAGGGAGGATATAAAGAAGGCAAGGAATGAACAGAAAGAAGAAATCAAAAGTCTGAAAAAACAAATCTCAGAACTTATGGGAATGAAAGGGAAAGTCGAAGAGATGAAAGAAACAATGGAAACTTATAGCAGTAGATTTCAAGAGGAAGAAGATAGGATTAGTGAACTGGAGGATGGAACATCTGAAATCCAGCAAGAAACAGAAACTATAGGGAAAAAAATGGAAAAATATGAGCAGACTCAGGGAATTGAAGGACAATATGAAGCACACGAATATACGTGTTGTGGGTGTCCCAGAAGAAGAGAAGGGAAAAGGAGGAGAAAAACTAATGGAGGATATCATCACTGAAAATTTCCCAACTCTTATGAAAGACTTAAAATTACAGGTCCAAGAAGTGCAGCATACCCCAAACACAAGAGATCCAAACAGACGTACTCCAAGACATTTCCTAATCAGAATATCAGCAGTCAAAGAGAAAGAGAGAATCTTGAAAGCAGCAAGAGAAAAGCAATCATTCACGTACAAGGAAAGCCCAATAAGACTATACGTAGATTTCTCAGCAGAAACCATGGAGGCAGAAGACAGTGGGATGATATATTTAAATTATTAAAAGAGAAAAACTGCCAACCAAGAATTCTATATCCAGCAAAACTGTCCTTCAAAAATGAGGGAGAAATTAAAACATTTTCAGGCAAAAAATCACTGAGAGAATTTGTGACAAAGAGACCAGCTCTGCAAGAAATACTTAAAGGGAGCACTAGAGACAGATACGAATGGACAGAAGAGAGAGGTGTGGAGAAGAGAGTAGAAAGGAAGACTAAGAGTAAAGGTAAAAAGAAGGAAAATTAGATATATAAAATCCAAAAGGCAAAATGGTAGAAGAAAGTACCACCCGTACAGTTTTAACACTAAATGATAATGGATTAAACTCACCAATCAAAGGACATAGCCTGGCAGAATGGATTAAAAAACAGGACCCATCTATAAGCTGTCTCTACTCAAAGGACATGAGGGCAAGGACACAAATGGACATTTGCAAACCAATGTTTACAGCAGCATTATTAACAATTACCAAGAGATGGAAACAGCCAAAATGTCCATCAACAGACGGGTGGCTAAACAAACTGTGGTATATACATATGATGGAATATTATGTAGCTGTAAGACAGAATAAAGTTATGAAGTATGTAACAACATGGATGGACCTTGAGGACATTATGCTGAGTGAGATTAGTGAAAAACAAAAGGACAAATACTGTATGGTTTCACTGATATGAACTGACATGTGAATAAACTTGGAATATTTGGTTGGTAACAGAGACCATCAGGAGATAGAAATAGGGTAAGATATTGGGTAACTGAAGTTGAAGGGACATAGACTGTGCAACAGGACTGAACGTAAAAACTCATAAATGGACAGCACAATACTACCTAACTGTAATGTAATTATGTCAAAACACTGAATGAAGCCGCATGTGAGAATGATAGAGGGAGGAGGGCTGGGGACATAAATGAAATCGGAAAGAAAGATAGACGATAAAGATTGAGATGGTATAATCTAGCAATGCCCAGAGTGTATAATAGTGACTAAATGTACAAATTTAAAAAATGTTTTTGCATGAGGAAGAACAAAGGAATGTCATTATTGCAGGGTGCTGAAAACAGATGGTAATTAATATTTTAAAATGTCATCTTATGTGTAAGACTAAAGCAAAAAATGTTTATTTGGTACAAAATTTATATTTTGACTAGTGCATTTCCTAATATAACTTATGTAGATAGTTTGACTGAACACCATAAGTACTTGGAATCTCAGATAGGACATGAGATTTTGTCGGTTTCTCCAGAGTAATGCCCCGATCTCAGAGTGATTCAATCAGTGAGTGGAAAAGTATTTGCAAAGCCCCCTTCAGGGAATGGTGAGAATGGGGAGAAATTCAATTTCCCCAAGTTGAATTCTTGATATTCTCACAAGCAGTGTGGACAACCAAAGCTATAGGCTGAGCCCCCAGTCTTGGGGGTTGTTCATATGAAACTTAACCCCACAAAGGATAGGTCAAGCCTACTTAAAATTAGGCCTAAGAGTTACCCCCAAGAGAGCCTCTTTTGTTGCTCAGATGCGGCCTCCCTCTCCAGCCAACACAGCAAGTAAACTCACCACCCTCCCCTTGTCTACGTGGGGCATGACTCCCAGGGGTGTGGACCTTCCTGGCAACGTGGGACAGAGATCCTAGAATGAGCTGAGACTCAGCATCAAGGGATTGAGAAAAACCCTAGAATGAGCTGACACTTAGCATCAAGGGACTGAGAAAACCTTCTGGACCAATAGGGGGAAGAGTGAAATGAGACAAAGTGTCAATGGCTAAGAGATTCCAAACACAGTCGAGAGGTTATCCTGGAGGTTATTCTTACACATTAGGTAGATATCACCTTGTTAGTCAAGATGTAATAGAAAGGCTGGAGGAAGCTGCCTGGACATGTAGAGCTGTGCTCCAGTAGCCATGTTTCTTTTTTTTTTTTTTTTTTTTTTAAAGCAGAGATGTGTTTATTACTAATTATGAGAAGCTTGACATGCTCCCACTTCTCATAAAATAAATGAAGTCCATTTTTAATATCTGCTTCCATGACTTCTAGATGATAGGCAAATTTACTTTTAGGTCATATCTCATTTCTCTCATCCAGGGGTTTTTTGTTTTTTTTTATTTTTTATCATTGGCAAATCTTTAATAAAGGAAATCCTAAAGATGTCATTTAGGGATAATTAAATTGACCCCTGAAGAAAGATCTAAGATTCGAGAGAGAACAGCAGCTTCTAAAACAGATGTATTTCAGGCCCATCTCCATGTATTTTCTTTTCTTTTTTTTTTTTTTTTTATTAATTAAAAAAATTAACTAACACAACAATAGAAATCAATCCATTCTACATATGCAATCAGTAATTCTTAATATCATCACATAGGTGTATGGTCATCATTTCTCAGTACATATGCATCGATTTAGAGAAAGAAATAGCACTACAACAGAAAAAGAAATAAAGTGATAACACAGAGAGAAAACACAAATAAAAATAAAAAGTACAAAAATATATAAGAGAAAAAAAAACAAAACAAACAAAAAAAAACTATAGATCAGATGCAGCTTCATTCAGCGTTCCAAGATAATTACATTACAATTAGGCAGTATTGTGCTGACCATTTTTTTTTTTTTTTTAGACGTCATACCATTCTACATATGCAATCAGTAATTCTTAACATCATCACATAGATGCATGATCATCGTTTCTTAGTACATTTGCATCGGTTTAGAAGAACTAGCATTATAACAGAAAAAGATATAGAATGTTAATATAGAGAAAAAAAATAAAAGTAATAATAATAAGAACAAAACAAAACAAAACAAAAACCTATAGCTCGGATGCAGCTTCGTTCAGTATTTTAACATGATTACTTTACAATTAGGTATTATTGTACTGTCCATTTTTGAGTTTTTGTATCTAGTCCTATTGCACCGTCTGTATTCCATCAGCTCCGATTACCCATTATCTTACCCTGTTTCTAACTCCTGCTGAACTCTGTTACCAATGACATATTCCAAGTTTATTCTCGAGTGTCGATTCACATCATTGGGACCATACAGTATTTGTCTTTTAGCTTTTGGCTCCAGTAGCCATGTTTCTTGATGATGATCGTATAATGATATAGCTTTCACAATGTTACTGTGTGATTGTGAAAACCTTCTGTCTGACGCTCCTTTTATCTACCTTGTCAACAGACGAGTAGAACATATGGCATAAAAATAAATAATAGGGGGAACAAATGTTAAAATAAATTTAGTTTGAAAGGTTAGTGATCAATGAAAGGGAGGGGTAAGGGGTATGGTACGTATAATTTTTTTTTCTGGTTTTGTTTTATTTTTCTGTTGTCTTTTTATTTTTTCTGAATTGATGCAAATGTTCTGGGAAATGATCATGATGATAAATATGCAACTATGTGATGATATTGTGAATTACTGATTATATATGTAGAACAGAATGATCATATATTAGGAATGTTAGTGTTTCTTGTAATTTTTTTAATTAATAAAAAAAAATTTTTAAATGGTTAAAAGGACAAATTTTAAATTATAGACATGTTAACAATAAAACTTTCAAAAAGTGTTCTGCTTACACATCTCTACTAGAAAATAATCTATAGATGAAAAGAAACAAAGAAATTTTAAGTTGCAGTCAGTTTTATTATTACTATACTGATATTATTATACTGACACTGTTATTTGCAAACTAATAAATTATTTGTATAACATATTGTTAGTACTATTAAGAACCAAGATTTTCACCATAAAATTACGAAGATAGAAATATGAAAGAAATTAAGTAAAACTATGATTTATTTATTCATTTATTTATTTGCATGAGCAGGCACCGGGAATCGTACCCGGGTCTCCCACATCACAGGCAAGAAATCTCCTGCTGAGTTACCATGGCCCACCCAATCCTGTGATTTTTAATGTAAATTGTATGAAGTCATAATTTATTTTCCTCTTTCGAAACAACAAACAAGCAAATAAAACTCATTTCCTGGGTCTAAAACATTTTTTAAAAGCCTCTAAGCAATGAACACTCAAATAGCAACCAGTATCGCTAGCATCTTGATAGTGATCTATAAAAACCATTTCCCAAGGGTGTGAGGGTAGCTCAGTGGTTGAATTCTTGCCTGCCATGCAGGAGACAAAGTTCAATTCCCAGCTCATGCACTTCCCAAAAAAAAAAAAAAAAGCAAACAAACAAATAAAAGTTTGAAGACTGGTGCTGCAATAACGGGATACTCAAATGGAAAAAGAATGAAATGTGACCCCCCCCATCATACAGCATACAAAAAAATTAAAAAGAAAGGTCCCACTGAAAGGAATCTGGTATCTTTGGAGAACTAGCTGATTCTAGGTCTGGAGCAAGAAATGTATAAAGTATGCCTGAGAATCCTTGCATCAGAAAATAAAGGAAGTTATCAAAGACTAATGGGATCACATTCAAAAGGACAGAAGAACCCATTTGAAGGGACTCCAACTAGCAAAAGATGAGACAATTTAAACATCAAAAATAGTGCTGGCAATGGATTAAAACACATAAAAAGTAAAAATCCAGGATACTTGAAAACAAATAAAAAGCAAGCTCACTGGTTTTTTTAGAAAGCAAACTGCGGGAAATATCAAGCATGCATGCTGCATTTCATTCACTAAATAGATGAAGGAAAGGTCTTTTTTTTTACATGGGCAGGCACCGGGAAACGAACCCGGGGGTCCTTGGGCATGGCAGGCAAGCACTCTTACCTGCTGAGCCACCGTGGCCCGCCCGGAAAGGTCATTTTAATAGAAGGATTTCAACAACAAATAAATGTTGTGGGAATGATATGATTAGAAAAATCACCATTGTGCAATCCTTAGTGACATAAAGGATCTAGGCAACAACCATTAGTGGCTGCTAAAACCATGGGTGAAAGTTGACAGGAGATTTATATAGGATGGGTCAGACTGACACTTAAAACAACTTACCAATCTTAACAATACTAAAAGAGAGCCAATCTACATTATCTGCCTTCTGATATGATCTGGGATTTTGGAATTATAACCCATGCCAGACTCTGAGTGAGATCTGTTCAACAAATAACTGCTGTGATGTGCTTTGAAATTTACTGCTTTTCTTTATATATGTTATTTTTAACAAACAAAGAAAAAAAATCTTCTACCCTCCAGTGTTTTAGAGCAACTAGGAGGAAAAATCTGACATAGTGGAATGGTAATAACCAACTCTGAATTTTGTTCTGTATCTACTTGTTAAAGTGTACTTTAAAAATCACTGCATTTTCTTTCATTTCTTTGTAAACGTGTTATATTTCACAATAAAAGTTTAAAAAATAATGTAATAAAAAGAACACAGCACCTACTATGAAATATTGTCACCAAGAAAAGCCTCTATAACTGAAAACCCATTTAAAGAAAACACAGGGGTTAAACACCACCACAAAGATGCAATCAGCCAAACAGAGAACAGGGAAATTCTAAAAGTTAAATGCTATGGTTTCTTCATCAAATTACTAGCAAAAAAGGGAGGAGAATTTATAGAACAAGAGACTAGGCTTAAGAGACATATCTTTCAAATGCAATATGAAGACTTTGTTCAGATCCTAAAATAAGCAAACCAATTGGTAGAAGACATTTTTGAGACAATCAATCAGGGAAATCTGAACATGTTCTAGCTGAAAGATTGCATCAAAGAATTATTGCTGTTGGTACTGGTTGTGACAACAGCATTGTGTTATGCTTTTGTCAAAAAGTCCTAGTGTATTATAGACACATTCTGAAATATTTATGGGTGAAATGATTCCTGGGATTTGCTTTAAAATACTCCACAGGGGGGCAGAGAGGGAGTAGGGTGACAAAGATAAAATAAGAATGGCAAAATGGGGACAAGTGTTGAAACAAGGCAATGAGTATATGAAAATTCACTGAATCTTATCTTTGTATATGCTTTAACATTTCCATGATAAAGTTTTAAAACTATATCACCAGGGGTGCAGAGGTAGTTCAGGGGTAAAATTCTCGCCTGCCATGCAGGAGGCCCAGGTTCAATTCCCAGCCCATGCACTTTTCCCCCCAAAAAACCAACAAAAACAAAACATGGTGCTGCAATAATGGGATACTCACATGGAAAAAGAATAAAATGTGACCCCAGCATACAGCATACAAAAAAAAAAAAAAACAAAAAAACACCTGTATCACCAAAAACCTTGTGTGTAATGCTCCTTTTATCCAGGGCATGGACAGATGAGTTAAAAAAAAATAAAGTAGAATACGGATAAATAAATAAATAAATAGCAAGGGGGAATGAAGGGTAAAAAAAACAAACATTTGGTAAATTGAAATACTAGTGGTCCATGAGAGGGAGGGTAAGGGCATGGGATGTATGACTTTTTCTTTTTTATTTCTTTTTCTGGAATGATACAAACGTTTTTAAAATGATCATCGTGATGAACACACAGCTATGTGATGATACTGTGAGCCACTATTGTATTCTGTGAAAGGACTATATGTGTGTGAAGATTTCTCAATAAAAATATTAAAAAAAAATCTTTATCGCCAGCATGTGTTACCCTGAGGTGTATTTATTACTAATTTTTATTATCTCAAATCTCCAGAATCTGATCACCGAATTTTCCAAAACTTAAAACCTTAAAATGTTTCAACTAATATATTTACCTTATTCTAGAAGTCAATCATTATACCATATTAAATATATGTTTATAAATTACTACCTATTTTATACTACTTTATATGTATATAAAATACACAGCATTATAAACAGTCACTGTGCCTATTCAGACTGGTTAAATATTTGCAGAATGGTGCTTTTGTAGTGTACTACTTTACTTCAATTTGAAATCTTCAATGTACTTCAGTAGGACCTCATAATTTGTTTCATCCACATTTATCAGAGCTAATACTGCAATCAGAACAATGTAAATTATCTCTTAATGGGGACAGAGATGGGGAACTAAACCATACTGTTAATGTCTGCCATAAAACCTGGCTTCATTCTACGTAACAGAAGCTTTTCATTCATTAAAAATTGCAGTCTTATAAATCTCTCTGTTCTTTCGAGTCACCTTAAAATCTGAACCAAATATAAAATTCATGTACAAAAGAAGCTTGTTATTGCTTTTCTAGAGGATAAATTGTGATTTTTAAAATTATCTGAAAGTTCAACATCTGAAGAAATAACAAACGCAGATTTCAGCCTTTCAAAAATTAACAGACACCAACATATCAAGAAGTTATTTACTGACAGAAACTGGCTATCAGTCTTTAATCTTAACATTTTAGATTTGAATATTGGCACTGGTTTAAAAAGTGGGGCAGTTCTCAGGGATATAAATGGGAAGAACACAGGAAAAGGAGTCAAGAAATCCAAGAAAGGGTGTTAATCTACACCAGAGTATAAATTCATAATTCTTACCCATCAGTGGTGGCTGCCTAAATCGCTACCTTACAGGGGATTCTAAGGTTTCATTTAGGACTAGCCAAAAGAGTCTGCTTTAGATTTCTGGGCTGCTCAAGCAAATACCATGAAATGGGCCGGGTTAAACAATGAGAATTTATTCACTCACAGTTTGAAGCTGGGAAAAAGTTCAAATCAAGGTGTCTTCAAAGCAATGACTTCTTCCCAAAGATTACGGCATTACTGGGCAGGCTGCTAGCAATCCTTGGTCCTTAGCTTGACACATGGTAAGGCACATGGTGGTGTCACCTGGTCTCTCCTTTCACTTCCAGATTGCACTGTTGTTCAGCTTCTTGTGACTCTCTATCTGAGGTTCCTTCTCTTTATAAATAACACTAGTAACAAGATTAAGACCTATCCTTAATGAGGAGGGGCACCCCTTAATTGAAATAACCTCATCAAAAGGTCTTACTTAAAATGGGTATGCACCCACAGGAATAGATTAGGTTTAAGCACATGTTTTTCCTAGGTACACAGAGTTTCAAACCACCACAGAGTCTTATAGTCCTTGTCTGTTTTTTAATTATTTAGTACAAAGGACCAAGGAGCAGAAAAGAATTTTCTGGGGAAAAAATTATTCTATGTATTTCAAGAAAGCTCAGAATTCAAAAAGAGTATGAAGTTATTTAAATGCAAAGACAGCAAGACCTTATTTAAACAGAGACAAAAGACTATCTCATGGATGAAGTACAAAATCACGAGCAGTAAAAACAACTCGAAGAAGAAGCATGAGGAAAAAACAAAGGGACACAAGGATGATGAAGCTCCAAACCTGCATTGTCCGATGAGCACCACATGTGCTACTGAGCACTTGAAATGTGGCTTCAACAGAACTGAATTTTTTCATTTTTATTTAATTATAATTAATTGATTTTAAAAACTAATATTCAATTCAGTTATTAGAAAGCTTTTATGTCTGTTTGGAACAACTTGAATATATAAATTCACTTTTTCAACTGTAATTTTCATGAATTTTAATACAGATCAAGTATTTCCAATGAAAATTTAGTATCTAAACTTATAGCTATAGGATAAATTACACACCATATTTCAAAGACTTTAGGATGAAAAAGAATGCAAAATATCTCAATAATTTTGACAGTGATTAAATGCTGAAGTGACAATATTTGGAATATACTGGTAAACAAAATATAACTAAATTTTAAAAAATGCGGCTACCAGAAAACTTAAAAATTACATATGGTTCACATTATATTTCTACTAACAGAGCTGCTCTAAACAACCTTAGCATTTTAACACCTGTCAGCTAGCTATTCCTTCTCCTATCAATCATTATTAGCAACAATAACAGCTATTAATCACTCTATTAGACACTATGTTAAATGCTTTATATGGATTATCTCATTCAATCCTTCCAACCTATGCAGTAGGTCATATATCATTACCCTCATTTCAGAGAACAGCATCAGAGAGACCTAAGTAATAAGTCCGAAGTCACAAGTCAATAATCGTGAAAGGATTAGAACTCAAGCACTCTGATTTTAAAATTTGTATTCTTAACACAAAGGCTTTCATCTCCCAGTCTAAATTTACAACACTTAATTTTATATTATCTAAAACACTAACTCCAGAACATTCTTTCCAGTGGTTCTAAAAGCCTTTTTTATTAAACAACTCTGGGGGTAGGGGGGAGCAGAAATCCATTATTTCTCCAAGAATAAAGATTAACCAAAGCCATATAAATTTGGTTTCCAAGAATTAGATGCCCAGATAGAATTAAGATATACTTATTTTATCATAATGCAATATACACTGATCATACTAAAGTAAATAATCTAAAGCAATCTGAAAATATTTCCACCCCGCTATACATGAAAAGTTATTATTTTTTGGCCTTTATGAACCAAACCTGATAATACATATATCATCTTATTTACCACACAACAAGGTAATATAGTGTTCTAGTTTGCTAGCTGAGGATGCAATATACCAGAAATGGAATGGCTTTTAAAAAGGGGAATTTGGCGGGCCGCGGTGGCTCAGCGGGCAAAGTGCTTGCCTGCTATGCCGGAGGACCTCGGTTCGATTCCCGGCCCCAGCCCATGTAACAAAATACGGAGAAACAGAATACAATAAAAACAAGAAAATGTTTCCCTTTCTTCCTTCCTTCCTTCCTTCTATCCTTCCTTCCTTCTCTCTGTCTTTCCTTTAAAAAAAAAAAAAAAAAAAAAAAAAAAAAAAAAAAAGGGGAATTTAATAAGTTGCTAGTTTACAGTTCTAAGGCCGAGAAAGTGTCCCACTTAAACCAAGTCTATAGAAATGTCAATCAAAGGCATCCAGGGAAAGACACCTTGGTTCAGGAAGGCCGATGAAGTTCAGGGTATCTCTATTGGCTGGAAGGTATGTAGCAAACAAAAAAAGGTATGAAGCAAACAAGGTGTCATCTGCTAGCTTTCTCTCCTGGCTTCCTGTTTCATGAAGCTCCCCGGAAGGTATTTTTCTTCTTCATCTCCAAAGGTCACTGGCTGGTGGACTCTCCGCTTTGCAGTGCTGCAGCATTCTCTACTCTCTCTGAATCTCCTGCTTTCTCCTAAATGTTTCCTCTTTTATAAGATTCCAGGAAACTAATCAAGACCCACCCAAATGGGTAGAGACACGTCTCCCCTAATCCAGTTTAAGAACCACTCCATTGAGTCACATCTCCAGAGAGATGATCTAATTACAGATTCAAACATACAGTACTGAATAGGGACTCAAAGAAACGGTTGCCTTTACAAAATGGGATTAGAATTAAAACATGGCTTTTCTAGGGTACATACATCCTTCCAAACCAGCACATATAGTAAATATTATAATCCCCATTTTTCATCTGCTGAAAGTAAAGCTTAAAATAGTAAAGTAATTTGCCTAAAGCCATGCAACTAGTTTAAAAGCAGAGCAAGATTTAAAACTAAGTCCGACAAACCCATTTCATTATCTCCTTCATTGTGGTGATGAGGTGAGCTACATCAGATCCTAAAACATCCTTTTTTGCTTCTAATACACATCTAATGAAGTCTGCAATGAATAGCGCTTGAATTAATCGCTTTCATTAAAATGAAGCACTGTTATTTTTATTTTTACAAAACAATAGGCCAAAGCCCTTTACCTTGAGGCCTGTTCTAGTGAAGCTTATGTTAGTAGCAGGAAACCTTAGCCTACCTATAGGTATACCTAAGAGTCACCACCAGAGGACCTCTTTTGTTGCTCAGATGTGGCCTCTCTCTCTAAATCCAACTCTGCAAGTGAAACCATTGCCCAACCCCCTATGTGGGACATCCAAGGATGAAAGTCTCCCTGGCAGTGGGGGAGATGACTCCCACAGATAAGCCTGGTCCTGGCACCACGGGATCATCAACTTCATCCTGACCAAAAGGAGGAAAAGAAGTGTAACAAATAAGGTATGAGTGGCTGAGAGAGTTCAAATAGAGTCAAGAGGCTACGCAAGAGGTCACTCTTACACATGCTTCAATTAGACATTGCTACCTGCCAAACCCCAACCAAAACCATCCCTGCCAATCCTAAAGAATACCTAGGGCATTATATAAGATTCTACAAAGGTTCCATGTACTAGATAACTCTCCAAAACTTAAAACCTCCAGATGGGTGCCTTGACCAGATAAGTTCTGAAATCCAGAACATTAACGAGTTTCATCCCCCTATCCCGTATTATCAACAGCCCCTTCCAACATGAAAAAGTTGCAATGGCCATAGCCCAAATACCCTAGTGGGAGAAGGGGCAAAGGTGATGGTGGAGTTATACAGAGAAGGTTTAACAAATGAGTATGAATGCTGAATCATCATATTGATATTTCTTTTAGCCTCCAGTGCCTCAGGGCAGCTAGGAAAAAACCCTAAAAGTGTAGAATGTAACCAGTGTCAAACTCTGAAATCTATTCTACAACTAACTGTCGCAACATACTTTGAAATTTATTGCTTATATATATATATATATATATATGTCATTTAAATTGAAGGAAGAGTATAACAGCGAAGATTTAACAAATGAGTATCACTGGTGAATCATATTGACATTTCTGTTGGTCTCCCCTGCTTTGGAGAAGCTAGAAGAAAAAAAGAAAAGTTGTGGAACTGTAACCCATACCAAACTTTAAAGTCTGTTCTACAACTATTTGTTAAAATGCACTTGGAAATTTATTGCTTTTTTGTGTATATATTTCACAATAATAAAATGTTTAAAAAAAGTTATTTAATAATAATTTTGAATAGAGTACCAATAGGTACTATAAAACTTGAACGATTCACAAATCTAGGAAATAATGTATAAAATATTTGATATATGTAAAACACCATAAAGGTATAATGCAGAGCAAAGATCTTTGTGAAGCTGATTTTGTATTGATGCCTTTATGAAAAAAATATTTGACTACTATTTACTGTCTGCCATTAGAGTGATAAAGGTGCTATGCTAGAAATATGTATAGATTACAGCATTATACAAGGAGAAAAGGTCAGATCTACTGTCATGATGGTGAGGGATTAGGAAAGATATACTAGAGTCAAAAGATCCTATCATACTTATATAAGGACCAAATCTGTGGTTAAAACTCAAACTTAATTATCCAGGTGAGCCCAATATAATCAATCTCAATGGTTCTTATAAGTGGAAGAGAGAGGCAGGAGAGCTGGTATCAGAGTCAGAGATTTGAGGATGCTACCAATGCTGGCTTTGAAGACAAGAAGGGGCCACAAGCAAAGGAATGCAGGCAGCCTGTTACAAAACTGGACAAGGCAAGGAAACAGAAATTTGCAGAAGGAACACCATGAGACTGACTTCAGACTTCTGACCTCCAGAACTGGAATAAAGTAATGTCTACTTCTTAAGCCACTAAATTTGTGGTAATTTATTAGTGCAGCAATAGGAAACAATTGCAGAGCCTAATTCCGTCACCATTCCATAAAAAGTATAGTTGGATAAATGGTTTTGTGGCAAATACAGGTATTAGGAATTAAAATTTTGCAATGATATACTTTAAAAACCTGTCTCATACAATGTCTCAAAATTAAACATATACTCTTACACAACAGTTTTTGACTCCTAAAAAATTAAATAGTAATTAATCCTGAATTTAACTTAGCATACTTCAAAAAAATGACAACTTAGGTGCCCAGCACCAAGAAAGAATGAAGTATTCCATGGAAGTTGATTCTTTAAATTAAAGTGAATTTAGTTAGGAGGAACTCTAACTAAATCCTCCCAGTTCCCTTGCCTTGTTAAATAAAGATATGGAGCATATTAAAAACTTGATGACTCAAGGTCTACATTTGAAAATTGAATGTAATACTAAGCAGAAACAATTTTTTATTACTTTTTAAAATGCCTTATTTCTTCAGTATCCAATTCTATCTCACCATATCCATTTAAAAATTCCTCCCTCTCAATACATACATATACATAACACACACAAAATTTGATAACTCTAAAGTTTCTGTGGACTAAGAAAACTAGACATCTAATGTTAAATATATGTTAAATAAGGGGCAGAACATGAAGATTAGTAAGAGCTCTGCTGGGAAGTAGCTTAGATCTAAATCCTAGCTCTACCATTTACTAGTGGCATGATATTAAGCAAATTATACAATTTCTCTGCATAATAAGACTATTTCACCTATAAAATAGGACTATGCATATGTATTGCTCAGGATTTTTTGAGAAGTAAATCTTTTATTGTATGAAATACGTGACAAATTAGGCACTAAATAAGTAGTAATAATAATTATCATATAATGATAATTAAAAAGATGATGACAGCAAAAGAAACATGACCAGGAAAGAGGTTGTGGGATAATTTATACTATTTCAGAACAAGACAAAATTGATAACAGTTTGATTTTGAGATAAAAGAGCTGTTACTATAACAATAAAAGACATATTCAGAAATTATATGTTTACTGAAGTAGGACTGTCCTAATTACCTATGTATAGGAGGAGTAACTTTTTCCTATTATCACAGACCTTTAATATACTCAGGTTAAAGCATGTTTTCACAATTCAAAAGTGAATATAGGGTGGGCGACAGTGGTGCAGCAGCAGAGTTCTCACCTGCCATGCTGTAGACCCAGGTTCAATTCCCAGTGTCTGCCCATGCAAAAAAAAAAAAAAAGAATACATAATTTTCAGACGCTGTATGGTCCCTTAAATAAAATTTTTATAATACTGAAAAATACTTGAAAACCCCCTGATCAAAGCAGAAAGATCACAGTTGGAATTCTTTTTAATTGAGGGAGAAAAAAGTTGTGCATATAAATTAGAGAAAGAGAATAATAATGAGGGGAAGGGAATAAAATTAAAGAATCAAGTCCAAACAAGTAAAGAGAAACTGTTTCTAACGGATAATGTGAGAAGCCACCCAGACTGTAAATATTTCTGTTTAAACCAGACTAATTAAACTTCTGTGTTGTCACTTGGCAGAATATTTGGAGCCCTAATCCACAGGGCGAAATAAAATATAAATAAATACAGAAAGAAGGAAAACTTGTTACTTGAGGGCAACATAACCTTAAGATTTATTTTTCTTCTACTATAAAATATTAACCCTTCAAAGCCTTGTACAGTGCATCTCTAATTTATAATACTAATTTTCAAAGCATTAAAGATTCTTCCCAAATAACGAAGACGATTGTAGTTCACTTTAATATATTTTCAAATACTTTCTTCTAATTTTAACAAAATAAGGTAAATTTATATAAAATGCTTAGTACCATAATAATAGTAAATTCTAGCTTTAAAATAGTTTTCTTTCAATAAAGAAAGTAGGCAAAGGGTTTCTAAGTTATACTCATTATTCAATAAAACCATCAAAAAGTCATTAAATAGAAAAAAATTTTATTATTCACTTGTAACAAGTAGCAGCAGAGAGACAGCCCCGTTGGGTTTACTAACAAAAGAACAGACTTTGCCATCAGGTTAATATGGGCCTGTGGGCACATATCAATATCTGTTTCTTCAACCATAAAAAAAAAAAGAAAGAAAGAAAAAGAAAACTGCTACTAGCCTACCTCAAAGGGGCATTAAAAGAAATAGAGGCACATTTCATTTTATTGCACTCCACAGATACTGCATATTTTACAAATTGAAAGTTTGTGGCAATGCTGAATTAAACAAGTCTCTGGGCACCATTTTTCTAACAACCTGCTCACAGTGTGTCTCTGTGTGTCACATTTTGGTAATTCCAGCAATATCTTAAATTTTTGCATTATTATGATATATGTTATGGTGATCTGTGACCAGAGATCTTTTATGTTACAATTATAATTGTTTACGAGCACCACAAAGCATGCCCATAAAGATGGCCAACTTAATTAATAAAAGGGAAGTGTGCTCTAAGAGCTCTACCAACAAGCTGTTCTCCACCTAACCCCATTCGCGCTCTCTCTCTCTCTCTTATCAGGCCTCCCTATTACCTGAGTCACAACAGTACTGAAACTACGCCAATTAATAACCCTACAATGGCTTCTAGGTGTTTAAGGAAGAATCATACAACTCTCACTTGAAACCAAAAGCTAGAAACGATTAAGCTTAGAGAAGACATTTCAAAAGCCAAGAGAGATCAAAAGCTAGGCCTCTTGCACCAAACAGTGAGCCAAATTGTGAATGTCAAGGAAAATTCTTGAGAATTAAAAAGGCTACTCTGGTGAAAACAAGAATGACAGAATAGTAAAAACATCCTTTTTGGCATTCTCTCTCCCTCTCCCAACATGGTAGCCTCAAAGAAAAAGAAGAATAAGAAGGGAAGACTATCTCCCTAACAGACTTCCTGGCTGAGGATGGGGGTGTTGGTGCAGGAAGCACATATGTTCTCAAACCAGTCAGATGGCTGATGAAACAGATGATCTGTAAGATGTTTCAACCAGGTGGCACAGTAAGGATGACAATGTATATAGGGCACTTCCAACTGACCATTCCATCCTCCCCACTGCTCCACGGGCTGCTCAGGAACCCAATATTGACCGGAGCCATCTTCCCAAATCGCCGACCTACACTGCTTTTCTAGGGAACCTGCCCTTTGATGTAACAGAAGATTCCATTAAGGAATTTCTTAGAGGATTAAATATCAGTGCAGTGTGTTTATCACGTGAACCCAGCAATCCAGAGAGATTGAAAGGTTTTGGTTATGCCGAGTTTGAGGACCTGGATTCCCTGTTCAGTGCCCTGAGCCTCAACAGAGAGTCTTTAGGTTAAAAGGAGAATTCGAGTGGACCCTGATCAAGCACAGGATAAAGACAGAGACCATCATTGTTTTGGCCGTGATAGAAATCGAGATTCTGACAAAACAGAAACAGACTGGAGGGCCTGCCCTGCCACAGACAGCTCTGATGATTACCCACCTAGAAGAGGTGAGGATATCTTTGGGGACAAGTATCATGATTGGTATGATTCAGACCGGTATCGTGATGGATACTGTGACGGCCCACACCAGGATATGGATCGATATGGGGGCCGTGATCACTATGATGACCAAGGCAGCAGAGACCATAATAGAGGCTATGACTCCAGGATAGGCAGCGGCAGAAGAGCATTTGATAGTCAGTACCACAGGGATGATGACTACAGAGGAGGCAGGGACCGATATGACAGATGGCATGATCAGTCGTGGAGCTCCAGAGATGATTATTCTTGAGATGATTACAGGCGTGGTGATAGAGGTCCCCCCCAAAGATGAAAATTGAATCTAAAGCCTTGGAGCACTCCTAAGGAAGATGATTCCTCTGCTAGGAATCCAGTCGAGCAGTTTCCATCTTTGGAGGGACAAAGCCTGTTGACACAGCTGCTAGAGAACAGAAAGTAGAAGAATGGCTACAAAAGGAACAGGATAAATTGCAACATCAGCTGGATGAGCCAAAACTAGAACGACAGTCTCCTGAAAGACACTCCAGGTAGCGAAGTGAAGAGACTCAGGAACGGGAACGATCGAGAACAGGAATTGAGTCATCGTAGACAGGCACCTCCGCCACATCTGGCAGAAATGCATGAAGGGGAGAAAGCGAGAAATCTCTGGAAAATGAAACACTCAATAAGGAAGAAGACTGTCATTCTCCAACTTCTAAGCCTCCCAAATCTGATCTGCCTCTAAAGGTAATGCCAACCCCTCCACCAAAGGAGAATGCTTGGTTGAAGCAAAGTTCTAATCCTCCTGCTCGATCTCAGAGTTCAGACAAAGCCTACAAAAGTAGTTGCGGAAAAATACCTTCAGCGCAACCATCTGAGGAAGGACCAGAAAGAAAAGATGAAAACAAAGTAGATGGGGTGAGCATCCCAAAAGGCCAACGTGGGAACTCCATATGTGGTCCAGGAGATGGAGGGAGCAAAGACCACTGGAAGGAGTCTGATAGGAAAGATGGTAAAAAGGATCAAGACTCCAGATCTGTACCTGAGCCAAAGAAAACTGAAGAAAATCCAGCCTCTAAGTTCAGTTCTGCAAGCAAGTATGCTGCTGTCAGCTGATGGTGAAGATGAAAACAAGGGGGGAGGAATACAACAAATAAACCTCTACATTTATGCTTTCTCCTAGTCTCAGTCCAACCTGGAATATTCAAGAGCAAATCAAACCTCTATCCAGACAAGACAAAATAAAGCATACCATCTCCTGGAGACCTTTCTTAACTTTTTTTTTAATGAAATGAAATTCTTTCGCATGCTGCTGCAGCCTATAAAGTATTGAACTAACTGGAGCATCACCAGTGTAGCCAGAGAGAAAGACACACACACAGCTTTTAAAGGGAAAGTTGTGTGCCTTTATGACAGCGTGCAGTTGCCGGTGTGATTAGTGCCAAGGGACTTCCATTTACCAGAAATGGTAATGACAGTGATTCAGTGTCTGGAATCTGGTTGGATAGTACGGCAGGTATAAGAAAGAGTGTGAGATTTCTACCTTTTAATTCTTACTATCCTATTGTGGCATATATGAATTCTGAAATATTATATAAATAAATTTTCTATCCTTGGAAAGATAGGTTAAATAGTCTCTGAGGTCATTTTAGTCTCCAGGAGGCTGCCAGCCCCTCTTCTTAATTTAATTCTGAGCTTCAGGGCTAGCCTAGGGGAAATTGCTTCATTTTTACTCCCTAGAGGGGTAGCTGGGAGAGAGTCCACAGGCCATGGGAGAACAGGACTGTTCTGTGACCAAAATAAATGGGAAAGACATGATTTGAAAAGCTTTGGGAGGTGATGGATTATTTTACACCAGATAATAGGGAAATGGTGTGCTCTCCAATAAACACATATATAGTTACTTCCTAGAGCAGGAAGCAATTAAGGTTCATGAGAATTCCCAGGTCTTTTATGTGTCCTGATTTTGCTCTTTCTAAACACTATCCTATATATTCACATTCTTTTGAAACCTTGAAGCTTTAAGAATTGAGTCTCATTATCACTGTCCTATGTTCCTCATACTTTTTACTATCACCTCCCACAAACTGCTTCTATTTAAGTAACATACCTAATCTCTTAGATATTTTGTATCTCAGCCACTGGGAACTGTCAATTGAGGAATCACTGCTTTTCTCAAGCAAATTGGCTCCTTGAAGTCTTGACTCTCCTTCCCTCCACCCGTTTCTGCTCCTGCTTCTTTGACCCCTTTTACAGGTCAGAAAACTCCTGAATTAATGGTCTAGGGTGGTGAATAAGGGTGGACAAATAGGGACAACTAAATTGGGGGCATTTCTCCCAACCTTAATTGGTTTATTTTTACTTCATTTTTTTACTAGTTTCCTCCTCTCTCTACTGAAATTCCACAGTTTGGGTTTATAATGTGGCCTAGAACCAATGCTTAAGTGTGTTTTTGTTTTGTTCTTTTTTTTAAGCTTCCCTTGAGAGAATAAATGATGGAAAAAACTATCTAACAAGGTCCTGGCTTCTCTCACAACAAAAGCATAACTTTCCTGCTTTTGTGTGCACCTCTTACAGGGGTTGGCTTGATAGATGGTGTCCTTCCCAGCATGGGCAGTATTGGTACCTGCAGAAAAATGACACATTGATCTCCTGTTTGCAATTCTTTCTCACCTAAGTCCTAGGTTATACTCTGTCCAGCCGTGTAGGGTGTTGGTTCGTATGTGCTGCAGTAGTGGACATAATGAATCATTTACCCAATGGGCATAAAAGGTATTTCAAGTGAATTTTTAAAATTATTGGCATGGACTGGCTGGTAGCTAGGAAGTGAGCTTTTAGAGAGAGAAAGCCAAGGGTGAAAGGTTTTTGGTTTGTTTTTTAACTATTTGCTATGGATGATGAAAAGGTAGGGTTTGCCCTCTTCACGTCTATTCTTCTTCCAAATAGGTGTATCCAAAACTGTTCTTTTCCAGCCCCCTACTCTCCTCTCCCCTGTTAAAACAGAAAAAGGATTGATTTATGTCCAGTTCCTGAATACATGTAAAATTTGTACAAAAATATCTTCTATGAAAATGATTTGTAATCTGTAGACTTAATATCTGGGAAATGTCTTGAGATGTAAAATTCCCATCCTTTGGGTTGTGGGGTTTTTTTGTTTCCTCCAAATAAATCTGATCTTTCAAGTTCAAAAAAAAAAATCCTTGTTCTAGTTTGCAAGCTGCCAGGTACAATATGCAAAAAACAGGAACAGCTTTTTAAAAGGGGAATTCATTAAGTTACAAGTTTACATGTTCTAAGGCTGTGAAAATGTCCAAATAAAAGCTAAACTATAGAAATGTCCAATCTAAGGCATCCAGGGAAGATACCTTGGTTCAAGAAGGCCGATGAAGTTCAGGGTTTCTCTCTCAACTAGAAAGGTGACATCTTCTCACTTTCTTTCTAGGCTTCTTGTTTCATGAAGCTCCCAAGTGGCGGGGGTCCTTCTTCATCTCCAAAGGTCTCTGGATGCATGGACTCTAAAGCTTTTGCCAAAATCATTTCCTCTTAAAGGCTCCAGTAAGCAAAGCCCACATTGAATGGGCTGAGACACATCTCCATGGAAACCATCTAATCAAAAGTTACCACCACAACCCTAGTTGGGTCACATCTCCATGGATAATCAAAAAGCTCCCATCCAACAATATTGAATGAGGATTAAAGGACATGGCTTTTCTGGGGTATACAACAGATTCAAACCAGCACAACCTTTATTACTAAAATGGAGAAAGTTTTAGTGGTCTGGAGAGAAGATCAAACCAGTTAAAACATTCCCTTAAGCCAAAGCCCAATCCAGAACAAGACCCTAACTCTCTTCAATTCTGTGAAGGCTGAGAGTAGTGAGGAAACTACAGAAAAAAAGTTTGAAGCTAGCAGGGGCTGGTTCATGAGGCTTAAGGAAAGAGTTACCTCTCTGTAACACAAAAGCGCAAAGTAAAGTAACGCAAGGGTTGATGTAGAAGCTGCAGCAAGTTAACCAGAAGATCCAGCTAAGATAACTGATGAAGGTAGCTACACTAAACATTTTCAATGAAGAAAAAAACACCTTCTATTGGAAAAAGATGCCATCCAGGACTTTCAAAGCTAGAGAGGAGAAGGCAATGCCTGGTTTCAAAGTATCAAAGGATAGGCTCACTCTCTTTCTTATTAGGGGTTAATGCAGCTGGTGACATTAAGTTGAAACCAAAGCTCATTTATCATTCTGAAAATCTTAGAGCCCTTAACAATTATGCAAAGTCTTTGTCTGTGCTCTATAAATGGAACAACAAAGCCTGGATGCTTACAACATGGTTTATTCTTGAGACCTACTGCTCAGAAAAATAGATTCCTTTCAAAATATTACTTGCTCCTTCACAATGCACTTTGCCACCCAAGACACCTATTGGAGAGGTACAATGAGATTAATTTTGTTTTCCTGCTCGCTAACACAACATCCATTCTGCAGCCCAAGGATCAAGGAGTCATTTCAACTTTCAAGTCTTATTACTAAAGAAATACACTTCATAAGGCTACAGCTGCCACAAAGAGTGACTCCTCTAATGGATCTGGGCAAGTGAGATAAAAATAATAACATATGGTTGATATTTTTTGAGTTTGGAAGAACCTGATTTCACCCTCATGAATGACTCTGAAGGGTTCACTGGAGGAAGTACCTGCAGATGTAGTAGGAAAGAGCAAGAGAACTAGGATTACAAGTGAAGCCATGTGACTGAATTGCTACAATCTCATGATAAAACTTGAACAAATGAGGAGCTGTTTCTTAGGGATGAGCAAAGAGAGTGGTTTCTTCAGATGGAATCCATTTCTGGTTAAGAAGCTGTCACACTGTTGAAATAACAACAAAGGATTCAGAATATTATGTAAACTTAGTTGATAAAGTAGTAGCAGGACTTGAGGGGATTGACTCCAATTTTGAAATAAGTTCTACTACGGGTAAAATGCAATCAAACAGCATCATATGCTGCAGAAAAAAATCTTTGATGAAAGGAAGAATCAATTGATGTTGCAAACTTAATTCTTGTCTTATTTTAAGAAATTGCCACAGACAACCCAACCTTCAACAATCATCACCCTGATTATTCAGCAGTCATTAACATTAAGGCAAGACAGTCCACCATAATCTGAAGGCTCAGATGACGGTTATATTTTAGCATAAAGGTTTTTTAATTAAGGTATGTATGCTGTTGTTTTTTTAAGACATAATGCTATTATTGTGTACTGAACAGACAACAGGATAGTGAAAACATAACTTTTATATGCACCAGGAAATTTAAAAATTCATGCAACTTACTTTATTGAGATATTTACTTCATTGCAGTGGTTAGGAACTGAAACCGCAGTATCTGTGATATGCCCGTACTAATATTATGAAACACTTTAAAAACATATTATGCCATTTAACCTACAACTGCTCTAATAAAAAGTTAAATTTAAAAAATGAGCCTTTTAAAAACATTATAACTAAGATCAAAGGTGATGGTGGAGTTATACAGAGAAGGTAGGGTTTAACAAATGAGTATGAGTGCTGAATCATTATATTGACATTTCTTTTAGTCTCCATATCTTAGAGCAGCTCAAAGTAAAACCTAAAATTGTGGAACTGTAACCCATACCAGACTCTGAAACCTGTTCTACAACTAATTGCTGTGCTGCGACTTTGAAATTTATTGCCTTTTTGTATATATGTTATTTTTCACAAAAAAGGAAAAAGAGTCAACTGTGATGATAAAAATATTTATATTCGTTCTAGCTTCTAATGCTCTGGAACAGCTAGAAGGAAAAATCTGAGATGATGGAATGGTAGCCCATGGCAAACTCTAGGATCTGTCCTGTAATCACTTGTTGAGTACTTTCAAAATTATTGCTTTTTTCTTTCTTAGTTTTGTATACATGTTATACTATACAATAAAAAAGGTAAAAAGTAAATATAAATTTAAAAAATGAAAACACTATAACTTTGGTGGTGAATAATCACTTATATAGCACAAAGTCTAATACTGATCATCTGCTGGGGTCATTGCCTCAAGTAGTCTGTCCCCAAATTAACGTTTCTAATGAAAGCTACTAGGGATCCCAAAAATATGAATAACAGAATCAGCTTCTTTAGAGCCTGTCTATAGAATCAGAATCTATGTAAGCACAGCTTACCTTTTCCTTATTAAATTTTTAAATTTATTTCAGTGATATATATATACAGCCTGAAATATCCTCTTTTAACCAAATTCGGATATATAATTACATTCGCAGTACTGTTTACCATCACCATCACTCCCAACAGAAATTCTATACAAATTAAGCATTAATTCCTCATTCCCTACACCTTTCTCAATTCCAGATAACCTGTACTCTAGTCTGGCTCTATGAGTTCACATATTCTAATTACTCCATATCAGTGAGATCACATATTTGTCTTTTTGTTGTCTGGCTTATTTCACTCAATATGTCTTCAAGGTTCTGCCATGTTGTCCCATGTATCACAACTAAATACCTTCTCATAACAGCATAATAGTCCATTGTATGTATATACCACATGTTGCCTATTCATTTATCTGTTCATGGACACTTGGGATTGCTTCCATCTTTTGGCAACTGTGAATAATACCGCAATGAACACCGCTGCAGCATGACTTACCTCTTAATACCAATCATGCACAATAAGATTTCAACAATAGTTAGTAGTTACAATAATGATCTTTAGGAATATAAGAGACCATCATACATATTACAAGTGACTGGCCTTACCACCTATGACTACTAGACATTCAAGAAAATTAACAATATTTACTGAATAACTACTGAAAATTAAACACTGCTGCAAGTAAGGCAACTATCTACCTATCTGTCAAAACTTAAAAGCTAAAGAAACATAGACAGTAGTACCCAATATAAATCATTCAGTGATAGAAAAATCATATTCAGCACAAATAAAATCTAGCTACAGCATAAAAAAGAATGACTAATAACTGCATGGACTGATATAAAAGGATATCTGTGACATATTATTGAGCTAAAAGTTCCAGAACAATATGTATAATATGTCCTCATTTTTTGGAAAACCAAACATAACAAAATAAATACACACATATAAATTCACATTTGCAAAAAAAAAAAAAAAAGGTACAGAAGTATATAACACAAACATAATCCAAATTATTCACAAGACTGAGACTGGGAAACATAATTATTTTAACTTTTTATTGTATACATTTTCTGTAATAGTTAATACTTACATAAACTTGCATTACTTTTGTAATACAAAAAAACATATTTTGCTATAAGAATATCTAGATCAGCAAAATAAGTATTTCTCCAAATTGTGACACAGCAAAAACTAGTGCTTTATGGTGACTTACTAAGTGTCAAAAGTCTTCTGATTTACCATTCTTAAAAATCACTGAGCAATTTTCATTAAGAATATTCAGATGAAAAAATATACAGATACCCATTTCAATCAAGTTGGCAGAGTGAAACACTTTCAGGATGCCCTCTTTCCACAGAATCTTTCAACAACCAGCAAGAATTAGCAGAAACATCCTACTCAAAGCTCCAGAAAAGAGTTCAAGGACTGTAGTAACAGGGCAAGATCCAAATCAAGAAAAGACTACGGATCTCACTGCTCTCTACCCAGCCCCTCCATGATCCCTCATAAACTTGGTGCTGAACCAGCCTATACTACCAGTGTAGATCCCTGGTCTCAGTTCCAGAAGGAGCATAGTAACCCTCAGGCACATACTGGGAGCATGAATGTTTGGGTCAATCTATCTGAGAGACTTACCATTCCAAAAATTGCCCTGTGTGTAGAATGTCGCTCAAGAAATTATCCCTACAGAATGCTGGGGGAGAGTAAGGGCCGTTTCTAATGAAAGCTACTAGGGATCCCAATAATATGAATCACAGATACAAGTACAACGCCCAAACCAGGAGAAATGTGTACTCCAGAGAACAGGAGGCATTCAGAACCCTGTAAATGGAGGAATTCCTATAGTCTCAAAGACAAGAGGTGTGACAAAAATGATCAGGGAGATCCTGCGTTTTGGCCTTGAGCTACTTTCTAAACTCATTATATAGATAAGTCCCGAAGGAGAGCACTTGCACAGGTCAATCAGCAGAGAGTGTGAAAGGTATTTTTGTTTTTATCTTCCTTTTTTTTTTTCTTACCTCCTGGCAATCAAGAAAAGATCTGTCATAATACTAGCTGAATACAATCTTAAAGAACAAATGCTTCATGGTTCAATTACAGCCACAAAACATTAAAATATAAAATGCTTTGGATTCAATAAAAAGCTATAAAGAAACAGGAAGCAATGGCCTAGAAAAAAGAGATTAAAGCATTAGAAACCATCAATAAGGAGTACCAGACCTAGGACATTTAAGACAAAGATTTTTTTGTTAATGGTTCTAAATATACTCAAAGAGGCAAAGGAAAACATGAACAAAAAATTAAAAGAAATTAAAAAAAAAAACAATAAATGAACACAAAGAGTACCAACAGAGAATGAAAATTAGAAAAGAAACAAAACACAGGTGAAGACCACTGTAACAGAAATTAAAAATTCCTTAGAGGTATTCAACAACAGATTCGAGAAGGCAGAAGAAAGGAACAGGAAACTTGAAGATAAGAAAATTGAAATCATTCAGTCTTTAGAACAGAAAGAGGAAAGAATGAAAAAGAGTAAACAGAGTCTGAGGAACCTGTGGGACACCCATCAAGTAAACCAATATATATATATATATATATTTTAGGAGCACCAGAAGAAGAAATAAAGGGGCAGAGAGAATATTCAAGGAAATAATGACTGACAACTTTGAAAGACATGAATATAAACACATAAGATGGTCAAAGTATTCCAAATAGAATAACTCTAATAGACCCACATCGTAGCATGTTATAATCAAATTGCTGAATGTCAAAGATAAAGAAAGAATTCCAAAAAAAACAAAAGACAGATGCATCATGTCACATAGAAGGGCTTCAATAAGATTAAGTGCCAATTTCTCACTGGAAACTATAGAGGCAAGAGGATAGTGGGAAAACATATTTAAAGTGCCTGAAAGCAAAAAACTGCCAAACAAGAATTCCATACTTAACAAAACCCTCTTTCGAAAGTGAGGGAGAGGCCCCCTCTCTACCTGGGACATGACTCCCAGGGGTGTGGACCTTCTTGGCAACATGGGACAGAAATCTAGAATGAGCTGGGATTCAGCATCAAGGGATTGAGAAAATCTTCTCGACCAAAGAGGGGAAGAGTAAAATGAGACAAAATAAAGTGTCAATGGCTGAGAGATTCCAAACAGAGTGGACAGATTATCCTGAAAGTTATTCTTATGCATTAAATAGGTAATACCTGTTCAGTTAAGGTGTAATGGAGAGGCTGGAGGGAACTGCCTGAAAATGTGGAGCTGTGCTCCAGTGGCCTTGTTTCTTGAAGATAATCGTATGATGATATGGCTGTTGCAGAGTGACTGTGTGGTTGTGAAAGCCTTGTGTCTCATGCTCCTTTTGTCTACCTTATCGATGGACAAGTAAAACATATGGATTAAAAATAAATAAATAATAGGGGGAACAAATGTTAAAATAAATTTAATAGATTGAAATGCTGGTGATCGGTGAAGGGGAGGGGTAAGGGGTATGGTATGTATGAATTTTTTTCTGTTTTCTTTTTATTGCTTTTTCTGAATTGATACAGAGATTCTAAGAAATGATTATGATGATGAATATACAACTATGTGATGATAGTGTGGGTTACTGATTATATAAACAAGAACGGAATGATCATATGATGTTTGTGTTTATATGTGGTTATGTATCATAAAAAAATAATTAATTCAAAAAAAAAGTGAGGGAGAGGGTGGGCCACAGTGGCTCAGCGGGCAGAGCTCTGGCCTGCCATGCTGGAGACCTGGGTTCAATTTCCAGTGCCTACCCATGCCAAAAAAAAAAAAAAAAAAATACGTGAGGGAGAGATTAAGACATTCCCAGATAAACAAAAGCTGTGGGAGAGTTCATCACCCCTTGACCAGCCTTATAAGAGATGCTAAAGAGAGTTCTGGCGGTTGAAAAAGACAATAGACAATACATCAAAGCGGCATAAAGAAATAAAGATCTCAGGTATGGATAATATCATGGGTTAATATCAATACTAGTACTATTTATATTTACCAGTGGTTTGAATCTCCACTTCTAACTTCTTAATTCCTAAAAGGCAAATGAGATATCACTGGACTCATAATCTATAAACATGTAATTTATGGCAAAAACTCCATTAAATGGGGAAATGGTTTACAGGAATATAGTTTGTTTATATTACTGAAGTTCAGTTGGTATCAAAGCAAGTGAGACTGTCATAGATTTAGGACATTAACTTCAAGTCTCAAAGTAACTACCAAGAAAATGCTGGAGAATATGCAAGCTTACAGAGAAAGGAATTAGAGTACTGGTGGCCTAGGGCAGGTGAACAAAGAGTTAATGCACAATGAATGCAGAGTTTCTGTTTAGAGAGATGGGAAAGTTTTAGTACCAGGAGATAGTGAGCATACTACAACATAGTGAATGTGATTAATCCCACCAAATGGTATGCTTGGGAGTAGCTGAGATGGGAAAGTTTATGTTATATATATTTTCCCATAATTGAAAAAATAATAAAATGAAGGGTCACTAAAGAAACAATGGCAATTAAATGTAATACATGATCCTAGACAGGATCTAGCAAGGGAGAAGAAAAGGCTCAAAGGGACATTACTGGGTGATATGAAAAAATTGGAATATAAACTATTCAAGGAACATGATACATACAACCTACACTCAAAACTTCAGATAATGGGAAGACAAATTGATGAACAATTCGATAAAATGATATGGCAAAAATGGCAAAAAGTTAAAATCGGTGTATCTGGATAAGTAGAGGGTGGGGGGTCAAGGGTATGTTGGAGTTATCTGTTTAGCATTTGTATTATTTTTGTAACTCTCCTGTAAGTTTGGAAGGGCGTCAAAATAATTTTTTTTAATTAAAAAAAATGGGTCCCTTGGTGGGATGTACTTACCAATATAAAACTAAAAATATGAAGAGAGTTTTTTTTTAATTCCCAAATATACATAAGCCATGCTGCCTCATTTAAACTGAAATAATGGCTGCTTTATCTGCAGGCCAGCCCTTTTTCCTCTCTTGAGTAAAGACTCTTAGGATTGGCAGTGACCCAGTACTCATTTGCCCCACCCCCATAGGTTCACCATGTTAGATCAGCTCTAGGTAACTAACTGGCACTATAAGAACACTGATCTGATCAAAAAAAGAGAAAACTTCTTGCCCTACAAAAGCCATGCTAGAGATGGATAGTTAGACAGAAAACAAATGTCTTCAGTGTTTCTCCTAATTCAATAAACAACCCTCTACATCCGGAAGTAAAATTTACTTTTCCTTGAAAAAACACCATCTCTGCAAGACAGTAACAAATCAGGATAGAGGACAAGATATATTTATAGAGAGAAGCTTCTGCATCAGGAAGAGCTAGGATAAATAAAGGCTTGAAACAGGAGGAAAAAATATTTGGAACAAAGAAATCTTTGGTTTATATCTGCCATGAAAAGTACTATTTTTAATAAGTTAATGAAAGTAATAATAATAGGTTTCCCCATAATCACAAAATTTCAGCTTTCCCCCAAAAAACTTCTAAACAATGATTACAAGTTAAAAACTACATTCACCATGCCAGTATGAAACTGCTGTGTATCCCAGAAAAGAAAGCCAGGTTCTTTAATCTTCATTCACTATTGCTGGATGGTAACTTTTGATTAGACGGTTTCCATGGAGATGTGTCTCCATCCACTCAAGGTGGGGTCACTTATTGGAGTCCTTTGAGAGGGAACTTCTGGAAAAAGCTTCAGAGCCAATAGGAGACACAGACATTTGGAGGTGCAGAAAGAAAACACCTCCAAAAAAGTATTTCAATGAGAAGCCAAAGGACCAGCAGATGCTAGCCATGTGCCTTTCACTCTGATAGCGGTATTCTGGACCCACTGGCCTTTCTTGAGTTAACATATCTATCTCTGGATGCCTTAGTTTGGACATTTTTATAGTGTTAGAACTGTAAACTTGCAACCTAGTAATTCCCTCTTTAAAAGCCATTCCATTTCTGGTATATTACATTCTCGTAGCTTTAATAAAGTAATACACCCACTATATCACCCAAAAAGTTTATTTAAATTCACAAGAGTTTAGTATGTTCCATGTGTTATTACAGTACCCCCAACAACCCTAGGGGGTGAGTACCACAATCACTCTTCATTTTAGATGAGGATATCATCCTTCTTAGAAAGATAAAGAAGCTTCGCCACTTGATTATTTAGCAGTGAACTCATGATTTGATCCAAGCAGACCTGATTCAAGAATCCTCACTCTATCAACTTATAAAAGAAGTGACAGGATCCTACTAGCGGTGACACTTACAACCACGCCAATTATAGTATAAAGCATTTTAAATGTTATTTCATTAAATTTATTGATGTTTGGCACAATTTCGCCAAGACAGCTATTATTATCCCAGTTTTACAACACATGAAACTGTTTAATTTTATTTCAAAAGTAAGTAACTTTACTCAAAGTTCAGTAGCCAACTAAAGGACAGAGAAAGACAGGGCTGGAAATAAGACCTCTCTCTTTAAAGCCATAACCCATAATCTATAATTACTAGTATATAATGTTTATTGGGCATGTTAACTACAAAGAGTTTTTACAGTCATATTCAAATACAATTTTTACTATCAGTATAAAGAGAAACCTTTCTTTAAATGCCATTCAAGCAAAATTTTGACAGTTTATTAATGTCACTTGTTATTTAAATGGATAAGTTAATGTGACTACATATCAAAACTTAAAGGACACAGAAAAGGCTCCAACTCTTCCAAAAACTGAAGAGAAGAAAACACTTTCTAACTCATTCTATGAGACCATCATCACCCAATTCCAAAGGCACATAAGACAGCACAAGAGAAAAGAAAATTAGAGTGATATTCCTTACTAACATAGAAGCAAAATTTCTAGGCAAAATGCTAACAAACTAAATCCAATTACACAAAATAGCTATACACCATGATCAAGTGATCTGTCCCAGATTTATATGCTGAACCTCCATATGAAAATCAATCAATATAATAATGCACCCCACTAAGAGAATGAAAGAAAAAAAAAAAAAAACACAAAATCATCCCAATAGATGCCAAAAAAGTATTTGACAAAATCTAGCACCCTTTCTTGATAAAAAATTGGAATAGAAGGGAACTTTCTCAACGTGACAAAGGGCATATATGAAAAACCTATAGCCAACACCTTACTCAATTGGTAAAAGACTGAACACTTTCCTTCTAAGATCAAGAACAAGACATTGCCTGCTGTAACCACTGCTATTCAACTTATATTGGAAGAGTAACCAGGAGCAATTAGACAGAAAAAGCAAATGAAAGATGCCCAAATTGGAAAGAAAGAATGACGTTCTCCCTATAATCAGGTAACATGATCCTATACACAGAAAATCCCAAAGGATCTACAAGAAATTTACTAGAGCTAATAATTGAATTGAGCAAAGTGGCAGAGTATAAGAACAGCAGCCCAAAATCAGTGGTGTTTCTAATACCAACAAGGAAATCAAGGAAGCAGTTTCATTAACAATAGCAACTAAAAGAATGAAATATTTATGAATAAATTTAATCAAGGATATAAAGAAATTATATATCCAGAAAACCACAACTTTCTTCTTTAGAAACTAAAGAAGACATAAATAAATGGAAAGATTATCCATACTCAAGAATTGGAAAACTTAGTCATTAAGATATCAATCTATATATAAGCAATTTACAAATTTAACAAAACCCCAATCAAAATTCCAACAGAAATGGAAATGGAAATGCTTATCTTCAGAAATGGAAAAAGTAATCATCAGCTTCACATAGAAGGCAAGGGACCCCAAGCCAAAACAATCTTGAAAAAGATGAACAAAAGTTGGAGAACTCAGACTTCACAATTTCAAAACTTTTTACAAAGCTGCAATAATCAAAACAGTGTGGTACTGCCACGAAGACAGACATACAGACAAATGGAATAGAACTGAGAGTAAAGAAATAAACCCACATATCTATGGCCAGTTGATTTTTGATGAGGGAGCTAAGTTCACTCAAAGGAGAAAGAACAGTCTATATAACAAACGGTGCTGGCAAAACTAGATAGCTACCTGCAAAAGAATGAAAATGGACCCCCCCACCTCATACCATATACAAAAATCAACTCAAAATGAACCAACAACCTAAGAGCTTAAACTATAAAATTCATGAAAAAAAACATGAGGAAATATCTTTAGACTTTTTAGTAGGCAATGTATTCTTAGTCTTTATACTGAAAGCTTCTGCAATAAAAGAAGAAATAGATAAATTGGACTTCATCAAAACTTATGTGTATCTAGGGACATTTTCAAGAAAGTGAAAAAAGTCAACCAACAGAATGGGAGAAAATATTTGAAAACCACAGATCAGAAAAGGATTTATATCTAGAATTTATAAAGAAATACCACAACTCAACTACAAAAACACAAATGGTAAAATTAGATGCTATGGGCTCCGTCCTTCCAACAGAAGCTTTGAACTAGCAGAAACATTTAAATCAAAGTTAAAGAACTGCAGTAATAGGACAAGAGGTAAATCAAGAAAAAGGCCACTTAGCAGTAGGATCTACAGTCAACTAGCGGGCCTGTATTCCCAGCACGGATTCTTGGGTGGATTCCAGGGAGAGAAGAGTAACCCTCATACACACACTAGGAGTATATATATATGTCTGGATCAATATGACTGAAAGTGGCCTAAGGAACTCACTGTCCCAGGACTTACTGTGAGTGTGGTAGGCAGTTCACAGAACTCTCCTACAGAATGCTGTAGGCAAGCTGTCAAATGGTGCCACCTGGGGTAAGGAATTACTGACTGTAAGACACAAAATGTAGTGAGGAAGGGCTGACAATCTTAACCATGTAAACAGGAGGAATACTTAGGACCAGGAGAAAATACCCAAGACAAAAATGCATGTGAAGAAAGAACCTGGGTGGCCTCTACACCTTAGTCTTGGGTTATTCTCTAAAACTCATTGTGTGGATAAACCTTGAAGGAGAGCACTCTCCCACAGATAAATCTGCAAAGACTAGGAAAAGCATTTTCTTCTTCTTTTAAACTCCAGACATTCAAGGAAAGCTCTGTCTTAACACTAGTGGAGTACAGTATGCCATACACCATCTATTTTCAACACCCTGCAATCCTGACATTCATTTGTTCTCCCTCATGCAAAAACATTTCTGATATTCTTGCAAATAGTGGGGACAGCCAAATCAGTAGGCTGAGCCCTCGATCTTGGGGTTCACCCCTATGAAACATTCCTGCAAAGGACAGGCTAAGCCTACTTAAAATTAGCCCAAGACTCACCCCCAGATAACATCTTTTGTTGCTCAGATGTGGCCTCTCTCTCAGGTGAACTCACTGCCCTCCCTCCTACGTTGGACATGACTTCCAGGGGTATAAATCTCCCTGGCAATGTGGGACAAAATTTCTAGGATGAGTCAAGACCTGGCATCAAGGGATTGAGAAAGTTTTTTTGACCAAAAGGGGAAAGAGAGAAATGAGAGAAAATAACATTTCAGTGGCTGAGAGATTTCAGAGTCCAGAAGTTATCCCGGAGGTTATTCTTATACATTACACAGATATACCTTTTTAGTGTATGTTGAAGTACATATAACTGTTGAGCTGTATTCCAGTATCCTTGACTCTTGAAGACAATTGTATAAGGTTATAACTTTTACAATGTGACTATCTGATTGTGAAAACCTTGTGTCTGATGCTCCTTTTATCCAGGGTATGGACAGATGAGTAAAAAAATATGGACAAAAAATAAATAAATAATAGGGAGGACAAAGGGTAAAATAAGTTGGGTAGATGGAAATACTAGTGGTCAATGAAAGAAGGGGTAAGAGATGCAGGATATATGAGTTTTTCCGTTTTTCTTTTTATTTCTTTTTCTGGAGTGATGCAAATGTTCTAAAAAATGACACTGGTGAAGAATGCATGACTATACAATGATATTGTGAGCCACTGACAGTACACCATGTATTGATTGCATGTATGAAGATTTGTCAATTAAAAAAAAAATCTACAATGCCCACAGCATCTCTTATAAAGGGGGGGGAACCAAAAACCCTGCAATGGCTCCCTATTTCTATCACAAAGAAATCCAAAATTCTTAACAAAGGCCTCAAGGATCTCAAATGATCTGAACTCCAACTCCCACCCCCATTACCTGTCTTATCTCATCCCCTACCATTCTTTATCCTACTTACTCCACTCCAGCCATTCTGACCTCCTCACTGTTCAATGAACATGTCAAGCACATGCCGATTTTAAGGACTGGACTACTAAGATACCCTCCTTCCTTCAAGTATTTGCTCAATTGGCTTCTCAATAAAGGTTACTATGACAACCTTATTGAATATCCCAGCCCATCTCAACTTCCTTTCTCCACCTTATCCAGCTCCCCTCTGTTCTTATTTCCATACTACATATTTTATAACAAATGATAGACTGTATTTATTATGCTTATTTTTAATTGTCTGCCCCCTCTCTTTAAAATATAGGAATCACAGAGTTAGGAATTTCTGTTTTGTTCGCTGATATATCCCAAACGGCTAGAACAGAAACTAGCACATATGCAATCAATAAATGCTGAATAAAAAAAAGTCTAACTCCTTGGTGGCCACTTGCTACAACTACATGAAACACCAGAGCTAAACACTCAGCTCTCAATGGGGCTATCACAGATAGTGTTTTTACCATAAAAACCGAAAGGTCCACTGCTAGGTACACACTTAAGAGAAGTGAAAATAACCATTCACACAAAAACTTACACACAAATGTTCATAAAAGCCTTATCCATAGTCGAAAAAAAAAAGAACAACCCAAACGTTCACCAACAGAAGAATGGATAAGCAAAATGTGCTATATACATAATATAGAGTATTTTTTATTTGAAAATAAAAAGTAACAAAGTACTGACACATGCCTCAACATGTGGATGAACCTTGAAAACATTACGCTAAGAGAACGAAGTAGACACAAAAGGCCACATACTGCATAATTCCATTTATATGAAATGTAAAGAATTAAGCAAATCCAGAGACAGAAAGTGGACTAGTGATTACGAGGGAGGAGGGGGAGGGAAAACTAAGAATCAAAATGCCTTTTTGGCTATACCCAGTTCCAAGAATCCCATCCTACTAATCGCAGCAAAGAGATTTTAAAAGGAAAGCTACTTATCTGTGAGTGGCAGCAAGTAAAACTTTTCCCTCACATGCATTCCATTCAAATCCTATCCTATCATCCCCACCTTCAAATATATAAGGAATACAACTACTTCTCAACATCCAGTCCGTCACTATCGCTCACTAAAACACACAATGGCCTTGTAACTGGTCTCCCTACTTTCACTTCCACTCCCTCCCGTCTGTTCTGTACATGCCATTACTGTTCTTTTTTTTTTTTTTACTGTCAGATCACTTCATTTTCCCTCAAGACCCTTCAATGACTTCCTAAAACTTCAGATTTTATTCTAAGTTCTTACCATGTCCTACAATGCTTTACATTGTACTGCCCTTGCCTACTAAACCTTATCTTCTACACCCAGCCTCAATTGCTTCCTTTTTGTTATGTCAAGCTCATACATGACAAACATATTTCACCTCAAGGCCTTTGCACTTGATGCTTTTTTCTGCCATGAATGCTCTTCCCCCAGATAATTGAACAGCTTACTATATCAGGTGTTTCGCATGTATGCTTAAACGTCATCTCCTTATCTTTCAATCTAAAGTAACACCATCTATCACTCTAAACTCTTACCTGATTCTGCTCTATTTCTCTTCTTAGTATTTATCACTATATGACATCTTTTTTTTTTCTTAGTGTCTGTCTCCCCTAATGGGAAGTAAACTTCATTAGGTAAGAACTGTTTTGTTCAGGGCTATATTCGCAATACTAAGACCTATGTGTGGTACAGGAGGGTACACGATTATCTGTTCAATGACTGAATTTACTAGCTGAGCCGGCAAAACCACATTCTTTAGTAAAACACATACTCATCTAGAATATTAAGGAAATTACAATAATCAAAGAATTAGCAATATGGACAGAAAACAAGTCAATATTTTAGAAAATTACTTAATAGTCAAAAAGACCATAAACTTATAGCACAAAATATACTTATTATGGATCTAAATTTCTTTAAGTATTATAGTTACATTTTAACTATACAGAAGTTAACATTCAAACTGGATTAACCAAGCCTCTGACTTCTCTTCATTCTACCTGCTCTGTTAATCTTACATCTTAAGGAATAGGTTCACTTGTATGTGGACCTCACATAGGTCCCCTTAAATACTCAAAATTCTATTCCTCTTTACTCCAAAGACAACATCCTTCAAATGGCAGTAACATCCATTTAATTACCCAATGCGGAAACCTCCATCTTCCTCCTGTCCCAGAGTGAGTTATCAGGTCCTGAATTCTACTTCCTAAACATCTCAGATCTTTTACCTCTGCTCACTCCCACTGCATAAGTACATTGTTAAGGCCCTTAGTCACAACTCACTTTGACTTACCTGTAGTTTCCAGACCATCCAGAGCTCCCTTTTGATATATTCACTACAATACTACCAACATAATCTTTCTAGAATGCAAATCTAGCATCTTTACTCTTCTTAAAAACCTTCAGTTGTTCCAGGTAGTTTTCAAGAAAATTTTCAACTCCTTAACTTACTTTCATCTCCCCTCACTGCCCTCTTCATTCCCTCCCTGACCAAATCATGCTTTAATTTAATCCAGCAGTAGTAAACTATTTAGTTTTCAGACACGCTACCTTAAATTTTTTCCTCCTTATTTTCAGATACGATGTTCCCTCTCTGAAACAATCTTTTCTCACCTTCTTTGCCTAGCAAAAGCTTTAAATCTCAACTTAGATGTCAACTCCAGAGAGTTTTCTGTGGCCCCCCACCCCTGATTTAAATGACCTCTTTTGTCCTCCCACAGCACTTAAACCACAATTATCATACGTTTAACAAGTACTCTTATAATTCAGTATGCTGTAATTTTTGCCTTGACTTTTGCTTTAATATTTCTACATAATTGTGAGCTCCTTGAGAGGTGTTCTGCTACCTTATTCCCCTTCAAACCACACTGCCTGACACATGGAAACAAAGAAAGAAAAGGAGAGTGGGAGGGAAGGAGGGAGGAATGAAGGAAGGACAGATAAGGAAGAGGGTATTTAAAAAGGCATTTGAATCAATTCTTTATTTTTATATGGTCTAAGTCATTGAAGAGAAAATGGGACATCTGAAAAAACCATTCTCCCCAAATTCTAAATAACATCATCCAAATCACTTATCCCCTTAAAATTCTGATATATTTAGCCCATCTCATATCAAAATTTACTTCAATGCTAATAACACCCACAATATAAAGGCAGGAAATTATTAGGAAAAAATTGCAAAATGAATCTGACATAAAATTAAGTCTTTTTATAATTACTTATAAACATCAATAACTTATTTCCTGATAATTTCTATATACGACATTGAAAGGCCTAATGAAAAATACGAAAAACAGGGTGCATGGGTGGTTCAATGGTAGAATGCTTGCCTTCCATGCAGGATTTTTCATATATATATGAAAAATAAATCCAACATAATACCAACATGAAATCTAAGTTAACGCACAAATGGCCTGTGTGTTACAAGTCACGTTTTCTCAAGAACACATTGTGCAAAAATATCACAAGACAGAGAAACCTAGTCAGAAAAGGGGCTTTATTTAAGTAAATTCTTGAAAGTAGAACTACAGGAAATAGCCTGCTAAAATACATAATATATATATTTTCCTTTATTTGGGAACTTCAAAACAACAACCAAAAAAGTATTACTAAATACTGCATTCCAACTTTCAATTACCTCAACATAGTCAATAGTTTTTAAAAATCTTGCCACTAATAGTGCAAGAACAATACAAACTTAAAATATTGCTTGAAAGTACAACTATGTTTGGTTTGATGCATTAAATGACATAATCCTTAAATTCAACTATTATGGTACAGAAATTGGAAACATGAAAAAAATTAATACCAATTTAATAAAGCTTTTCAAATTATAGTTTTGCTAAAACAAAATATCAGTCATGAACAGCCTCGCATCTTTAACCAAACAGAAATTAAGCTGTAAGAAATAATCTGATTTTAGTACTAGTGATCACTTTGCCAAAAGAAGACTTCTACTATACTTCAAATAGCAGGAAGTTCTCTTTGCATAAAATTAGAAATTTAATAACTTATCCTTTAAACATTACTGGTACCTATTTTTAAAAGGCAGTAAGAACAGAAGTCCTCAGCACTTAAAAGTGGTAGTTCTAAAATGATACAAAAAAATCTGCATCAACCTAATGCTTACCATGAAACTTTTAAGGCTAAAATTTCCAACTTACTTTCGTTTTCAAGGACAAGCTTAAAAAAACAAAAACAAAGAAAGAAATGAAAATTTAAATCTAAAAGATCTAAACTAACTACATTTCTTTTAATCAATTTATAAAGTACCTAAGATGCACAAGACACTGCACTGGGAACTATGATAGATTACATTTTTTTAAAACAAAAACCTGTATTATTCAGCTTCTGAACTCTCTATATTATTCAACACAACAGTAAGGAAGACAAAGGGTATTCCTAGAGCTAGAGTTTGTGACTAGAAAAGGATTCATTTCGGAAACATTACTGGTTTTTTGGTTTTGTCTTTTTTTTTTTCATTTAAATAAGAGTAAGATGGAAATTCATAGGTAAGAACTATTTCATATAAGAGTTTACAGCGCCCCAAACTCAAGAAGAAAAGCCTAGAAAAAAATGAACTAAACCCACTCTTGTATAGGAGATAAATGTTTAAGTTGCCACAGCTTTTACTTTCTTCCATAAACACAAGCAAGTATTACAAATTTTAATCCGGATGCAGTACTTTAAAAGCAGTATCGATTTTGAAGAGAAGTGGAATAAAGTTTTTTTAAAATAGTTCAAAGGCACTGACAAAAGTAGATATTTACACTTCAGCATACTATACTATCTGTTCCATTTCTTTATCAGGGAACACACTTTTCAAGCACTTCTGAATTTGTACTGGATGAAAATATAGAATATGCTAGTCTTTAAGTGCCACCAGTTGAATATAGACAATTCACATATCTAAAGCTTTTTACTTCAGAATGCATTAAAAAACTAAACAGCATTCAATTACGTATTTTCTAAATTGAAAAAAGCTGTGTGTTCTTATACCATTAAGCAAATTGGGCCTCTCAGATAACTATCCTGCATTCAGTTGCCATGCTTAAATTTAAGAGAAACCTGGCCATCAGCTTATCACACATCACAATGTAACACAGCAGCTGAAAATTTGCAGACCAAAAGATCAAAATTCAAAAACAAACCATATAACTCTAAATCCCTGGAAATTAAGAGAACTGCTATCTCTAAACTGTGTAAAGATTACCATAATTTTCTTGAAAAAACTTCCAAAGAAGCTCATCTTTGTGTTTAATCAAATAGATTTTCTGCTAAAAATTTACAATACTGTTCACACAATAAGAGATTTTCTTTCATCAATGTAACCGATAGAACCACAACACAGTTCAGCATTTAGAGTCAGATTACTTAATCTGCTCTTTCAGTTTTACCTTTCAAAGCATTTTAATTCATGCAGTTTCCTATTTTTACCGGCAAAATGAAGCGCTCTATATGGTAGGGTGATGCTCAATGAGATATTCGGACTCCAACTCAAAAAGACACAGGCCCCGAGTATCCTATCTGGCAGCAGAGTCCCTGAGCTGTAGATTTCCTACCAGTTGACCCCCATCGTTACCCAGGCAAGAGTTCGGGGACCACGGCACCAAACACACCTTTCTCTTCAAAACTCAGGGAAGCCCCACACAACGACCTCAGTCAAATACCCTACCTTTCTGAATTCTCTAACACCAGAGGTTCGTTTTCTGCAGGCAATCTTACCTTCATGATGACTCCGGGGCCACAAGCCCCCCGATAACACCAGATTCACCTGCACCTGGAGTGGAAACAAAAAAGCACCCAGTCAACCCCACAGGCACCCCCTGTTCACTGGCGGAGGCGGAAAGGAACCAGTGAAACCTCTGAACACCGATTAAAGCGCCGGAGAGGGCGTCAGCCCCCTAACGATTAAACAAGGATTCGGGGACTCCTCTGGCCTCCCTATCCCCGCAAACCCAGCCAACTACACAGCTCGGTAGCTCCCGGTCCCCATTGTCGGGACCCGACGGAGTTTCCCGTCTCCGACAATGACGCCATTTCTGTCAGAGAAGAAACTCACAACAAGCCCGGAGTCCGACACGGAATCGGTCACCCTCCCCACCGCTCTTTCTCGCCCAGCCGAGCTGGTCCTCTCCCGAAGCGCCGCGCAGCACCCCGCGTCCAAGCGGCAGCCCGGCCCAGTCTCCAGGAATCGACCCAGCAGGGGCGCAGGAGAGAGTCAGACCGGCCGGAAGGGCTGCAAGCAGGACCGTCTCCCCCCGCAGAGCCTCTGTCCAAGTCCCGTTTCGAGGCCAGAGACCCTGAGAAGTAGGAGAGAATTTACACTTGGCCCCACGCTGCAGGGACGGGAGAAAACGGAAAGGCCGTGTGGCAGCGAGGACCTTAGGCAGCGCCCCCCAATTCCTGCCTGGGCCCCCCACCGCGGCCAAGGGCCGCTAAACCGCTGAGTCTGCGACCGCTCGGTCAAGGGGCGATTCGGACTCCATTCGGAAACTGCAGTAGGGGAGAAGGTGGGCCTCCCGGGAGGACAAGGCCCCGAATTCGGGCGCCCGGTGGAGAGACCACAACAGCCATCTACCCCCTGCTCCACAGCAAAACGCAGGGACTCCCAAAAAGACTCCCTTAGGGGACTGCAAAAGACCCAGAAAATGTCCCTACCTTCCTCGGAGGCCAGATCTGACCCTGGCACGTCCAGAATCCCCTCCCCTCCTCCCCCAAAACCAGTAGGCCCGGGGGAGAGATGGGGGAAGAAGGACGGCGGGTCCAGCGGTTGCTGAAGCTGAGGCTCCGGCTCCTCCTCCTCCCGCGGCGGCGACTGGTACCTTTGTTTGGCGGCCGCTCAGGCTCCCTCGTTGGGGGGAGGGGGAACGACAAAAATCACTCCCGGACTGGAGGTCCGGGCCCCCAAACGCTCTGCCCTCCAGAGGACGGCAACGATAGACCCTCTGAGGCTCCCTCCGGGCAGAGGCCCAGGCGATGGCCGTGGCGGCGGCAAGCTTCAGCTGAGAGTCTCCCTCCGCTACGGCACCCAAGCTCCTCACTCCGGACTCGACTGACGGGCAAACATCGCTTACCCCCCCAACCCCCCCTTCCCTCCTTTCTCCCCTCCCCTAGATTTTTCCCCCTCCCCTACCTCGTTCCCGGATGGCCTCTTAGACGACCTTGGATTGGTTAGAATTCTTTGGAACCCACCTATATCCTGTTCTTATTGGCCCCTCGGATACAAACACAGACGCCATTTTCCCACTAGTTCTATGGAAACAGAAAGTTATGCCTCAAAGCTTCACGGGGAATGTAGTCCAGTCTAGGAGGCCAATGCGCAAACCGCTTGCCGTTGAGAACTACAAGATCCGCAATGCCCCGCGCCCGCCTAAGGCGGGGGGAGGGGAAAGGGGGCGGGGGCGACAAAGCAGTGGGGGGGAGGCGGCTACGACGCCTGCGCAGTGTGACCGGGATGGCGCATTTTCTTGCACCGAGTAATGCGGTGTTGCTGGCCACCGAGGAGGGCGGAGAATTCTGTGGCGAAGTAGGGGGAGGGATATATGTGGTCACCGGGAGGAGCTTTGGTCTGAACTATAAAGTGGGAAGTTGACGCTCAGTTCTACTGTTACCGGACCGGCAACGGGGAAGTCGTGATATCATCGTTGAACTGTGAGCGGCAGTGGCGGTGGCTGGGGGGACCCGGATGGTGAGGAGGGCGGGGAAGGGTGGGAGGCGGGGAACCGAGAGGAAAGAAAGAAAAGAGAGTGAGGACCCGGATGCTGAACCGGATTGTGTATTAATTTTCCATCCGCGGGTTTGCGAGGGTCGAGGGGGCGGGAGGAGGGTTAAGTGATGAAGTGGGGCGGAAAGGGGCATTTGAGCCTAGGAGGAAGCAGAAACCTCCCGGTCACTTGGGAGTCTGTGCTAGGCAGAGTAAACATTTGAATTTCCTTTATTAAACCTTTGTTGAAAATCTGCCTCAAAGTTATTTAACTACCCTCCCTGTATCTCAGGACAGTTTTCTTCAGACGCATGATCCCCCGGAGTTTGAATGGAAGGATTCACTCAGCGCTTCACATCTACGCTTCACATCACATTTGTATGTCTCTACTAAGCAATTTTGAAACCAGAACCTTCCATTAAAAAAAAAATACTTAGCATGATAGTTTCACTTTTTATGCGCAAAGTTTTCCTCTGATGTACTTCTGTACTGCGTTGGAAGGTACTTCCGCTATTACATTCATTCAACCCTTCACATATTTTTGAGCTCCTACCACGTGGGAAAAACAGTATGGTTCTTCCCCTCAGGAACCAAGTCTAGTGAGACTGAAATTAAACAAAATAGACACACGAATCGGTTAAAATGACAACTGTGGTAGGTGCTACCCTGAAGAGTTACGCGGTGGTAAGGAAAGGCTTTCCCGACAAAGTGAGGATTGACTTCAGGTTAAGGAGGAGTAGGATAGCATGTTGGAAAGCCTTGTGTCAGGATGAAGAATTGAGGTTGGAGAGGTGAGCGGGGAGCCGAATCTTACAGGGCTTGTTGACAAGTTTTATTCTTACTCTAAAAGCAGTGAAATATCGTTGAAGAATTCTCAGTCCGAAGGGTGATAGAACCAGATTTAAATTTCGCAAAGAGCAGTGAGAGTTAAGTGATAAATTACAGGAGTGAATGCAGAGAAGCCAGACAAGGAGGATATTGCGGTAATAATCCATCCACACGGAAAAGAAAATCTGTTGTTTGCATTCCTGTTTATTGACCCACTCTTGGAACAAATTTAAGGCAGTTTTTCCGTTTTGAAAGTGGAGTAGTTTCACACTATCTCATGTAGGCATTCTGTAGGTATTCACCCTGAAATAGTAGAGATCATATAACACATTAATAATGCCTCTTTACTTTGTGTAATATAAAATTTCTAGCTGTGATAAATAACTATTAATTGGCTAAGTTGCTAAGTGGGAATTCTCGTATCTCTCTGAGCAAAATGGATATTTTTTTATTCATAATTAATGTTTAAATTGAGAGATAACATCAGCCAAAGCTCTAAGAATGGAAGCAAAGTTTATCTCACATTTCATTGCAACACTTTGTACCTTTTATTGAACCAGACAAACAAAAGAGCATTCTTGAAACTTGGCTTTGATGATTTTTAAGTGTCACAAAGTTTGTGTCAAAGATACAGACATGATTTTTGCTCTCAACCTAGTTGGGAAGAGATGGCTACTAACTTTTACTAACTTTTAAATAATTAGAGACGTGTGTAAGAGATGCTTTTACTATTCTATCTTCAATTCTGTCCAATAATAATGTTTTACCTAGGCAATTATTCTATTTAAGAAAATTTGCATCTTCTTTTCTTTCTTTAATCTCTAAGAATTAGGTAACCTATATCAGAGTTGCAGTTAGCTGGTAAACAGTACATGTAATAAATTTGGATTATTTCCTGAATTTTTTCCCTTATGACATAGTTTGTACTAACTGCTAGACAAGGTACATTTGCATTCCTGTTTATTGACCCACTCTTTGAACAAATTTAAGGTAGTTTTTCCGTTTTGAAAGTGGAGTAGTTTCACACTATCTCATGTAGGCATTCTGTAGGTATTCACCCTGAAATAGTAGAGATCATATAACACATTAATAATGCCTCTTTACTTTGTGTAATATAAAATCTCTAGCAGTGATAAATAAATGACTACTAATTGGCTAAGTTGCTAAGTGGGAATTCTCATATTTCTCTGAGCAAAAGGGATATTTTTTAATTCATAATTAATGTTTAAATTGAGAGATAACATCAGCCAAAGCTCTAAGAATGGAAGCAAAGGTTATCTCACATTTCCTTGCAACACTTTGTACCTTTTATTGAACCAGACAAACAAAAGAGCATTCTTGAAACTTGGCTTTGATGATTTTTAAGTGTCGCAAAGTTTGTGTCAAAGATACGGACATGATTTTTGCTCTCGACAAAAATGTTTATCTTTGCATTCAGATTGCTGAAAGATTTCCATTGTTGGAGTGCTGTTTTTTATGATTGTTTCACAAGGGTACTCATAGAGTGGATGATAAAAAATACAGTTTTTTCAGTACCAAAAAGTAACCTGAACTTTAACCATTTTCATGCTTTAATGTCCATTTGTAATCTCCCTCCAATAAAGAGTTAAGCCAGTAGAATTTATTTTTTAATTTGTCATTATACAAACATGAATATTTGTTTATTTGGTATTAAAGAGTAAGGATATTTATTCTATAGCTGGGGATTTTAATCTGAGATACATGTAAAGGATTCAGGGCCTATATGATTCCTAAAAAATTATATGTAGCATTTTATGGGTCTGCATGTATCTAGGTGAGGGCATATTCACTTATAAGCTGGGGTTTTTTGTTTAGTTTTTGTTTAAAATTCATAGCTTTTATCAGATTCTCAAAAGCTTTCTCTCACCAATGAGATGCATCATACTACATGGAAGCACCAAAACACTTAGTTGATGATAATCCGTGTGTATTCATTCAACCAACTTGAACACATGCCTACCATCTGCCTAACAGGACATAGAAAATGTAGTTTTATTCTTTTCTTCTGTTTACATGTTACACATCTTACACTCCAGTGGAAAAAGAAGTACATGATAAAATTGATGTGACATAACCCTTTTTCCCTTAAATCAGTAGCTCACAATAAATATTAAATACCTGATTCTCACCACTTAGGGTAGACTCAGCTCTACTGAGTTCTTCATTGTGCTGGTGAAAAAAATATTAGTTTACCAATAATGAGATGTCACTATGTTTACTTCAAGATTTTCAGATTTGCTTAGTGGCATGAGTATGAATCAACAATGTTTATTTACTGTAATATATGTGAAGACTCTCATATTTCATGGATTAAGGTATTAGACAAGTTCTGCTTCCCTAAGTATATTTTATACTTTTAAATTTGATGCTAGTAAGGAGAAACTACTGGAATAGCCTAGTCTATGAGAGTGGATGAAGAGCTCATCGTGTGAGATGACTAGGCTGTGAAAGATGAGTTTTAGTACTAACATTATGAAGTTACTACAGCTAATTTAGAAATTGAAGAACACCCCTGAATCTTACAGTAAATAAAACACCACCACACCCCTTTAGTTGTGTAACTAATATGCTTTCTTAAGAAACTCCATCAGAATCAAGTAAGGTGCAATTAAAAATGAAGGTTCCTTCCTAAGTTTAGTGAATTAGAAAAAAGACCTTTGAGTGGTCAAAATATAAATTCAACTTCGTTTCCATTATTCAAAAAAATAAAGTAAATATACCCTTACGCCTTATTATCGCCTAGCTTATTGTGAGAGAACTCTCTTCAGGTACCTTCCAATTCCAAATTCTGTGATTGCAACTCTAATCATGAACTGCCATTAGATACAATATTGCATTTAATCTTGTATTATTGTATCTTTAGTGCGGCTAAGAAAGTTGATTAGGAGAGAGCTAGTGATGCTAGAGAATAATAGGATCACTAGAGAATAATTTCCCACAGGGGGATATTTTTAATAAATATGACTGCATTCAAGTTAATGCATATCTCAAATCAGAATATCTGAAGTGAATTGATTGTAGAGAAATACAAGTTTTTTTCCCCCTTTAATTTTAAATATACAAGGCATATATCCATGTTAATAGTCATGACTGAAAAAAAAAGTGTGTTTACTAATTTATGTAATCAGTGAGATGTAGAGATAGCCTAATTCTGTGAATTTGTGTTGGCATTTATTTGATGGAAACAATTTAAGCTTTTCACTGTGATTACAATAGGAAAGGCTTAATATAAGTATATACCTAAGGAAACCACTTAAAAACTAGCTGTACCGTTACAACAATGTAATCACTTGAATGAAGAATTTTTTTAATTGAGATATAATTTTTGTGCCATACAGTTCACTCATTTAAAAGGTACATTATTCATAATGTGTGCAGCCATCACCAAAATCTAATTTTAGGTAACTGCTAATCTACTTTCTTTCTCTATAGATTTGCCTATTCTGAACATTTCATATAAGTAGAATCATGCAATTTACGATGTTATATGCCTGGCTCCTTCCACTTAGCATTATGTTTTCAAGGTTCATCCATTTCTAATTTTCTTTTAAAACCAAACTGAAAGTCTACTTTTTCAATAATACCTTTTTTCAAGAATACATGTTCCTTTGCATTTTGACACTGAAAGATGATTTGGTTATGTTTCTCCTTTTTAAAAGGTCAGCTTTGAAGTTTAAAAACAATGGAGAAGACACAACAAACAGTCCAAAGAATTCTTCTAGAACCCTACAAGTACCTACTTCAGTTACCAGGTAACTCTTCAGTTACAATTCATATAGGGTAGATTTAAAGTATGGTCACACCAGTATTAGCAAACAGATAAAGTTAGATTTGCCATCTCTTGAAATTTTCTGTTTAAAGTGGTGGTTTATGAGAAAATTACATAGAATTTTGACCTTTTTTTCTTCAAAAATACTTAAATATTTTAGTACCTCATTTGCATTCTTACTGTTTACAGATGCCACACATACCTCTTCCCAGCCATTTAGATAGTAAGGGAAGTGTATGCAGGTTTGTATAAACAAAAAGTTTCACTTATCTTTCATGTTCATGTTTTCTAGTATCATACACACTATATTTCCTTGACTACTAGTTCCTTGGAGAACTAAATGATAATGCCTCTAGGTCACAGTATGTGGATGCATAGCCCACATTATGCCTATAAAAAGGTGTATGGCCTGCACCTAAGCAACACCTGCCTAATTAATTGTGTATGTGTGTATACTATTTTGTTTTACTGTTCTTTTTAACTTTAAACTGTCTGGAGAATGATAATAAGTAAAAATTCATAAATATAACAAATATGAAATCTTATAAAAATAATTTATAGGGTGGTGTGACAGTGGCTCAGTGGCAAAGTTCTCAACGGCCATGCCAGAGACCCGAGTTCAGTTCCTGGTGTCTGCCCATGCAAAAAAAAAAAAAAATTCATTTATAAACCAGTTACTTGGAATTTGGGATACTTTCTCGTTCATATAAGTAATGTAAAAGGCAGCAAATTCTTTGACTAGACCACGAAAACCTACTAGTACATAATGTGGCTAAACAATAGTCTAATGCTGACCTCTCATCTCAGGGAAATTTTTCTATTCCTGTTCTAATAAAATATATCTCTCTGATAATGCACACTTTTTAAAATTAGAATCATTTCTGTTCTGGCACACCCTAATGAAGACTCACTTGCTAATGTCAATACTTTGAAAGAACAGAGGGAAACTTCTGTATCAGACCTAAGGAAGAGATGTTTGTTTGGTGTGAAATTTACATTTTGGGTAACTCATTATCTAATTTAACTTGTATAGTCAGTTTATTTGAACACCATAATTGCGTGGAGTCTTGAGTAGGGCATGAGGTCTTGTTGGTTTGTACAGGTTAGTGTAATGCCCCAATAAATCCCAGAGTAATTTGGCAGAAAATAAAAAAGTATTTTCAAGGTCCCCTTGGGGTACTAAGGAGAAAGAAGGAAATATTCAACTTCCCCATCTGGAAAATTTCTGATATTCTCACAAGCAGTAGGGACAACCAATTCAATAGGCTAAGCCCTATGAAATTCATTCCTGCAAAGGAGACGCTAAGCCTAGGAGTCACCCCCAAAGAACCTCTGTTGTGGCTTAGATGTGGCCTCTTTCTGAGCCAACTTGGCCGGTGAACTCACTGCCCTCCCCCCTATATGGGACATGACTCCCAGGTGTATAAATCTCCCTGGCAATGTGGGGCAGGACTCTGGGGATGAGCCAGTACCCAGCATCATGGGATTGAGAAAGCCTTCTTGACCAAAAGGGGGGAAGGAAGAAATGAGACAGGGTAATGGTTCAGTGGCTGAGAGATTTCAAATGGTTGAGAAGTTATCCTGGAGGTTATTCTTGTGCATTATATAGCTATCCCATCTCAGTTTATGATGTACTGGAATGGCTAGAGGGAAGTACCTGAAACTGTTGACCTGTGTTCTAGTAGCGTTGATTCTTGAAGAAGCTTTTACAATATGACCATGTGATTGTGAAAACCTTGTGATTGTGTCTGATGCTCTTTTTATCCATGGTATGGGCAAATGAGTAAAAAAAAATAAGAATAAATAAATACATAAATAATTGGGGGGATAAAGGGTAAAAAATTGGGTAGATTAAAATACTAGTGGTCAGTGAAAAGAAAGGGTAAGGATTATGGGTGTATGAGTTTTTTTTCTTTTCTTTTCTTTTCTTTTTCTGGAGTGATGCGCATGTTCTAAAAATGATCATGGTGATGAATACACAACTGAGTGATATTGTGAGCCATTGTTTTTATACTATGGATGGACTATATGTGTGTGAAGATTTCACAGTAAAAATTAAAAATTAAATTAAAAAAAGAATAGAGGAAAGACAGAAATGGAGAATGCAAAGGGAAAGTTGCCCACCGTTTAAGAAAAAGCTGAGATTGCTTTTGAGAGACATTTATTGAGCAGCTGGTAACTTTACTCATTTCAGCGTCTTCCACTGAATTTCTTCTGCACTTTACCCCCCTATTGCTGGACTTATTTTATAACAAGTTGGCATATACTGGTATGCCATAAAATATACTAGTTATCAGTGCTGACAAGATAATGTCCCCCACACTACTACCATGCAAAGCAAGGACTGCCTGTAGTTAAATTTTAACCAAATTCTTACCTATGTAATGAACTTCTGTAACATTTTTCTTAATCCTTAGTGTCTGGAAATAATATTTTAAAGCCATTAGATAACATATTTAAAACTCTCATTAAGTACCCTACTTTTTTTTGTTAGTCAAATATGTTGTTGATCAAATATTTCATCATGATCAAATACAACCTTGAAAGATTTTTCTAGAAATAGTATATTGTATTATGCTTAACAAACCTATTTTTCATGGAGTGTTTCAGAGTTTTTAGAGTGATTTGAAGGTGGGCCAGATCAATGTTTTAAAGTTACTCTTGCTAATAAAAGATGATAATAACAATATTAATATAAGATTTTGTGAAATATAATGACTTTTATTTTATTTGCCCTAGTATAAGTCACCAGATCTTAACCAGAGGGTGGTATTGGGAGTATAGGCAGAACAGGGGCTGCCAAAAGGGAATCAGTAATATTAAGATCTTAAAGAGGAAGCACTAAGTTGTATATTTGTTTGTTTTTAAATTTTGAGGAGTCTCTGTGACTAGCCTCAGTGTCCTGAGGGAGAAATGATTTGGGAACTTGAAACTATTAAGCCAGATCCTAGAATCAAGTCAAGGGTAAAAAATATTAAAACTAAACTATAGTGTCTGAAAATTAAGTCATTTATTGTAAATGACTAAACATTTGAAAGTGAAATAAGAAAATTTTACTCCACATTGATTCTGTGTTCTTCATCTTCTAAACTTGTTTTGAAAAGTGATGTGGATTACTTTTCAGAGTTGTGCCTAACAAGGATGGCCCTTAAACTAGAAAGCACAAGTATAAAGTCTGTAATTGCTACTCTGACCACAGTAGGTAGAAGATAATGTTTCCAGAACTTGAGAGTCCTTCTCTCCCCTAGACCACTCAAAGAAAATGAAACTGCCATTTCGATATGTGATGAGAGTTTATGTTTGTATTTTTGTTGCTCTGGGTGACTGACTGGTGTAACAAGGATATAAACAGGTCTTGGAAAGTAATGATTTTATTTCCTGAAACTTAACTTTTTATGTAACCATTTTCCTAAACCTTATCTGAAATTAGGACATTGTTATGCATTCACTTGAGCAGGAAGCACATAAAACATTTTTACTAAATGAACTGTTTGAATTTTTATCTCCCATTCTTTTATATTTGGGCTGAATCAATTTCTGGTGATAAATGTTGCCTGAAGACCTCTGTTGAGCTTTACAAATGAGAAAAAGAAATATTTAAAAACTAATGGTTAAAAAAAAAACAACTAATGGCTCTAGTCAAAATAAAGAGATTAGCTTTTGACTAAATTCAGGATGTGAAAGGGAATACTTCAGGGCATAGTAATCTCATTTTTTGATAGGAAAGAAGCAGCGCCTCATTCAGTCTCTAAAACCTAAATTTAAAAGTTTGATAGATAATTTGAAAGAAGTAATTTTACAAGGTAGTTCAATAACAAAGTACATTTTGTTAAAAGTACCTATAGGTCTCTCCCTGCTGATCAAGATGCAGCAATTCTAAGCAAAATATATAGTGCTAATTCAATTACCACTAATTAGGCTGACTTCCTTTTCAACAAAAGGAATGAATTAGACTATAATTCCTAAAAGTTCATTCCAATTCCAAAATTATTTTTTTTATTTTTTTTTACTTTTTTATTGTATAACATATATACAAAGCAAAGAAATAGAAAAAGCAATAGTTTTCAAAGCACTCTTCAACAAGTAATTACAGGACAGATCCCAGAGTTTGTCATGGGCTACCATACGATCCTCATATCCAAAATTGTTGTTTTTATAATATGAGATGAAAGGAGTGAACTAGTAGTCCACTTAAGTGATTTAGAATCTCTCTTACTTGCCCTAATTTTTAAACTTTGTGCATTTTAGGTTGTAAATGTTAAGAATGGTGGGCAAACAATAGAAGTTGAGCCTATGCAGTGGGTAATGGATTGATGGGGCTGGATTTTTAAAATCTGATCAAATTTAGAGGAAATCTCGTGTTTCTTGTAGTTAAAATATTAATTTTACCATCAAATTTTATTTTTAATTGCAGGTAAACAAGTGAGAACCAAACTTTCACAGGCATTTAATCATTGGCTAAAAGTTCCAGAAGACAAGCTACAGGTACTTAGACAATTCTAATTTCCTTTTTAATCCCCAACAAATCAACATACTAAATAAAAGTACTCCTAGCTCTTGACTTAATGACTTTTATTTTTAGGTTGTTAAATATCATTAGTTGTAAAAATTTATGATACTTGAGACTTTTCATTATCTTTTAGTAGTAATTAAAAATATATAAGCTGTTTTGAATTGTTCAATAAAGTGAAATTTTCATTTGTCTTTTTTGTTAGATTATCATTGAAGTGACAGAAATGTTGCATAATGCCAGTTTACTCATTGATGATATTGAAGATAACTCAAAACTGCGACGTGGCTTTCCAGTGGCACACAGCATCTATGGAATTCCATCTGTCATCAATTCTGCCAATTATGTATATTTCCTTGGTTTAGAGAAAGTCTTAACCCTTAATCACCCAGATGCAGTGAAACTTTTTACCTGTCAGCTTTTAGAACTCCACCAGGGACAAGGTCTTGATATTTACTGGAGAGATAATTACACTTGTCCCACTGAAGAACAATATAAAGCTATGGTGCTGCAAAAGACAGGTGGACTATTTGGATTAGCAGTAGGTCTCATGCAGTTGTTCTCTGATTACAAAGAAGATTTAAAGCCACTACTTAATACACTTGGGCTCTTTTTTCAAATTAGGGATGATTATGCTAATCTGCACTCCAAAGAATATAGTGAAAACAAAAGCTTTTGTGAAGACCTAACAGAGGGAAAATTCTCATTCCCTACTATTCATGCTATTTGGTCAAGGCCTGAAAGCACGCAAGTGCAGAATATCTTGCGCCAGAGAACCGAAAACATAGATATTAAAAAATACTGTGTACATTATCTTGAAAATGTAGGTTCTTTTGAATATACTCGAAATACCCTTAAAGAGCTTGAATCTAAAGCCTATAAACAAATTGATGCATGTGGTGGGAACCCTGCGCTAGTAGCTCTAGTAAAGCACTTAAGTAAGATGTTCAAAGAAGAAAATGAATAATAAGCCATTCTTGACTGGATATTACAGCTTATTTTAGTTGGGTTTTTTTTTTCACCCATCTTTTAGGCTATTACCTTTCAGAAAAATTGGACTAAGTTCTTGGTCTCTAAAAACTGAGTACATAGGGATGATGTGAATGAAGTAGTTTCAATTTAGAACCCCTCTGTACAGATAATCACCATAACACAAAGCCGAAGGAATTGGAAAGAGGCACATTTAAATAGGTTTAATTTGAATGTCAGAATGTGCTGTGATGGGACTTTGTAACCAACTCTGTCCTAATACCATGAATGATCTGTTGGTTCTTTCAATAAAATAGACTTCAGCTTCCAGGAACTTTTACCCAGACACGTCTATCTTTACTGTATTGGCAGGTCCCAACTCATCTATCCCAGTTCCTAGGCAGTGACTTCTTGAGACTTGTTTCTATAGCTAGATTGCCCAGAGACCACAGAAACTCTTCCTTTATTCTAAATGGTGCTGCTCAGGATTTCTCATTCTCTTTCTCCCTGGAAACCCCCTCACTAAAGTTTTCCATGGAAAGGGAATGATGAACAATAAGCACTCTCGTTCTTTTTTTTTCACACCCTCCAATTTTTCGTCCTTTCTTCCCTATCCCATAAATTCTGCTCTTAGAGAGGCTCTACTTAGTGAAATTCACTTGCTCCCCCAAGGTTTTGTGTGTGTGTATGCCCCAAAATGATTAGTATCTGAATACAGTAATGTCTTTTCATTTGGAAAGAAAAGAAAAAGGGTGTCAAGAAAAAAGTTTCTTAAGATGGAGCCTTTACATCTTTTTGTGTTGCCCCATCGTAAAGGTCTGTTTGCTTATCTCAACTACAAAGACAGGGAAAGTGCCCTTTTCCTTCCTACATACCATCACTACACCCCTGGAAGGCAATAGGTGCTTGAATGGAAAAGGAAGTAGATATCTTTAATCTCTTATGATTAAAGGAAAGAGAAAATGTTGACCTGAGATGTAGTGCCTGACTGAAAAGTAGGCAAAGCTATACTATTAAGAACTAATTAACTGGCTTTATGTAATGCCTTCCTTAACCCTGGCTCTGTTATCCCTTTTGTGTAATTTTCAGCTCCCACCACTGGAACTATTCTATGGCCCAAGAGGTGGAAAAAAAGGAAAAGAATACCTGATTCCTGTATTAGAAATGTTGTTAATACCTCAAAATGAAAGTTTGTATTCCCTTAGAAACATACTTTGCTTGATTGGTTCTATAGTATGTTTATAATCACCGTATACTTGTATGAAAAAATTCCCATGAAACACTCGGTCTAAATCTTTTGAAGAGTTGTGTGCTGCCTGTACTAACTTTTAAGATAATTTGAACTTTCCACTGCAACAGTGATAAGGAAACTTCTAAAAATCATGGTTATTTGTGCTATGGTATGGAAATTTGAACTTCGTGCTTATGAACCCATCACATTTTTTAAAAAGTTTAATGTTTATTCAAAAAAAATCTAATTCTTACTTTGTAGGCAGAATTTGAAGTATTTTAAATATAAATATTGCTTATAATTAAGTTAATTTTGGCCTGGTGCTATTCATGATTGTTTTACCATTTTTATCTTGTCTTTGTCAGTGGCAAAAATGCTGGACATTGAATTGGGGCTTATAAAAAGTCATTTTGAATGATCAAAAATCCCTTTTTTCACTTGATTTATAATCACAGCTGTTAATACAAAAAATATATATATAAGTTTAAATCCAATAAAATTAATTAATCTACCCAGATTTACAGTAGTCATTTTTTTTCTGCATAAAATTAAAGGTTGAATTTTGTTATTTAGAAAATGCAATAAATTTTGATACATTCATTTTTTATTTTTTAGGCTATGCAGCTTCAAAAAACAAATTGACTTTATTAATTTATTTGCCAAAGTAAAAAAGTGAGGGCTACTTATATAGCCATAAATCACTTTCAGACCTCAGCAAGATCTTAAATCTCTCAACTCTTCTCTATTCCACTTTGTCAGCATTTTACTGACTTGACTTCCTTCCTCCCTTACTTAATCTATACCCTATTGTCATTCACTTCTGGGAAACTTTCAGAAGGCTTCTCAGATCACATTCCTTTTTTTCCTTAGTCCCTCTCATCCGGTCAGTTGCCAATTCTGAATGAATTCAACTGTCTACATTTTTTGCCTCTTCCATGTTGTTAAAACTGTTTTTGTTTCCATTTCAAGTTAATTTATTATAGTCCCAGTTAACCTTTTATTCCATATCTAAACTCCCTTTTCTGGTGGAGATTTCAAATTTATCAATCTTAAATCCCTTGCTTCTCCCCTATTTTACTCCCATCAAATGTAAGCTCTCCTACCTCTTCCCCTCTACTTTTATTAGTTGGGTCTTCAAATAGTTTACCTTTTATCTTAGAAGAGAAGTTGTTTGTCCTCCCGCCCTAAGCCAAACAACCTCTTACGTTCCTGGTTTCCTTCCCTTCCTGCCTCTTGCCAGCCTTGTTCTAACCCTGTCTTGTATACTCAAGATTTATTAATTGGTTCTTTTATATTGAGAGGAAGGAAAGGTGGATGGAAAGGTACATTTATTAAGTACATATTAGTTACCAGGTGTTTAATATAATTTTTTTCTCCAAAGTTACTGCACAGAGCCAGGACCTTGAATTCAGGTCAGAACACTTTGGACTCTCCCAAATCCCACTGCCTTCCATTAATCCTATATGCACACAAATGTTTTTAAAGTTTTGGAAAGCACTAGTCTATTGTAATAGGATAGTAAAACAGTTTTCCCCCTATAATCTCTTCCCACTCCAATCTATCCTTCACACTCCAATTGAACTTGTCTTTCCAAAATGCAAATCTGATCATGTCATTCTGATGCTTAAAATTAGTTTTTTTGTTTTTGTTTTTTGCATGGGCAGGCTCTAGGAATCAAACCCTGGAGAACTCTGCCACTGAGCCACTGTTGCCTGCCCTTAAAATTAGTTTTTGGATCCTCAATACCAGCTACTTGTTTTACTGTGCATACCTTGTTTTACTGTGCTTCACTTTTTTTTTTTTTTTTTTTTTTTATTAATTAAAAAAAGAATTAACAAAACAATTAGAAATCATTCCAATCTACATGTACAATCAGTAATTCTTAATAACATCACATAGTTGCATATTCATCATTTCTTAGTACATTTGCATCAATTTAGAAAAAGAAATAAAAAGACAACAGAATAAGAATTAAAACAATAATAGAAAGAAAAAAAACAAAAAAAACAAAAACAAAAAACCTATACCTCACATGCAGCTTCATTCAGTGTTTTAATATAATTGCATTACAATTGGGTAGTATTGTGCTGTCCATTTCTGAGTTTTTATATCCAGTCCCGTTGTACAGTCTGTATCCCTTCATCTCCAATTATCCCTTCTCTTTTTTTTTTTTTTTTAATTAACGGAAAAAAAGAAATTAACCCAACATTTAGAGATCATACCATTCTACACATGCAATCATTAATTCTTAACATCATCACATAGATGCATGATCATCATTTCTTAGTACATTTGCATTGGTTTAGAAGAACTAGTAACATAACCGAAAAAGATATAGAATGTTAATATAGAGAAAAAAATAAAAGTAATAATAGTAAAATCAAAACAAAACAAAACAAAACAAAAACCTATAGCTCAGATGCAGCTTCATTCAGTGTTTTAACATGATTACTTTACAATTAGGTATTATTGTGCTGTCCATTTTTGAGTTTTTGTATCTAGTCCTGTTGCACAGTCTGTATCCCTTCAGCTTCAATTACCCATTGTCTTACCTTGTTTCTAACTCCTGCTGAACTCTGTTACCAATGACATATTTCAAGTTTATTCTCGAATGTCCGTTCACATCAGTGGGACCATACAGTATTTGTCCTTTAGTTTTTGGCTGGATTCACTCAGCATAATATTCTCTAGGTCCATCCATGTTATTACATGGTTCATAAGTTTATCTTGTCTTAAAGCTGAATCCATTCTGCCATTCTATGTCTTTTGATTGGGAAATTCAGTCCATTAACTTTTAGTGTTATTACTGTTTGGATAATATTTTCCTCTACCATTTTGGCTTTTGTATTATATATATCATATCTGATTTTCCTTCTTTCTACACTTTACTCCATACCTCTCTCTTCTGTCTTTTCGTATCTGACTCTAGTGCTCCCTTTAGTATTTCTTGCAGAGCTGGTCTCTTGGTCACAAATTCTCTCAGTGACTTTTTGTCTATAAATGTTTTAATTTCTCCTTCATTATTGAAGGACAATTTTGCTGGATATAGGAGTCTTGGTTGGCAGTTTTTCTCTTTTAGTGATTTAAATATATCATCCCACTGTCTTCTAGCTTCCATGGTTTCTGCTGAGAAATCTACACATAGTCTTATTGGGTTTCCCTTGTATGTGACAGATTGTTTTTCTCTTGCTGCTTTCAAGATCCTCTCTTTCTCTTTGACCTCTGACATTCTAACTAGTAAATGTCTTGGAGAACGCCTATTTGGGTCTATTCTCTTTGGGGTGCGCTGCACTTCTTGGATCTGTATATTTAGGTCTTTCATAAGAGTTGGGAAATTTTCAGTGATAATTTCTTCCATTAGTTTTTCTCCTCCTTTTCCCTTCTCTTCTCCTTCTGGGACACCCACAACACGTATATTTGTGCGCTTCATATTGTCATTCAGTTCCCTGATTCCCTGCTCAAGTTTTTCCATTCTTTTCCCTATAGTTTCTGTTTCTTTTTGGAATTCAGTTGTTCCATCCTCCAGTTCACTAATTGTAGCTTCTGTCTCTTTAGATCTACCATTGTAGGTATCCACTGTTTTTTCCATTTTTTCTTCTTTGTCCTTCACTCCCACAAGTTCTGTGATTTGTTTTTTCAGATTTTCTATTTCTTCTTTTTGTTCAGCCCATATCTTCTTCATGTCCTCCCTCAATTTATTGATTTGGTTTTTGAAGAGTTTTTCCATTTCTGTTCGTATATTCAGCATTAGTTGTCTCAGCTCCTGTATCTCATTTGAACTATTGGTTTGTTCCTTTGATTGGGCCATATCTTCAATTTTCCGAGCGTCATCCATTATTTTCTGCTGGTGTCTGGGCATTTGATCAGATCTCCCTGGGTGTGGGACCCAGCTGGTTGAAAGGTTTTTCTGTGGAATCTCTGGGCTCTGTTTTTCTTTTCCTGCCCAGTAGGTGGCGCTCGTGGCGGTCGTTTGTCTGCGGGGCAGTCGGCCCGGGAAACTGCGCGTGGAGGCGGGGGTCGCTGGCCGTGGCTTGGGGGAGTGCCGGTCCAAATTGCCCAGCTGGCCCGAGACGCCAAGCGTGACGGGAGGGCCCCACTATCCAATGTTCCCAGTCAGACCGGGGAGCCACGTGCGTGGAGGGGACCCCAGACGCCAGCCACCCCAGCCGGGAAAACGAGCACCCCTCGGGTATCTCACAGCAGTGGATTCTCCCTACCCGTTCAGCCATTCCAGAATGGGGTACGCTGTCTTTTTTGGTCTCTGTCGTGACTCTGGGAGCTGTTTTGTATTGTTTCTGTTTCTTTAGTTGCTTTTCTGGAGGAGGAACTAAGACCCGCGCGTCTTACTAAGCCGCCATCTTCTACTGTGCTTCACTTTATTGTGCATTTTTTCTTTGTGGCAGCCCTGTGTCAAGCACATCCCTAGGCACCATTTTTCCAACAGCATGTGCTCACTTCTTGTCTCACATTTTAATTAAAGTATGTACATTGTTTTTTAGACACAATGCTACTGCACACTTAATAGACTACAGTGTAATGTAAAATGACTTCTGTGTGCATGGGGAAATTAAAAAGTGGGTAATTCACTGTATTGCAATATTCATTTCAATGCAGTAGGCTGGAATGAGTTGTGATCTCTTCAAGCTAGACCTGCATAAATTCCTTGGCATAATATATAAGACACTTCAAAATCTGACCTCTAACCCACCTTACTAAATGTATTTAATAACACTTAACCCTCCCTAAACACCTTGTGCTCTGGCCATAAAATAATGCTCATCATTACTGGGATATTCTATTCCGTTCATTTAAAATACTTCTTGAGTGCCATTATGCTAGATCCTTTGCTAGCATTTGGAGATACAAATATGGCAGACACCATCCCTTAACTTCATGTAATTTTCCAGTAGTGGAGACTGATAATTAAATAGCCAATTATAAAACAGTATCATTAGTGCTGCATACTTTTAAATTTCTGTTTTGAAATACTCTCAAACGTATAGGACAATTACATAAATAATACAAACTCCATTCAAAAAACTCCGTTTCCCCCAATATACACATCCATCCATTTTAACAATTTGCTACATCCATATCATGTCTGTCCATCCATCTACTCACTGATCCATTTTCTGAACAGTTGAGTGTAGTTTGTATATGTAATACTCCTCAAACATTTAATACTGCCATGTACATTTCCTAAGAACAAAGATACTCACTTACATAACCACCTTAAGGGCAGTTATCAAGTTCAAGAAATGTCAAATATAAATCAAACTTTATGGATATAAACTTTATGGATATAAAGTCCAATTTTTTTGTATGTCTCAATAATGTCCTTTTAGGCCTTCTCTCTTCCTTTGTTAGATCCAATCCGGGATCATGTACTGCCTTTGTCAACTTACTTGCTCATTTTGTTGTTGTTGTTACAGGAGCCTATGTTCAAAATAAACTCTCATCTCAACCACTCCCAAGTATATGGTTTAGTGGGATTAATCACATTTACTATGCTGTGGTACCCTCACCACCTTTCATACTAAAACTTTCTCATATCCCTAACAGTAACCCTACGCCCATTTTGCATTAACTTCCTGTTCCCCCTGTACCCTTGTTTCTGTCTTTCTGAGCTTGCATGTTCTCTGATACTCTTTTGTAGTTACTCTAGGGTTTAAATTGAACATCCCAATCTCTAACAATTTCATTTGTTTTGATACCAACTTAATTTCAATAGTATACACAATCTTTATTCCTGTACCCCTTCAGCCCTCTAACAATGTAGTTATTGTCACAAATTACTATTTATACATTATGAGTCCAAAACCACTGATTTATCACATTTTATGTACATGCCTTGTGATAGTTAGGTTCTGGTGTCAACCTGGCCAGGTGATGATGTCCAGTTGTCTGTTCAGGCAAGCACTGGCCTGACCTGTGCTGCAAGGACATTTTGTCACTGATTGCTAAACTGAAAAGCTGCTTTATTGAACCATCAGTCAACTAATTGCAGCTGTGGCTGACAACATCTGTCATCCACTAAGGGCGTGCCACTCTGGGTAGTTAGATGCAGTTGTTAACTTGGCCAGGTGAAGGTGCCTAGATCTATTGCTGTGGACATGAGCCAATGGCGTGTGAACCTCATCTGTTGCTGATTACATCTGCAGTCAGCTAGGAGGCATGCCTGCTGCACTGATGATGTTTGATTTAATTGGCTGGTGCTTAAATGAGAGAGCTCAACCATAGCATAGCCCAAGCAGCTCCGCATACCTTATCTCAGCACTCACAGCTCAGTCCAGGCCTTTGGAGATGCAGAAAGAAATCACTCAGGGGAAACTTGTTGGAACCCAGAGGCCTGGAGGGGAGGCCAGCAGAGATCACCGTGTACCTTCCCACGTAAGAAAGAATCTCAGTTGAAAGTTAGCTGCCTTTCCTCTGAAGAACTAATGAAATAAATCCCCTTTTATTAAAAGCCAATCTGTCTCTGGTGTGTTGCCTTCGGCAGCTAGCAGACTAGAACACACTCGCAAAAGGTAATCCAATCAGTTGAAGAGTTTGAAGGAGGAAGAGAGACTCCTTCACTTTTTCAGCCAACGAAACTCTCCTATGGAGTTTGTCAATACCCTTGATCAGAGCTGCCAGCTTCACAGCCTGCCCTGTGGAATTGGGACTCTTCCATTCCCACGGTTGCATGAGACACCTTTATAAATCTCATATTTACAGATATTTCCTGTTGGTTCCATTTCTCTAGAGAACTGTGACTTATACGTGCCTCTTAGATCCTATGGGAAGTAAAAAAGTGGGATTACAAACCTAAAATAGAATGGTAGTGGTGTTTATATTTACCATGTCATTACCCTTACTGGAGAGCTTTTATTTCTTCATATGGCTTTGATCTTTTGTCTATCGTACTGCTCTTTAGTGTCTCTTGTAGGGCCTGTCTAGGAATGATGAACTCCCTCAGCTTTTGTTTATCTGGAAATGTCTTTACTTCTCCCTCGTTTTTAAAAGATGGCTTTGTCTCATATAGAATTCTTGGTTGGCAGTATTTTGCTTTCAGCAGTTTAATATGTCATCGCACTGCTTCTTATATCCATGGTTTCCAAAGAAAATCAGAATTTCTTATGTCCAAGAAATCAGCACTTAATCTTATTAAAGTTCCCTTGTATGTGGTACATTGCTTTTCTCTGGTAGTGTTCAGAATTCTCTCTTTATAGTTGGCATCTGACAGTTTGTTTATAATATGCTGCAGCCTGAGTCTGAGTTTATCCTGTTTAGAGTTCTTTGAGCATCTGGGACATGTAGACAGATCTTTCATTCAGTTTGGGAAGTTGTCAGCCATTATTTCTTTGAATATTCTCTCTTTTTTCTCCTTCTGGGACTCCCACAGTGGTTCAGTCGTATGTTTGATGGTGTCCCAAAGGCACTTCAGGCTCTGTTCACTCTTCTTTTACTTCTTTCTTTCTTCCCCTCAGATAAGCAATGACTATTTGCCCCTCTCTTTCCATTTGCAACATCGTTAACTTAGAACAGGCCTGTATTGCCCTAGTGTAAGAGCTGATCTCAGGTGGTTGAAATGTAGAAAAAGGCTCACCATAATGGGCCTCACAATAACATGAATTCAGATATAATGCGATTGGCAACTGGAGAGTCACTGTGTACATTTCATCATAATGTATAATTGTATATGTATAACTGTAAATGTATAATTATAATAACGCAACTCTCAATTTATGTTATTGATTATATTGGACTTACAGTATTATGCCTTAATTTAGTAAAATTATGTACTCATTGGTAAAAATATAATAGTGCAATACGCAATAATATTGGTAACATAAATTTCAATATTAACCCATTAGTTCAAGTTAATTGCATAGAATGTTTCATAACCATTGGTAATGGGTATTCCATCAGAGAAATATGAGAAACATTAGCAGCATTGCCATTTCATACACACAAATCTTTATAGCACTCTAGAATGACCAATTTATTATCTTTGAATTATATTTATTGCTGTAAAGAAACAAAAACAATATATCTGAAGATCTGAGAGTTGATGTAATAATACCTGGACTTAAATGAACAATATAATACTACTACTAAGCTGCAAAAGTAGTTTAAGTCTTACCAAAATGTTTAAAGTCATTTAATAGAAATTGTAAAATAGAAAAACTTAAACATTTGTAAAGCAAAAAAGTTTAAAAGATATTTAGCTTTAATAAATATTCTATCAGAGATATCAGTACCTCACAAGTAAACGTTTTGTTTATTAAAGCTGACAACGTAAGCCAATTAATAAAGAATTGAACATATAAAACTGAGTAAAGAAAACTGAAAATAAAGCAGAAAGTTATGGAAACAATTAAATTAAGGTGTGCCACTTGAAACAAAGCAAAGTGGCAATTCTAAAAGATAATAATAGATTTATCTGCTGCAACATATGAAAGATCACCCCAATAATTTTCTTCCTGGCTTGGAATATCATCTCAGAACATCCTGATATTTAAAGTTACCTAACTTATTTTCCTGTTTTCTTATTTCAGCACATCTTGCGTACAACTTCCAGACTAATGTTATTTGCATGCTATGCCTCTGTTCAAAAATCCTTTCTTTACAAGCACAGCTTCACATTCAAAGCTGTATGCAATCTGCTTCCCATCTTATTTCTCACTATTTCTTAATAGCCTTTACTTCATCTAAGACTGTTTTTTTCTCACCTGAAGATACCACACATATTCCTAGTTTCATACCTATATGCATAGATACACATTTCTGAAATGTTTCCTTACCATTAAATTTACTCTTTTTTTTTTTGCTCTATCTTTTTCAAAGTCTAACTTCAAGCCATAATTTCTTGGTGAAGGCAAAGACTTTTTACCTAAATCAAAATGTCTTTATTATAAATAATAATATTATTATAGAATAGCTATTGTTATTTATCTAATAGAATGTTATATAAGTATATTTAAATAAATATAAAATATTTATGGTAAAATATTATTTATAGTTGATAAATCTGTGTAACTGTCCCCTCTTATAAGATGGTTGAAAGAATGATCTTTAACTAATAATTTACTAGAGACCTTACAAAGCAAAGCCTAAATATAGTCTTTAGTTAACAAGATGGTGGCCATCAAAAGGCATAGGGCTACCTCAGTAGAGGCTCTTTTTGCTCTCTAAAGTGATGAATCATTGTGAGACAGCCGGAAAACTTTCTTTAATATAGATTTATTCTAATGTTTCTACAACTTAAATAATGCACGATATTTTTTTCTTTTCTTTTTTGTTTTTAACCTTAAAATCCCACAACCTTGTTTATTATAAATGTGAACCCTACTCCTCGCAGTTGGAGTCTTGGTAGGATTCTGGTACCGAGCCGGGCCACCAGGGCCACCGAACTTCATAGATTCGCAGCGAAGGGGGTCAGCCAACCAGCAGGGTCCGGTCGTACCGGATAAGGATGTCTTTGATCTCTTTCTTGGAAGCCTCATCTACGTGTTTCTGGTAATAGGTCACCAGGGCTTTGGAGACAGACTGGCGGATTGTGTAGGATTGTGTAAATCTGGACCACGTGAACACCATCCTTGACCCGGGCACGTATGTCCACACTAGCGAATCGTTCTTTGCCTAGAAGCAGAACAGGTTCCAGGGGCTTGTACTGCAGCGCGCGCAGCTCGATCATCTCCAGCAGTGTCGCCTCACCCTGATGAAGCCTTTGTCCTGTTTGCAGGGCGCCACGGCTACAGCGGTCTTCCCGCGCCTGAAGCCCTGCACTGACTGCTACCGCCCTTGGAATGCGTGGTTGTGGGCGTAGGCTGGAGCTCCTCACCGCGCCTCCCTTAAGGGAAAAGCTGTACCAAATCCTTAAAAAAAAAAAAACAGTTATCCTCGTTCTTTACTGTTGACAAAGATTACTGTTGTTATACTGAAGCGTATTATATAAAACTAAGCAAGGCATAAGCTCTTATAGAGGACAGTTTTGCTTATTGGAAATTCTTCCACCCTAATACTACATAATCACGTTTCTTTACAAACAAAAAATACACGTTCTTTTAATTGTGAAATAGAACATATATACACACACAAAATGCAGTACTTTTCAAAGTACATTTTAACAAGTAGTTACAAAACAGATTTCAAAGTTTGGTGTAGTTCCACATTTTCAGGTTTTTCCTTGCAGCTGCTCCAAAACACTGGAAGCTAAAAGAAATATCATTATAGTGATTCAGTCATCATACTCACTTATTAAATCTTATCTTCTCTGTTAGAACTCCCCCTCCTTTGAGCCTATTCCCAATCTATAAAAGTCTTTGGGATATTCTCATTCTAACTTTTTCATGTTGAAAAAGGGTGTCAGCAATATAGATGGAATTAGTGGATATTCTTGGAGAGGCAGGCCCCTCTGGGTTTTAGGACTTATCTAGCCTAGAAACCCCCTGGAGGTTGTAGGTTTCAGGAAAGTAAACTTAGAACACGAAACTTTGGTAGAGTCTCAGAGCCCTGGGTGTTCTTTAGGGTTAACAGGAATGATGTTAGTTGGGGTTTGGCAAACCATGGCAGTTAGCAATATCTAGCTGAAGCTTGCAGAACAGTAGCCTCCAGAATAGCCTCTTGACTCCATGTGAACTCTCTTAGCCACTGATACCTTATTTTGCTACATTTCTTTTCCCACTTTTGGTCCAGAAGGCATTTTCGATCCCACAGTGCCAGGGCCAGGCTCAACCCTGGGAGTCATGACCCCTGTTGTCAGGGAGACTTTCACCTCTGAATGTCATGTCTCACATAGGGTGGAGGGTAATGATTTTCCTTGAAGAGTTGGGCTTAGAGAGAGGGAGAGGGCACATCTGAGCAACTAAAGAGGTTTCCTGGAAGCAACTCTTAGGCAATATTATAGGTAATCTTAACTTCTCCACTGAGGAAATAAGTTTTGTAAGGGCAAGGCTCAAAATCAAGGGCTTGGCCCAGCTCTGCTGATTCATTATATTCATACTTCTTTTAGTCTACAGGCTCTTGGAGTAGTTAGAAAGAAAAACTTAAAATTGTGGAACATTAACCCATGCCAAACTCTGAAATCTGGTGTATAACTACTTGTTACAATGTAGTTTTAAATTTATTGCTTTTTGTATATATGTTATATTTCATAATAAAAACTTTTTAAAAAATGAAGGGCTTGGCCTATTTTCTTGGTAGTCCCTAATGTTTGAGTCAATACCAAGGGTTTCATGTTGCTCCCCAGACAAAGGGAGTTTACATTCACCTAGAAGCTCTTTATCAAAGGCATCCATCAAGTTCTTAGAAGAAAGATTAGGGGAGCCAGAAACCAAGTGAGTCACCCAGGTGTGCAGGAGGTGATAGGCAACTGAGCTATCAGTGGTATGAAATACCAGGCGCTTCCCCAAACACTCCTCTCATAGGAAGGAAAACCTAAGATGCTGGAGGAGAGACGACAAACCCTCTGACCCACAGGGTTCAAAGGTGATGATCATCAGCACCAGGAGCAGGCCCAAAGATTCTTCTCTACTACAGAGCAAAAGCCTTAAGCAGCTGGAGAAGGGGTTGCAAAGCCATCACCCCCCAGAATAGAAGCAACAATGGATTGCATTGGGGAAAGGATAGAAAGAAAAACTTTCTACCCCTAAGGAAGAAGCAGGAAGCTGCTTTGGGCCTAAAATCCTATACCGATACAAACTAGAGGGTCTTATCACTAGAAGAATGGCAGAAATTCCAGCCTGAGAGCACACACAAACAAGGTAGAGTTTGACCAATAGAAAGAGGAGGGGCAGGAATACTGAGAAACCCCAACAAGAGGTCCAGATTCCCAGGGCCTCCCTAAGGCTGAAGACTGACTAGAGTAACAGACGAACTTTTCCTCCCTCCGACATGAGCCTGTTACTGAATAATTGACAATTGCAGTCTGAGCTGGAAGAGGGACCAGAATTTGGGAAGAAGTCTCTATGGCAAAGATACACAGTGATGGATGAAAGCTGAGTATGGGAAACACAGAAAAAATTTTCCATAGCACCTGGTCCCCACTCTAAGCACAAACACCAACAGCTTACTGTTATAAGAGGAATATGAATCATCATATGCAGTGACAGTAACCATAACAACAACAAAACCCAGACATAGCTGAATTCCTGATTGGTTTGATGAAACATCTGACATTTGTGGCTGACAGAAGAAGAAGCAAGTCTATTTCCAGGATTTTTTTTAAAAAAAACTATTTTCCTCATTCTCTATTAAATAATATATGATGTCTGGCATTCAGGCAAAAATTATCACACCCCAAAAAAAGAAAATTTGAATGGACATTTCACAACAGAATGTATATGGATGGCAACTAAGCACATAGAAATATAGTTAATATCATTAGTCAGGAAAATCCACATATAAGTTGTAATGAGAAACCACTAACCCCCCATTAGATTGTCTCAAATTAAGAATATTAACCTACAAATATTGAGGAGGATGTAGAGCAACTGGGACCATCATATACTGCCATGGAAATGTAAAATTTTACAATCACTATGGGAAACAGTTTTGGACAGTAAACATTTACCTACACTATATCCTAGCCATTTCACGTCTAAGAAAAGTTAGAACATGTCAATACAAAGAATTGTGTGTGAATGTGCATAACAGCTATAATTGTAGTACCCAGCACTGCAAACAACGCAAATTCCATTCACAGGTAAAAGGATAAGCAAATTGTGAAATATCCATACAAAGCAATCCTACTTAGCAGTAAAAAAGAACAAACTACTGATATACACAACAACATAGGTGAATCTCTAAATAATTATATTGAGCTTTAAAATTCAGAAAATGAATTATACACTTTATGATTCCAGTGTATATTAAATTCTGAAAAATTAAAATAAGTGATAGATAAAGTAGAATAGTGGTGCCTGGAGATGGAGATAAGGGTGTATTAGTCAGGGTTCTCTAAAGAAAATAAAACCAAAGGAGATATCTTTAAATATGTGATTTATAAAAATATCTCACACAACAATGGGAATATAAAGTCCAATATCCATAAGGCAGGCCACAAGATTGGCAACTCCAATGAAGTTCCTCGATGAACTCTACAGAAGAGGCTGGTTGGCTAAAGAAGTGAAAATTCCCTCTTCTCCCTCAAAAAAAAAAAAAAAGAAAAAAAATCTTTGACTGATTGGATTAAATCCAACTGATTGAATTCTCTCATTGCCGAAGAGGCACTCTTACTTGATCGTAGGTATAATCAGTCACAGTTGCAATCATCTGACTGATGATTTAATAAACCAACCTTCTGGTTTACTAACCAGCCATGAATATCCTTGCAGTAATGGTTAGGCCAGTGGTGCCTGACCAGACAACTGGGCACCATCACCTGGCCAAGTTGACAGCTGAGGCTAACCATTACTGAGGAGTAGAGGGCAAATGGATGTATTGTAAACAGCTATGAGAAATTTGGGGGATTCATGACATGCCTGCCCCCCTCCAAAAAAATAAGTAAAGCATTGTCAAGAGATAAAATAACCTATAGAACCGAACTCAGAGATGACATTGATGTTGGAACTATCAGAGAACTTAATATATGATTGTTAAAGAAGCTAGTGGAAAAGGTGATCAACATGAATGAACAGACAGGGAATTTTTAGCAAACAGATGAAAATTATAAAGAGTCAAACAGAAATCATAGATGAAGAATTCCTTCAAAATTATCAATACATTTGACAGAGCTAAGCTAAGAATTAGGGGGCTTGAGGTAGAGCAATAGAAATTACCCAAACTGAAACACAAAGAGATGAAAGAGTAAATAAGCAAAACTTAGCCTCCATATGGTGTGGGACATATAAAATAGACTAACATGTAATTGGAGTCGCAGAAGGAAAAGAAAGAGAACGGGGCATAAGAAATATGAGAAGAGCAAATGGGTGAGAATTTTCAAAGAATGTTGAAAAAATCAAATCGCACATCCAAGAATCTCACGGAAACCCAAGTAGGAGAAATATCAACAAGGCAGCAAGGAAATAAATAAAATGAAAAAGTCACAATGCACCTAGACACTTTATATTCACATTAAAAATTAAAAATAGAGAAATATTGAATGCAAAGGAAAAAGTACATTACATACAGAAAAACAAAGATATAAATTAGAGCAGAATTCTTGCCAGAATATCTGCAAGCCATATGACATGTAAGCCATATAAAAATATGTTGATTGAGAATTCTATAACCAGCTAAATATCTTTCAAAAATGGAGAAATAAAGACCTTTTCAGAAAAATAAAAGCAGATGTAATTCATTGGCAGTGAACCTGTGCTACAAGAAATGGTAAAGGAAGTTCTACAGGCAGGAAGAATAAAACACCAGGGAGAAACTTGGATCTATGCAAAGTATAGAAGAGCTCTGGAAATTATAAAAATGAAGGTGAATATAAAAGTCACTGTCCTTTATTTTTAATCACTCTAAAAGACAATTGAAAGTCTAGAAAAAATAACAATACATTAGCATTTTATGACACATGTGAAAGCAGAACATATAACAAAATAGATCAATGGATGGGAATGAGGAATTGGGAGTACATGCATTCTCACTTCATGTGGTGGTACTGAATTGTGAATATCATGCAGGCTGAAACTATTCAAAGCAATCTTAATAATCAATGGGAAAAATTACAATTAGTTCATGACTGCAAATTTTTGATAAACCTTGAAATCTCTCACTGTCAGTATTAATGTGTAGGAATGGTAAAAATTCATAAAATATTTATTTAGTACACTGGGATTTAAAACCTTAGAAACATTGACAATTAATGTGATTGCTTTCCTTGAAAACAGAGTATCAAGAGCATATTAAATGGTTAAAGAAAATTAATGTATAATTTCTCAGTGAATAAAGTTATAGCTTTCATATTAAATAGAAAAATTCACATCCTGGTATTTAGTAAATGGCTAAAATATTTTAAAATATGTTACATTGACATTTTTTCTAAATGTTTACTACATTTAAATATAGCATATATACAAAGAAAAGAAAGAAAAAGCAATGATTTCAAAGTACACTTCAACAAATAGTTACAGAACAGATATCAGAGTTTTTTATGGGTTACCGTTCCACTATTTCAGATCTTTCCTTCTAGCTATTCCAAAGCACTGGAGGCTAGAAGAAATTTTTTTTCTTTTTTGTGAAAAATAACATATATACAAAAAAGCGATATATTTCAAAATACATGACAACAATTAGTTGTAGAACATATTTCCCAGAGTTTGGTATGGGTTGCAATTCCACAGTTTTAGATTTTTCCTCTAGCTGCTCTAAGATACTGGAGATTAAAAGAAATGTTGATGTAATGATGCAGCAATCACACTCATTTGTCAAACCCTACCTTCTCTGTATGACTCCACCATCATCTTTGATTTTTCTCCCACTCCTTAGGGGTATTTGGGCTATGCCCATTCTAACTTTTTCATGTTGGGAGGCGCTGTTGATAACAAGGGATAGGAGAATGGAACTAGTTGATGTTCTGGAGATCTCTGTTCATTTTTAAGTAGTCTTATTCACACATCATACAATCCAACCTAAGTGCATAGATAGACATGCTTTTGCAACGACAATCTATATGAAGACACTTCCTTTTCTTCCACAAAGAATCCATAGCCCTTCTCCATGCCGGTTACCCCATCTGTTGACATTTGGTTTTGGCATAATGTCTTTGTTACATTCAATGGAACCGTATTACAATGTTACTATTGATTATAGACCCTAGCTTGCATTGATTTTGTTTTTTTCTCTATACCACCTATTTTCAACACCCTGAAATGTTGACATTCATTTGTTCTCCCTTGTGCAAAAATGTCGTTTTATTTGCACATTTAATAACCATTATTGTCTGGTCTAGGAATTCCTAAATTATACCGTCTCAGTCTTTATCTTTTATCTTTTCTTCTGTTTTCATATGTGCCCCCATCCCTTCTCCTCCTATCATACTCACATTCAACTTCATTCAGTGTACTTATATTATTGTGCTACCTTCAGGTAGTATCGTGCTATCCATTTCTGAATTTTTACAAACAGTTCTATTGCAAAATCTGCATTCCTTGGGCACCAATTGCCCAATCTCTACCCTATTTCTATCTCCTGATAAACTGTGTTCTTATTTTTTTTTAATATTTTATTGTTAAAACTTAACATACAAGCATTTCATACATGGGGTACAGTCAGTGGCTCACAATATCATCAAAAGTTGTATATTCATCACTATGATCACTTTTTTGAACATTTATATCACTCCAGAAAAAGAAAGAAAAAATCACACATCCCATATCCCTTACCCTCCCTCTCATTGACCACTACTATTTCCATCCACACAATTTATTTTAACCTTCATTCCCCCTATTATTTGTTTATTTTTTATCCATAGTGTTTACTCATCTTTCCATACCCTAGATAAAAAGAGCATCAGACAAACAAGGTTTTCACAATCACACAGTCACACTGTAAAAGCTGTATCATTATACAATCAACTTCAAGAAACAATGCTACTAGAACACAGCTTGCAGTTTCAGGTACTTCCCTCCAGCTACTCCAATACACCATAAACTAAAAGGGATATCTATATAATGCATAAGAATAGCCTCCAGGATAATCTCTCAACTCTCTTCAAAATCTCTCAGTCACTGACACTTTATTTGGTCTAATTTCTCTCTTCTCCCTTTTGGTCAAGAAGTTTTTCTCAATCCTTCATGGCTCTTCCTAGGATTTTTGTCCCATGTCGCCTGGGAGATTTACACCCCTGGGAGTCATGTCCCACGTAGTGGGAGAGGGCAGTGAGTTCACCTGCCGTGTCAGCTTAGAGAGAGAGATCCCACATCTGAGCAACAAAAGAGGTTCTCTGGGGGTGACTCTTAGGTCTAATTTTAAGTAGGCTTAGCCTATCCTTTGCAGGAATAAGTTTCATAGTGGCAAACCCCCAGATTGAGGGCTTGGTCCATTGACCTGGTTGTCCCCATTGCTTGTGAAAATTTCAGAAATTCTCCAAATGAGAAAGTTGAATATTTCCTCCTTTCTCCCCATTTCCCCAACGGGACTTTGTAAATACTTCTTTGTTCACTGTCCAGATCACTCTGGGATTTATCAGGGCATCACACTAACATGGTCAAACCAACAAAATCTCATGCCTTATTCAAGATTCCATGTACTTATGGTATTCAAATAAATAGATCATATAAGTTAAATTAAGAAATGCATTAGCCAAAATATAAATTTTGTGCCAAACATTTCTCCTTTTAGTCTCATGCAGAAGTTGATGTTTTAAAATATGGATGATATCATCCTTTACCCAGTCTCCTGATAAACCTTAGTCTTATCCCAATCAGTTTCATTCATAACTCTACTAGATTTTTTTTTAAAGTTTGATCACTTTTTCAACTTTTTAAACAGTTCCTGTGTGGGATACTGCTGACTTTCATAGCTTCAGAGCTCTAACTCTGAGTCTCAGGTGTCACATAAATAACTGAAGTTTCTGGGAAAGACCACATTATATACAAACAGCTCAGTATGTCAGACTTTAGAAATAACAGTTATACTACCTGAGTATATGTGACTGCTGTAAAACAGCAGTCAACCTGATAATCCATGCTCTTGACTTGAGTTCACTGAATTTTTATGTTATAGTTAGTCCATATAATTGAGACATGATAATATTTGTCCTTTTGTTCCTGACATTTCATTCAACACACATCTCTTAAGGTCCTCCATTCATCTGATTGCATGCCTTAATAACTTCATTCCTTCTTGTGGCCCCTAAGTAGTCCATCGTATGAATACACCATAGTTCCCCATTCCATTCCTCAGCCTTTGTACCATTAGGCCACCTCCATTCCTTGTGGATCACGAACACCAGCTGCCAGAAACAACAGTGGCCAAATGTCCATTCGTGTCTCTGCATTCAGTTCCTCCAGATAACTACTGAACAATGGAGGTCAGGATCATATGGCAACTCCACCCCGGCCTCCTGTAGAACCACCACACTGCCCTCCGAAGGGTCGCACCTCTCATTTCTCTACCGACAGCGAATAGCTACGTCTCTGTCTTCACATTTTCTCTAGCACGTGTTTCTTTCTGTTCATCTTAAAATAGTTTTATTCATACATCACACGATCCAGCCTAAGTGTATAGACATGCCTTCACCACCATACTCTATCCGAAGACACTTCCTTTTCTTCCACAAAGAATCCATACCCCTTTTCCAATCCCCCTGCCTGTTGTCATTTAGTTTTGGCATAATGCCTTGGTTACATTCAGTGGAACCATATCACAATGCTACTGTTGACTATAGACCCTTGCTTACACTGATTGTACTTTCTCCCCATAAACCATCTGTTTTCAACACCCTGAAATGCTGACATTCATTTGTTCTCCCATATGCAAAAATGATTTTTTATTTGTACATTTAATCACCATCATTGTCCGGTCTAGGCATGTCTAAATTATACTCTCTCAGTCTTTATCTTCTATCTTTCCCTCTGGTTTCACGCCTGCCCCCAGCCCTTCTCCTTCTATCATACTCACATTCAGTTCCATTAAGTGTACTTATATTATTGTGCTACTTATATTATTGTGCTACACTCAGGTAGTATTGTGCTAGCCATTTCTGAATTTTTACAAACAGTCCTGTTGCACAATCTGTATATCTTCTGCACTGATTGCCCAATCTCTACCCTATTCCTATCTCCTAATAACCTGTGTTCTTAACTTCAATTCTCTAAGTTCATGCATTAATGTTAGTTCACATTAGTGAGACCATACAGTATTTGTCCTTTTGTTTCTGACTAATTTCACTCAGTATAATGTCCTCAAGGTACATCCATGTTGTCACATGCGTCATGACTTTATTCTGTCTTACAGTTCCATGATACTCCATCATATGTATATAACTCAGCTTGTTTAGCCACTCATCCATTGATGGGCATTTGGGCTGTTTTCATCTCTTGGCTATCATAATGATGCAGTTATAAACAAAATCATGCAAATGTCTGTCTGTGTCCTTGCCCTCACGTCCTCTGAATATATACCTAGTAATGGGATTGCTGGATCATATGGCAATTCTATACTTAGTTTCCTGAGGAACCGCCAAAATGCCTTCCAAGGAGGTTGTATCATTTTACATTCCCACCAACGGTGGATAAGTGTGCCTCTTTCTCCACATCCTCTCTAACACTTGTTTTCTGATTCTTTGATAATGGCCATTCTAGTCAGTGTCAGATGATAACTCATTGTAGTTTTAATTTGCATTTCCCTAATAGCCAGTGAAGTTGAGCATCTTTCCATGTGCCTTTTAGCCATTTGTATTTCCTCTTCTCAGAAGTGTCTGTTCATGTCTTTTACCTGTTTTTCAATTGGGTTGTTTGTCTTTTTGTTGTTGAGTTGAAGAATCTCTTTATATATTGTGTATAAGAAATCCTTGTTTGATATGTGGTTTCCAAATATTGTCACCCATTACATAGGCTGCCTTTTTACTTTCTTAACAAAGTTCTTTGATGTGCAAAAGTGTTTAATTTTGAGGCGATCCCATTTATCTTTTTTTTTTTTTTCAATGCTCATGCTTTGGGTCAGTGATGGCACTGACTTTGCTACATCCCATGAATTTTGATATATTGTTTTCACTTTCATTTGCCTCAAGATATTTACTGATTTCTCTTGTAATTTCTTCCTTGACCCACTTGTTTAAGAGTGCATTGTTTAAGAGTGTGTTGTTAAGCCTCTATATATTTGTGAATTTTCAGGCCTTCTGCCTGTTATTGATTTCTGACTTCATTCCATTATGATCTGAGAAAGTGTTTTGTATAATGTGGGTGCAAGGTCTAGGAAACCACCTCACAAATTTTAAAAGATATTTCCCTACATTTTTTTTCTCAAACTTTTATGGTCTTAGCGCTAATACTTAGGTCTTTGATCCATTTTAAGTTAATTTTTGTATACAGTGCGAGATATGGATCCTCTTTCATTCTTTTGCATATGGAATATCCAGTTCTCCAAGCACCATTCATAGAAGAGGCTGCTCTGTCCCAGGTGGTTTGGCTTGAACAACTTATCAAAGATGATTGTCCACAGATGAGAGGGCATGTGTCTGAACACACTACTCAATTCCTTTGGTCAGCATATCTACCTTTATGCCAGTACCATGATGCTTTGACCAGTGTAGCTTCATAACATGCTTTAACATCAGATAGTATGAGACCTCCCACTTCATTTTTCTTTCTCAACAAACTTTTAGCTATTTGGGGCACTCTTCCCTTCTAAATAAATTTGGTTATTGATTTTCCTACTTCTGCAAAGTTTTTGGGATTTCAATTGATATTGCATTGAATCTATAAATCAACTTGGACAGAACTGACATCTTAACTGTATTTGGTCTTCCCATCTATGAACACGATATGCCCTTCCATTTATTTAGGTCTTCCATGAGTTCTTTTAGCAATTTCTTGTAGTTTTCCATGTATAGGTCTTTTGTATCCTTAGTTAAACTTATTCCTAAATATTTTATTCTTTTGGTTGCTATTGTAAATGCAGTTTTTTACTTGATTTACTCCTCAGATTGCTCATTACTAGTGTATAGAAACACTGATGATTTGTGGGTGTTGATCTTGTACCCTGCTACTTTGCTGTACTCATTTATTAGCTCTAGAAGCTTTGCTGTCGATATTTTTGGGATTTTTGACATATGGTATCATGTCATCTGCAAACAGTGAGAATTTTATTCCTTCCTTTCCAATTTTGATGCCTTTTATTTCTTTTTCTTGACTGATTGGTCTGTCTAGAACTTCCAGCACAATGTTGAATAACAATGTGTTGTCTTGTTCCTGGTTTTACAGGGAAAACTTTCTGTCTTTCCCCATTGAGTATGCTGCTAGCTTTGGGTTTTTCATATATTTTCTTTATTATGTTGGGTAAGTTCCCTTATATTCCTATCCCTCGAAGTGTTTTCATCAAGAAAGGATGTTGATTGGCAAACGATGTTGCATACTTATGAACAAAGATTGCGCTGCTACAAAAAGGAATGAAGTCATGAGGCGTACAATGAATGATGTGAATGAACATGTAGGACATTTGGTGAGGCAAAATAAGCCAAAAACAAAAGAACAGCAATGGTATGGTCTCCTTTAGAAAATGCTTGTAAGGAAACAGGGGCCAGGCAGTTCATGGTGGCTCTGCAGGCAGAGTTCTTACATGCCATGCTGGAGACCCGGGTTTGATTCCCCGTGCCTGTCCATGAAAAAAAAAAAAAAAGAAGAAGAAGAATACAGGGGCCTAGCTTGTAAGCTTTTATAGTGGACATATTAAGTCCAGAGTGATAATTATTATTTCTGGATTTTGAGAGGCTGTTATGTATATATATATATATAACCTGATATTTAGAGATAAGAACGAAGCCAATCAGGTTTGGGTCAAAGTAATTCAAAACACAGGGGTAAGGAAGACAGTGTCTATCTCTTTGAGACCAAAGGAAGAAAGGTTTATTTGGTTTGGAACTGAAATTTTCTGTGGCACATAATCTAACTCAAACTCTGTAGCTCATTTGAACAACTGAAACACAGAATGCCCAGAATGAGAAAGAGGTCCTTTAATCCTGTTCCCCACTATGTGGGAAACAACCCCCAACCCCCAACCAGGACCATTCCAGCCAATCCTAAAGAACACCTAGGGCAATATATAAGATTCCACAAGGGATCCATGCACCAGAGTAACTTTCCAGAAACCTACAACCTCCAGATGGGTCCCCGGACCATATAAATCCTGAAAGCTAGAGGACCCAGCATCTCCAGAACATCACATAGTTCTATCTCCCTACCCCATATTAGTGACAGACCCTTCTAACATGGAAAAATTAAAATAGCCATAACCCAAACACCCCTAAAGAGAGGGATGGAAAGATCAAAGGTGATGGTGGAGTTATACAGAGAAGATAGCATTTAACAAATGGATACAAACACTGAATCATTAAATTAATATCTCTTTTGGTCTCCAGTATCTTAGAGCAGCTAGAAGCAAAAATCTGAATTTGTGGAATTGTAACCCATGTCAAACTCTGAAATATGTTCTACAACTAATTGTTAGTGCTGTGCTTTAAAATTTATTGCTTTTTTGTATATATGTTATTTTTCACACAAAAAAAGAAAGAGGATGAGGGAGAAGATGGCGGCTTAGTAAGATGCGCGGGTCTTAGTTCCTCCTCCAGAAAAGCAACTAAAGAAACAGAAACAATACGAAACAGCTCCCGGAGTCACGACAGAGACCAAAAAGACAGCGTACCCCATTCTGGAACAGCTGAACGGGCAGGGAGAATCCGCTGCGGTGACATACCCGAGGGGCGCACGTTTTCCCAGCCGGGGTGGCTGGCGACTGGGGTCCCCTCCACGCACGTGGCTCCCCGGTCTGACTGGGAACGTTGGATAGCGGGGCCCTCCCGTCACGCTTGGCGTCTCGGGCCAGCTGGGCAATTTGGACCGGCACTCCCCCAAGCCGCGGCCAGCGACCCCCGCCTCCATGCACGGTTTCCCGGGCCGACTGCCCCGCAGACAGACGACCGCCACGAGCGCCACCTACTGGGCAGGAAAAGAAAAACAGAGCCCAGAGATTCCACAGAAAAACCTTTCAACCAGCTGGGTCCCACACCCAGGGAAATCTGATCAAATGCCCAGACAACAGCAGAAAATAATGGATGACGCTCGGAAAACTGAAGATATGGCCCAGTCAAAGGAACAAACCAATAGTTCAAATGAGATACAAGAGCTGAGACAACTAATGCTGAATATACGAACAGAAATGGAAAAACTCTTCAAAAACCAAATCAATAAATTGAGGGAGGACATGAAGAAGACATGGGCTGAACAAAAAGAAGAAATAGAAAATCTGAAAAAACAAATCACAGAACTTATGGGAGTGAAGGACAAAGAAGAAAAAATGGAAAAAACAATGGATACCTACAATGGTAGATCTAAAGAGACAGAAGCTACAGTTAGTGAACTGGAGGATGGAACATCTGAATTCCAAAAAGAAACAGAAACTATAGGGAAAAGAATGGAAAAACTTGAGCAGGGAATCAGGGAACTGAATGACAATATGAAGCGCACAAATATACGTGTTGTGGGTGTCCCAGAAGGAGAAGAGAAGGGAAAAGGAGGAAAAAAACTAATGGAAGAAATTATCACTGAAAATTTCCCAACTCTTATGAAAGACCTAAATATACAGATCCAAGAAGTGCAGCGCACCCCAAAGAGAATAGACCCAAATAGGCATTCTCCAAGACATTTACTAGTTAGAATGTCAGAGGTCAAAGAGAAAGAGAGGATCTTGAAAGCAGCAAGAGAAAAACAATCTGTCACATACAAGGGAAACCCAATAAAACTATGTGTAGATTTCTCAGCAGAAACCATGGAAGCTAGAAGACAGTGGGATGATATATTTAAATTACTAAAAGAGAAAAACTGCCAACCAAGACTCCTATATCCAGCAAAATTGTCCTTCAAAAATGAAGGAGAAATTAAAACATTTATAGACAAAAAGTCACTGAGAGAATTTGTGACCAAGAGACCAGCTCTGCAAGAAATACTTAAGGGAGCACTAGAGTCAGATACGAAAAGACAGAAGAGAGAGGTATGGAGTAAAGTGTAGAAAGAAGGAAAATCAGATATGATATATATAATACAAAAGCCAAAATGGTAGAGGAAAATATTATCCAAACAGTAATAACACTAAAAGTTAATGGACTGAATTTCCCAATCAAAAGACATAGAATGGCAGAATGGATTACGACCCAGCAATACCACTGCTAGGTATCTACTCAAAGGACTTAAGGGCAAAGACACAGACGGACATTTGCACACCAGTGCAGCATTATCTACAATTGCAAAGAGATGGAAACAGCCAAAATGTCCATCAACAGACGAGTGGCTAAACAAACTGTGGCATATACCTACGATGGAATATTATGCAGCTTTAAGACAGACTAAACTTATGAAGCATGTAATAACATGGATGGACCTAGAGAACATTATGCTGAGTGAGTCTAGCCCAAACTAAAGGACAAATACTGTATGGTCCCACTGATGTGAACCGACATTCGAGAATCAGCTTGGAATATATCATTGGTAACAGAGACCAGCAGGAGTTAGAAACAGGGTAAGATAATGGGTAATTGGAGCTGAAGGGATACAGACTGTGCAACAGGACTAGATACAAAAACTCAAAAATGGACAGCACAATAATACCTAAGTGTAATGTAACTATGTTGGAACACTGAATGAAGCTGCACCTGAAATATGGTTTTTTGTTTGTTTGTTTGTGTGTTTGTATCTTTTGTTTTTGTTTTTTCTTTTTCCTTTATATATATATATTTTTTTATTAGTATTATTATTTTAATTCTCTTCTCTATATTAACATTCTATATATCTTTTTCTGCTGTTTTGCTAGTTCTTTTCCTAAATCGATGCAAATGTACTAAGAAATGATGATCATACATCTATGTGATGATACTAAGAATTACTGAGTGCATGTGTAGAATGGAATGATTTCTAAATGTTGTGTTAATTTCTTTTCTTTTTTTTGATTAATAAAAAAAATTAAAAAAAAAAAGAAAGAAAAAACTCTGTTGTGATAAGAAAAAATATTTAAGCCTTCTAGCCTCCTATATTCTGGAGAAGCTAGAAGGAAAAATCTGAGAGGATTATATGGTATCCCATGACAAACTCTGGGGTCTGTCCTGTAACTACTTGTTGAAGAGTACTTTGAAAACTATTGCTTTTTAATTCCTTTGCTTTCTATATATGTTATACTATACAGTAAAAAAGTTAAAAAAAAAGATGTTGGATTTTGTCAAATGATTTTTCTGCATCATCAAGATGGTCATGTAGTTTTTCCACTTTTATTTATTGATATGGTGCATTACATTAATTGATTTTCTTATGTTGAACCAGCCTTGCATACCTGGAATAAATCCTACTTGGTTGTGACACATAATTCATTTAATGTGCTACTGGATTCGATATGCAAGTATTTTGTTGATTTTTGCATCTATATTTATTAGAGAGATTGGTCTGTAATTTTTTTTCTTGTAGTATCTTTGGCTTTGGTATTAGGGTGATATTGGCTCCTAGAATGAGTTAGATAGCTTTCCCTTCTCCAACTTTTTTGAAGAGTTTGAGCAGGATTGGTACTAATTCTTTTTTGAATGCTTGGTAGAATTCACATGTGAAGCCATCAGGTTCTGGGCTTTTCTTTTTAGGGAGCTTCTTAATGATTGATTCAATTTATTTACTTGTGATTGGTTTGTTGAGGTCGTCTATTTCTTCTTGAGTCAATGTTGATTATTCATGTCTTTCTAGGAAGTTGTCCATTTCATTCATCTATGTTGTCTAATTTATTAGCATATAGTTGCTCATAGTATTCTCTCATTATCTCCTTTATTTCTGCACGGTCAGTGGTCATGTTTCCTTTTTCATTTCTGATTTTATTTTCTCACATCTTCTCTCTTTTTCTTTTTTGTCAACCTAACTAAGGGTCCATCAATTTTATTGATTTTCTCAAAGAACCAGCTTCTGGTTTCGTTGATTTTCTCAATTGTTTTAATGTTCTCGATTTCATTTATTTTTTCTCTAATCTTTGTTATTTCTTTCCTCTTGTTTGCTTTGGGGCTAGTTTGCTGTTTTATCTCTAGTTCTTCCAAGTGAACAGTTAATTCGCGATTTTTGCTCTTTCTTTTTTTTTTTAACAGGCATTTAAGGCAATAAATTTCACTCTTAGCACTGCCTTTGCTGCATCCCATGAATTTCGATATATTTTGTTTTCATATTCATTTGCCTCAAGATATTTATTGATTTATTTTGTAATTTCTTCCTTGACTCACTGGTTGTTTAAGAGTGTGTTGTTTTGCCTCCATAAAGCTGTGAATTTTTGGCCCTCTGCCTATTGTTGATTTCCAACTTCATTCCATTATTATCTGAGAAAAAATTTTATATGATTTCAATCTTTTTAAGTTTATTGTGACTTGTCCTGTGAACCAGCATATGATCTACCCTTGAGAATGACCCAGGAGCCCTTGAGAAAAATATATACCTGTTGTTGTGGGGTGTAATATTCTCAAATGTCTGTTAAGTCTAGTTCATTTATCACATTATTTGAATTCTCTGTTTTTTTTTTTTTTGATCCTCTGTCTAGATGTTCTATCCTCTAACTGTTATGGTAGAGGTGTCTATTTCTACCATCACTCTTGTCAATTGTGCTGGTTTGAAAGGATTTATGTACTCTATAAAAGCCATGTTTTAATCCTAATCCCATTTTGTAAAGACAGCCATTTCTTCTAATCCCTATTCAGTACTATAAATTGAAAACTTTAACTAGATTATCTCCATGGAGATGTGACTAAATCAAGTGTGGGTATTAACTTGATTAGGTGGAGATGTGCCTCCACTCATTCCTGGTGGGTCTTGATTAGTTTACTGGAATCCTTTAAAAGAGGAAGCATTTTGGAGAAAGCTTCAGAACACTGTAGAACCACAAAGCAGAGAGCCCACCAGCCAGTGAGTTTAGGAGATGAAGAAGGAAAATGCCTCCTCAGGAGCTTCACAAAACAAGAGGTCTGGAGAGAAAGCTAGCAGATGCCACCATGTTCACCATGTGCTTTGCCTTTACACTTGAGAGAGAAACTCTGAACTTCATTGGCCTTCTTGAGTCAATGTATCTTTTCCTGAATGCCTTAGATTGGACATTTCTATAGACTTGCTTTAATTGGGACATTTTCATGGCCTTAGAACTGTAAACTTGTATCTTATTAAATTCTTTTTAAAAGCCATTCATTTCTGGTATATTGCATTCCACTGGCTAGCAAACTAGAACATCTGTGTTGGCCTCATGTACTTTGGAGCCCTCTGACTTGGTGCATAAATGTTTATGATTGCTATGTCTTCTTTGTTGAATTGTTCCTTTTATTAACACATAGTGTCCTTCTTTGTCTCTTTTAATTGTCTTATATTTGAAGTCTAATTTGTCATGTATTAGTATAGCTACTCTTGCTCTTTCGTGATTGTTGTTTTCATGAAATATTTTTTCCCAACCTTTCATTTTCAACATATTTTAGTCTCTTGTAAACAGCATATAGATAGGTCCTGTTTTTTAACCCATTCTGCCAGTCTATGTCTTTTGATTGAAGAGTTTAATCCATTAACATTTAATGCTATTACTGTAAAGGTATACTTTCTTCTACCATTTTGTCTTTTGGATTTTATATGATATCTAATTTTCCCCTCTTTTTATCTTTACTGGTAGTCTTCATTTCTACATTCTTCTCCACACCTCTCTCTCCTGCTTTTTATCTTAGTGTTCTCTTTAGTATTTCTTGCAGAACCAGTCTCTGTTACAAATTCTCTCAGTAATTGTTTGTCTGAAAATATTTCAACCTCCCCCTCATTTTTGAAGGACAGTTTTGCTGGATATAGAATTCTTGATTGGGAGTTTTTCTGTTTTAGAATCTTAAATATATCATGCCACTATCTTCTCACCTCCATGGTTTATGCTGAGAAATCCATATGTAGTTTTGGGCTTCCCTGGTATTTGATGGGTTGCTTTTCTCTTGCTGATTTCAAAATTCTCTCTTTCTCTTTAACATTTGACAATCTGATTAGTAAGTGTCTTGGAGTATGTCTATTTGGATCTATTCTGTTTGAGGTATGCTGCACTTCTTGGATCTGTAATTTTATGTCTTTCAGAAGAGATGGGAAATTTTCAGTGATTATTTCCTCCGTTAGTCTTTCTCTTCCCTTTCCCTTCTCTTCTCCTTCTGGGAAACCCAAAACATATATATATCCCCTACATGGGACATGACTCCCAGGGGTGTAAATCTCCCTGGTTACATGGGACAGAAATCCTTGGATGAGCTGGGACCCAGCATCAAGGGATTGAGAAAAGCTTCTTGACCAAAAAGGGGAAGAGAGAAATGAGACAAAATAAAGTGTCAGTGACTGAGAGATTTCAAACAGAATCAAGGGATTATCCTGGAGGTTATACTTGTGCATTATATAGATATCCCTTTTAGTTTATGGTGTATTGGAGTGGCTAGAGGGAAGTACCTGAAACTATAGAGCTGTGTTCCAGTAGCCATGTTTTTTGAAGATGATTGTATTATGATATAGCTTTTACAATGTGACTGTGTGAATGTGAAAACCTTGTATCTGATGCTCCTTTTATCTAGGGTATGGAAAGATGAGTAAAAAATATGGATAAAAAATAAATAATAGGGGGAACAAGGGTTAAAATAAATTGGGTGGATGGAAATACTAGTGGTCAATGATAGGTATAGATTATGGTTTGTATGAGTTTTTTCCTTTTGCTTTCTTTTTCTGGAGTGATCCAATGTTCAAAAAACTGATCATGGTGAGGAATAAATGTATGTAATAATATTGTGGCCATTGTTTGTACACCATGTATAGACTATTTGTATGTCAAGAATGTTTGTATGGGATATAAAAACTCAGAAATGGACAGCACAATACTACCCAATTGTAATGCAATTATGTTAAAACACTGAATGAAGCTGCATGTGAGGTATAGGTTTTTTGTTTTTGTTTTTTTTGTTTTTTTTTCTTTTATTATTGTTTTAATTCTTATTCTGTTGTCTTTTTATTTCTTTTTCTAAATCGATGCAAATGTACTAAGAAATGATGAATATGCAACTATGTGATGTTATTAAGAATTACTGATTGTACATGTAGATTGGAATGATTTCTAATTGTTTTGTTAATTCTTTTTTTAATTAATAAAAAAAAAGAATGTTTGTATGTTTGTTTGTTACAGTTTTACAGTAAAAATATTTTTTAAAAAAGATTATGACATGGGACTGAAGAGTTGATGTGCCTCTGAGGTAGGACAGTGAAGGCATGCTGCTGGCCTTGTCAGCTGAACACAAACTGTTTCTGGTGGTTCTTACTAACAGAAATTTAGAAAAAAAAGCATTTCTCAGATAAGTAACTGCATACAAGTTACCAGGAGATGTGTTGACTTGGTCCAGCAGTGATACATCTTCAACAGCAACTGCAGTTGAAGTCATCACCTGGTTAAGTTTATGATAATCCACTTGTTCTAGTTTGCTAGCTGCCGGAATGCAACACGCCAGAGATGGATTGGTTTATAATAAAAGGAGATTTATTTTGTCAATTCTTCAGAGGAAAGGCAGTTAACTTTCCACTGAGGTTCTTTCTTATGTGGGAAGGTGCAGGATGGTCTCTGCCAGCCTTCTCTCCAGGCCCCTGGGTTCCAACAACTTTCCCCGGGGTGACTTCTCTCTGTATCTCCAAAGGCCTGGGCTGAGCTGCAAGTGCTGAGATGAGGAATGCTGAGCTGCTTGGGCTGTGCTACATTGTGCACTCTCATTTACACACCAGCCAGTTAAGTCAAACGTCATTCATTGCAGCAGGCACGCCTCCTAGCCGACTGCAGATGTAATCAGCAACAGATGAGGTTCACGTACCATTGGCTCAAGTCCGCAGCAACAGAACTAGGTGTCTTCACCTGGCCAAGTTGACAACTGAATCTAAGTACCACACCACTGTTTTCTGCACAGGCCAAATAGGAGAATTGAATGGGTATGAGGTGGGAATCACAACTTTCACATTCTTCAAGTTCTTAAGAGTGATTCTAATCTCTGCAATCCCACCAAGAATCTGGTTGCTTTTGATTTAGTATTTTGCTCAGTATGGACCCTTCTAGGGGCTTCCACTTGGCCTTTTCTATTGTTTCAGTTTGTTAAGTTGCCAGAAATGAAACAGCTTTTAAAAAGGGAATTTAATAAATTACAGGTTTACAGCTTTAGTGCTGAGAGCATATCCAAACTAAGGCATCAACAAGAGGTTACCTTCCCTCAAGAAAGGATGATGCCATCCAGAACAACTCTCAGTTGGGAAGTGTGTGGCTGCCATTTGCTGGTCCTTTGCTCCTGGACTCAGTTGCTTTCAGCCTCTGTTGCTTTCAGCCTCTGTTCCTCTGGGTATTTCTCACTTTGTTTCTCTGGTGCTGACTTTCATCTCTTGGCTTCCTGTGCCCCTCTCCAGGTTGTGGCTTGCTTAACATCTCGTGGGAAGGAACATAGTGGTGTCTGCTGGGCTACAAGCATCTCCAAACACTTGTGTCTCTATTCTGAGCTCTCTCTAAAATGTTTCCTCTTTAAGGATCCAGTAAACTAATCAAGACCCACCTGGAATGGGAGTCACATTACACTCACAATTGGATGTGTCCCATCTAAAAGAAATGGCTGCTCCCATAAGATTGGATCCAGATCAGAAATGGCTTTTTTGGGGTATATAATATTTTCAAACCTGCACACCTACCATAATAGCCCTCACTCCATGAGTCAGGGAACCAGTGTGTAAATTTTGCCAATTGCTCTCTATGTCTATTCCACTTATGCATGTTGGAACTGGGGAAATAACCACAGAATGGGTCTGGAGACCCACTGGACCCACTGTCAGATGGACCTGAGCTAAATCTCCATTGATCACCTGACCCTCATAAGCTTCTACTCTAACTGGTGGACAAGAATGACATTTTGGGGCTTCTGGAATTAGTGTAAATTCTGAGCCAGTGTCTAGTAATCCCTGAAATATCTGATTTGGTCATTTCCTCTTCCCCAGTGCACAGTTACCTTCATAAAAGGCTGTAGGTCTCCTTGGGGAAAGCTGGGAGAAAGGTTACAGTGTAAATTTTGGGCACTGTAACAGGGTCCTACCCAAGGTTATCTGGCCTTCCCCTCATTCAAGGGGCTCTAGGTCTGTAAACTTTCTCAAATCTGGGAATTGATTAAGGGGTCCTGACTCTCTGTTTTTGTAATTCAAATTAGTCTTTTGTTCACTTGACCTAGAACTCTTCTGCTTAAACAGCACAAACAAGAATTTAGTAGACTGCCATCTATTTTATTTCTAGGTACCCCATGATCTACTAGCCAATGCCACATATCTCTGCAAGTCAGATTAGTTTGATTGCTGATTTGCATCTGCTGTCCATTGCAGTGGCCACGCCTACCTTGTCTATGGCGATTAACTATTGCCACATGGTGTGCTGGTTTGAAACTATTATTTACTCCAGAAAAGCCATGTTTTAATCCTGACCCGATCTTGTAGTAGCAACCTTTCTTTTAATTCTGGTTCAATACCGTAGGTTGGAATTTTTTATTAGATTTTCTCCATGGAGATATGACACACTCAATTATGGGTGTGACCTTTCATTAGAGGGAGATTTGGCTCCACCCATTCCAGGTGGGCCTTGATTAATTTACTGGAATCCTTTAAAAGAGGAAACATTTTGAAGAGAGTCATAAATGACAGAAGCCTCAGAGCTGACAAAAACTTCACAGCAGAGCTGACACTGATAGAGACACATGGAGAAGAGCAACACAGATATTTGGAGATGCTTGGAGTCCAGCAGGCATTGCCATAAGATGTTAAGCAAGCCAGAACCTGGAGAGAGTCAAGAGAAGTCGAGAGATGAAGCCAGTCCTGGAAAAATGAAGTGAGGAACCTCCACAGGAACAGAGGCTGAAATCAAACGAGTCCAGGAGCAAGAGACCAGCAGAATCCAGCCATGTGACTACCCAGCTGACAGAGGCATTCCTGACCCATCGGCCTTTCTTAAGTGAAGATAACCTCTTACTGGTGCCTTAATTTGGACGCTTTCACTTCCTTAGAACTGTAAACTTGTAACTTATTAAATTCCCCCTTTGAAGAGCCATTCCAGTTCTCATGTATTGCATTCCAATAGCTTACAAACTAACACACATGGCTTCTGTCAACTCGGGATCTGATCATCCCTATTGTGTTTAAAGATTCCAGCTCAGTGACAGCAGTTCCCACAAGAATATCCGACTCTTCTAGTTTGCTAGCTGCTGGAATGCCATATACCAAAAATGGAATGGCTTTTAAAAAGAGGAATTTAAGTTGCTTGTTTACAGTTCTAAGGCCATGAAAAGGTCCCGATTAAAGCAAGTTTATGAAAATGTCCAAATTAAGGCACTGATAAGAGGTTACCTTCACTCAAGAAAGGCTGATGAAGTTCAGGGTTTCTCTCTCAACTGGAAAGGCACGTCGTGAACATAAGATGTCTGCGAGCTTTCTCTCCAGCTTCTTATTTTCTGAACCACCCCTGGGGACCTTTTCCTTCTTCACAGCCAAAGGTCTCTGGCTGTGTGGGCTCTGTGATCCCCATGGCTGTCGTCACTCACGGCTCTGTGGCTCTCTCTAAAATGCTTCCTCTTTTTAGGATTCCAGTGAACTAATGAAGACCCATCCAGAATGGTTAATAACCACAATTATGCAAGTCACATCTCCATAGAGGTTAATAACCACAATTATGCAAGTCACATTTCCATAGAGATAATCTAATCAAGCGATTCTAGCCTACATTATTGAATAGAGATTAAAAGAAATGGTTGCTCCCACAAGATTGAATCAGGATTAAAACATGGCTTTTCTAGGGCACATAATCCTTTCAAACCCACACACTGACCTACAGAAAAGGGTGACGAGAGAGCTCTTTAGGGATAATGGAGCTAGTCTCACAAATTTATTCCTCAAAGTCCTGGTGAAAGGTGTGTCCTCTGGACATTCCTGGGCCGTGTGAGCAGGTCTTCCATGATAAATCCGCTCTAACATTCCAATCTCTCTAAGCCTTTGGATCCCCTCTTCTACATTATGCCAGGGCAGTTCTGGCATTTAGACCTCAGGTAATGTCAGCCACCTTTTGATCCATGTTTTAGCCAACCATCCAAACAAACTATTAACACCATTTCTAACCCATTGAGCTACAACATTGAATGCAGAATGTTTCTCGGGGCCTGTTAGAAGTTTAGTCTAGTTATAGGTCTTGAAGGAAAGAGAGGTGGTGGGAATGGGTCAGGAAAAGAAATAGAAATCTCTTTCAAGACAATTACCTTAGGGCATTCCCTTGCAGTTTCGTCTGGTGAAACAGGATTAATCTCTCCAGACAGAAGAGTGAGGGCTGTTTCCCAAGGGAAGGTAGTTATTGGTTTAGCAGGCACTGAAGGGTTAATAATCTCTTTAGGTGGAGGTTGGATGGCAGACTCTTCTGGGTGGACTAGAGGTTTGGAAGCTGTTTCCTCAAGCCAGGCTGGAGGTTGGAAAGCTCTTTCCTCAGAGCAGGCCAGATATACGGTTTCCTCAGGATAGACTGGAGGTGGAGGGGAGGGGGGAGCTGTTTCTTCAGGACAGACCATTACAGGTCTATCTAGCAAAGACTCAGCTGAATGCAGGGTTTCCATGTCCCCACTGCCATTATTTTCAACCCATATGCTCCACCAGCAAGTTTCAAGATCTCATTCTTTTCCAATCGAGGCCCTTACTTTAACATCAGACATCCTGCAAGTTTGAGATTTAGTTTATGTTGTAAATCTGCTACTTGCACAATGAGGCTCTGTGTCTGGTTTTCAGTATCTCAAATCAGTGACCACAGAAAATAAATTTTCTTTCAAGGCACACATGGAGCCTTTTATATCTTTTATACTGTGCTTAAGTTGCAAATTTGAAGTTTTCAGCTCATCCCTTTCCCTCATAACTGTATCCAACATATCTAACAACAACCAGCCAAGGTCATTATGTTTCTTAACTGTGCAGAAACTCTGTGAAGGTGTCAAAACACTCTCACCCAGAGCCTTGCCTCATATAAGCGTACCCTTCATGACATTATACTTATCTCTATTGGCAACTCATACCATGGACTGTCAGTACCATCTTGATTATTAGAAACAGAGTCATTAGTGCCTTTGAGTCTAATCAGAGTAGAAAACCAATTGTAAAAACCCATTTTTAAAACTCTGTTTCTTAAGAACCATTTTGGTATTAAGCTATATTAGTCAGGGTTCTTCAGAGAAATAGACCAACAGGAGATATTTGTAAATATGATATTTATAAAAGTGTCTCATGCAACCATGGGATTGTAAGAGTCCAAAATTCACAGGGCAGGGTGTGAAGCTGGAAACTCCGATGAAGGGTCACAATGAACTCCGCAGGAGAGGTTGGCTGGCTGAAGAAGCAATGAAAATTCTCTTGTCTCCCTTAAAAAGCTTCAACCCATTGAATCAGACCCCACTGATTGAATTATCTCATTGCTGGAGACATGCCCTTGGTTGATCGTAGATGTAATCAGCCATAGCTACATTCCACTGATTGATGATTTCATAAACCAGCCACAAAATACCCTTGCAGTAACGTTTAGGCCACTGCTTGACTGACCAGACAACTGGGCACCATCACCTGGCCAAGTTGACCCCAGAACCTAACCATCACAGAAGGGAACTGTTAAAAGAATTTTGAAAACACTGTACATTTCTTTTCTGTACAAGCCAGAATTATTTCTCTGTAACTTATTGTTCAAATTGGCATTGCTTCTGACTTGATGGATTGATAACATGGTATAATAATTAAACAGTTTGAAACTATTATTTTCTACACACATTTTAAAGTCATGTACTAGGTGAAACATACAATAAAACTACCTACTAAGTTTGGAGAAGTTTAGGTCTTTTAAGAAAAAAATATTGTCATTAATTACACCTACGATAAAAGTGCTTATTTTAATTTACATAGATAAAGCTGCGATTGGTGGAAATGATAAATATTTATAATGCTAACATTGTGAATGCTTTGGATTTAAGAGAACAAACATTTTACAAAAATCACTTTGTGAGGATTATAAATTTAATTATTGTGCTGAAAATGAAATATTACTCTTTTTTTACAGCATGTCACAGATGTAGGCTTGTATGCTTGTGTGACTTAATATTAGTCCACCCAACTTCTAAAAAGCTAATAGTTCTAATTGAACACAAAAAAGGGTCTTTTTTTTTTAAAACAAGCGTGTTCTTGCTTTTCTCCCAAGTATCATTGAAAGTAGAAATTTAATTTAAAGACATGATTATTTTAAGTGTCTTATAAACTATACTGCTTTTAATTTGCATAGTTACGTCTAATAATTCTCTTTTCGGATATATAAAGAATAAATATGCATGTATATATATAATATATATATTCACAGTATATGTTTAGTGTGAATTTTATTGTTGCAGATTTAAGGTTTGCATCTAAATGATGTCTATGAGATGGGTGAAAGTGTTGGCTTTTTTTCCTCAGCATTACTCTCTAACTGGTGAGGGTTAGGGAGCTAATTGTAGTTCAACTATTTATTTGGTTCTTTAAATGGAGGTATTAAATTGTCAGGTATTTCTCTCTTCACTCTTATGATTTAACACTTCCATGGGTTGTTGGATGCTAAAAGTGGACTAAATAATTTTGAAACTGATTCTGTATGGCACACAACACAGTAAGATCAAATGTCATTGATTTTTCACAGATTATTTGATCATTGTCTTACTGTGTGAAAACAAGAATCACACAAGTTCGTCACCTTGTACTTCAAAGAAAATGTGCATAAATTCATTGCAAAACCTGTCTTCATTTTCTCTCCTGATAATTAAGGTTTTCTTAATATCTAGGGCCTGTCTGTAGATCTATGTATTTCACTTTTGTCATATGTAGGGACTGGCATTCAAAATTGTGATTCATCTAAATGTTTTTCAGATGGATATTGGAGGAAGATGAGATCTTTCAAGTGATTATGGTTTGTTGTCTTATGAACTCAGTTTGTATGTGATCAAATGCATGCAGAATTTTGATATATATTTGATTCCTATAACTAAATTAGTCTGAGTATTGTTTTGTTTGTTTGTTTTTATTTTTTAGCTTGAGTATTGTTTTACATTCCTTTTTCCTTTTTAAATAACCAGGTTGGCTTTGTAGAAAGCTTAATAGTGAAATGTTGAAATCTTTAATAGTGTGAAGGAAAACAAGAAGGATATTGTATATAAAAGAAATGCCATTTCAGGTGGGCCACGGTGGCTCAGCAGGTAAGAATGCTTGCCTGCCATGCCCGAGGACCTGGGTTCGATTCCTGGTGCCTGCCCATGCAAAAAAAGAAAAAAGAAATGTCATTTCATTTACAGAAAAGATAAAACTCAAAAAGAAGTATATTGCCACTTGATGGGTTTTTGTAAATTCTTAATTACAATACAAAAATTTTTTCTAATTTTTAAAATTATTTATAATTTGGTTGCCATTTATTTAACTTTAGGCTGTTTTGGGTGTGTATTATGTACTCAGTGTGAGCTTCCAAAAAGAAAAACAGATATTTCGGGTTTCATTAGCTGAATTCATGACATTTTAGGAAGTTGAAGGGTTTTTTGTTTTCAGCAATAGTTGGGAGAAAATGTTCTTTTAAAATTTATCTGATTATTAAATAACATAAATTTTCTTTTTATAAGCTGAGAACATTTTATGAATCTTTGGAAAGACAGTTTCTGAAAGTGTGACTCAAATATCAACATGCTGTGTATAAAATGGTTTTCAATTTTATAGCACAAAACACTGAATAGTATATGAAAAAAATATATATATATCCAATCTATTTGATTTTTACCTTATTCAGGTGCCCTTGAGTGACATGTTTAAATGTTCGGGGGGTGGGAGTCGGAAGCAGTTATCTGACTTCTATTTTGTTCATTGCTTAGGTTTATTTCTCTTGTCAAAACTGGCCCCCACCCTCAAAAATGGTGTGATATATGCATATGCATAAAATGTTAAAATTGAGTGCATCCTTGTATTCATATTTTTGTTTTTTAACATTGCCGAGGTGCTATGGGAAATTAAAGTTAGCACAATTGGAAAAAAATGAAATTATTACAAAGGGGGAATAAAAAGAGTAGGTTGAACATTGCCTGTCTTCTCATCATACACTTTTCCATAAGAAGCAAGCCTCTTTTCTGTGCCTTGATTGTCATGCTCCTTTCTAAGTTTGGACTGGCTTCCAATATTTAATATTGTGAAATATTTCCAAGAGGTCTTTTAATGTGACATCTTCATCCTTTTTTTGTCACAGACACTATCCTCATTTATGTAATTAAGTTTGTCTTCAAAAAGTTGATCTGATTGCGTATCTAGAGTCTGTAATGGTGGCAGTGTTAACAACCCATGGTCAGCTATTTCTTCTATAACTCCATTTCCATTCAATTCGACTTTCACTCTCTTTGCTATCAATTTTCGCTTCTTTGCTACACTTTAATCTTTATTGGCAACTTTCTTTTTTCAATTGTCCATTTTCATAAACTTTTATGTAGGTTTATTTCTAGGATACAAGGAGGCAATGCATCTGCCTTCCTAGGTGTCTGTGTGTGAATCAAATCACAGATGCACAGTGACCAGTCACTGAATGGCTTAGAATGAAGTGACATAATTGGTCCCTGATTATGATGTGCATCTATTATTAGGTAGTGATTTGTGGACTTAAAATTAGAAACCAAATTTGTTCTTTATGCAAGTTCTCACAGTTAATATACCATGCTAAGTGAAATTTGGAATATGTCGCGGGACTAATGTCATTTAACTATCTGGTGGTGTTATGGATGGAATCATCAATGTGATCCTATTTGACAATAGAATCTTAAAAGGTGTTGTTAGTTAAGGTAAAGACAAACTGGATTAAGATGGATCCTAATCCAACATGACTGATATCCTTATAGGGAGAGGAATTTGAGACACAGACAGAATGGGAGAACACCATATGATGACTGAGCAGTGATTGAAGCCCAAGAATTGCCAGCCACTGCCAGAAACCAGAGAGAGAGACATAAGGGAGAAGGCCATGGATTGCCAGCAAAACATCAAAAGCCGAAAGTAAATTATCTTTACTCTTTAGGTAAAGAGTAAAGGCATTAGGTCCTGCCCCCACCAAGATGATAAATTCTGGGTTCTGTCCCCCTACAGAAGCTTTGAAAAAACAGCAAAAAATGGCAGAAACATCTTTCTCAAAGTCACAGAAAACAATTAAAGGATTGTAATAACAGGATGAGGGCTGACTCAAGAAAAGGGGTAGGATCTCTTGGTGCCCTCGCTGATTTTATCCTGTTTGGAGTTCATTGAGCATCTTGGATGTGTATGTGAATGTCTTTCATTAGATTTGTGAATTTCAGCCATTATTTCCCCTTTCTCTCTTTCTTTGCTTTCTGAGACTCTCACAATACCTATATTGGTTCTCTTGATGGTGTCCCCGGGTTTCTCAGGCTTTTTTCACTTTTCTCCATTCTTCTTTCTGCTCCTCAGACTGGATGATTCAGTTATCTTAAAAATCACTGATTCTTCTGTTAGCTCTAATCTGCTGTTAACCCCCTCCAGAGAATTTTTAATTTCTGTTACTATGGTCTTCAGCTCTGCTTGGTTCCTTTTCATAATTTCCATCTCTCTTTGATATTTTCTTTGTGTTCATCTATGGTTTTCCTGATTTCATTTAGTTCTTTGTTCATGTTTTCCTTTAGGTTTTTGGAAACTTAGAAGGTTCTAAGTATTTCTAAGAGCATACTTAGAACCTTCCCAATCTTTGTCTGGAATGTCCCATGTCTCATCCTCCTCACTTGTGCTTTCCAATGTTTTAATCTTCTCTTTTGCCTGGGTCATCACTTCCTGTATCTTTGTAGGTTTTATAATCTTTTGTTGAAATCTAGACATTTTGATATTTCAGTGTATCTGGAATTTAGATTCTATGGTTTCTGTTCTTTTAGCTTATATCCAGCTAGTATTATAACAGAGTTTACTTGAGTGCAAGGAGTTAACAACAAAAAAAAAGAAGGGCAAAAAGAGAACTCCCTTCCCAGTCTTTGCAGATTGGTCTGTGAGAGTGCTCTCCCTTAGAGTTTATCCATTCAATACGTTTATAGAATAGCTCCAGGCCAAAGTGTAGGGCTACCCTAATCCTTTCTGTGCATGTGTCTTGTCTTAGGAATGCACATTTGGCCCTGGGAACTCCTCCCTTTACATAGAAATGAATGTCCCCTCTTCCCTAGAAAATAGTTTTCTCAGAGTCCTGGGTACTGTACTGTTTGATCTATATCCAGCAGTCCCTTGCCCCAGGCAACCCTTGATTGCTCTCCCGTATAAGGGAGTCTCTCAGGTCGCCACCGGACAGATTGTGTCTAACATCCATGCTCCATGCTCCAGGGTTACTCCACTCCCTCTGGAACAGGGACCAGGAATCCACACTGAAAGCATGGACCAGCTTTTTGCAGAGATTGGGGAAGGGACCAGCCAGGGCACCACAAGATAGTACCACTTTTTTTTCCCAGCGTTTTTATTGTATAACATAACATATATACAAAGCAAAGAAAGAAAAAAGCAATAGTTTTCAAAGCACTCTTCAACAAGTCAGGACAGATCCCAGAATTTGTCATGGGCTACCATACGATTATCTCAGATTTTTCCTTCTGGCTGTTCCAGAACATTGGAGGCTAGAAGGAATACACATTTTTTTTATCATCACAATCGACCTTTTCTCTTTTTTGTGAGAAATAACATATATACTAATAAACAATAAATTTCAAAGCACAGGACAGCAATTAGTTGTAGACCAGATTTCAGAGTTTGGTATGGGTTACAATTCCACAATTTTAGGTTTTTACTGCTAGCTGCTCGAAGATACTGGAGACTAAAAGAAATATCAATATAATGATTCAGCAATCATATTCATTTGTCTCTGTATAACTCCATCATCACCTTTGATCTTTCTGTCCTACTCTTTAGGGGTATTTGGGCTATGCCCATTCTAACTTTTTCATATTGGAAGGGGCTGTCAATAACTTGGGGTAGGGAGATGGAACTCTGATATTCTGGAAAGGTTGGCCCTCTAGGTGTCAGGACTTATCTGGACCAAGGACCCATCTGGAGGTTTTAGGTTTCTGGAAAGTTACCTAGTGTATGGGATGTTTGTAGAATCTTATATATTGCCTTAGATGTTCTTTAGTATTGGTTGGAGTGGTTTTAGTTAGAATTTGGTATGTTATGATAGGTAGCAATGTCTAACTAAAGCTTGTGTAAGAGTGACCTACAAAGTAGCCTCTCAACACTATTTGATCTCTCTCAGCCACTGATACCTTATTTGTTACACTTCTTTTCCCCCTTTTGGTCAGGATGGCATTGTTGGTCCCATGGTGCCAGGGCTGGACTCATCCCTGGGAGTCATCTCCCACACCGCCAGGGAGACTTTCACCCCTGGATGTCATGTCCCACGTAGTAAGGAGAGCCATGATTTCATTTACAGAGTTGGGCTTAGAGGGAGTAAGGCCACCTCTGAGAATACAAGAGGTCCTCCAGAAGTAACTGTTAGGCATACCTATAGGTAGACTAAGCTTCTCTGCTACATATATAAGCTTCACAAAAGCAAGCTTCAGGATCAAGGGCATGGCCTATTATTTAGGTGTCCCTAATGTATAACACATTATCAGGGGGTTCCCCAATGATAAAATTTAATGATTCCATATTTTTTCTTCCATCCCTCAAGGGACTTTGCAAATACTTTTTGGTAGTCTGTTTAATATATTCTAGGATGAAGATGCTACCACTTTTTTTTTTTTTTTTTTTGGCATGGGCAGGTGCAAACTCTGCCACTGTACTCTTGCCTGCCTAAGATGCTACCACTTTTAAGTAGCCTTTTTCTTAATTTAGTAGCCAACCTTCTTACTACACTCCTTTAACTGTTTTCTGGAGCTTTGAGAAGGATGTTTCTACCACTACTTGCTGGTTGTTCAAAGCTTCGGTGGGGATATGGAGCTCTGAAGTTTCTCACTCCATCAACTAGAGGGGTGAGACTTTTAGAATATATATATTTTTTGTGCATGGGTAGGCACCAGGAATCAAACCTGGGTCTCCAGTATGGCAGGTAAGAACTCTACCTGCAGAGCCACTGTGGCCCACCCTAGAATATATTTTTAAAGAAGTTCCTCCAATATTCCAGGGAGCTTATCTTCCTGGAGAATACTTTGAACAGAAAGGTTACTGGGATAAACTTTTGACCATAATCCTTTCCTTCCTTTATTATTCATTCTCAGTTACCCTCATCCTGAACTAGCATTTCTGATAGTATCAATGATTTACCTGGAGGCTGAGCCAGACCTTCATTCCTGAAGTGTTTGAGTTCCTGGTTACCATGTACTCCTCAGTCTAGGGTTACTGTACTTGTTCATTCCTCATCAAAATTGAACAAGGGACAACCAAGAAATGTCAAAATTGGACAAGGGACAACCAAGAAATGTCAAAATTGATCTGTTGGGCAGAAACATAGTCCTTTCTGTTCTCACTGCGTTAAGAGTAGCCCTACCTCTTCCTGATGATCAAGGGCAATTACTCCTGCCAGATGGAGATTATTTTCTTGTCACCTGATCCCTTGACACAGGGTATCTGAAGTTCCGAGGTAGTAGCCAAGGCCCATAATTCAATGGGACTCTCTTTATCTCCTGGAAGATTTCCTCCTTTGGAAACCAGTACATGTAAACTTCATAGCCCAGACCTGCATGGATGGGAAGCAGAAATTCTCAAAGTGGTTCACTAGGAGTGATGGTAAGCTAGTCTTGGAGACGCATCTTTTTCTTATTGGGTACAGAGCACCATATAAAGGTCTTTGGTCACAGAATACATTGCATCCTGGCGATGGTACCTCATACTCAGAAGGCATATTTTCCAAGCTGGTGCTTCCGTTGATCCAATTTTCTATCAAAACAGCAGCTTCTGGTTGGTGTAGTATATGATACAACTGGTTAATCCTATAACCATGCCCTCTTTTTTGTTTTCTTTTATAAAAAGTGGATTCTCTAGACCATTGCATCCTAGATCTATCACTCTGTAATCCTTTGGACAGTGATGCTGATTGAAACCCTGTTGGCAGGGAAAGCAAATGCTACCCATATCCAAACCCACATGAGTCTACTCCTGTCAGAATGAATTGCTGACCTTTCTAGGGTAAAAAGCATTCAATGTATTTAACTTACAACTGTGTGGCTTGGTCTCAAGGGTTGATGTCATAACAGGTACTCAGAATTGGTCTCTGTTGCTGGCAATTTGGACATTTGGCAATGTTGGTAGATAGATCAGACTTGGTAAGTGAGAGCCCATTCTTTTGGGTCCATGCATAATCTCTATCTCTGCTACCACAGACTCTCTGCTCATATGCCCATTATATCAGCGTTGGGTTAGCCTATGACTGAGGATGGCTAATGTTTTGTCTACTTAGTTGTTTAGGGCATCTTCTGTGGTCTATGACCTCTGGTAGGCATTAACAGCAATTCAAAGATCTTCACACTTTGCTTCCCCTCTCATATACCCATCCACATGCTTCTACCTCCTTTATCCTTGTTCTTGATCTTCCAATGTTTCTCATTTAAGGCCCTCAACCAGTTGATCATCAGCTATTACCCATGAGTCTCTACATATTCTAACCTCAGACAACTTTTCTTTCCACAGGGAAGGAACTGACCAGGTGTACCACACATGCCTTTGCCTATTGAGAGGATTTTCCCTCATTTCTATTATTCAAGCCCACTCCTGAGTGGAATTGGAGTGTGCAGTCGCTGCCATTTAAAGCCTGTACCCACATATTGAGCAGATTGATCCCTGATCCAAGCTCAGGTTTTTCTCTCCTCCAGTAGCTTGTCCTAAGGATACCCACATGACCATAAGTGTGACCTGTGTCTTTCATGACTAGGTCATGAAAGGTATGCCTTTTTCATGAAATCATATCAAGGAGGCAGGGTGTTCTAGTTTGCTAGCTGCCGGAGTGCAACACACCAGAGACAGATTGGCTTTTAATAAAAGGGGATTTATTTCATTGGTTCTTCAGAGGAAAGGCAGCTAACTTGCAACTGAGGTTCTTTCTTATGCGGGAAGGCACAGGGTGATCTCTGCTGGGCTTCTCTCCAGGTCTCTGGGTTCCAACAACTTTCTCCAGGGTGATTTCTTTCTGCATCTCTGAAGGCCTGGGCTGAGCTGCGAGTGCTGAGATGAGGTATGCTGAGCCGCTTGGGCTGTGCTATGTTGAGCTCTCTCATTTAAGCTCGAACCAACTAAATCAAACATCATTCATTGCAGCAGGCACACTTCCTAGCCTACTGCAGATGTAATGAGCAACAGATGAGGTTCATGTACTAGTGGCTCGTGTCCGCAGCAACAGAACTAGGCACGTTCACCTGGCCAAGTTGACAACTGAGTCTAACTACCACACAGTGATATCAGCATGACTTATTATTAGTGATGCTAAGCTACATCACTTGGGTAAAATGGTGTCTGTCAGGTTTCTTCATTATAAAGTAACTATTTTTCCCTTCTACATTCTGTTCTTTAGAGGCAAGTTACAAGTCCAGGCTAAACTCAAGGAAAGAGGAATTAAGCTCCATGTTCTGGAGAGAGGAGTAACAGGAATTTATGGAAGCCTGTTAAATCACCTGTATTAAAGTTCTCTAGATAAAAAGAACAAACATTACTGATTGCATATGTAGAATGGTATGATTTCTAAATGTTGGGTTAATTTCTTTTTTCCGTTAATTAATAAAAAAAAAGAAAAAAAAAGAACAAACAGGTGATATCTATAAATAATATGAGATTTTATAAAAGTGTCTCATGCAACTGTGGGGATGCATGAGTCCAAATTCTGTAGGGCAGACTACAAGCTGGCACTCCAGTGAAGGTCTTTGATAAATTCCCCAGGAGATGCTTGCTGGCTGAAGTAGAGATGAAAGTTCTTCTTAATGCTAAAGCTATCACCTCCCCCTTATAAGCTTTCAACTGATTAGATTAAATGTCTCTCATTGCAGAAGGCACTCCCCTTAGCTGACTACAGATGTAATCAGCCACAGAAGAAATCAATGTACTCATGATTTTGTCCATGAACTGTCCTTGCAGCAACAGACAACACTAAAAATATAGATAAATTCTTGCATGAACTACTTCAAAGGTATGAATCTTGTACCAAGAGTCAATAATAGAGGGTGTGCCAGTTTGAAGCTATTACGTATCCTAGAAAAGCAATGTCCTTTAATCCTCAGTCAGTATCGCTGGAAGGAATTTTTCTGATTGTTTCCATGGAGATGTAACCCACGCAATTAAGGGTGGTAACTTTTGATTTGATAGTCTCCATGGAGATGTGTCTCCACCCATTCAAGCTGCAGTTGCTTACTGGAGTTCTTTTAGAAGGAACCATTTTGAAAAAGCTTTAGAGCCACCAGAACCAACAGAGCCAATAGAACATTCAGAGCCCCAGGGGAGCCATTTAAGAAACCTGGAGAGAAAGCTAACAGAAGTTCCCATGTGCCTTTCCAGTGAGAGAGAAGCCCTAAACATCATCGGCCTTCTTAAACCAAGGTGTCTTTCCCTAGATATCTTAATTTGGACATCTTTATAGGCTTGCCTTAATTTGGACATCTTCACAGGCTTAGAACTGTAAACTTGTAACTTACTAAATTCCCTTTTTAAAAAGCCATTCCAACTCTGGTGGATCACATTCCTGCAACTTACTAACTAAAACAGAGGGGTCCGGGGGAACATTACTGTTGCATGATATGATCGATATTTAACAGGAAGACATTAGCAGTACTATAGCAATACGAAGGCTACATAATTGCGGGGAAGGACAAAAGTTAAAGGGAAGCTTGGATTTTCTATTTGCTGAGAGTGTGTTTATCAGTTATTTTTCTCTTTCGAGCAATTAAAAAGTCTAAAACTGAGAGTGTTAACGAGTGTACAACTAAGTGAGAATAATGTGAGACATGGGTTGTTCACTTTGAACATTATCAACAATGTCCAAAGGATAGGGATAGCTGAAAAATACATTGACTGAGAAGTAGAATGGCAAAATGCGGTGTTACATATGATGGAATATTGTGTGACTACAGAAAGGAACAAAGTCATGAGGCATGCAATACAGTGAATGAAATTTGGGGACATTATGTGGTGTAAAATAAGCCAGAAACAAAATAACAAATATTGTATGATCTCTTTTAGAAAATGTTTATAAGAAAACTGGGGCCTAGGTTGTAAGTTCTTATAGCAGTCACATTTATTCTGGATCTGTAAATGTTATTTCTAGATTTTGATTTTCTGTGCTATGTGTGTATAAGTGGGTCTCTCTGGCACTTTGGCTATCCATGTGACACATAAGACTCAGAGTTGGAGTTCTGTATCTCTGAAAGTCAGCATTGCTACATACTATAACCACTAAAAGAATGAAAAAAAGGGATCAGGCTTCAATTAGATATAAGAATAAAGCTGATAAAGCTGATCTGATCAGGACTAATGTAAATCAAAAAACAGGGGTAAGGATGACATTTTCTGTATTTTAGAACTTCACCTACTGTCTGAGACCATAGGAAGAGAGGTTTATTTTGTCCAAAACCTAAATTTTCTGTAGCACACAATCTAATTCAACCTGTCTGGATGGATCATTTAAACAACCCAAACACATGGAGCCCAGATGGGAATGAGGGCTTATTGTAAGACCCAGATATATCCCAGAGTATGTTGTGAAGATAATTAAAAATTATTGGTGGGTGAATGAGCGGTTCAGTGGTAGAATGCTCGCCTTCCATGCGGGAGACCTGGATTTGATTCCTGGACAATACACCCCTGCCCCCCCCAAAAAGAAAAAAAAAGTATTGGCAAAGACTCTTGATGGACTGGAGAAAAAATATGTAAGTATTAAACTTTACTGCTGGGGAAACCCTGGGATACTGTCTTAAACATTAGGGACTCTCAAGTCAATAGGCCAAGCCGTTAATGTTAAGGCTTGCTCTTATGGAACTTCTTTCTGTAGCAGAAAAGCTATTCCTACCTATACGTACTAAAACTTACTTTCAGAAAATATCTTTTGTTATTCAGATGTGGTCTGTCTCTCTCTAAGCCCGATTCTGCAAGGAAAATAATTATCCTCCCCTCTACTTGGGTATGACATTCAGGGGTGAAAGTCTCCCTGGCAACATGGGACATGACCCCCAGGGATGAGCCTGGCTGTGGTACCGTGGGATTGACAACACCTTCCTGACCAAAAAGGGGAAAGGAAATGTAACAAAATAAGGTATCAGTGGCTAAGAGACTTCAAAAATAGTTGAGAGGCTATTCTGAAGGCTATTCTTATATGAGCCTCGGGTAGATAAGACCCAACCAAAACCATTCCTGTTAACCCTAAAGAACACCCAGGGCTCTGTTCTAGTTTGCTAGCTGCCAGAATGCAATATACCAGAAACAGATTGGATTTTAAGTCTATAGAAATGTCTAATCTAAGGCATCCAGGGAAAGATACCTTGGTTCAAGAAGGCCAAAGAAGTTCAGGGTTACTTTCTCAAGTGAGAAGGCACATGGCGAACACAGTCAGGGTTTCTCTCTCACCTGGAAAGGACATGGAGAACATGGCATCATCTGCTAGCTTTCTCTCCTAGCTTCCTGTTTCATGAAGCTCCCTGGGAGACATTTTCCTTCTTCATCTCCAAAGGTTGCTGGCTGGTAGAATCTCTGCTTCTCGTGGCTATGTCATTCTCTGCTCTCTCAGAATCTCTTAGCTTTCTCTGTTGTCATTCTCTTTTACAGGATTCTAGTAAACTAATCAAGACTCACCCAAATGGGTGGAGACCTGTCTCTACCTAATCCATTTTAACAACCACTCTTGATCACTCAGGATCACATCAAGATGTGACTCCCTAAGTTACATCTCCAGGGAGATGATCTAACTACAGTTTCAAACATACAGCACTGAATAGGGATTAGAAGAAATGATTGACTTCACAAAATAGGATTAGGATTAAAACATGGCTTTTCTAGGGTACATTCTATCCTTTCAAACCAGCACAGGCTCTATCTGAGATTCTACAAAAGTTTCATGCACTAAGATTTCTTTCCAGAAACCTACAACCTCCAGATGTTTCCCAGGCCACAAAAGTCCTGAAATCCTACAGTGGCTCAGTGCCAGAGTCCTTGCCTGCCATGCTGGAGACCCAGGTTCATTCCCAAAGCGTGCCCATGCCAAAAAAAAAGTCCTGAAATCCTGAGGAGCCAACTTCTCCAAGAACATCAACTAATTCCATCCCCCATCCCATATTATCAACACCTCTTCCCAACATGAAAAAGTTAGAATGGCCAGAGCCTATATACCCTTAAAGATTGGGAGAAGGATCAAAGGAGAAGGAGAAGTTGTAATAGAGAAGTTAGAATTTAACAAATGATTATGACTACTAAATCATTATATTGATATTTCTTTTAGTCTCCAGTGTCTTGGAGCATCTAGAAGAAAACAAACTGGAATTGTGGAACTGTAACCCATACCAAACTCTGAACTCTGTTCTCTAAGCACTTGTTATTGTAATTTATTGCTTTTTTGAATATATGTTATATTTCACAATAAAAAATGTTTTTAAAAAACTACCTCAATTAAAAAAAAAATCTATACTCAAAAGCCCAAACTGTCTCTGAGGCTCCTCCTTCAACTTTATGTTTTCATTTTGTCAATAATCTAAAAGTAAAATTACCAGCTTTTTTAAAGTGGAAAAAAAAAAACTAGTTGTCATAAATTGACCATGTGATGGTGCCCGATTGTCTGGTCAAGCAAGCACTGGCCTAACTGTTAACTGTGAGGACATTTCACAGACTTAAATAATCAGTAAGTTGGTTGTATCTATGGCTGATTACATCCACAATCAACCAAGAGGAGTGTTGTCTGCATTGAGGTACGTTTAACCCAAGCAGTTGAAGGCTGTTAAAGGAGAAGTGCTAACTTCAGCAGCCAGAGAGAGAATTTTCATCTCCACGACAGCCAACCAGCCTCTCCTGGGGAATTCATAAAGACATGCATTAGATTTGCCAATTTGCAGCTTGTCTTAGGGAATTTGGACTCAGGCACCCCCCCAATTGCATGTGACACTTCTATAAAATCTCATATTTACAGAAATCTCCTGTTGGTTCTATTTTTCTAGAGAACACTGACTAATACACTAGTCAGTATTAGATGTGTAGTTTCATCTCATTGTGGTTTTAATTTGAATTTCTCCAATGTGGTTTAATTTGAATTTCCCCAGTGACAAGAGAAAAAAAAAATTGTGTTTATTTGTTATCACATAGATCTTTGGTGAAGTATTGATACAAATATTTTACTCATTTTAAAAACTGGATTGTTTTCTCATTGTTGGGTTCTTAAATAGATTCTGGGTTCAATGGTTTGGTGGCCCAGGGCCCGGGTACCTTCCTAAATGGCTCATAGCAAACCTTCTTTAGCCAAGGACAAAGGTCAAGAAAGTAAACAATCTCTCTGGAGGGGGAATCATCCCTGGAGGGATGTAAAAACGGCATTGATTATATCTTAGTCTTAAACAGTAATCTTAGTAAAACATCAGGTCTTTGGCCTCTAATAATTCCTCTAGAGACCTAATGTCCTCATACTATAAGGAATGTCATTGTTCTAAAATCATATATTGCCTCTTGTGCCCCCGTCCTTCTCAAATTGCAAAACCTCCAGATCAGCCACCACTGGAAAACATGTTATATTCTTAAGTCCCAATAAATCTATATTCTGTTTCTGGACCTGGCGTGTTTTTCGGTCTTTCAGGAGATACCATTCCATGCTCTGCACGAACTCAATCTGTGCCAGAACAATTGGAGACCCAGTCAAGAGACTGAGACACTGCTGGCAGCAGTAAGCATGGATCTGGGGAAGGGAAACTCAGTGGGGGAAATCCTGGGTTGGCCTGCACTGTCCATGTGGGGAGAGGTGGCTGCCCTCCTGGACAGATGGGGATCTCTACGAGAATATGGGATGTCCTGAAAACTCTTGTGGGGTTGTTAACAGTTTTGCAGCAGATAGCAGGACAACTCAATCTTAGCAAAGAGAAAGGAAAACATGAAGTAGTGGGAGCCATAGCCTGGCGCCTTTTAGGAGCCTTACATATGGCAGAACAGGTAGCAAAAACAACAGCTTGCCATGTAGAGAAAGAATTAAAATTAGAGAGTGATACATGGCTCATTCAAGTGGACATGAAATATGCCTTAACTGAGCACTTGCATAGTGTGGATCATCAGTTAGAAACTTTAGCTTGTACATATGCTTGAGTCTGTGGTAAAAAATGATCCTGAGTTCAAATCTAGAGAATACTATCTAATCTGGGTGGGACCCAAAAGCTTGGATCCCATAGATTCTTCAACTGCAAATGAAGAAGAGGAAAAGGAAGGAGTATGGGAAGTGAAGAAAGAGGAAACCTTCTCACCCTCACCTCAGTAAGCATACCCAGTGCTAGAGCAAAAAATAGAAAGAGCACAGGTCCACTGTGGGGCGGACCCTCCGAATTTACAACCTCCTGAGCAGAAACTCCATGCTAGCATGAGAGATTATACCATTGCTGAATTAGGTGACCTCGGGCAGTATTATAGGCAGGAAGCCAGGGAGTGATTACCTGATTGTTTTTTACGATAATATGACACAGGAGCCGAGGGCGTAATATTAACTGGGATGGAAATGAGTAAGCTAGTGTCTATCAGAACACACCCACCCTTATACCAGCACCTGTATGCTGCCCTAAGTCATGTAGAAATGGTGGCTTTGTTAGCCTGGCTAATAGCTGCATGCAAGACTCCCCAGCCCAATGAGAGACATATTCCACACAATACTTCCCATCGGTAATCTGTGGAAGAGCAGCAAGATGTTTGTGGGGCCTTGGAACGAAACATGCAATATATTTTGTGAATTTTGAAGGCCACAGCAAAGAAACTTTTACAATTGGGATAAAAGACACCATCTTGCACATAGCTTCTAATCATTTTATAGATCCCTCATGTCCATTTTGAGTCATCTAGTGGGATAACCCTTTTGAGAGCTGCTTAAGCTATGGCATATCTAGAGGAATAAGAGCAGCTCTGGAGAAGAGGTGTGAGGGCCATGGGAAAAACTTCCCGTGGGGACAGAACTAGAAACCATCAATAAACAACCAGATGCTGTTTTAGCTCAACTGTGAAGCAAATTAGCCAAAGACACATGATTTTCTAAAATGAATCCTGAACAACTGAAGGGGAAAATAAACTAAATAAGAACACCCCTTTTAACCCCCCCCCCCCCAGAGGAGAATTTGCAAGCTCCCTTTCTTCTCCTTTAGGGAGGGGTCAAAACTCCCAGGTATGAGCGATAACCAGGGACCCTGGGGATCAGAGGCTACAGGTAGAATTAACTATTTACTGGTCTTCTACTAACAAATAGAGTGCTGACACTGGGGATGAGCATACTTTAATTTATGGAAATGTTGCCCAAATTAACAGACCCATGCTGGCCATAGATGGCTATGGAGGAAAGACTATCAGAGCCAAACAATATAATTTGATCTTGCAATTGGGAGATTGCTCCCCTTCCCAGAAATACATTGTATTTATTTCTCCTGTACCTGAATATATATTAGGAATTTATCTTCTTTTAAATTCCACATTACAAACTAGTATAGGAGAATTCTACCTGTGGTGTAGAGTAATGAAAGCAGTCTTAAAGGGGCAGGCAAAATGGTTCACTGTAAAAGTATCTAACCTCAGAGGACTATAGCCACTAAACTATATAAGCTCCCGGGGGGACATCAAGAAATTTCTGCAGTCATTAAGGAACTAGAAAGAGTGAGAATATTAATACCAACCCGTGGCCCCTTTAATAACTCTGTGTGGCCAGTACAGAAACCTGATGGAACCTGGTGCATGACAGTGCATTACTGTGAATTAAATAAAGTAATGCCACCTTTGTATGCAGTGGTTCCACACATTGCCTTTTTACTAGAAGAAATTAGCACTTATTTATGGCATTATCGTTTCTTTTTAAGATGTAGCTAATGCTTTCTTCAGCATTTCCTTAGCTAGAGAGAGTCAACCTGATTTCATTTTCACCTGGGAAGGATGCAGAAGGACTTCGCCATGCTCCCACAAGGTTATTTAAATAGTTGGATCATTTGCCATGGCCTAGTGTCCAAAGACACGGCCTATTGGTAGAAACCCAAATTTGTGATTTTGTTTCATTATATTGATGATATTATGCTAACCAATGGTTCTCTTTTAGAATTAAGAGTTATCAGAATAATAATATCTCCCCTCAAGAGCCAGGGATGAGCAATTTAATTAATTGGCATAAGCTACAAGGCCCTGGCTACTCTGTTAAATTCTTGGATATTGTATGTTTGTGTAAAATAAAAACTATTCCTTCTGCAGTAACTGATATGGTACAATGTTTTCTTTGCTGCATACTACACCAAAGCAATCAAAGGCCTTTCTAGGACTACTGGGAAATTGAAATCTTTGGTTCCTCTTTTAATTCAAATATTAAAACCATTACGTATACTAATTAGGAAAGGCCATACTTGGGAATGGGATGACCCTCAGCAGGCTGCTTTTGATAAAGCAAAAATAGCAATAGCACAGGCACAAGCACGGAAGGGGATAGATCATGATTTACCTTGTGAATGGATGTGGCTAGCACTGACATTGGCTTTGAGTGAGGTTTGCCACAAAGACAACATTCTAAGTGAGAACCCATAGACTTCTGGTCACAATTATGGAAAGGGGTAGAATTAAGATAGAGCTCCTCAGAAAGGCAACTGTGTGCTGCATGTAATGTAGCACATTACAAGTGCTTTTGCAAGTGAAAGGTCTGATGCAAAAACGTCCTGTCACCTGAAGATCATCCTCCCTATACGGGGTGGATTACGGACACAGCCAATAAGTCACACTCTGGCAGTACACAACAACTACCTTAATAAAGTAGAAACCTTACTTTTTGTAACTCATTGTTTTCAATACTATCCCTTTTAGTGCCAAGATGCACTGATTTTAGGACAAGTGTCGTATGTAGAAGATTTGACAGCTAAAATTACTGCACCTGAAATAGCTGTTGAGATGCCCACTATAGAGGGCACAGGAACAATTCTTGCGGCTTCTTGGTACACTGATTAATCCGTTAGCACAACTCAGCACTGACACTATATGGTGGGAAACTGGTGCTATGCAAAGCAGTCAACGGGGTGAATTAAAAGCCCTATGGATGGGGATGGTACAATGATAGCTCAGTGGCAGAATTCTCTCCTGCCATGCTGGAGACCCAGGTTCAATTCCTGGTGCCTGCTCATGCAGAGGAAAAAAAAAGTCCTATGGATGGTTATAATGCATGAACCAGGGGGTGTGTTAACTATTTGTACCAACAGCTGGGCTGTTTACAAAGGCCTCATGACCAGGATGGCAACCTAGAAACAAGAACAATGGACAGTCATAGGTTGCCCCTTATGGGGATGAATGCTTATCCTTATGGTAAGACATTTGGGATGCCTGCCAGCAATGAAAGGTAATTGTCTATCATGTCCCCACCCACATTCCTAACATGCTACCCTGGAATGTTGAGGCAGATGCCCTCACTCAAATCCAGAGCCACACTCCTGGAACCTGAGAAGCAGCCAAGTGGCTTCATTGAAAGAGTAGACAGCAAGGGTAGCAAACCTTATGGCATTTAACCCAGCAGTTCCAGCTATCCATCCACATGCCAACAACTTACAGATATCACATAGGAGTGCCCGTCATGCTTCCTGTGACGACCAAGCTGATTGTCCCATACAGCCAATCACAGGCTCCAATGACCCAGTCACAAGCAGACTACATTGGCTCCCTTCTATTCTCAGAAGGGGCAATGTACGCATTCACCATGGTAGGTACTGCCTTGGGATTTCTGTTAGATTTTCTGGTGGAGAAAGCTAATCAGCAAGCCACCATGTATTGCCTAGAAAGGGTAAGTATGGGATACCTACACAAGTAGTCAGTGATCAGGGAATGCCTTTCACTGGATAAATGACCCAAGCATGGGCTATGGACTAAGAAGTAAAGTGAAGTTTTCATCTAACCTATAACCCCACAGGTGCAGGCCTTATAGAAAAAAAATGAATGACTTCTTGATGGCCAAGAGGCACATGAAGAGATGCTCAATGTCCCTGGTCATTAGAGAAATGCAAATCAAAACCACAATGAGATATCATCTCACACCCACCAGAATGGCCATTATCAACAAAACAGAAAATGTCAAGTGCTGGAGAGGATGCGGAGAAAGAGGCACACTTATCCACTGTTGGTGGGAATGTCAAAGGGTGCAACCACTGTGGAAGGCAGTTTGGCGGTTCCTCAAAAAGCTGAATATAGAATTGCCATATGACCCAGCAATACCATTGCTAGGTATCTACTCAAAGGACTTAAGGGCAAAGACACAAATGGACATTTGCACACCAATGTTTATAGCAGCATTATTTACAATTGCAAAGAGATGGAAACAGCCAAAATCTCCATCAACAGAAGAGTGGCTAAACAAACTGTGGTATATACATACGATGGAATATTATGCAGCTTTAAGACAAGATAAACTTATGAACCATGTAATAACATGGATGGACCTAGAGAATATTATGCTGAGTGAATCCAGCCAAAAACTAAAGGACAAATACTGTATGGTCCCACTGATGTGAACGGACATTCGAGAATAAACTTGGAATATGTCATTGGTAACAGAGTTCAGCAGGAGTTAGAAACAGGGTAAGACAATGGGTAATTGAAGCTGAAGGGATACAGACTGTGCAACAGGACTAGATACAAAAACTCAAAAATGGACAGCACAATAATACCTAATTGTAAAGTAATCATGTTAAAACACTGAATGAAGCTGCATCTGAGCTATAGGTTTTTGTTTTGTTTTGTTTTGTTTTGTTTTGATTTTACTATTATTACTTTTATTTTTTTCTCTATATTAACATTCTATATCTTTTTCGGTTATGTTGCTAGTTCTTCTAAACCAATGCAAATGTACTAAGAAATGATGATCATGCATCTATGTGATGATGTTAAGAATTAATGATTGCATGTGTAGAATGGTATGATCTCTAAATGTTGGGTTAATTTCTTTTTTTCCATTAATTAAAAAAAAAAAAAAAGAGAAGGGATAATTGGAGATGAAGGGATACAGACTGTACAACGGGACTGGATATAAAAACTCAGAAATGGACAGCACAATACTACCCAATTGTAATGCAATTATGTTAAAACACTGAATGAAGCTGCATGTGAGGTATAGGTTTTTTGTTTTTGTTTTTTTTGTTTTTTTTCTTTCTATTATTGTTTTAATTCTTATTCTGTTGTCTTTTTATTTCTTTTTCTAAATTGATGCAAATGTACTAAGAAATGATGAATATGCAACTATGTGATGTTATTAAGAATTACTGATTGTACATGTAGATTGGAATGATTTCTAATTGTTTTGTTAATTCTTTTTTTAATTAATAAAAAAAAAAATGAATGACTTCTTAAAGGAACAGTTGAAAGATGGTAAGAAATCCCTACAACAATGCACTAAAAGGTTTTATCTGGCCCTAATCCACCTAAACTCTACAACAAGGACCGCAGCCCCAGATCCTATTGAAATGCTAATGGTTAGTTAAGAATCCTAAATCCCTGGGGAATAGAAGTCACCCCAAATATTGTATTAAGACCTCAATTTATACAGAAAATGCCTGTTAATGTTTAATCACCACTCTGGGACCTATTCCCATGGGAACCGTGTGCATGACTATGTGAACCTTTCTTATGCCCAGACTAACAATTGATATTACAGGAGTGGACTATCAAGATTTACAGGGGAGAATATCTAGTATTTAAAACCTCCGCACAGTGCCCTCTGCCTGGTACCTTACTATCTACCAATGAAACTATTGTATGTATATTATTAAATCAACGAGATTACCCCTTATAACATATTTCCCCATAGACATATTTCTTTTCACCCATAGCACCCTAGCAAACACCTTTCTAAAGTGGACTTCAGTGGTAAACTCATGCCCACAATCAAACCTAATGTTGGGTTTGCATGGACTTACCATTTTTGTGTGTGTGATGCTGGCCTTTTCTGGACCATAGGTCCTGCTAACTGGATTACATGGAACAACCTGCTATGTGGCAGAATTCAACACACCGAAAAATCTGGAGTGAGACTTTCTCTTTCAAGGCTGAAATCCGATTACTATCTTATAACGAGACTTGAGCTTATACCTTTTCCTTTGTGAGGGCACAAGTAAATAAGCCCTGGCCTATATGCTGTACATACTGAGAAGGATGGCAGAGAGTGGAAGCAGGAAACTTAGACCACATTGCCCCTGTCTGCATGGAATGTTTTAATGGAAACAAGATATGGGGTGGTTACCCTCAGAATTGTGAAATTTTACCATTAAGCTACAAAATGATAAGCTTTTCCAATGGTAAAGTGCCCCCAGTAGACATGGAGCAAATGCCTCTTCCATAGGATGGCTATGGATTTGTTGGCAATATAGATGACCCTATTTACCTTATAATTGGACAGGATGCTGTAAATGGAAGCAGATGTATGTCCCTGCCACATTATATGTTTCTTTGCCACACATTCCTAGTAACTGAGAAATGGTTAAATCCAGATATCAAGTGAAGCATATTCCAGGGTGGTTTGATCCTTTAGCTATTTTTGCCCTGGGGAGAAGCTGCAATGGTTACCAAAAAGCATATGACAGCTTTAGCCAACCACACAGCTCGTGTGCTTAATGAATCTAAATTAACAATATCACTGTTGAATGACAAGACCACGCAATTGTGGAAAGTAGCTCTATCAGCTGGAGTTCTCTAGAGAAACAGAATCAGCAGGAGATATCCATAAATATAAAATTTATAAAAGTGTCTCATGCAACTATGGGGATGTAAGAGTCCAAGGTCTGTAGGGCAGGCTGTGTTGGTCCTCAATGAATTCAGGGGAGGTTGCCTAACTAAAGCAGGAAAAGAGGCGGTCTCTTCTGAATCCTCCTTAAAAACCTTCTGGTGATTAGATTAAGCATCACTCATTGCAGAAGACATTTCCCTTATCAGCTGTGGATGCAGCCAATGTGGTCATGATTTAAGTCCACGAAATGTCCTCATAGCACAGACAGGCCAATGCTTGCCCAACCAGACAACCGGGTACCACCACCTGACCAAATTGACACATGAACATGACCATGACAGTAGTTTTACAAAAGAGAATGGCTTAAGACATTTTAACTGCAGCACAAGGTGAATCCCACCCATATAAACATAAAATGTTGTGTATTTATTCCTGATCACTCACACAATATTTCACAAAATTTAAATCATATGCAAGAGCACATATATGGTATTGATCAATTATTTACTGATTCCCTTTCTACTTGGATTAATTCTCTTACTCAGCCTTGGCAGCATTTTTTCATAGGATTATCTGCCCTATGTGTTGGATTATTACTATTCTGTTATCTTTTATATTGTTCCTGTGGTATATGGATGCAATGCCTGTCCTATGTTCAATGCAGCCTGTTACAGGGGGGTGGATTTTGGTGGCCCAGAGCCTGGGCTCCCTCCTAAATGGCCTTTAACAACCTGCTTTAGCCAAGGACAAAACTCAAGAAAGTAAACAATTTCCTTCGAGGAGGAAGAATGCAACCACGGATGTAAGAACAGCACTGATTGAATATCTTAGTTTTGAATAGTAATCTTAGTAAAACAGCAGGTTTTAAGCCCCTTTAATGATTATATTAGAGACCTGATGCCCTTATAGAATGTGGAATTTTTAATTTTAAAATCATATGTTGCCGGTTGATGCAACGGTGACTCAATGACAGAATTCTCACCTGTCATACTAGAGACCTGGGTTCAATTTCCGGAGCCTGCCCATGTAAAAAAAAATCAAATGTTGCCCTTTGTGGCCCCTGTCCCTCATAGGGTGTGACATTTCTGGATTGGCCACCACCAGAGAACCTTTCCATTCGTAAGTCCAAATAAATTTAAGTCCGCTTCTGTGCATGGCGTGTTTTTCGGTCTTGCGGCAGCACTAAAACTAACCTATGCTCTGCACGAATTTAGTCTAGGCCCCCCCAAATGGATTCATGAATATTTACTTCACTGTTTGGGCTATAACCAAATTGTCTTAGTTTGCTAAAGCTGCCAGAATGCAACGCACAAGAAATGGAACGGCTTTTAAAAACGAAATTTATAGGTCCAAGTTTACAGTTCTAAGGCCATGAAAATGTCCAAATTAAGGCACCAACAAGAGGTAACCTTCACTCAAGAAAGGCTGATGCCATCTGGAACACCTCTGTCAGCTGGGAAGGCACATGGCTGGCACGTGCTGGAGTCCTTGGCTTCTGGACACCTGTCTCAGCTGGGAAGGCGCATGGCTGGCAGGTGCTGGAGTCCTTGGCTTCTGGACACCCGTCTCAGCTGGAATGGCACACGGCTGGCACGTGCTGGAGACCTTGGTTTCTGGACACCCATCTCAGCTGGGAAGGCACATGGCTGGCACATGCTGGAATCCTTGGCTTCTGGACACCTGTCTCAGCTGGGAAGGCACATGGCTGGCACGTGCTGGAGTCCTTGGCTTCTGGACACCTGTCTCAGCTGGGAAGGCACATGGCAACATCTGCTTCTTTCTTTTTTTTTTTTTTTTTGTCTTTTCGTTTCTGGTTTATATAACTCAATATAATGTCCACAAGGCTTGTCCACAAGGCTTATCCACATTTTTTGCAGGCATCATAACTTTATTCCACTTATGATGCAATATTACAGAGAGCTGTGTAATATTTCATCATAAGTATATATCCCAGTTTGTTTATCCAATCACCCATTGACTTGGGCTATCTCCATCCATTGGCAATCATGAACAGTACTACCATAAACATCAGTATGCAAATGTCTATTCGTGTCCCTGCTCTCGGGTCTTCCAAATATATACCTAATAATGGGATTAGCACCCAGTTTTGATGAAGAGAAGTCTGAATTTCACTGCTTTATATAAGATAACTTTCCCCTATCTCTTCTTCTGTTCTTGCTCCAGGACTCCAAATGGCATTGAATGTTAGATTTTTTGTTATATCTCACAAGTCCCTGAGGCTCTGTTGATTTTTTTTTCAGTCAATTTTCTCCCTGTTGTCCAGGTTGAGTAATTTTAGTATCATATCTTCAAGTTCAATGATTCATTGTACTGCCTACTCTATTGTGCTGTTGAGTCATTCCATTGAGTTTTTTTTTTTTAAATTTTTTTATTAATCAAAAAAAAGAAAAGAAATTAACACAACATTTAGAAATCATTCCATTCTACAAATGCACTCAGTAATTCTTAGTATCATCACATAGATGTATGATCATCATTTCTTAGTACATTTGCATCGATTTAGGAAAAGAACTAGCAAAACAGCAGAAAAAAATATAGAATGTTAATATAGAGAAGAGAATTAAAATAATAATACTAATTATATATATATATATATATATATAAAGGAAAAAAGAAAAAAAACAAAAACAAAAGATACAAACACACAAACAAACAAACAAAAAACCATATTTCAGGTGCAGCTTCATTCAGTGTTCCAACATAGTTACATTACACTTAGGTATTATTGTGCTGTCCATTTTTGAGTTTTTGTATCTAGTCCTGTTGCACAGTCTGTATCTCTTCAGCTCCAATTACCCATTATCTTACCCTGTTTCTAACTCCTGCTGGTCTCTGTTACCAATGATATATTCCAAGCTGATTCTCAAATGTCGGTTCACATCAGTGGGACCTTACAGTATTTGTCCTTTAGTTTTGGGCTAGACTCACTCAGCATAATGTTCTCTAGATCCATCCATGTTATTACATGCTTCATAAGTTTAGTCTGTCTTAAAGCTGCATAATATTCCATCGTAGGTATACACCACAGTTTGTTTAGCCACTCATCTGTTGATGAACACTTTGGCTGTTTCCTTCTCTTTGCAATTGTAGATAATGCTGCTATAAACACTGGTGTGCAAATGTCCGTCTGTGTCTTTGCCCTTAAGTCCCTTGAGTAGATACCCAGCAGTGGTATTGCTGGGTCGTAATCCATTCTGTCATTCTATGTCTTTTGATTGGGAAATTCAGTCCATTAACTTTTAGTATTATTACTGTTTGGATAATATTTTCCTCTACAATTTTGGCTTTTGTATTATATATATCATATCTGATTTTCCTTCTTTCTACACTTTACTCCATACCTCTCTCTTCTGTCTTTTCGTATCTGACTCTAGTGCTCCCTTTAGTATTTCTTGCAGAGCTGGTCTCTTGGTTACAAATTCTCTCAGTGACTTTTTGTCTATAAATGTTTTAATTTCTCCTTCATTTTTGAAGGACAATTTTGCTGGATATAGGAGTCTTGGTTGGCAGTTTTTCTCTTTTAGTGATTTAAATATATCATCCCACTGTCTTCTAGCTTCCATGGTTTCTGCTGAGAAATCTACACATAGTCTTATTGGGTTTCCCTTGTATGTGACAGATTGTTTTTCTCTTGCTGCTTTCAAGATCCTCTCTTTCTCTTTGACCTCTGACATTCTAACTAGTAAGTGTCTTGGAGAACGCCTATTTGGGTCTATTCTCTTTGGGGTGCGCTGCACTTCTTGGATCTGTAAATTTAGGTCTTTCATAAGAGTTGGGAAATTTTCAGTGATAATTTCTTCCATTAGTTTTTCTCCTCCTTTTCCCTTCTCTTCTCCTTCTGGGACACCCACAACACGTATATTTGTGCGCTTCATATTGTCATTCAGTTCCCTGATCCCCTGCTCAAGTTTTTCCATTCTTTTCCCTATAGTTTCTGTTTCTTTTTGGAATTCAGATGTTCCATCCTCCAGTTCACTAATTGTAGCTTCTGTCTCTTTAGATCTACCATTGTAGGTATCCATTGTTTTTTCCATTTTTTCTTCTTTGTCCTTCACTCCCATAAGTTCTGTGATTTGTTTTCTCAGATTTTCTATTTCTTCTTTTTGTTCAGCCCATGTCTTCTTCATGTCCTCCCTCAATTTATTGATTTGGTTTTTGAAGAATTTTTCCATTTCTGTTCGTATATTCAGCATTAGTTGTCTCAGCTCCTGTATCTCATTTGAACTATTGGTTTGTTCCTTTGACTGGGCCATATCTTCAATTTTCCGAGCGTCATCCATTATTTTCTGCTGTTGTCTGGGCATTTGATCAGATTTCCCTGGGTGTGGGACGCAGCTGGTTGAAAGGTTTTTCTGTGAAATCTCTGGGCTCTGTTTTTCTTTTCCTGCCCAGTAGGTGGCGCTCGTGGCACTCGTCTGTCTGCACGACAGTCAGCCCGGGAAACCGCGCGTGGAGGTGGGGGTCGCTGGCCGCCGTGGCTTGGGAGAGTGCCGGTCCTAATTGCCCAGCTGGCCCGAAACGCCAAGCGTGACGGGAGGGCCCCGCTATCCAACGTTCCCAGTCAGACCGGGGAGCCACGTGCGTGGAGGGGACCCCAGTCGCCAGCCGCCCCGGCCGGGAAAACGCGCGCCCCTCGGGTAGCTCACCGCAGCAGATTCTCCCTGCCCGTTCAGCTGTTCCAGAATGGGGTACGCTGTCTTTTTGGTCTCTGTCGTGACTCCGGGAGCTGTTTCGTATTGTTTCTGTTTCTTTAGTTGCTTTTCTGGAGGAGGAACTAAGACCCGCGCGTCTTACTAAGCCGCCATCTTCTCCGGAAGTCCAAGATCCAGTTTTTATGTCAGAGCTACGACCACCGTCCCCATCTTCAGTCCATCGCGGCCGCCTTGCGAACTGCCGGACGCTCCTCTTTCGGCGTTCTCCATTCCATTGAGTTTTTTATTTATTGTTTTCCATTGAGTTTTTTAAAACTTTTTTATTAATTAAAAAAAATTACAAGAAAGAAACACAAACATTGCCAACACATACACTCAGCAATTCACAATATCATTACATAGTTGCATATTCATCATCATGATCATTTCCCAGAACATTAGCATCAATTCAGAAAAAGACAAACAGAAAAATAAAAGAAAAACAGAAAAAAAAATTTTACATACCATACCCCTTACCCCCACCCTTTCATTGATCACTAGCATTTCAAACTAAATCTATTTTCACATTTGTTCCCCCTATTATTTATTTTTATTCCATATGTTCTACTCCTCTGTCGACAAGCTAGATAAAAGGAGCATCAGACACAAGGTTTTCACAATCACACAGTCACATTGTGAAAGCTATATCATTATTCAATCATCATCAAGAAACATGGCTACTGGAACACAGCTCTACATTTTCAGGCAGTTCCCTCCAGTCTCTCCATTATATCTTGGATAACAAGGTAATATGTACTTAATGTGTAAGAATAACCTCCAGGATAACCTCTCAACTCTGTTTGGAATCTCTCAGCCATTGACACTTTGTCCCATTTCACTCTTCCTGCCTCTGGTCAAGAAGGCCCTCTCAATCCTTTGATGCTGGGTCTCAGCTCATTCTAGGGTTTTTCTCAATCCCTTGATGCTGAGTCTCAGCCCATTCCAGGATTTCTGTCCCACATTGCCAGGAAGGTCTATACCCCTGGGAGTCATGTCCCACGTAGACAGGGGGAGGGTGGTGAGTTTGCTTGCTGTGTTGGCTGGAGAGAGAGGCCACATCTGACAACAGAAGAGGTTCTCTTGGGGGTGACTCTTAGGCCTAATTTTAAGTAGGCTTGACCTATCCTTTGTGGGGTTAAGTTTCATATGAACAAGCCCCAAGACTGGGGGCTCAGTCTATAGCTTTGGTTGTCCACGCTGCTTGTGAGAATATCAAGAATCCAACTTGGGGAAGTTGAGTTTTCCCCTGTTCTCACCATTCCCTGAAGGGGACTTTGCAAATATTTTTCCACTCACTGATCAAATCACTCTGGGATTTATCAGGGCATCACCTGGACAAACCAACAAAATCTCATGTCCTACCCAAAGATCCATGTACTTAAGGTGTTCAACCAACTATCTACATAAGTTATATTAGGAAATGCACTAGTTATAATATAAATTTGTACCAAATAAATGTTTTTTTTTGCTTTGGTCGCAAACATACATTGAAATTTCAAAATATTGATTACCATCTATTTTCAGCACACTGCAGTAATGACATTCTTTTGTTCTTCCTCATGCAAAAACATTTTTTAAATTTGTACATTTAGTCACTACCATTATACACTCTAGGCATCCCTAGATTATACCATCTCAATCTTTATTGTCTATCTTTCTTTGTGATTTCATTTATGCCCCAGCCCTCCTCCCTCTATCGTTCTCACATGCAGCTTCATTCAGTGTTTTAACATAATTGTATTACAGTTAGGTAATATTGTGCTGTTCATTTCTGAGTTTTTCTATTCAGTCCTGTTGCACAATCTGTATCCCTTCAGCTCCAATTACCCAGTATCTTACCCTATTTCTATCTCCTGACGGTCTCTGTTACCAACAAAATATTCCAAGTTTACTCACTAATGTCAGTTCATATCAGTGAGACCATACAGTATTTGTCCTTTTGTTTCTGGCTAATCACACTCAGCATAATGTCCTTAAGGTCCATTCATGTTGTTACATACTTCATAACTTTATTCTGTCTTACAGCTGCATAATATTCCATCTTATGTATATGCCACAGTTTGTTTAGCCAACCATCTGTTGATGGACATTTTGGCTGCTTCCATCTCTTGGTAATTGTAAATAATGCCGCTATAAACATTTGTGTGCAAATGTCCGTTTGTGTTCTTGTCCTCATGTCCTTTGAGTAGAGACAGCATATAGATGATCCTGTTTTGTAATTCATTTTGCCAGACTATGTCTTTTGATTGGAGAGTTTAATCCATTAACATTTAGTGTTATTACTGCATGGGTAGTACTTTCTTACACTCTTTTGCCTTCTGAATTTTATATGTCATATCTATTTTTCCTTCTTTTTATCTTTACTCATAGTCTTCCTTTCTACACTCTTCTCCACACCTCTCACTTCTGTCTTTGTATCTGTCTCTAGTGCTCCCTTTAGTATTTCTTGCAGAGCTGGTCTCTTGGTCACAAACTCTCTCAGTGATTTTTTGTCTGAAAATGTTTTAATTTCTCTCTCATTTTTGAAGGGCAATTTTGCTGGATATAGAATTCTTGGTTGGCAGTTTTTCTCTTTTAATAATTTAAATATATCATCCCAGTGTCTTCTTGCCTCCATGGTTTCTGCTGAGAAATCTATGCATAGTCTTATTGGGCTTCCCTTATATGTGATGGATTGCTTTTCTCTTGCTTCTTTCAAGATTCTCTCTTTCTCTTTGACTTCTGACATTCTGATTTGTAAATGTTTTGGAGTATGTCTATTTCAATATATTCTCTTTGGGGTATGCTGCATTTCTTGGGTCTGTAATTTGAAGTCTTTCATAAGAGTTGGGAAATTTTCAGTGATAATTCCCTCCATTAGTTTTTCTCCTCCTTTTCCCTTCTCTTCTCCTTCTTGGATACCCACAACACGTATATTCATGCACTTCATATTGTCTTTCAATCCCCTGCATCCCTGCTCATATTTTTCCTTATATTTTCTTTTGCTTGCCAGATTTTAGATGTTTCATCCTCCAGTTCACTAATTTTATGTTCTGTCTCTTGAAATCTACCATTGTAGGTTTCCATTGTTTTTTTCATCTCTTCAACTGTGCCTTTCATTCCCATAAGTTCTGTGATTTGTTTTTTCAGACTTTCAATTTCTTCTTTTTGTTCATTCCTTGCCTTTTTTATCTGCTCCCTCAATTCATTGATTTGTTTTTTGATGAGGTTTCCCATGTCTGTTTGTATATTCTAAATTAATTGTTTCAGCTCCTGTATCTCATTTGAATTATTGGTTTGTTCCTTTGGGCCATATCTTCAATTTTCTTGGTGTGATTTGTTATTTTTTGCTGGCATCTAGACATTTAATTACCTTAATTAGTTTATTCTGGAGATTGCTTTCACTTCTTTTATCTAGGGTTTTCTTGTTGTCTGTTTGTTCTTTGACATTCAGTTCAGCTTTTTCTGGACCTCTTTGTTTAACGGAGGAAAATTTTTCAGTTCTTGTTTTCTTGTTTCTTGCCCTGCTTGTATGGTGCCTTTCCCCCCCCACCCTGAGGAGGGTCTACATGGGTATTATAGACCCCAGCTGGATTTTCCCAGACAAAACTGGCCCCCTATGAGGTGGAAAGATTCACCTGTGTCGGTTTTCCCTGAGGTGAGACCCAGCAGGTGACAGACTTTCTTGTGAAGTCTCTGGGCTCTGTTTTTCTTATACTGCCCAGTCTGTGGTGCTTGTCTGCCTGCAGGTCCCACCAGCGTAAGATGATGCAGTACCTTTTACTTTGGCAGATTCTCCCTGCTGGGGCCATGGTGGAGCCAGAGGAGAGGTTGCAGGCTGGTTTTAATGGCTTCAAATTACCAAGGCCTGGTGTCTGAATTCCTTGAGAGAGGGATTCCACCTGAGTTGGGCTTCACCCCTCCCCTTGGGAAGGCACAGGTTCCAGACAAGCCCTCAAAATGAGTTTGTTTCTGCCTGTGCCTGGGGAAGTTGCAGCCTGAGGAGGCCTGCTGCTATATCCAAAGGCAGTCAAGCCTTTTTAGAAACACAGCCACTAAAGCCTCTGTTTCCTTCTTTTTTTTTCCCCCCCTTTTTCCGTCAACCCTGCCCCCTTGGCACTGGTGCAAAAATGAGCAACCTACCCTTTGACCAGGTTCACCTAAGCTGCGGGGCTATTCTTAGTAGTCAGAATTTGTTAATTAATGCCACAATTGTCATTTGATTGTGCTCAGTCCCTGTTGCTGGTGAAATTTCTTTCCTTTCCCCTCTGGGAGCAGTCTGTGGGGAGGGGGGTGGTGGTGCCGGGTGCCACAGCTTCGGGAACTCACGGTCCTGGGGGGCTCGCAGCTGGTCCAGCTGTTCCAGACTGGTGTACGCTGTGTGTCCGGTCTCTGACGTGGCCCCAGGAGCTGCTCTGTATTGTTTCTGGTTATTTAGGAGTTGCTCTGGGGGACGAACTAAAATGTGCACATTGTTTAGCCGCCATCTTGACCCTGAAGTCCTCACCATCTGCTTATTTCATAAGGCTTCCATGGGGGCATTTTCCTTCTGCATCTCCATAGTTCTCTTGCTGTGTGGGATCCAAAGCTTTTTTTAAAATGGTTCCCTCTTACAGGACTCCAGTAAGCAACCCCCTTGACTGGGTTGAGACACATGTGCATGGAAACCACCTAATCAAAAGGTCCCAACCACAATTGGATGGGTCACATCTCCATGAAAACAACTTAATAAAAAGATCCTACCCAGAAATATTGATTAACAAATTAAAAAATGTGGCTTTTCTCGGGTATGCAACAGTTTCAAATCAACACACCAATATTAACATTTTCTTGCTCAAATTGTTCCATTTTTGGCTTTTGGGAGTCCTTTCAGGTTTGTTGCTGTGCCCTTTTGACATGACTCCACATTTTTATCCCTCCCTCCTTCCTTCCTTCCTTTTCTTCTTTGTCCTTTCCTTCCTCCTTTCTTTGTTCCTCCCTTCTCCCCTTTCCATGTTTTTTTTAAGCAAACACTTATTTTCTTTCTACTATTCCAAGATGTTCTAGGCTGATCTTCTCATCTCGTTTATTTCCTGCCCCTGCTCTAGGATCAGTCATTTCTCCAAGTTACCCTGGTTGCTAGGTTTTCTTATTTTTGGGCTACCTGGATTTTGGGCTACCTGTACCTTTTAGAATATTCTCCCATAATCAGCCACAGAAATTCTGGCATCTTTACCTCACTTAAAGTGGGCCATCACTTTTCCCAGGCATGGAGGAGCCATTCTAGTAGTAAGTTGCAGGATCTCAGCTCCAGGCTGAATTCTCTCTCTTAGAGAAAGAATTCAAGTACGAGAAAGCAAGTAAAGGCAAACTGAGGTTTATTGAAGAGAAAATACACACTAAAGAAATTAGCACAGTGTTCTAGTTTGCTAGCTGCCGGAATGCAATATACTAGAAACGGAATGGCTTTTAAAAATGGGAATTTAATGAGTTGCTAGTTTACAGATCTAAGGCCGAGAAAATGTCCCAATTAAAACAAGTCTATAGAAATGTCCAATCAAAGGCATCCAGGGAAAGATGCCTTGGTTCAAGGCCGATGAAGTTCAGGGTTTCTCTCTCTAGTGAGAAGGCACATGGCGAACACAGTCAGGGCTTCTCTCTCAGCTGGAAGGGCACATGGCGAATACGGTGTCATCTGCTAGCTTTGTCTCCTGGCTTCCTGTTTTTTGAAGCTCCCCGGGAGCCGTTTTCCTTCTTCATCTCCAAAGGTTGCTGACTGGTGGACTCTCTGCTTTGTGGTGCTGCAGCATTCTCTGCTCTCTCTGAATCTCTCTCTCCAAAATGTTTCCTCTTTTCTAGAGCTTCAGAAACTAATCAAGACCCACTCAAATGGGTGGAGACATGTCATCCCCTAATCCAGTTTAACAACCATTCTTGACTAAATCACATCAACCAGGGAGATGATCTCATTACAGTTTCAAACATACAGTATTGAATAGAGATTATTCTACCTTTATGAAATGGGATTTATATTAAAACATGGCTTTTCTTAGGGGGCATGCTTCCTTTCAAACCAGCACACACAGGCTGCTCAAGAGAGAGATGTGTCCTGGGAAGGGTAGGTTTTGTTAGTTTTATAGGTGCTTGAGCACACAGTAATTTTTTATTTTTGTCTCATGATTGTCAGGTGTTCACATTATTTCAAAATAATTTATTATTGTCTGCACTGGCTGCTTTCCTGTTAAGCACTTATTACATTGTCTTAAAAGAGTTGTTCCTATTGGTCCAATGGGAAACCTGCTGTGCAAGTTTCCCAGCTGGAACTGGTGTTGAGATCATGTCTTAATTGTTCTGGGGACACACAGCACACCACAGGAGGCTACTGCATCAGCCTGGGTGAGTGGTTATGAAAGGTTGCGGAATAGGGATGAGGAAGACTGAATAAATTCAAGGACTGTTTTGGGAGATGAAACCCAGAAAGATTTGATGATTGATTAGAAGTGGAAAAGGTGAGTTTTTTGCCTGGGCTGGCTAGGGGGATGGTAGTGTAACCAACTCATACTGAGAAAACAGGAAGAAGATAGGTGTTTGTGCAGAAAATGTTTACGAAGGACTAGGAAGGTGACAGACGCGGGCTGACCACGTGGTTGATGGTGGCTTCCATTTTGGTGGAATAGTTATGACAGATCTGGGAGTTCATGATTGATTGATGATAAGGAGCTAAAGAACAAAAAAATGGTGTTTGCTGGTCACAGAGGTTGGGGACGGCCAAGTTGGTCCCAGAGATTGCAAATGGAAAGGAGACTGGAGGGCGGACGGAGGCTGAAATGGTGGTACTCCCCTGGTCTGTTACATCCAAACACTACTGAAGCAAGGGACAGAGCCATGGCCTGGTCTTTTTATGTTGGCCTTCTCATTGAGAGAAGAGAGTGTGTTTATGAAGAAAAGGAGGATTTATGTCTTATATAACTGCTGTGGGCTGGCCTGAATTTGGTGGATGCAAATAATTCTCAAAAACTGTAGTCATTCTCTGCCAAAAGGTAATTCAAAACTTTCAAGTTAAAAAATCCCCAGCTCTTTCTCAGGGCACAGGTGTCAGTAAACAATCTACCTTTATTCTGCCCCAGTTTTTGTCTAAAGTAAGGCTAAAGGTGTGCACCATCCTTTATAGCTGCAATGGGTTTGGCCAAAATAGAGAATGATAAAACCCATCATGTAAAGATCATGAGAGACAAACCTGTCATCTGACAAACTTACGCTTATTAACTTGTTGGAATAAGAGAAACCACACACCAGAAGATCTTTGGGGGAGCCTAAAAAAGGAGAAGGCAGGGATATAAAAGGATTTGGGGGAACGGTAGAGTTAAGATTTAAATTAATATTTAAATTAATCAAAGAAAAGGAGGGTACTTTTTTCTTGAAAACTACAAAGTCAAATATGGAAGTTTATATCTAAAAACTCCTTATTTAGAAAAATATCAGGGACCTACATATCTTAGAGCCTGTAGGTAAGGGTAAGATGTTCCATTCTTACTGATATGATTTCAATCAGCAAAGCTTAAGAAAGTTTATCTTGGGGCACATAGTTTCTCAGCCCTATTTTTTTTTTTATTTAATTAAGTTTTTTACAGATTCATAATGTGTTTTACAGATTCCCTATGTGTTAAAGTCCTGCTACTTTAACATCCAGCAGGAAGGCTGTTTTCTTGGAGTGTTATTCAATTTGACCTTGGTTGGGTTGAAGGCCTCTTTCATTTTCATCAACAATAGCATACGCATTGTGTGCTTTAATTGAGTGCCAGTCCCAATTGATCCTCACCACAAATCAGTGAGGTAGTTACTAATTTTTAACAGAGAAACTGAGGCTTAGAAATCAACATGTCTACAGGATTTGCTTTTACATTAGTATTTTTCCATTATTGCAATTTATTTGGTTCTCTCTTACGTTTTAGCTAGCTAACATTTTTTCAGCTTTTCAGGCTGCAAAACTGTTCTTCCTAGGTGGCAGATTCTCAATAAACATGGGACTGAATCTAATACAGGATTCGTAACTCCCTTCCGTGATATCAAGTAAACTGGAACATTCATGTTCACAGGATTGGTCTGCCAGCAGATTTCTGGAGTTGCGGCTTGGGCAGCACAATGGTTTGACGCTGGGTTTAGGTGGTCAGGCCAAGCCTCCTGCTATGAGAACGCCAATTACAATCCACATCAAAATTCTAGGGGCTGTCGCTCATTCCCGCGGAGGTGGGGCTTCCTGAAGAAGTACTTCCGGCCAGAGCCGGAAGCTTTGCTGCGGACCGGCGGTCGTGAGGTGCTGCTTCTTAGACCATCGCGGCCGCCTGCGGGCAGGTAAGTTTGGGAAGGTCTGGAGAGATGAGGGAACCCAGTATTCCTATCGGCCCGTTGTCTGGAATGTCCCCTTGCTGTTCTCTCAGTCCTTTTCCGTTTCCTAGAGATTTACTAGGTTGCCCGGGCGTTGCCTGTTCCCTGCGGCTTTCACTAAGCCTATGCGCTCCGACGCGGACGGGCGTGCCTGAGTGCGGGCCGGGTGACCTGGGTTCCGCGGTGGCCCGACCAGTTTGGCAGCGCCGCCCAGCACTTCATAGAAAAATCTTAGTTAGGAGAAGCCAGACGTGTGTATCTGTTTTTAAGCGCACGGACAATCGGCATGCCACTTTGGTACAGACGTTAAATATTTTTACAAATGGTGAATTTGGTAGCGGGATTAACGACCTTGCTTGGGATCGTCTTAGATGAACATCCCCACCTTTTCCAAATCAGTTAGCATTTGTGAGTGAGGAGAAACAAGGTCAAGAAATAGGTGGAGAATATTTAAAATAAAAATATTACATAGCGATTACTACCAAATGGGTACTGTTCTAAGTATTAAGTTGATGGGCTCCAAATGAGGGTGAGCTATTCCTGTCCCCCATAGAAACAGTCCAGTCAGGAAGACACGATTAACAAATGCCAGCTGTTAAGAGTAATACAGAGGAGGTAGTGATTTAAAATACCAAAGAGATCACTTTTGTGTGCTGACGTTAAATATCAAAAGAGGGTGGGCCAGAGTTCTCGCCTGCCATGTTGGAGACCTGGATTCGATTCCTAGTGCCTGCCCATGTTAAAAAAAAAAATATATATATATATATATATATATGTTTATAATATATATAATATATATATCAAAAGACCTTGGTGGCTGTCCTTTGCTATTTGTCTCATAACTTTTTTCATGTGTTTTAATTTTAACTTTTGTGTACCCTCACATTATATATATAATTGTTGTAAATATATATATATAAATATATATATTTGTTGTAAATATATATAAGTTTTATATATATATATTTTGTAAATGGCATATAGCTGGTTTGTTTTTGTTTTTGTTTTTTAATCCAAGCTGGTAGATTTATTTACATTCATTGCCACTGTCGAGCTATATGTTCAGACTTAAACCTTTGGAATCATAGTTGATTCCTCTCTTTAACACTGCACATCTTATATATCAGCAGATCATGTGGGTTCCACCTTCAAAATCTGTCCAGACTGGGAAGGACTTCTCATCACCTTCGCTTATCCAAGTTACAGCCATCTTTTATCTGGATTATTGCTTTCGCTGCCAAAGTAGTGATTATGCTTTTGTTCTTTTTCATGATTCAGTCTTTTCCCAACACTTCATCTAGAGTGATTCTCCTAAAACATAAATCTCCCTCCTCCCCAAAAATCTTCCAAGGATAAAAGCCAGAGTCTTTACAGTGACCTCCAAGGTCCTGTGTGATCTAGTGCTTCTGTTATCTCTTCTCTTACTACGCTCCCATTTGCCTCCTCCCTATGGCCTCCTCTAGTATCTTCCAACCTCAGGATATTTGCCCCTGTTGTTCCTTTGCCTGGAATACTCGTCCCCCATATACCCACCTTACCTTCCTCATCTTCTTTTGAATATATACCTTCTCAGTGAGGCCTTCCCTGACAACCTTTTTCATACTTATATCCATTGTACTCGCTGTCATTGTTATATGAAAATGCTATGTGATTTATTCTTTTCTCTGGTTTATTAGTTTACCTCCACTAGGATAAAAGATTCATGAGAGCAGGTAGTTTTGTATGTTTTGTTAACTGCTGTACCCTCTGTGCCTAAAACAGTGTCTGACATTTATTAGGCGCTCCATAATATAAATGGTTGCATGACTATAGAAATTTTAATTTGGGCTTTTTCTACCATCTTACACTTTTTACTTTACTACTACCTTTTACATTTATTCTCCTTTCTGGCTCCCCCCATATCCCCCCTTTATTGAATGTTGTTTTTGTTTTCTTTTTCCACTTTTCTCCTTGTAATGGTTTGGTAGATATATTATTCTGTATCCTCTTTCTGTTCTTACAGTGGTTAATCTTTTAATTTTACTATGCACACTTAATTGGGTCTAATCAGAATCCTAACGGTGCAGAACAATGTGTACTTTTTTTCCACCTCTAAGTTGTGATTTTGAAGAGTTTTCTTAGGCATCTCACTAACTTAATTATTTTTGTATGATGAGAATGTTCAAAAATAAAACTATCAAAAAAAGAAACTAGGGTGGGTGATGGTGGCACGGTGGCAGAGTTCTCACTTGCCATGCTGGAGACCTGGGTTCAATTCCCGGTGCCTGCCCATGCAATAAAATAAAATAAAACTAGCAGTTACTATTTCTGGTGGCTTTGATTTTTTTTGTTTGTTTAAGTCTATGTAACATACATTTTAATGGAATATTTATCATGTACTTAGCACTTCAAGGTTTATAAGAGTAAATAAGTGACACTTTTCCTACCTCAGCATCTTGTTGCGAATACACAGGAGAGACCATCAGAAAAGAGTATGAGAAGATATATGATTAAGTGTGAAATGAATATTATCTAGAAAGTGAGGAACTACTAGAAAGAGGAAGCATTACAATTTTCTAGTTATTAGGAATACCTGGAATGATTTTGTGGGACAATGACTGGAAGATTAGGTGGTTTTTGAAAATGTGTAGAGGAAAGGCACAAACTTATTGATTCCTCTGTTACTTTTATTAGTTCTGTTTCATATAGATATGATAAGAATTGTGGGATTGATTAGATTTCTGTCATGGATGTTATACAGAGAAGTAGGTACGGCATTTTCAGATATACTGAAAGCTTTTTGCAGGAGCTACTGAAAATGATATAATCTAATTTAGTACCGAGAGAGCAAAGAAGTAATGTGAGTATGTGGTACAACTTAGACATAGGCTTTGCATTGAATGTTAAGTGAATAAAAAGAACAGCAGACAGGTTTGCTTAAATTGGCCTCAGTAGCTGAAAATTAGTACTTTTGGAGAAATAAAACGCAAAATGACATATTCTGCCTTGAATGCTTAAAGGTATTCCTCATTCTTCATCTGGTCTTTCAACATGTACCTCTAGTCAGAGAAATTCTCTTACATTTCCCTTCCTAAGAAGCTGTTTTACTCCATGCTTGTTTAAAGTAGTCCATTCCTGACAGCTTATTAACCAGGATGTATTTTCCACATGAAGCCGTACTCCCTCAAGCAATTCTTCTTTACCATTCAGCTTGATCTTTGCATTTGTAATTTTAGGTCTTAATTTTCCAACCATTAGTTATCACTTCCAATTAGACTCTTTGTAAGAGCATGTTTTTTACTTTCTGATGTTCTTCGCCATGAAGGTGTTTAAGCACTCACAGCTTGATAGGGAGTGAACTGGGATTACCACCTGCAGCTCCTAAATCTCAGTTAAGTGTTTTTCCTTGTGTTGTTCATTTTTCAATTTGATAGATGTTCAGAACAGCTTCTGTGTATGAGTCGTAATTATCTACTTCAGTCCTCATATAAATTATTTTGGTGTAACTTTGAATAAACATCATGGAAAGACTTAGGAAAGCAAATTTAGAAAGATAAGAAAATCCGTGTTGAAAAATCTTTTTTTTCTAATATTCATTCATGAAGTGCCAGTGTTTTGTTTTCATCTTTTCTGTAGTGAATCAGACATACGTTTTGGATCTGTTGGTGGCTAAAGAATCTAGGAAATGGGGCGGTGCAATGGTGGCTCAGTGGCAGAATTCTCACCTGCCATGCCTGAGACCTGGTACAATTCCCAGAACCTGCCCATGCCAAAAAAAAAAAAAAATTAAGAAATGTGATAATTGGTATTGGAATCCATATCCACTATGAGTGGAAGACTTACAATTAAATTCGCCTGTGTCATCTACTGTTATTCTGAAACTAACTTTTTTTAATTTATGGAATATTTTCTCTCCTCTTAATATAGAACATAATTTATAATCTTAATGGCTAACATTTATTGTCCATTTATTATATATTCACTAATTTAATTCTCACAATAAGTAAGTCCTAATATTATCTACATTTTACAGATAAGGAGACTGAGCCAATGAAAGGTTTAATTATCTAATATCCCCTAGCTAGTATATAGTGGTAGAGGTATAATATCTATCCAGCACATTGGCTGTACACCTGTTTTCTTAGTTACTGTGTTGTATGGCCTCTCAGCATTTATCCATATAATGTCCATATAACATAAGCAGGAGCAAATATTACCTAAGTTCTTATGCATGTTTCAGAATTCTTTCAATTGCAGAAGAAAGAAACTCCACTCAAATTGGCATAAACAAAAGAAGAAATGTAGTGATTCATTTAACTGGTATAATTGAGGGTTTTTGGCATAGCCATATCCCAAGAGTTGAGATGACATTATTAGGAATTTCTGTCTTTTTTTTTTTTCTATCTCACCTCTGCTGGGCCATATTTTCAGGCATGCTTTTCTAGTTGGTGGCAGAGGTACCCTTCAGCTATTCCAGGTTTAAGTGTCCCTTTCATTTTAAGGAAAGAAAGATTTATTCTCAGAGGGTCCATGTCAATACCTAAAAGATTGCCTCTGCTTGGGTTAGATTTTTATACATGCTTTCATTTCATTCATGTATATAGGAAACAAAGGAAACAAGGCAGGGAAGGTGTATTTTCTAAAAGGAGAAAAAGCTGGGCTGAATAAAAAATTTACAGATGTCCTCCATGCTCCCAGTATATTAATCTGAGATAGGGGTGAGAGGCCAGTACAGAATCAACATGAGTAATAAAAGATTTTGCTTATACATTCCTTAAACAAATATTTATTGAATTTCTGCTATTATATGCTCATGGGAATATGCCATGCACATGTATAGTGCGAAGGCTGAAAATAGTTGATAACCGTTTTAACTGTATAGCTGGAACTCTTACACTTTCTTCAGGATGTCTTTCACAGGAAAAGATTATTCTGCTCCTAAAAAAATGGCACAGTTACGAAGAAAGTATTAAAAATTTGAAATAATATTCTGCTCTTGAGATAAGGAAGATGAAAGCACTTTATGATGTGCTGTTCTAGTTTGCTAGCTGCTGGAATGCAATATACCAGAAATGGAATGGCTTTTAAAAAGGGGAATTTAATAAGTTGCTAGTTTATAGTTCTAAGGCTGAGAAAATGTCCCAATTAAAGCAAGTCTATAGAAATGTCCACTCTAAGGCATCCAGGTAAAGATACATTGATTCAAAAAGGTCGATGAAGTTCAGGGTTTCTCTCTCAAGTGGAAAGGCACTTGGTGAACATGGTCAGGGTTTCTCTCTAGGCTGGAAGGGCACATGGCAAGCATGGCATCATCTGCTAGCTTCCTTTTCAGCTCCGTAGGAGGCGTTTTCCTTCTTTATCTCCAGAAGTTGCTGGCCAGTGGACTCTCTGCTTCGTGGTTCTGTAGCATTCTCTGTGTCCTTCTCTGTTGTCTCTGAATCTCCTTCTTTCTCCAAAATGCTTCCTCTTTTTGTAAGATTCCAGTAAGGTAACCAAGACCCACCTAGAATGGATGGAGACACATTTCTACCTAATCCAGCTTAACAACCACTCTTGATTGAGTCACATCTCCAGGGAGATGATCTAATTAAAGTTTCAAACATGCAGTATCAAAAGGGATTAGAAGAAACAGCTGCCTTTACAGAACAGGATTAGGATTAAAACATGGCTTTTCTAGAGTACATATGTCCTTTCAACCTGGCATGTGCTGCATAATTCAATTAATTGCTTTGTTGTTGATGCGGAGATGTAGCACTAAAGTAAAATTTAGTGTCCTCTGATTTTCTTAATTGATTCTTTACGTAGGATAAAGACCTTTTTAGCAGCATGATGAAGCCTGTAAACTCCTTCACAGAATAATGTTTTCAATACAGAAAATAAAATACATAGGATTTCAAAGGAAACCAGTTATGTGAAATTGTTATCAAAATATTTTCAAAAATTTCAATGTGTATTTCTTTATTAACATATTAAGTAACAAGATTGTTGGGGATTTAACTATGTACCCCAGAAAACTGTCCTTAAATATTAGTCTGTTCCTGTGGGTGTAGACCCATTGTAAATAGGATCTCTTGAAAATGTTACTTCAGTTAAGGTATGGTCCAACTGAATCAGGTCAACCTTTAGTCTGGATTATTGAAGTCCTTTATAAACAGAATGAAATTCAGGTTTAAAAAGGAGAAGCTGCTGGGAACAACCAGAAGCTGGAAGTCAGTGGAACCTGGAAGAGAAAGGAGAAAGTACACAGCCATGTGACAGATGCAGGATTGCCAGCCAGCGAAAAGAAACCGACCCTAAAGGAAGCAAGCCTTCTAGCCTCTGAAAATGTCAATTCCTGTCATTAAGCCAACCCATTGTATGGTATTTGTTATAGCAGTTATGAAACTAATACTAAAGATCTAGCAGTACATCTAATAAAAATGCTCATTTTGAAACGGTGATGAATATAAGCTATATTTGAGAGATCTGCAGTAGCTATAATGTGAATTTAAACATATTTGTGATAATGATAACAGACTCACTGGGGCCGTTAATCCATCTTAATTTTTTTTTTTTGCCTTTGTTCATAATATAAGGAAATGCTAAATTTTACTTAGAAGTTAGTGAGAATCTTCAGTCAGAAATACCTTGAGGTATCTCAGGTACTGATACTTCAGGTAAAGAACCCCTTGCCTAGGTTTTGTTCAGGTAATCATACCAGTACCCAGTACCCAAATTCCTGATACAACAAGGTCCATTTCTGCTCCTGTTAGTTCCCCTTTCCAAGGCTCGGAGCCCTACCCCTGAACTCTAGTGATAATTTCCTCCATTAGTTTTTCTCCTCCTTTTCCCTTCTCTTCTCTTTCTGGGACACCCACAACACGTATATTCGTGAGCTTCATATTGTCATTCAGTTCCCTGAGTCCCTGTTCATATTTTTCCATTTTTTCCCCCTATATTTTCTTGTCAGATTTCAGATGTTCCATCCTCCAGTTCACTAATCCTATCTTCTGCCTTTCGAAATCTACCATTGTAGTTTTCCATTGTTTTTTTCATCTCTTCACCTGTGCCTTTCATTCCCATAAGTTCTGTGATTTGTTTTTTCAGACTTTCAATTTCTTCTTTTTTGTTCATTCCTTGTCTTCTTTATATCCCCCCTCAATTCATTGATTTGTTTTTTGATGAGGTTTCCCATGTCTGTTTGTATATTCTTAATTAATTGTTTCAGCTCCTGTATCTCATTTGAATTGTTGGTTTGTTCCTTTGGGCCATATCTTCAATTTTCTTGGTGTGATTTGTTATTTTTTGCTGGCATCTAGACATTTAATTACCTTGATTTGTTTATTCTGGAGATTGCTTTCACTTCTTTTATCTAGGGTTTTCTTGTTGTCTGTTTGTTCTTTGACATTCAGTTCAACTTTTTCTGGACCTCTTTGTTTAACGGAGGAAAATTTTTCAGTTCTTGTTTTCTTGTTTCTTGCCCTGCTTGTATGGTGCCTTTTTCCCCCCACCCTGAGGAGGGTCTACCTGGGTATTATAGACCCCAGCTGTATTTTCCCAGACCAAACTGGCCCCCTATGAGGTGGAAAGATTCACCTGTGTCGGTTTTCCCCGAGGGTGAGACACAGCAGGTTGACAGACTTTCCTGTGAAGTCTCTGGGCTCTGTTTTTCTTACCCTGCCCAGATGTGGTGCTTGTCTGCCTGCAGGTCCCACCAGCATAAGATGATGTGGTACCTTTAACTTTGGCTGGAGGTGTGGTGGAGACAGAGGAGAGGTTGTAGGCTGGTTTTAATGGCTTCAAATTACCAAGCCCTGGTGTCTGAATTCCTTGAGAGAGGGATTCCACCTGAGTTGGGTTTCACCCCTCCCCTGGGGAAGGCACAGGTTCCAGACAAGCCCTCAAAATGAGTTTGTTTCTGCCTATGCCTGGGGCAGTTGCAGCCTGAGAAGTCCTGCTGCTGTATCCAAAGGCAGTCAAGCCTTTGTAGAAACACAGCCGCAAAAACCCGTTTCCTTCTCTTTTTTTCCTTTTTCCTTCAGCCCTGCCCCCTTGGCACCGGGGCAAAAATGAGTGACCTCTGCTTTGACCAAGTTCACCTGAGCTGGGGTCCTATTCTTAGTAGTCAGAATTTGTTAATTAATTCCACGATTGGCATTTGTTTGGGCTCAGCCCCTGCTGCTGGTAAAGTCTCTTTCCTTTCCCCTCTGGGAAGCAGATTGTGGAGGAGAAGTGCTGGCCACCACGGCTTTGCTAACTCACGGTTCTGGGGAGGTTCACAGCCAGTCCAGCTGGTCCAGACTCAAGGGTACGCTGTGTGTCCTGTTACTGATGTGGCCCCAGGAGCTGTTCTGTACTGTTTCTGGTTATTTAGTAGTTGTTTTGGAGGACGAACTAAAATGCGCACATTGCTAAGCCACCATCTTGGTCCCCTCTCTCCGTACCCCTGAACTCTAGTCTCATGACTTACACTGTTTCTTTTATTTTAAGGCAATTTTATTGAGTTATAGTCAAACACTCTACTGTCTATCTGAAATATGTAGTCATTGGCTTACAGTATCATCACATAGTTGTATATTCATCATGATCAATTTTAGAACATTTTCATTATTCCAGAAAAAGAAAACCCAAAATATCTTATCCCCCCCATGATTGACCCCTATTGTTGGTATGAAATATTTGTTACTGTTTAGGAAAGAATATTAAGATATAACTGTTAACTATAGTCTATGGTTTGCAATAGGTACATTTTTTCCTATATCCCCCTCTGTTATTAACTACTTGTAATATTGCTGTATTTGTTCTAGTTCATGAAAAGACTTTTTAATTTTAATAATTAGACATAGTCACTGTCTACCGCAAGATTCACTGTTAGACGTTCTCATGTTTTAACCTCCAGCTTTCCTTCTGGTGACATACATGACTCTAAACTTCCCTTTTCTACCACATTCACCTGCAATTCAGCACTTACACTTTTTCTTTAACCAGGCTTCCTAGATCCAGCCTTTGAGTTTTTGAGAAACACCCGCTTGGACTGTCAACTATGCCCTCTCCAGTTTTTATGAGAGTTATTTGTGTTTTCTTGAATTCCTTGATGCCATTTGTGGACCTTGACCCCCTTTCAGTCTGAATTTCTGGGGGTCATGACTTAACTGAGTTATGTGCTTCTAATAAGCATGTATAATACCTAGGTCATGGTGTGTCTTCTCATTCGTTGTCTTCCTAGGTGATGATCAGCTTCATTCTAAAGTATTAGCTTTTTATAAGAATTGCAGAAAAACTTTCAATAGGAACTAAGATAACATGACAATGACTGGATATTAACTTTTACAAAGAGGGAAAAAATTGCTTGTGAAACTGTGGAATTGGATGCTCTTGAGAAGAGTGCAATAAGGAGAGACACAAACTAGTGAAGAAAATACACTAAAGATTTCTGGAAGTGATACTGTCTCAAAAGTACAGTAACTGAATTTATAGTCTCAAGTGTTTATTCATTCCAGGAAGATCTGGCGATATTCTTAATGCTGCTGAAATTTGTTAGGATAGGCTCATCATTGAAATGGAAATATGTTTTTGTTGAAACAATCTAATAAAGATTTAATCAATAAATAATGTGTATATTGTTATATACTTGTTTGGAGCCCAAGACTGGTTCAGTAGGGTAGAAAGCATGTAAATCACAGTAAAAGGAATAAGAAATAGAAGAGACCTATAGATTGTGCTACAGATTATTTGGTAAAAGGAGAAAAAAGATATTGCTCTCCTATAGAGATTTTATAACTGGCACAATATATTTTTAGCTATCCTAAAATCTCCTGGAAGTCCCGTTCTTTTCAAGAAAACCCAGTATATTTTATATATAATTATTTTTTGACCTTTTAAGTAAGGGACAGCAACGAGAGGAAAGATTACATTGGTTTGATTCTGATCAACCAGAAAAAAAAAAGATGGGTGAATTGTAACAGCCTGAAATATTGTTGGAAAAGAAACTGCCATTTTTGAGATTTTCCCCAGGTAAATGTTGAATATAATCAAGCTGGCAACTTGGGCATTAGGAAGTATACTTTGGAAAATGAGAAATAAATACCATAATCTTAAGATTATATGTTCCAGAATCAACTACAGTGAAAACAGTTGAAGCAAATCAAAGCTCTCTAAAACCTAAATACTAGGGATTAAATTTCAAATTATTTTATTTGAGGAATTATCTAGTTACCTCATAATTAAGACTATATAGAAACAGACTGAGTCTAGATTTAAAAAAAGATTTTTATTGTGGTAACATATAACACAATTTGCCATTGTAATCATTTTTAAGTGTACAATACAGTGGCATTAAATACATTTACAATATTGTGCTATCATACATAGCATCCATTACCAAAACTGTTGTTACTCTAAACAGAAACTATGTATTCCTTAGTAATTTCCCATTCCTCCCTTCCCCCAGCTCCTGGCAACCACAGTTGTTTCTATCTCTGAATTTGTTTATTCTGAGTATTTCATTTAAGTGGAATCCTACAACATTTGTAGGTTTATTTCATTCAACATAAGTTTTTTTTTTTTGCTAGAAAATAAAAGTTCTTATTAGAGAGAGTTTGTTCTGAATATGTCTTTTTTGACAAATGAAATCCTAATATATATGACTTTTTTTCATAGAGTGCATTTATCATCACAATCGACTTTTTCTCTTTTTTGTGAAAAATAACATATATACAAAAAACGATTTTAGGTTTTTATTTCTAGCAGTTCTAAAATACTGGAGGCTAAAAGAAATAACTATATAGTGTTTCAGCAGTCATACTCATTTATTAAATCCTACCTTCTCTGTATAACTCCACCATCACCTTTGATCTTTCTCCCACTCTGTAGGGATATTTGTATGTCCATTCTAACTTTTTTATGTTGGAAGGGGCTATCGATAATATGGGATAGGGGAATGGACTTAGTTGATGTTCTGGAGAGGCTGGCCCCCCTACATTTTGGGACTTACCTGGTCCAGGGACCCATCTAGAAGTTGAAGGTTTCTGGAAGGTTATCCTAGTGCATGAACCCTTTGTAGAATCTTATATAATGCCCTAGCTGTTCTTTAGGATTGGCAGGAATGGTTTTGGTTGGGGTTTGGTAAGTTATGACAGTATATGATGTTTTATATCTTATATTTTCCACAAAGTATTGTATTGGAAATACCTTTCATATCATTAATTCTTCTTGAAAAATATTTTAATGTCCATTTGATATTTATAATTACATTTCCCCTTTGTATGAACGTTTTGCTGTCTTAACTTTTTCACAGTTACGAAAAACATTGTCAAATGGAACCTGTATGCATAATTTTGACCATATATATGTTTTTTTGTATGCTGTATGGCAGGGGTCACATTTCATTGTTTTCTCCATGTGAGTATCCTGTTATTGCAGTTTATGAAACAGGATTTTTTTTGTGTCTCATTTTTTCCCTCTGACAATTAGTTTTGCATTACTTTTACCCTTTTTTTCCTAGTTTTTACTCTTCATTACCTATTTCAGTCTGATCGTGACTAGACTTTTTTTTAACTTTTTTTATTGTATAATATAACATATATACAAAGCAAAGAAATAAAAAAAAAATAATAATAGTTTCCAAAGTACTCTTCAACAAGTAGTTACAGATCCCAGAGTTTGTCATTGGCTACCATATGATCCTCTCATATTTTTACTTCTAGCTGCTCCAGAATATAGGAGGCTAAATACTTTTTTATCATCACAATCAACTTTTTTTCCTTTTTTTAATATATATATATATTTTAATTTTTTATTAATTAAAAAAATATTACAAGATGCACAAACATTCCCAACACATACACTCAGCAATTCAAAATATCATCACATAGTTGCATATTCATCATGATCATTTCCCACACATTTGCATCAATTCAGAAAAAGACATAAAAAGACAGCAGAAAAATAAAACAAAAACAGGAAAAAAAAATTTTACATATCATACCCCTTACCCCTCGCTTTCATTGATCACTAGCATTTCAAACTAAATTTATATTGACATTTGTTCCCCCTATTATTTATTTTTATTCCATATATTCTACTCATCTGTTGACAAGGTAGATAAAAGGAGCATCAGACACAAGGTTTTCACAATCACATAGTCACATTGTGAAAGCTATATCATTATATAATCATCATCAAGAAACATGGCTACTGGAACACAGCTCTACATTTTCAGGCAGTTCCCTCCAGCCTCTCCATTACATCTTTTTTTTTTTTTAATTTGTTTATTAATTAAAAAAATTAAGAACAAACAAACATTAACATAATTCTGTTCTACATGTATATTCAGTAATTCTCAATATCATCACATAGTTGCATATTCATCATTTCTTAGAACATTTGCATCAATTCAGAAACAAAAATAAAAAGACAACAGAAAAAGAAATAAAACAATAACAGAAAAAGAGATTATACATACCATACCCCTTACCCATCACCCTCATTTATCACTAGCATTTCAAACTAAATTCATTTTAACATTTGTTCCCCCTATTATTTATTTTTATTCCATATGTTCTACTCGTTTGTTGACAAGATAGATAAAAAGAGCATCAGACACAAGGTTTTCACAATCTCACAGCCACATTGTGACAGCTATATCATTATTCAATCATCCTTGAGAAACATGGCTACTGGAACACAGCTCTACATTTTCAGACAGTTCCCCCCAGCCTCTCCATTACATCTTTTTTAAAAATTTTTTATTAAAAAAAATTACAAGAAACACAAACATTCCCAACACATACACTCAGCAATTCACAATATCATCACATAGTTGCATATTCATCATCATGATCATTTCTCAGAATATTAGCATCAATTCAGAAAAAGAAGTAAAAAGACAACAGAAAAATATAACAGACAGAAAAAAAAAATTTTACAGGCCATACCCCGTACTGATCCCTTTCATTTATCACTAGCATTTCAAACTAAATCTATTTTAACATTTGTTCCCTCTGTTATTTATTTTTGTTCTATATGTTCCTCTCATTTGTTGACAAGGTAGATAACAGGAGCATCAGACACAAGGTTTTCATAATCACACAGTCACATTGTGAAAGCTATATCATTGTACAATCATCATCAAGAAACGTGGCTACTGGAACACAGCTCTACATTTTCAGGCAGTTCCCTCCAGTCTCTCCATTACATCTTGGATAACAAGATGATATCTACTTAATGCGTAAGATTAACCTCCAGGATAACCTCTCGACTCTGTTTGGAATCTCTTTGTCCCATTTCACTCTTCCCCCTTTTGGTCGAGAAGGTTTTCTCATTCCCTTGATACTGGGTCTCAGCACATTTTAGAGTTTTTCTCAATCCCTTGATGCTGAATCTCAGCTCATTCTGGGATTTCTGTCCCATGCTGCCAGGAAGATTCACACCCCTGGTAGTCATGTCCCACGTAGTGGCTGGAGAGAGAGGCCACATCTAGCAACAAAAGAAGTTCTCTTGGGGGTGACTCTTAGGCTTAATTTTAAGTAGGCTTGACCTATCCTTTGTAGGGTTAAGTTTCATATGAACAAACCCCGAGACTGGGGGCTCAGCCTATACCTTTGGTTGTCCACACTGCTTGTGAGAATATCAAGAATTCAACTTGGGGAAGTTGAGTTTTCCCCCATTCTCACCATTCCCCGAAGGGGACTTTGCAAATACTTTTCCACTCACTGATCAAATCACTCTGAAATTCATCAGGGCATCACCTGGACAAACCAACAAAATCTCATGTCCTATACAAAGTTCCATGTACTTAAGGTGTTCAATCAACTATCTACATAAGTTATATTAGGAGATGCACTAGTCAAAGTATAGATTTGTGCCAAATAAACATTTTTTGCTTTGTCTCACACATTAGTTGAAATTTTAAAATATTAAGTACCATCTATTTTCAGCACACTGCAGTAATGACATTCTTTTGTTCTTCCTCATGCAAAAACATTTTTTAAATTTGTACATCTAGTCACTGTCATTATACACTCTAGGCATTCCTAGATTACACCATCTCAATCTTTATTGTCTATCTTTCTTTGTGATTTCATTTATGCCCCAGCCCTCCTCTGTCATTCTCATATGCAGCTTCATTCAGTGTTTTAACATAATTGTATTACAGTTAGATAATATTGTACTGTCCATTTCTGAGTTTTTCTCTTCAGTCCTGTTGCACAATCTGTATCCCTTCAGCTCCAATTACCCAATATCTTACCCTATTTCTATCTTCTTATGGTCTCTGTTACCAAGGAAATATTCCAAATTTATTTACTAATGTCAGTTCATATCAGTGAGACCATACTGTATTTGTGCTTTTGTTTCTGGCTAATCACACTCAGCATAATATTCTTAAGGTCCATTCATGTTGTTACATACTTCATAACTTAATTCTGTCTTACAGCTGCATAATATTCCATCTTATGTAAATGTCACAGTTTGTTTAGCCAACTGTCTGTTGATGGACATTTTGGCTGTTTCCATCTCTTGGTAGTTGTTAATAATCCTGCTGTAAACATTGGTGTGTAAATGTCCATTTGTGTCCTTGGCCTCGTGTCCTTTGAGTAGAGACAGCATATGTATAGATGGGTCCTGTTTTTTATTCCATTCTGCCAGACTATGTCTTTTGATTGGAGAGTTTAATTGATTAATATTCAGTGTTATTACTGAATGGGTAGTACTTCTACTATTTTGCCTTCTGAATTTTATATATCATATCTAATTTTCCTTCTTTTTACCTTTACTCATAGTCTTCCTTTCTACACTCTTCTCCACACCTCTCTCTTCTGTCTTCGTATCTGTCTCTAGTGTTCCCTTTAGTATTTCTTGCAGTGTTGGTCTCTTGGTCACAAATTCTCTCAGTGATTTTTTTGTCTGAAAATGTTTTAATTTCTCTCTCATTTTTGAAGGACAATTTTGTTGGATATAGAATTCTTGGTTGGCAGTTTTTCTCTTTTAGTAATTTAAATATATTATCCCACTGTCTTCTCACCTCCATGGTTTCTGCTGAGAGATCTGCGCATAGTCTTATTGGGCTTCCCTTGTATGTGATGGATTGCTTTTCTCTTGCTGCTTTCAAGATCTTCTCTTTCTCTTTGACCTCTGACATTCTGATTATTAAATGTCTTGGAGTATGTCTATTTGGATCTATTCTCTTTGGGGTACGCTGTACTTCTTGGATCTGTAATTTTAAGTCTTTCATAAGAGTTGGGAAATTTTCAGTGGTAATTTCCTCTATTAGTTTTTCTCCTCCTTTTCCCTTCTCTTCTTCTGGGATACCCACAACACGTATATTCATGTGCTTCATATTGTCTTTCAATTCCCTGAGTCCCTGCTCCTATTTTTCCATTTTTTCCCCGATAGTTTCTGTTTCTTGACGGATTTCAGATGTTCTGTCCTCCAGTTCAGAAATCCTGTGTTCTGTCTCTCGAAATCTACCACTGTAGGTTTCCATTGTTTTTTTCATCTCTTCTACTGTGTCTTTCATTCCCGTAAGTTCTGTGATTTGTTTTTTCACACTTTCAGTTTCTTCTTTTTGTTCTTTCCTTGCCTTCTTTATATCCTCCCTCAATTCATTGATTTGGTTTTTGATGAGGTTTTCCATGTCTGTTCGTACATTCTGAATTAATTGTTTCAGCTCCTGTATGTCATTTGAATTGTTGGTTTGTCCCTTTGACTGGCCATATCTTCAATTTTCCTAGTGTGATTTCTTATTTTTTGCTGGTGTCTAGGCATTTAATTACCTTAATTAGTTTATTCTGGAGATTGCTTTCACTTCTTTTATCTAGGGTTTTCTTGCTGGATGAATTTGTTGTCTATCTGTTCTTTGACCTTCCGTTCAGCTTTACCTGGACCTTTAGCTTAAGTTTTGTTTAACAGAGGAGAATTTTTCAGTTCTTGTTTTCTTGTTTCTTGCCCTACTTGTGTGGTGCCTTTCCCCCCAACACACTTAGCAGGGTCTATGTAAATATTATAGACCCCAGCCGGATTTTCCCAGACCAAACTGGTCTCCTATCAGGAGGAAAGAGTCACCTGTGTCGGTTTTCCCTGAGGGTGAGACCCAGCAGATTGAAAGACTTTCCTGTGAAGTCTCTGGGCTCTATTTTTCTTATCCTGCACAGTATGTGGCGCTTGTCTGACTGCAGGTCCCACCAGCATAAGATGATGCGGTACCTTTTACTTTGGCAGACTCTCCCTGCTGGGGCCGTGGTGGAGCCAGAGGAGGGGTTGTAGACTGGTTTTAATGGCTTCAAATTACCAAGCCCTGGTGTCTGAATTCCTTGATGGAGGGATTCCACCTGGGTGGGGCTTCACCTCTCCCCTGGCTAAGGCACAAGCTCCGGTTAAGCCACCAAAAGAGCTCACTTCTGCCTATGCCTGGGGCAGTTGCAGCCTGAAAAGTCCTGTCGCTATATCCAGAGGCAGTCAAACCTTTGTAGATACACAGCCACAAAAACCTCTGTTTCCTTCTTTTTTTTTTTTTTTTTTTTTCCGTTTTTCTGTCAGTCCTGCCTCCTTGGCGCTGGGGCAAAAATGAGCAACCTCCGCTTTGATCAGGTTCACCTAAGCTGGGGGCCTATTTTTAGTAGTCAGAATTTGTTAATTAGTTCCACAATTGGCGTTTCATTGTGCCCAGTCCCTGCTGCTGGTAAAGTCCTTTCCTTTCCCCTCTGGGAAGCGACCTCTGGGGGAGGAGTGCTGGCCGCCGCAGCTTTGGGAACTCACGGTTCTGGGGGGTGCTCACAGCAGGTCCAGCTGGTCCACACTGGGGTACGGTGTGTGTCTGGTCACTGTCGTGGCTCCGGGAGCTGTTCTGTACTGTTTCTGGTTATTTAGTAGTTGTTCTGGAGGACGAACTAAAATGCGCACCTTGTTAAGCCGCCATCTTGACCTGGAAGTCTCTCCATTACATCTTGAGTAACAAGATGATATCTACTTGATGTATAAGAATAACCTCCAGGATAATCTCTCGACTCTGTTTGGGATCTCTCAGCCATTGACACTTTGTCTCATTTCCCTCTTCCCCCTTTTGATCGACAAGGTTTTCTCAATCCCTTGATGCTAAGTCTCAGCTCATTCTAGGGTTTTTCTCAATCCCTTGATGCTGAGTCTCTGCTCATTCCAATGTCTCTGTCCCACGTTGCCAGGAAGGTCCACACCCCTGGGAGTCATGTCTCACGTAGAGAGGGGTAGAGTGGTGAGACTGCTCGTTGTGTTGGCTGGAGAGAGGGGCCACATCTGAGCAACAAAAGAGGCTCTCTTGGGGGTGACTCTTAGGCCTAAATTTTAAGTAGACTTGACCTATCCTTTGCGGGTTTAAGTTTCATATGAACAAACCCCAAGACTGGGGGCTCTGCCTATAGCTTTGGTTGTCCACACTGTTTGTGAGAATATCAAGAATTCAACTTGGGGAAGTTGAATTTCTCCCCATTCTCACCAGTGCCCGAAGGGGGCTTTGCAGATACTTTTCCACTCACTGATTTAATCACTCTGGGATTCATCGGGGCATCACTCTGGACAAACCAACAAAATCTCATGTGCTGAGATTCCAGGTACTAATGGCGTTCAATGAAACTATCTACATAAGTTATATTAGAAAATGCACTAGTCAAAATATTAATTTTGTAATAGATAAACTTTTTTAGCTTTAGTCTCACATAGAAGGTGAGATTTTAAAATATTAATTACCATCTATTTTCAGTACCCTGCAATAATGACATTCCTTTGTTCTTCCTCATGCAAAAACATTTTTAAAATTGTACCTTGTACATTTCACTGTTATTATATGCTCTAGGCATTCCTAGATTATACCATCTCAATCTTTAACATCTATCTTTCTGATTTCAATATGTCCCCAGCCCTCCTCCCTCTATCATTCTCATATGCAGCTTCATTCAGTGTTTTAACATAATTATATTACAGTTAGGTAGTATTGTGCTGTCCATTTCTGAGTTTTTGTATCCAGTGCTGTTGCACAGTCTATCCCTTCAGCTCCAGTTACCCAATATCTTACCCTATTTCTATCTCCTGATGGTCTCTGTTACCAAGGAAATATTCCAAGTTTATTCACTAATGTCAGTTCATATCAGTGAGACCATACAGTATTTGTCCTTTAGTTTTTGGTTAGTCTCACTCAGCATAATGTTCTCAAGGTCCATCCGTGTTTTACATAATTCATAAGTTTATTCTGTCTTAAAGCTGCATAATATTCCATCGTATGTGTATACCACAGTTTGTTTAGCCACTGTTCTGTTGATGGACATTTTGGCTGTTTCCATCTCCTTGCAGTTGTAAATAATGCTTCTGTAAACATTGGTGTGCAAGTGTCCGTTTGAGTTTTTGCCCTTAATTCCTTTGAGTAGATTCCCAGCAATGGTATTGCTGGGTCGTATGGCAATTCTATATTCAGCTTTTTGAGGAACCGCCAAACTGCCTTCCACAGTGGTTGCACCATTTGACATTCCCACCAACAGTGGATAAGTGTGCCTCTTTCTCCGCATCCTCTCCAGCACTTGTCATTTTCTGTTTTGTTGATAATGGCCATTCTGGTGGGTGTGAGATGATATCTCATTGTGGTTTTGATTTGCATTTCTCTAATGGCCAGGGACATTGAGCATCTCTTCATGTGTCTTTTGGCCATTTGTATTTCCTCCTCTGAGAGGTGTCTATTCAAGTCTTTTTCCCATTTTGTAATTGGGTTGGCTGTCTTTTGTTGTTGAGCTGAACAATCTCTTTATAAATTCTGGATACTAGACCTTTATCTGATATGTCATTTCCAAATATTGATTCCCATTGTGTAGGCTGTCTTTCTACTTTCTTGATGAAGTTCTTTGATGCACAAAAGTGTTTAATTTTGAGGAGTTCCCATTTATTTATTTCCTTCTTCAGTGCTTCAAGGGACATTTTTAATTGTCATACTTAGTGCTGCTTTACTGGCATCAGGGCAAGGATGCCACTTAATTGACAAACCCTATTTTGTTCTAGTTCTTAACTATCAGTAAAATCCATTCCTTCTGATCTAACTGCCCCTGGATTGTAAACTTCTAGTTCAGGATTCATACACATGTAGTTTACTATGTCAGACCTAGCACAGTAGCAAGTATGTAGTAAGGTGCTCAGTGAATATATATTAAATAAATGAATGGGCCACTGCTTTGGTTTAATCTCCTTGTTTACTCCTGGATTACAGCAATATTTTTCTAATTGTTTCCTCTGTTTTTGACTTCCACTCAATGTATTCTTGATACTATCACTTAGAATGATATATCTAAAAATCATTTTTTTAACTTCTAAACATTTTAGTACGTATTTCTAAAAGGTAAGGGCTCTAAAAATACCAGTATCTCTGCTAGAAGTTTAATATTCTTAAATATCATCAGTAATCCAGTGTTCAAAATTTTCAATTTTCTTATAATTCTTTCTCTTCTCCCACTTCTTCATTGTTGTCATTGTTGTTATCATTCATTTTTTTTGGATTAGGATGCAAATAAAGTCCATACAGTACAATGGATTGCTTAAATCATCTTTCTCTGTCTCTTTTTCTCATTTATTTATTGAAGGTACTGGTATACATATTGTTCTAGTTTGCTAGCTGCCAGAATGCAATATACCAAGGGTGGGATGGCTTTTAAAAAAAGGGGAATTTAATGAGTTGCCAGTCTACAGTTCTAAGGCTGAGAAAATGTCCCAATCAAAACAAGTCTATAGAAATGTCCAATCAAAGGCATCCAGGGAAAGATACCTTGGCTCAAGAAGGCCAGTGAAGTTCACAGTTTCTTTCTCAAGTGGAAGGGCACATGGCAAACACAGTCAGAGTTTCTCTCTCAGCTGGAAGGGCATGTGGCGAACACAGTGTCATCTGCTAGCTTTTTCTCCTGGCTTCTGGTTTCACAAAGCTCCCCGAGAGGCATTTTCCTTCTTCATCTCCAAAGGTCTCTGGCTCGTGGACTCTGCTTCCTGGTGCTGCAGCATTCTCTACTCTCGCCGAATCTCCTTCATTCTCCAAAATGTTTCCTCTTTTATAAGACTTCAGAAACTTATCAAGACCTACCCAAATGGGTGGAGACATGTCATCACCTAATTCAGTTTAACAACCGCTCTTGATTAAATCACATCTCCAGGGAGATGATCTAACTACAAATTCAAACATACAGTATTGAATAGGGATTATTCTGCCTTTATGAAATGGGATTTAGATTAAAACATGGCTTTTCTAGGGGACATACATCCTGTAGAGTTTCCCACAGTCTGGAATTTGGCTGACCAGATGCTGATGATGTCATTTAATATGTTCATCAGGCCTTTGCTTTTCCTGTGAAGTGGAATTTAGATCTGCTTACCTTTCCTTATGATACGTTTTCTCTGGGTATTTTTAAGATTTTCTCTTTACTTTTAGGCTTTTGTACTTTCAGTAGAGCTAAAATTTTTATTTATTGTTCTTTATAGGTTGCTTCCTGAGTCTGTGGATTTATCTTTTTCACAAACTCTCCCTTTCTGAGGAGAAAACAGTGCCTAAATTGTCCCCTTCCCTCCTTTCTCTCCTCCTTTCCTTGAGTAAATGCAGAATAGACAAGTCATGTGACATGAATTAGAGTTAAACAAGAGTTAAAAAAATTAGATTATCAATATAGTTAGACAGTGAAATAAAACCAAATCATGAAAAATACAGTACACAAACGTATTAGGTTCTTCTCTTCTCCAAAATACAAAAGACTAAATCGTTCAGAAGCATTGTACTCATGAATATCTCTATGGAGTTAAAATCTTTTAAAGGAATTATATTAAGTCCTTGTCAACGTTGTAATTTTCTTCCTAGATCTCCTTGTATATTGGATTCTGGCTGTATTATAATGAGTGACACTTTGACTTTAGATGTTATCGGTCGAAGAGTTGAAGTCAATGGAGAACATGCAACAGTGCATTTTTTTGGTCTCATCCCTCCTGTAGCAGGTACTTTGTGGTTTTATATGTCTGTGTGTGTGTGTGTGTGTGTGTGTGTGTGTATATATATATATATATATATACACATATATATGTGTGTGTGTATAATACATGTATGTGTATATACATTCTGCAATTGTTTCTTTGTAAGCTTTATCAAACCAATTTTGAGGAAACTAACAACCAGTTAATAGATGTTTCCTGTATGCAGTTGTTTAATTTCTTAGGATATCTGTGGTTTTGTTTAATAATAAGCCATAATTGAAAGCTATTTAATTACTTAGTTGTTGCTGTTGTATATCATATACCTTAAATATCTTCTGAAAAAACTTTAAACAATAACAAATCTTGATTTCTCATAATCTAATCCCCAAAACCAAGTCTTAAATTTAAAAAATTTCTTTTCAGTCATTAAATCATGGGTGTAGGTGTTTAATGTAGTTTAAATTGATAAACATACAATTTTGTACGGCCTTTTTTTTTTTTGCATGGGCATGCACCGGAAATCAAACCTGGGTCTTCAGCATGACAGGCAAGGATTCTGCCATTGAGCCGCTATCACACCGCCCTGCCTTTTCTGTACTTTACTATGTTTCTGTAGCATTATTTTACTTATATTTCCTAGTGGCTGCATTTTAGTATACAGTTTGTTAAATCATTCTCCATTTTTGGACATCCATTTCTAGTGTTTTGCTTTTGTTAATAACGGTATAGTAAACTTATTTATTTGTGTTGGTCAGTCAGCGCATATTTGAATATTTTTCAGCACATATTTGAATATTTTCTGTATGGTAGTAACTGACCTGAATAGTAATATATTCAGTTAATATTCGTTCTTAGAATATAGGGAAACATGTGTTGGAATGAAAACACTAATAGTATTCCTTATTCTAACCCTAACCGTAACCTTATCCTACACATATGTGAATAGTACAGGGGATTTAGTCATAAACTAGACCAGTGGTTCTCAAACTATGATCCCTAATCAGAATCAGCATCACTTGGAGACTTGTTAGAAATTCAAATTCTTGGGTCTCACATCAGAACTACAGAATTATAAACTCTGGGGATGGGGCCCAGCAATCTGTTTTAATAAGCCTTCCAGGTAATTCTGTTGCTTACTAAAGTTTTGAGAACCACTTAGCTAGATAGATATGGACTCTGCCTTTCCGGAGCTTACAGTTTACCATGGAAAACTTTGAACAAATTCCTGTTATTATTAAGAATATTGGCAAATGGGAAGGGAAAGTAACATTTAAAAAATAATTACTATGTACCAGGTAGTTTGGCATATGCTATCTACTTTGGATGTTATGCCAACACCCCTAAAATATAGATGTTAGTATTCCCATTTTTATAGATGAGAAGACCAAGATTCAAGACTCAAAACTTTCAAATGGCAGAGCTGAGATAGGAATTTATGCTCCAAAGCCTATGCCTTTTGCACTGTTACATCTCAAGAATATGAGTATTTTAAGGTTCTTGATATGTATTGCCAAATTATCATCTGAAAGTACTGGATCAATATTAATACCTGGAAATTTCTAATACCTAGGGTCTCCGGGAAGTAGACTAAGGTGGAGATTGCATTTAGGAAGTTTAGTGTTCAGAAATTTATCAAGTAGACTAAGGTGGAGATTGCATTTAGGAAGTTTTAGTGTTCAGAGATTAACAAGTATGAAACGGGAGAAAGGGAAAGAAGCAGGATTGGGCAGTGGGAGGAGATGGGCTGTAGTTCAGTCTCAACAAAGGTTTCAGTTGAACCCATGGGAAGCTCTGAAAGTAGGATGCATCTTCAGAGTCATTCTTAGTTGAGATGATAGGGGTTGGGCCATTAATTCCTCAGCCTTGATCAGTCCTTGAGTTCTCCTCCCCTAAGGAAGGGGAAATGCCCTTGGGCAAGGTGTTCTCTTAAAGAGTTTTTTTAAGAGGACTGATGATTGAAGGCTACTCCCAAAAGTCAGTTCTCCCAGCAGCTGTGAAATAAATCCCAATTCCTGAAGGTGAAATGGGTGATGCATCACAAATACAGTAATATAGATGAAAGTTACTTAATGGTAGCTTAGTAAATATGAAGTAGCACATTAATTTAATTTTCATTTATTAAATTATCTGTGAGTTTGATACTTCTCCATGTATGTATTATCAAGCAGGAGTTTTTTTCTTTACCCCTGAAAATTATACTTCTACAGAGAGGAAGTTACTGTGTATTAAGTCTTTACTAATTATCTCATTGTATGACTTTGTTCTCTCTTTACTTTAGCTCAACTGATACTAGTTTTGAATTGCTTTTAGAGGTTATCTGATGGAATTTGTACAGAGATGCAAAGAATTGAACAGAGATTTAGTAATTATTCCTAGGGTTCCTTTATAATCACTTGTATGGTTGTTACAGGACTGTTGTGAGAATTAAATGAGTTAAGGTGTTAGAAGCACTTCAGCCAACTTATTAGTGCATAATGTTTACACTATTGTTGTTAAATAAACATTTAAAAAATCACTTAATCCCTGATGCTTTGCAAGTGGCTCTTTGGGGTTTGAGATGTAATTTCCTGTGCTGGTAATATATACATACATAGATTTAAAAATCATCCTATCTTAAAACTGTTTTGACAGAAGTAAAAATAATGTGTTCTAGTAGGAGAATTATGGCCCCCCACTCCAAAGATGTTCATTTCCTAATTCCCAGAACCTGTGAATATGTTCATTGGTATGGCAAAGGGAATTAAGGTTGCAGATGCAATTAAAGTTGCTAACTAGCTGACCTTAAAAAGGAAGATTATCATGGGATTATTCAGGTGAACCCAGTAAAATCACAAGGGCCCTTAAAAATGAATCATAAGTAGAAGAAGAGTTATTATCAGAGTGATGCAATGTGAGAAGGACTAGACTGGCCATTGCTGACTTTGACAGTGGAAGGGGCCATAAGCTAGAAAATGCAAGAAAACAGAATGTCCCCTAGAGTTTCCAGAAAGTCTAGGCTGACACCTTGATTTTAGTCCAGTGTGTTCCATATCAGACCTCTGACCAACAGAATTGTAAGATAGTACATTTGTGTTGTTTTAAGCCAGTAGTTTGTAGTAATTTCTTATACCAGCAATGAGAAACACATGTGCCTTAGAAAATTGTGTGAGGTATTTGAAAAAGCAGGACACTGATAAGAAAATTTCATTTGAAGAGTCCAAATAAAATTGTTTCATGAAATGTAGGAGTAAGCATCGGGAAGCAGTATTTCTAAATTAGTGTACTATTTTATCCCATGTGATTTTTTTTTAAACATATTTTTATTGAGAAATCTTCACACACTTACATTCCACACATGGTACACAATCAGTGGCTGACAATATCATCACATAGTTGTGTATTTGTGCACCATGTGACTTTTAAAAATTTTTGGTTAATTTTTAAAAAAATTACAAGAGAAAGGCAAACATTCTTAACATTTGCTCATTCTGTTCTACATATATAATCAGTAATTCACAGTATCATCACATAGTTGCATATTCATCATCATGATCATTTCTTGGAATATTTGCATCAATTCACAAAAAGAAATAAAAGGATAACAGGAAAAAAAAAGATTATACATACCATACCCCTTACCCATCGCTTTCATTTTTCACTAGCATTTCAAACTAAATTTATTTTAACATTTGTTCCCCCTATTATTTATTTTTATTCCATATGTTCTACTCGTCTGTTGACATGGTAGATAAGAAGGAGCATCAGACGCAAGGTTTTCACAATCACACAGTCACATTGTGAAAGCTATATCATTATTCAGTCATCATCAAGAAGCATGGCTATTGGAACATGGCTCTGCATTTTCAGGCAGTTCCCTCCAGCCTCTCCACTACATCTTGAATAACAAGGTGATATCTGCTTAATGCATAAGAATAACCTCCAGGATAACCTCTCGACTCTGTTTGGAATCTCTCAGCCATTGACACTTTGTCTTATTTCACTCTTCCCCCTTTTGGTCGAGAAGGTTTTCTCAATCCCTTGATGCTGAATCTCAGCTCATTCTAGGGTTTTTCTCAATCCCTTGATGCTGAGCTTCAGCTCAGTCTAGGATTTCTGTCCCACATTGCCAGGAAGGTCCACACCCCTGGGAGTCATGTCCCACGTAGACAGGGGGAGGGTGATGAGTTTGCTTGTTGTGTTGACTGGAGAGAGAGGCCACATCTGAGCAACAAAAGAGGTTCTCTTGGGGGTGACTCTTAGGCCTAAATTTTAAGTAGACTTGACCTATCCTTTGTGGGGTTAAGTTTCATATGAACAAACCCCAAGACTGGGGGCTCAGCCTGTAGCTTTGGTGGTCCACACTGCTTGTGGGAATATCAAGAATTCAACTTGGGGAAGTTGAATTTCTCCCCGTTCTCACCATTCCCCAGAGGGGACTTTGCAAATACTTTTCCAACCACTGATCGAATCACTCTGGGATTCATCAGGGCATCACTCTGGACAAACCAACAAAATCTCATGTCCTACCCAAGATTCTAAGTACTTGTGATGTTCAGTCAAGCTATCTGCATAAGTTATGTTAGGAAATGCACTAGTCAAAATATAAATTTTGTACCAAGGAAATATTTTTTACTTTACTCTCACACATAAGGTGACATTTAAAAATATTAATTACCATCTATTTTCAGCACCCTGCAGTAATGATATTCCTTTGTTCTTCCTCATGCACAAACATTTTTAATATTTGTACATTTAGTCACTATTATTATACACTCTAGGCATTCCTAGCTTATACCATCTCAATCTTTATCGTCTATCTTTGTTTCTGATTTCATTTATGCCCCTAGCCCTCCTCCCTCTGTCATTCTCATATGCAGCTTCATTAGTGTTTTAACATAATTGTATTACAGTTAGGCAGTATTACGTCGTCCATCTCTGAGTCTTTATATTCAGTCCTGTTGCACAATCCGGATCACTCCAGCTCCAGTCACCCAACATCTTACCCCATTTCTATCTCCTGATGGTCTCTGTTACCAATGAAATATTCCAAGTTTATTCACTAATGTCAGTTCATATCAATGAGACCATACAGTATTTGTCCTTCTGTTCCTGGCCACTCTTACTCAGCATAATGTCCCTGAGGTCCATCCATGTTGTTACATACTTCATAACTTTATTCTGTCTTACAGCTGCACAATATTCCACCATATGTATATGCCACAGTTTTTCTAGCCACCCGTCTGTTGATGGATATTTTGTCTGTTTCCATCTCTTGGTAATTGTAAACAATGCTGCTATAGATATTGGTGTGCAAATGCCTGTTTGTGTCCCTGCCATCATCTCCTTTGAGTAGAGACAGCATATAGATGGGTCCTGTTTTTTAATCCCTTCTGCCAGTCTATGTCTTTTTTTTTTTTAATCCATTTAAATAATTTTGCTTTTATTTATTCTGTGTTTTCACATAGATAGTGAAATCTGGCTGAAACAAAGAACCACCACAACCACAATAATAATGATAGGAGTTAAGCAGATTAATTAATCAATTGCCACACCAGAAAATATGCTTAGTACTCTAAGTAGATAATCTCAATTGGGTGCTACCTTTGGAGTTCTTCCTCTCAGGTTTTTTGTCCTCCAGGCCCTCCTAAGGGTGCTTCAGTTTCAGATATTGTGCACTTTCTATGTCTTTTGATTGGGGAGTTTAATCCATTAACATTTAGTGTTATTACTGCATGGGTAGTACTTTCTTTGCTATTTTGCCTTCCTGATTTTATATGTCATATCTAATTTTCCTTCTTTTTACCTTTACTGATAGTCTTCCTTTCTATACTCTTCTCCACACCTCTCTCTTCTGTCCGTTCGTATCTGTCTCTAGTGCTCCCTTTAGTATTTCTTGCAGAGCTGGTCTCTTGGTCACAAATTCTCTCAGTGATTTTTTGCCTGAAAATGTTTTAATTTCTCCCTCATTTTTGAAGGACAATTTTGCTGGATATAGAATTCTTGGTTGGCAGTTTTTCTCTTTTAATAATTTAAATATATCATCCCACTGTCTTCTTGCCTCCATGGTTTCTGCTGAGAAAGCTCCACAGTCTTATTGGGCTTCCCTTGTATGTGATGGATTACTTTTCTCTTGCTGCTTTCAAGATCCTCTCTTTCTCTTTGACCTCTGGCATTCTGATTATTAAATGTCTTGGAGTACGTTTATTTGGGTCTATTCTCTTTGGGGTATGCTGCACTTCTTGGATCTGTAATTTTAAGTTTCATAAGAGTTGGGAAATTTTCAGCGATAATTTCCTCCATTAATTTTTCTCCTCCTTTTCCCTTCTCTTCTCCTTCTGGGACACCCACAACATGTATATTAGTGCTCTTCATATTGTCCTTCAATTCCCTGAGACCCTGCTCATATTTTTCCATTTTATTCCCTATAATTTCTTTTACTTGTCGGATTTCAGATGTTCTTCCTCCAGTTCACTCATCCTATATTCTGCCTCTCGAAATCTACCATTGTAGGTTTCCATTGTTTTTTTCATCTCTTCTACTGTGCCTTTCATTCCATTAAGTTCTGTGATTTGTTTTTTTAGACTTTTGATTTCTTCTTTTTGTTCATTCCTTGCCTTCTTTATGTCCTCCTTCAATTCATTGATTTGGTTTTTGATGAGGTTTTCCATATCTATTCGTATATTCTGAATTAATTGTTTCAGCTCTTGTATCTCATTTGAACTGTTGGTTTGTTCCTTTGACTGGGCCATATCTTCAATTTTCCTGGTGTGATTTGTTATTTTTTGCTGGTGTCTGGGCATTTAATTACCTTAATTAGTTTATGTGGAGATTGCTTTCACTTCTTTACCTAGGGTTTTCTTGCTGGATGAATTTGTTGTCTGTCTGTTCTTTGACATTCAGTTCAGCTTTTTTTGGACCTCTAGCTTAGGTTTTGTTTAACAGGGGAGAATTTTTCAGTTCTTGTTTTCTTGTTTCTTGCCCTCCTTGTATGGTGCCTTTCCCCCCGCCACCCTTAGGAGGGTCTATGTAGGTATTATAGACCCGAGCTGGGTTTTCCCAGACCAAACTGGCCTCCTATCAGGAAGAAAGAGTCACCTCCATCAGTTTTCCCTGAGGGTGAGACCCAGCAGGTTGACAGACTTTCCTGTGAAGTCTCTGGGCTCTGTTTTTCTTATCCTGCCCAGTATGTGGTGCCTGTCTGCCTGCAGGTCCCACCAGCATAAGATGATGCGGTACCTTGAACTTTGGCAGACTCTCCCTGCTGGGGGCATGGTGGAGACAGAGGAGAGGTTGTGGGCTGGTTTTAATGGCTTCAAATAACCAAGCCCTGGTGTCTGAATTCCTTGCGGAAGGGGTTCCAGCTGAGCTGAGCTTCACCGCTCTCCTGGAGAAGGCACAGGCTCTAGATAAGCCCTCAAATGACCTTGTTTCTGCCTATGCCTGGGGCAGTTGCAGCTTGAGAAGCCCTGCCGCTGTATCCAAAGGCAGTCAAGCCTTTGTAGAAACACAGCCACAAAAACCTCTGTTTCCTTTTTCCATCAGCCCTGCCCCTTTTGTGCCAGGGCAAAAATGAGCAACCTCCTCTTTGGCCAGGTTCACCTGAGCTGGGGGCCTATCCTTAGTAGTCAGAATCTGTTAATTAATTCCACAATTGGCGTTTGGTTGAGTTCAGCCCCTGCTGCTGGTAAAGTCTCTTTCCTTTCCCCTCTGGGTAGCAGCCTGTGGGGGAGGGGCGCCGGCCACTGTGGCCTGGGAAACTCATGGTTCTGGGGGGGCTTGCAGCCGATCCAGCTGGTCCAGACTGGGGTACGCTGTGTGTTTGATCACTGATGTAGCCCCAGGAGCTGTTCTGTACTGTGTCTGGTTATTTAGTAGTTGTTCTAGAGGATGGACTAAAATGTCACGTTGTTAAGCTGCCATCTTCTCCTGGAAGTCCACCATGTGATTTTAAAAAATATTTTTTACTGTGATATATAAATCTATACAGAAATCAATTAAACTTCGAAGTACATTTTAACAAGCAGTTAACAGAACAGATCTCAAAATTTCATATAGGTTACAGTTCCACAATTTTTCTTTCTTTGTGCTATATGATTTGAAAAATGACATGTACCTAATAAAATGTTATAAGTAGACTTTTTGACATCTATATGCTTAAAATTTAAATATTTATTACTTGGATATTCAAAAATTAAATATTTATTACTTGAATATTGAAATATGTATATAATTGGGATTGTCTCATATCAGTGCATAAACTGTATTTATATTTCTTCTTGGGTAATTGCCTTCATGGTTCTTTACCCTTTATGATCATCCTGTGATGTGCTTTATGATAATTAAAATAGGATATTATTGACTGCCTTCATGCAGTGACTAAATTGAAATGCTTATAGTATTTTGCTTCCCATTTATCCCATACTAATAATGTTACTATTTAAAAAGTGTTAATTTTAAGTAAAATAGTTCAAGTATTTCTTGTAGTTTCTTGTGAAGTTATTTTGTATTCTATGCTCAGTACTAAATTGCACTTGAAATGTATTGTCACCTGTTAAAACTGGAATGTTGGAAATTTGAATTTACCTTAGGAAGTAGGGCTCTCAATCTGTGACTTTTCATCAGAAATGTCAGACATCTACTTTTGATCTCTTTAACGTTTTTCTCCATTCTTCACATCAGCTTACCAGAACCTGCATATCAACTTCCAGTACCCCAAATTTCAACTTCTACCTGGAACTCTTTTAAAAGGTCTGAATCTCACCCCCAGAGAACCTTTTTTGTTGCTAAGATGTAGCCGCTCTCTCTTTCTCTCTCAGCTGACATGGCAAGCAAACCCACTGCCCTTACCCTTCCACATGGGACATGACTCCCAGGGTTGTAAACCTCCCTGGCAATGTGGGACAGAAATCCTGGGGTGAGCTGGGACTCGGCATCAAGGGACTGAGAAAGCCTTCTTGATGAAAAAAGGGAAAGAGAGAAATGAGACAAAAGAAAGTGTCAGTGACTGAGAGATTTCAAGCAGAGTTGAGAGAGTATCCTGGAGGTTATTCTTACGCATTGTATAGATATCCCTGTTTTAGTTTATGGTGTATTAGAGTGGCTAGAGGGAAGTACCTGAAACAGTAGAGGTGTGTTCCAGTAGCCATGTTTCCATTTTTTTTTTTAAACTTTTTTTATTAATTAAAAAAAATTAACAAAAAACATTTAGATATCATTCCATTCTGCATATACAATCAGTAATTCTTAATATCACCACATAGTTGCATATTCATCATTTCTTAGTACATTTGCATCGATTTAGAAAAAGAAAAAGACAACAGAAAAAGAAATAAAATAATAATAGAGAAAAAAAAGACTATACATACCATACCCCTTACCCCTTGCTTTCATTTACCACTATTTCAAACTGAATTTATTTTAACATTTGTTCCCCCTATTATTTATTTTTATTCCATATGTTCTACTCTTCTGTTGATATAGTAGCTAAAAGGAGCATCAGACATAAGGTTTTCACATTCACAGAGTCTCATTGTGAAAGCTATATCATTGTTCAGTCATCATCAAGAAACATGGAGTAGCCATGTTTCTTGAAGATGATTGTATAATATAGCTTTTGCAATGTGACTGTCTGACTGTGAAAAGCTTGTGTCCGATGCTCCTTTTATCTATAGTATGGACAGAAGAATAAAAACTATGGATAAAAAATAAATAATAGGAGAAACAAAGGTTAAAATAAATTGAGTAGATTGAAATAGTGGTGGTCAAAATGAGAGGGAGGGGTAAGGGGCATGACATATATGAGTTTTATGAGAATTTATTTATATTTGTAGTGTTAATCAGTGGGACACATGAGTCTATACAGTCCCTTTCAGTCATGTTCACCTTCAATATGGTAATATTACTTATAGACCTACTAGAGAACTGCTGTTCTAGTTTGCTAGCTGCCGGAATGCAGTGTACCAGAAACAGAATAGCTTTTAAAAAAGGGAATTTAATAAGTTGCTAGTTTATAGTTCTGTGGCCGAGGAAATGTCCCAGTTAAAACAAGTCTATAGAAATGTCCAATCAAAGGCATCCAGGGAAAGATACCTTGGTTCAAGAAGGCCGATGAAGTTCATGTTTCTCTCTCAGCTGAAAGGGCATGTGGCGAACATGGCATCATCTGCTGGCTTTCTTGTGGTTCTGCAAAAAGGACTCTCTCCAAAATGTTTCCTCTTTTAAAGGATTCCAGCAAGCAACTCCACCTTGAATGGGTGGAGACACACCTCTATGGAAATCATCTAATCAAAAGTTGACACCCACAATTGGGTGGGTCACATCTCCATGGGAACAATCAAAATGCTCCCACCCAGCAATATTGAATGAGGATTAAAGGACATGGCTTTTCTGGGGTCCACCACAGATTCAAACCGGCACAACTGCCTTCACTTCTATCTATTCCCTTACAATTACAATTCAACCTCATTAGCAAACTGTTCACCCATCTCAAGCTTCTGTGTATCTCTAGGTCCCCCCATATTCCATATTATTAGCCTCTGATTTTACCTTTACCATGGTCGTAAAAGTGGAATCATGTAATATCTATTCTTTTGTATCTGTCTTATTTCACTCAGCATTATGTCCTCAAGGCTCATCCATCTTGTCATGTGCTTCACGATGTCATTTCATCTTATTCCTGCATAGTATTCCACTGTATGTATATACCACATTTTGTTAATCCACTCCTCTGTTGATGGGCACTGGAATTGTTTCCATCTTTTGGCAATTGTAAATAGTGCTACTATGAACATTGGTGTGCGAATATCTTTTTGTGTCAGTGCTTGCAGCTCTTCTGGGTATATACCCAATAGTGGAATTTCTGGGCCATAGGACAACTTGATGTTAGTTTTCTGAGGAACCGTCAGACTTGTCTTCCATAGCAGCTATACCATTATAGATTCCCATCAGCAATGCATAAGTGTCCCAATTTCTCCACATCTTCTCTTAACATTTGTTGTTTCCTATTTGTTTAATAGCAGCAATTCTTAGAAGTGTGAGGTGGTATCTCATTGTCGTATAGATCTGCATTTCCCTTATAGCTAATGAGAATAAGCATCTCTTTGTGTGCTTTTGAGCCATCTGTATTTGCTCTTCAGAAAAATGTCTTTGTATCTTTAGCCTACTTTATAACTGGGTTGCTCGTTCTTTTGTTGTTCAGTTGTATGATTTCTTTATGTATGCAGGATATCAAACCTTTATCCAATGTGTGGTTTCCAAATATTTTGTCCTGTTGAGTTGATTTCTTCTTTACCTTTTTGGCAGTCTTTTGAGGCACAAAACATTTGATTTTGAGGAGTTCCATTTATCTATTTTCTCTTTTGTTGCTTGTGCTATGGATGTAAAGTTTAGAAAGCTACCTCCTATTACTAGGTATTGAAGATGTTTCCCTACATTTTCTTCTGTGAACCTTATGGTACAGGTTCTTATATTTAGGTGTTTGATTCAGTTTAAGTTAATTTTTGTATAGGGTGTAAGGTAAGGGTCCTCTTTTATTCTTTTGGTTAGTGATAGCTAGTTTTCCCATGCCCATTTATTGAAAAGACTATTTTGTCCTAGTTCAGTGGATTGGGGGCCTTGTTGAAGATCAGTTTACCATGGAATTGGTGGTGTATTTCTGAGCTCTCAACTCAATTCCCTTGGTTAATACTTCTATCCTTGTACCACTACCATGCTGTTTTGACTACTATGACTTTATAATACATATTAAAATCCCATTTCATTCCTCTTTTTAGGGTACCTTTAGCTATTCAGGGTCTCTTTCCCTTCCAGATGAATTTGGTAACTAGCTTTTCCATGTCCTCAAAGTAGGTTGTGGGAATTTTGATTTATACTGCACTGCATTGAATCTGTAGATCAATTTGGGTAGAATTGACATCTTAACGACATTTAACCATCCTGTCCATGAGCATGGAATGTCTTTCCAACTATTTAAATCTTTGATTTCTTTTAGCAATGTTATGTTGTTCTCTGTATGCAAGACCTTTACATCTCTAGTAAAGTTCGTTCCTAGAAGCTTTATTCTTTTAGTTGCTATTTTGAATGAGATTATTTCCTTAATTAACTCCTTGGTTAGGTCTTTGCTTATGTATAGAAGCATTACTGATTTTTTTTTTTTTTCTTGAACAGGCAGGCACCGGGAAATGAACCTGGGTCTCCAGCATGGCAGGCATGAACTCTGCCTGCTGAGCCATCGTGGCCCGCCCCATTACTGATTTTTGCACATTTTATAACCTGCTGTGTTGCTGAATTTCTTTATTAGCTCAAGTAACTTTATTGTATATTTCTCAGGATTTTCCAAGTATCACATCATCTGCAAATAATGAGTTTTACTTCTTCCTTTCCAATTTGGAAACCTTTTATTTACTTTTCCTGTCTGATTGCTCTCATTAGAACTTCTAGTGCAATGTTGAGTAATAGTGGTGATGGAGAGTATCTTGTCTCATTCCTGATCTTAGAGGGAAAGCGGTCAGCTTCTCAACATTGAGTATGATGCTGGCTGTGCATTTTTTTATAAATACTTTTTATTATATTGAGGAAGTTACCTTGGATTCCTACCTTTTGAACCATTTTTATCAGAAAAATATGTTGAGTTTTGTCAAATGCTCTTTCAGCATCATTTGAAATGATACGATTTTTCCCTTTCGTTTTGTTATTGTGCTATATTACATTAACTGATTTTCTTGTGTTGAATCATCCTTGCATTTCTGGTATAAACCCCTCTTGGTTGTGGTGTTTAATTCTTTTAATGTGCTGTTGGGTTAGGTTTGCTAATATTTTGTTGAGAATTTTTGCATCTGTGTTCATTAGGGAAATTGATGTGTAATCTTTGGTTCTTGTAACATCTTTATTGGTTTTGGTGTTAAAGCAATGTTAGCTTCATAAAATGAGTTAGGTCGTTGTGCTGGTTTGAATTTGTGGACCCCAGAAAAGCCATGTCCTTTAATCATCATTCAGTATTCTGGGTGGGAGTTTTTAAATTATCCATGGAGATGTGACTCACCCAGTTCTGGGAGGTAACTTTTGGTTAGATGATATCCATGGAGGTATGTCTCCCCCATTCAGGGTGGGTTGCTTACTGGAGCCCTTTAAGAGGGAACCATTTTGGAAAGAGCTACAGAGCTGGCACAGCTAGAGCCCTTGGAGATGAACAAGGTGAATGCTCCGGGGTTGCTTCATGAAACAGGAAGCCAGGAGAGAAAGTTAGCAGACACCACCATGTTCATGTGCCTTTCCAGTTGAGAGAGAAACCCTGAATGTTTTTGGCCTTCTTGAAAAAAGGTATCTTTCCCTGGATGCCTTAGATTGGACACTTCTATGGCTTTGCTTTAATTTGGACATTTTCACAGCCTTAGAACTGTGCACTTGAAATTTTATAAATTCTGCCTTTTAAAAGCTGTTCTGTTTCTGGTATATTGCATTCTGGCAGCTAGCAAACTAGAACAGATTTTGGTACCAGAAGGTGGGGTGTTGCTGTGGTTTGTAAATACCAACATTTTGGAATGGCTAATTTTAAATGGATAAGGGGAAGATTCTGGAAGAGTTATGAGGAGCTTGATAGAAAAGGCCTAAAGCGCTTTGAAGAGACTTGGTAGAAACATGGACTCTAGGGATGCCTGTGGCGAGGCGCTAGACAGAAGTGAGGCCTGTGTTATTGCAAACTGGAAGGAAAGCGATCCTTGTTTTAAAATGGCAGATAATCTGGCAAAATTGACTTGTGGCTTTGGCTGGAAGGAATATTTTAAAAGCCATGAATTCAGATATTTAGCAGAAGAGATTTCCGAATTAAATGTGGAAAGTACGGCCTGGTTTCTCCTTGCAGCTTACAGTGAATGCGACAGGAAAGAGAGAATCTGAGACCTCAACTCTTGGGTACAAAGAAACCAGAAATTGAACCCATTTCAAATTGAGTTCTGCTTATTGAGAGCACTTCAGAACTCTGTATTATCAATAAACAAATCTCTGTGCTGCCCTTAGCACAAGGAGTTTCTAAGAATATTCAAATCTCCTATTGGTTTGTCGTCATCATTGCAAATAATTTAATTATGCTTATGAAGTTCACTTACAAACAAGCAGCAAAATCACTTTATTTTTTTTATTGTTGTACATGGAGGAACTGGTTCTATAGAATGACTCCAAAAATGTTTATCTAATATTTGGTGAGGGGCTGGCAGAAATTTAAAGATTTAGTGAAGAAAAACTTATCTGTATAATTAATTTATTATGTTGGTGTATGGGCTGTGAGTTCACCCTTTAGTGGTCAGTTGTCATTTCCTAACAACTATGCATTTTGGTTCACTGTGATGATGGTCTATATTAGTGACTACAACATGTTTATACCACTGATTCAAATTCCATCCATGATGAAATTATACAAATACTGCATATATTGATATCTTTTATTGCAAAATTATAAATTTAAAACTTGTATAATGTTATTGTGCTTTTCGAAATAAAATATCTCATATGTGTATATTAAAAAAAAAAAAAAAAACGAAACCAGAAATTGATGTTCTGGAAAATTCTCGGCTTTCAGGAAGGGAAACCCCAGAGAGTAGTGCCCCATGTTGAGGATTTAACCAAATGTGAAGTCAGTCAGCCATTTCAGAAAAAGCCAGGATTAGAAACGGAGTTATCCAGGAAGGATTTGTGGAAATTCCTGCTGTCTAATGGGCACGATCCTTGCCTGCTACATAGAAAGCCAACAAAAGTGCTGTGGGACCTGTATAAACAGAGCCACTGCCAGTCTGGACTTGGGAGCTTAGAAAAGGAAAAATGTGCAGGTAAAATAACTTCAGAGGCAGAATTGTGGAAGCTAAAGTCTAAAGTTAAGAAACCTCAGTCCAGGAGAGCAGACACACGCAAGTACTTGGAGAGGGTGATTTTGCCCCAAAGGCAGAGGATGGGCCTTCTGTCTCATTGCAGTGGAAGAGTTGTACACCCTCGGGCCTTAGAGAATGTGCAGCACATTCCTTGGGAATTGGGGAGAGCCTGCCTGCCACCACATGGGGGGGTTGAGCGTGTACCCTGGAGATGGCAGAGAGCCTGAGTGCGGCTCCGATGCTTGGAGAAGGTGGAGCAGAGAAAAAGGTGGTCTCCCCATTGTCCTCCAAGGTTGCATTTGGAGAGAGGTGGGCCACTGCATAGGCCCTTGGAAAGGGTGACTGCCGCTTTCTAAGGCCCTGATGATCAATAACTCTCAGACTTTGAAATCTAATGGACTTTGTTCTGTAGGTTTTTGAAAGTGCTTAGGTCTGGTGACTGCTGTGTTCCTTCCAATTTCTCCCTATGGAAATGGGGCTATTTATCCTATGACTGTATGTTGGCAGCAAATAACTTATTCTGAGTTTTACAGGTTCAGAGCCAGAGGAGAATTTTGCCTTAGGACAGACCATGCCTGTAACTAACTTTGAGATTTTGTACTGTTTCTGACTTTATATTTGTATTGTTACTGAAATGCTTTAAGTCTTTCTGATACTGCGATAGAATGAATGTACTTTGTATTTGGAAAGAACATGTCTTTTTAGGGTCCAAAGGGACCCTAAATTTGCTGGTTTGAATTTGTGTACCCCAGAAAAGCCATGTCCTTTAATCGTCATTCAGTATTGCTGGGCAGGAATTTTTTTTTTAATTAATTAAAAAATATATAACAACAAACAAACATTCTTAACATATGATCATTCCGTTCTACATCTATAATGAGTAATTTACAGTATCATCACATAGTTGCATATTCATCATCATAATCATCTCTTAGAACATTTGCATTAATTCAGAAAAAGAAAAAGACAACAGAAAAAAATTCATAGGTACTGTATCCCTTACCCATCTCTTTCATTGATCACTAGCAATTCAATCTAAATTTATTTTAACATTTGTTCCTCCTATTTTTTATTTTTATTCCATATGTTTTATTTGTCTGTTGATAAGGTAGATAAAAGGAGCATCAGACACAAGGTTTTCACAATCACACGGTAACATATTGAAAGCTCTGTATCATTATACAATGATCTTCAAGAAACATGGCTACTGGAACACAGCTCTGCATTTTCAGGCAGTTCCCTCCAGCCTCTCCATTGCATCTTGACTAGCAAGGTGATATCTATTTAATGTGTAAGAATAATCTCCAGGATAACCTCTCGACTCTGGAATCTCTCAGCCATTGACTGGACGGGAGTTTTTAAATTATCCATGGAGACACAACTCACCCAGTTATGGGTGGTAACTTTTGATTAGATGATTTCCATGGAAGTGTGTCTCTACCCATTCAAGGTTGGGTTGCTTACTGGAGCCCTTTAAGAGGGAACCATTTTGGAAAGAGTTACAGAGCCTGCGCAGCAAGAGACCTTTGGAGATGAAGAAGGTGAATGCCCCTGGGGAAGTTTCATGAAACAAGAAGCCAGGAGAGAAAGCTAGCAGGTGTCACCATGTTCGCCATGTGCCTTTCCAGTTGAGAGAAACCCTGAATGTCATCGACCTTCTTGAACAAAAGGTATCTTTCCCTGGATGCCTTAGATTGGACGTTTCTATAGCCTTGCTTTAATCTGGACATTTTCATAGCTTTAGAACTGTGGGCTTCCAACTTAATAACTTCTCCCTTTTAAAAGCTGTTCTGTTTCCAGTATATTGCATTCTGGCAGCTAGCAAACTAGTTCTATACTGTTCCTTTTTTCCTCAGTTTTTTGGAAATGTTTGAGCAGGATTGCTGTTTGTTCTTATTGGAATGTTTGATAAAATTCCCCTGTGAAGCCATCTGGCCCTGGGCTTTTCTTATAGGAAGATTTTTGATGTGATTGAATCTCTTTACTTGTGATTGGTTTGTTGAGATCTGTTTCTTCTTGAGTCATTGTAGCTTGTTTGTGTGTTTCCAGGAATTTGTAAATTTCATCTACATTGTATAGTTTCTTGGCATATAGTTGTTCATAGTATCCTCTTACGTTTTTTTTCTTCCAGGGTCTATGGTAATGACCTCTCCTCATTTCTGATTTTATTTGTGTTCTGTGTTTTCTTTTCACCCTTTGCTAATAGGCCTTTGGTTTTATTGATTTTCTCAAAGAACCAACTTTTAGTTTTATTGATTCCTTCATTTTTCTTTTGTTCTGCCATTTATTTTTGTTTTAATTTTTGTTATTTCAATAAAATCCTCAATTTTTGCTCTTTCTTTTTTTGAAAGTCATAACTCATTTATTGAATGAATAGTATATACAAGAATACCAGTAAAAGTAAACAGTACTACAAACTACCAATTTTGATAATAAAATCAGTATTACAGTAACAAAATACGCATAACATGAGAGGAGTGTTTGATTTTGACACATAATGGCCTTTATCCTTATTGTTACACTTAACCTAAAAGTCAGTTGGAACTTAACTGTATACCTTGGTCTAACAAGTGCTTTTAAAAAAAACAAGAACCCTCCAGATACTTTTTATTTTGCTTTGCAGTATTTAAGATTTACACAGTTGTTCAATTATATAGATTCTGATTCAACAGTATATCTATATAGCTTGTTATTCTCTTAATATCTTGAGTAGCAAGTACTCCTGAGCAAGTACTATCTGATTTTCTAAAATTGCTGTTTGAAATAAAATTTACTTCAATTGTGGGTTTTTAATTAAGTGAGATAAAAGTAAAATTCATACCCCTATCCCCCTAGGAACAAAGAGCTTTTATTAAAGTATGGAAACTCAAATCTGTCTTTCTACACTAAAGAATGGTTTTTACTAACATTTCTGGTAAGGCAATGAATGCTCCAGAATAATCTCCGATATATGTTTGCAAAGCTTAAAGTTTAAAACTGTAGTTTTAATAAGCATGACTTTATTTGATAAGTATATAACATTTACATCATTTCAAAAAATTTTTTTTGAAATGTCCTTTTTTCCCCTTGTTTTGTTATTGATATTTAAGAGTGTAATCTTTCTTCTTTGTTAATATAGGCATTTAGGGCAATAAATTTTGCCTTTAAGCACAGCCTTTCCCACATCTCCTAAGTTCTGATATGTTGTATCTCATTTTCATTTGTTGCCAGATAGCTACTATTACTGCTGTAATACTGGCATTATTATCAAAATTGTAGTTTGTAGTATTAGATTTCTCTAGCAATTTCTTCTTTGACCCACTCATTGTTTAAGAGTGTGTTAATTTCCCTGTACTGTGAAAGTTCTTGTTCTTTGGTGATTATTGATTTCCAGCTTCATTCCATTCTGATCCGAGAAAGTGCTTTGAATAATTTCAGTGCTTTTAAATTCATAAAGACTTATTTTGTGCCTGAGCCTGTGATCTATCCTAGAGAAGGTTCCATGAGCACTAGAGAAGAATGGATATCCTGGCATTTTTCAATGTAATGACCTTTATATGTCTGTGAGGTCTTATTTATCACATTGTTTACCTCCTCTATTTCCTCATAGATCCTTTTTCTGATTGTTCTATCTATACAGGAGAGTGGTGTATTGAAGTCTCCCACTATTATTCTTGAAACATCTATCGCTTCTTTCATTTTTGCCAATGTCTGTCTCATGTACTTTGAAGCTCCTTGATTGGGAGTATAGATATTTATGATTGTTATTTCTTTTTGGTTAATTGTTCCTTTTACTAATATATAGTGTCCTTCTCTATCTCTTATGATATCTGTTCTAGTTTGCTAGCTGCCAGAATGCAATATACCAGAAACAGAACAACTTTTAAAAGGGAGAATTTATTAAGTTGCAAGCCCACAGTTCTTAAGACTGTGAAAATGCCCCACCTAAAACAAGGCTATGAAAATGTCCAATCTAAGGCATCCAGGAAAAGATACCTTGGTTCAAGAAAGCTGATGATATTCAGGGTTTCTCTCTCAACTGGAAAGTCACATGGCGAACATGGCGGTGCTAGCTTTCTTTCCTGGGTTCTTGTTTCATGAAGCTCCCCCAGGGGCATTTTACATCTTCATCTCTGAAGGTCTGTAGCTGTTTGGGCACTCATGGTTCTCATGCCTCTGTTGCTCTCAAGCTTTTTCCAAAATGCTTCCTCTTTTTAAGTATTCCAGTAAACTAATCAAGACCCACTTGGAGTGGGTGGAGCCACATCTCCATGGAGATAATCTAATAAACTTTCCAACCTGTAGTAGTGAATAGGGGTTTAAAGAAATGGCTGCCTCCACAAGGTGGATTAGGATTAAAACATGGCTTTTCTAGGGCGTATAATGCTTTCAAACCAGGACAGTGTCTTTACACTTAAAGTCTATTTTGTCTGATATCAGTATAGCTGCTCCTACTTTCTTTTGGTTACAGCTTATGTGGAACATTTTTCTCTGTACTTTCTCTTTCAATCTATTTGTATCCTTGCATCTCTCTTGAAAGCAGCGTAGTGCTGGATTATATTTCTTAATCCATTTTGCCAGTTTTTAATTGGTAAATTTAATCCATTAACATTCAGAGTTATTACTGTAAAGGCATTTCTGGAATCTACCATCTTGTCCTTTGTATTTGTTAGCTCTTTATTTTCCTTTCCCACTTTTTCTTTTTATCCTTTAAGTTACCCTTACAAGTACTCTTCAATTCTGTGCCTTACTACAGACGTCCATCATCTGTTTTCTTCAGCTGGCAGAATTCCCTTTATGATTTCTTGTAGAGCCAGTATCTTGTTGACATATTCTCTCAGCCTTTGTCTGTCTATGAAAATTTTAATCTCTCCCTCAGTTTTGAAGGACAGTTTGACTGGGTACAATATTCTTGGCCTGAATTCTTTCTCTTTAAGGATCTTAAATGTATCATATTACTGCCTCCTTGCCTCTGTGGTGCCACAGAGTAATCTGAACTTGGTCTTAACATGGTTTCCCTTGTATGTAGTAGATTGTTTTTCTCTTGCCACTTTCAGGAATTTCTTCTCTTCAATATTTCATAGACTTATTAGTATGTATCTTGGGGTAAGCCTATTTGGATTTACTCTATTTGTAGTTTGTTGGGCTTCTTTGATTTGCATATTTATGTCTGTTATAAAGGTTTGGAAGTTTTCCCCCATTATATCCTCCACTAATTTTCCTAGCCTTTTATTCTCTTCTACCTCTGGGACACCAAAGATCCTTATATTTGTGTGCTTTGTTTTGTCCATCATTTCCCTGAGATCCAATTCAAATTTTTCTATCTTTTTTGTTATTTGCTCTTTTATGTGTTCAAAATCAGTCCTCTAGTTCACTTATTTTTTTCTTCTGCCTCTTCAATTCTTACTGTTATGTGTGTCTAATATATTTTTGATTTGGTCTGCAGCATCTTTAATCTCTGTGATATCTCCTATTTTTCTGTTTACTCTATCAAATTCATCTTTATGCTCTTCTCATTTCTTCTTGATCTCCTTTGTGTCATTAGCCATCCCATTGACTTTATTAAGTAAAATTATATGAATATCTTTGATTAGTTGTTTCACCTTCTGCATTTCCTCTGGTCTTTTAATTTGGTCATTAGGCTTGGGTATATCTGTCTGTATCATGATATGCATAGTGATTTTTTGTTGCCTTTGAGGCATGTAAATATCTTGATAGGGTTCCTTTGGAAGTTGATTTCCTTCAGTAGACTAAAGCTTTGTATTTGCAGGATGGATGTGGAGCATAATGGGGGCCTAACAGTGCAGTGATGGGTTGCGGTGCAGGTATAGGCATCGGTTGGGGACCCTATGCTGGCACCCGTGAGCCTGGGGTGCGGGGTGTGGGGTTGTAGAAGTGCAGTGCAGGGGCCTTGGGGGCAGGTTGCAGCTCAGGTACGCCGCCTTGGAGTGCAGGAGCAGGGCGCAGTGTGGGGGTCACAGAGGTAGGGCATAGTGGGAGACGGATGGGGTGACTGAACAGATGCACAGGGGCTGGTTTGCAGGCAAGATGTCGGTGGATACTTGAAGTGTAGAAGTGTTGGTTTCAGGGTGTGGGTAGGTGGCACAGAAGTTGGGGTACAGGGAGAATAGGTTGCAGGTATGTCCCTGCACATGTGGAGTGGTTCTTTGTGGTCAGTAGTAATAGTCCCCCTCTCATTTCGAACTTTATTTGCATCTTTTTTCTGATTTTCTTTGTCAGTCTAGGTCAGTTTGTCAGTTTTATTGATTTTCTCATAGAACTAACTTCTGGTTTTGTAGATTCTATTATTTTTTTATTCTCAATTTCATTCATTTCTGTTCTTATATTTGTTATTTCCTTCCTTCTTTTTGTCTTGGGTTTAGTTTGCTCTTCTTTTTCTAGTTTGTACAGATGTGCTGTTAGATCTTTGATTTTAATTTAAAAAGAATTTTTAATTAATAATAATTTTTTTAATTAAAAAATATCTTTTTTAATGTATGCATTTAGCACAATACATTTCCCTCCTAGCACTGCCTTTGCTGCATCCCGTGTTTTGATATGTTGTGTTCTCATTTTCATTCATTTAAAGGTATTTACTGATTTCTCTTATAATTTCTTCTTTGACCCACTGATTAACAGTGTGTTGTTTAACCTCCATGAATTTGTCAGTTTTCCAGTCCTCTACCTGTTATTGATTTCCAGCTTCATTTCATTATGATCAGAGAAAGTGCTTTGTATAATTTCAATATTTTAATAATTTATTGAGATCTGTTTTGTGACCCAGGATGTAGTCTGACCTGGATAATGATACATGAATGCTTGAGAAGAATGTGAATCCTGTTATTTTGGGATGTGTTTTTCTGTAAACGTCTGCTAGGTCTAGTTCATTTACGTGTTATTCAAGTTCTCTGTTTCTTTATTGGTCTTTAGTCTAAATGGCCTATACGTTGATGACAGTGACATATTCAAGTGTCCAACTATTATTGTAGAGAGGCTCTTTTCCCTTCATTGTTGCCAGAATTTACCTTATGTATTTTGGGAAACCCTGGTTTGGTGCATAAATATTTATGATTGTTATTTTTTCTTGGTTGAGTGCCCCTTTTATTAATGTGTAGTGTCCCTGTTTGTCTCTTATAACAGCTTTGCATTTCAAGTCTATTTTGCCTGATATTAATATACTTTCTACAGCCTCTATTTTTGGATGCTGTTTGTGTAGAATGTTTTTTCAGTCTTTCACTTTCAACCTGTTTTATCCTTGAGTCTAAGGTGAGTCTCTTGTAGATGGCATGGAGATGACTCATATAATTGTGTGTGTGTGTGTATATATATAATTTTTTTTGTATGCTGTATGGTTGTCAGATTTCATTGTTTTTCCATGTGAGTATCCCTTTATTGTAGCACCATTTGTTGAATTTTTGTTTGGTGAAATTGTTTGTTTATTTTGGGAAGTGCATGGGTCAGGAATTGAACCTGGGTCTCCTGCATGGCAGGTGGAATTCAACCACTGAACTAACTTGCACCCCCTCATTCATTCATTCATTCTTTCATTTTTGCATGTGCAGGTCCCGGGGATTGAAACTGGGTCTCCAGCATGGCAGGCGAGAGAACTCTGCCTGCTGAGCTACCGTGGCCCACCCCCCCTCATTTATTTTAATCTCTTCTGCCAGTCTGTGTCTTTTGATTGGAGGTTTTAATCCAGTAACATTCAGTATTATTACTATAAAGGCAGTACTTCAATCGTTTTATCCTTTGGCTTTATATCATATCTTATTTTTTTACCCTTTTAGTTAACTTTACTGATACTCTTCATTTTTACACTGTCCTCTCTCTCATATCTTTTCCTTCCAGCTGCAGGACTCCCTTTAGTATTTCTTGTGGGTAGGTCTCTTGGTAATGAACTCTCTGGGTTTCTGCTTACCTGTGGGTATCTTAAAACTCTCCCTTGTTTTTGAAGGATGGTTTTGGCTGCATAGAAAATTCTTGGTTGGCATTTTCTCTCTTTTAGCATCTTAAATATATCATACCACTTCCTTCCTACCATCTTGCCCTGCTTCCTCCCCTGCCATTCCATATTTGAAATGGAGGCTGCCAGCTGTTTTCTGTCTCCAGTTGTTTAAAACTTAAGCTCTTCTTGGAGCTGCAGGCCAGTCTCCCAAATTTGCCAATCAAAAGCTGGAGCTGGTGCCTGGCACTGTCACCTCTTTTTCTTGGGGAAGAGCCATCCTTCAGCAAACTTACCTCGCCATCCCGAGATGTTACTGTCTCTCTCAATCTGCCCTGCTTCTTCCTTTGCCAGGAGCAGGGTTGAAACAGAACCTGCTGGATGCTTTATCTCCTGGGTAGGTTAGATATTTAGCTGTGATTGGTACTTGGCGAAGTGCTCCCACTTTGCTTCTGGAATAGAGGGCTTCTATTTCCAACCAGGGAGTGGCTCTTGAGGTAGCTTGCCATGCCAGTCAGGCATGGGCTTAATCCTCCACAGTATGGAGAGTTCTCCTTACAGCTCTTCACCGCAATTTTTTATCATTCTCTTCTTTGTGCCCTTCCCTGAATGGTGTGTGGTGTTCTTTTGGTCTCCAAAGTCCCCCATACATTTGTTTCCAGCAGTTGCTGACTATTTACTGGCTACCCTGGCAGCCAAACTGAATCCTAGAACTCCCTACTCTCCCAATTTGGGGCTCCCATCATCCATGTATTTCATTTTATTGCCATTATTTCTTTAGTTTCTATTTCCTTTTTTTATAAATTGAGAAAAACATATATATAACATAAATCTTCCCATCCCTAGAATACCATTCAGTGGGATTAATCAAATTTACCGTGTTGTAGTACCCTCAGCACCATCCATTACTAGAGCTTTCCCTTCACCACAAATAGAAAACCTATTCTCACCCATTATGCATAAATTCCTCATTATTCCTGTCTCCCACCCCTGGTAACCCGTGCTCTCCTTTCTGTCTCTTTGAGCTTGTGTAGTTTCAGTTATTTTCTTTTTGATTACTGTGGGACTTAAATTTAACATCCTTAATCTATTACAGAATTATTTGCTTTGATAGCAACTTATCTTCAGTAGCATGCATGAACTATGTTCCTAGATCCCTCTGTTTCTCCACCTTTATGTGTTCATTTCACAAATTACATATTTATACATTTTGAGTCCAAAATAGTTGATATATCCTTTTATTTAATGCATTTGCCTTTTAGATCCTTAAGGAAGTGAAAAGTGGAGTTACAAATAAAAAATATAATAGTACTGGTATTTATATTTACCCATGTCATTATTTTTACCGGAGATCTTTATTTCTTCACATGGCTTCAGTCAATTGTCTAGTGTTTCAACTGCCAGAATTTCCTTTAACATTTCTTGTAGGGTCAGTCTAATGGTAACAAATTCCATCAGCTTTTGTTAATTTAGGAATGTCTTAATTTTTCAACATTAAAATTTCACCTTCATTTTTCAAAAACGTTGAATGCTTGGTTGGCATTGTTTTCCTTTGGGACTTTATATCTGTGTTCTTATTGCATTCTTGCCCCCTTGGTTTTCAATGAGAAATCAGCACTCATTAAGGCTTCTTTGTGTATGACACATTGCTCTTTTCATGGCTTTCTTAGTTCTCTGTCTTTGGTATTTGACATTTCTTTTTATTTCTTTTAACATTCTCTATGCCCCTTTTTCTCTTACTGATACTTCCACAGTATATATGTTGGTATGCTTGATGTCCCACAGGTTCTTAAGGTCTGTTTACCTTTCTTCATTCTTTTCTAATCCTCAGACTGGATTATTTCATTTGTATTATTTTAAATTCCCTGAATCTTTCTTCTGGCAGCTCCAATCTGCTGTTGAATCCTTCTAGGGAATTTTTTTCTTTTTAATTTTTGTTAATATAACCACTCAACATATAAACATGAACATTCTTAACATAAAAACATGAACATTCTTAACTTATGAACATTCCATACTTGGTGTGCAATCAGTGGCTCACAGTATCATCACATAGTTGTATATTCAACACCATGATCATTTCTCAGAACATTTATGTCACTCCAGAAAAAGAAATAAAAAAAAAGAAAAAACTCATGCATACCATACCCCTTACCTCTCCCTCTCATTGACCACTAGCATTTCCCTCTACCCGATTTATTTTAACATTTGTTCCCCCTATTACTTATTTATTTTTAACCCATGTTTTTTTAACTCATCTGTCCATACAGTAGATAAAAGGAGCATCAGAAGAAGGTTTTCACAATCACACAGTCACTTTGTGAAAGCTATATCATTATACAATCATCTTAAAGAAACATGGCTACTGAAACACAGCTGTACAGTTTCAGGCACTTCCCTTTAGCCTCTCTAATACACCATAAACTAAAAGGGGGATATCTATACAATGCATAAGAATAACCTCCAGGATAAACTCTTGACTGTATTTGAAATCTCTCAATACTTTATTTTGTCTCATTTATCTCTTCCCCCTTTCAGTTGAGAAGGTTTTCTCAATCTTTTGATGCTGAGTACAAGTTCATTCTAGGATTTCTGTCCCACATTGCCAGGGAGGTTTACAGCCCTTGGAGTCATGTCCTACGTAGAGAGGGGGAGGGCAGTGAGTTTGCTTGCTGTGTTGGCCGGCAGGCCACATCTGAGCAACTAAAGAGGTTCTCTGGGGGTGACTCTTAGGCCTAATTTAAAGTAGGCTTAGCCTATCCTTTGTGGGGATAAGTTTCATATGAACAAACCCCAAGATTGAGGGTTTGGCCTATTAATTTTGTTGTCCTCACTACTTGTGAGAATATTAGGCCTTCTCCAAATGGGGAAGTTGAACTTTCCCCCTTTCTCATCATTCCCCCAATGGGACTTTGCAAATACTTTTTTATTCACTGTTCAAATCACTGTAGGATTTATCGGGGCATCACTCTGGACAAACCTACAAAATCTCATGCCTTACACAAGGTTCCATGTACTTATGGTGTTCAATTAAACTGTCCATATAAGTTATATTAGGAGATGCACTAGTTAAAATATAGATTTTGTACCAAATAAACATTTTTTTGCATTATTCTCAGATATAAGTTAAAGTTTTAAAATACGACTTACCATCTATTTTCAACACCCTGTAATATTGACATTCCTTTGTTTTCCTCATGCAAAAACATTTTTTAATTTGTACGTTTAGTCACTATCATTGTACGCTCTAGGCATTCCTAGATTATACCATCCTAGTCTTTATCATCTGTCTTTCCTTCTGGTTTCATTTGTGCCCCCAGCCCTCCTCCCTCTGTCATTCTCACATTCAGCTTCATTCAGTGTACTAACATTATTGCACTACAGTTAGGTGATATTGTGTTATCCATTTCTGAATTTTTACAGTCAATCCTGTTGCACAGTCTATCCCTTCATCTCCCATTACCCAATATCTACCCTGTTTCTGTCTCCTGATGGTCTCTGTTCTTAACTGAAATTTTCCAACTTCATTATTAATGTTAGTTCATATCAGTGAGACCATAAAGTATTTGTCCTTTTGTTTTTGGCAAATCTCACTCAGCATAATGTCCTCAAGTTTCATCCATGTTGTTACATACTTCATAACTTTATTCTGCCTTACATCTGCATAATATTCCATCGTATGTATATACCATAGCTTGCTGTAGCCACTCGTCTGTTGATGGACATTTTGGCTGTTTCCATCTCTTTGCAATTGTAAATAATGCTGCTTTAAACATTGGTATGCAAATGTCTGTTTGTGTCCTTGCTCTTGTGCCCTCTGAATAGATACCTAGCAATGGTATTGCCACATCGTATGGCAATTCTATACTTATCTTCCGGAGGAACCACCAGACTGCCTTCCACAGCAGTTATACCATTTTACATTCCCATGAACAGTGGATAAGTGTGCCTCTTTCTCCACATCCTCTCCAGCACTTGTCGTTTTCTCTTTTATTGATAATGGCCATTCTAGTGGGCTGAGGTGATATTTGATGGTGGTTTTGATTTGCATTTCTCTAATAGCCAGGGAAATTGAGCGTCTTTTCATGTGCCTTTTAGCCATTTGTATTTCCTCTTCTGAGAAGTGTCTGTTCATGTCTTTTGCCCATTTTGTAATTGGGTTGTTTGTCTTTTTGTTGTTGAGTTGAACACTTTCTTTATATATTCTGGATACTAGACACTTATCTGATACATTGTTTCCAAATATTGTCTCCCATTGTGTAGGCTGTCTTTTTACTTTCTTGATGAAGTTCTTTGATGCACAAAAGTGTTTAATTTTGAGGAGTTCCCATTTATCTATTTCTTTCTTCAGTGCCTGTGCTTTAGGTGTAAGATCTTGGAAACCACCTCCTATTATAAAGTTTATAAGATATTTCCCTACATTTTCTTCTAAAAGTTTTATGGTCTTAGATCTACTGTTTAGGTCTTTGATCCATTTTGAATTAATTTTTGTATAGGGTATGAGATATGGATCCTCTTTCTAGGGAATTTTGAATTTCTGTTACCATTCTCTTCTGCTCTGTTTCCTTTTCATAATTTCTATTTCTGAATTGATAGTTTTTATTCTGTTAAACTTTTGTTTTCCTGATGTCCTTTAGTTCTTTGTCCATGTATTCCTTAACTCTTTAAGCATATTTAGTACCAGTTTTCAAAAGTTTCTTTTGTCTGGAATTTCCCAGTTTTGTACCTACCCAGATGGTTTTTCATGCTTTCATTCTCACTTGCCCTGGCCATTGCTTCTTGCTTATTTGTTTATTTCTTTGTTTATTTTGTAATCTTTGGTTGAAACATGGACATTTTGATATTTTAAAGTATTACCATTGGAATTTACACTCTAAGCTTGCATCCAACTAGTGTTATGACAAGAGCTTTCCTGAGATGGCAGGAGCTAAACAAAAAAGAAAAATGAAAAAAGATGGAAAAAAAAACCCACCTTTCCCAGTCTTTGCCGATTTACCTGTGTGTGCGTGCTCTCCTTCTGGGCTTATCCATACAACAAATTTTGAGAAAAGCCCCAGGTCAAAATATAGGGGTCTTTCTTCTCCTTTCTGTGCACATACCTTGTCTTGTGCATGTTGTGTGTCTGTGGGAATTCCCCTGATTATATGATTCTGAATGTTCCCTCTTCTCTAGGAAAATGTTTCCTCATAGTCCTGGGCAATGCACTCTATGTCCTTTAGCCAGCAGTTTCTTGTCCCTCGTAGCACAATTTGACTGCACTCCCACAATATTTTGCAGGAGAGTTTGGTGAGCCACCTTTTATGCATAGGGCAAGTTCTTGGACAACAAGTCCCCTATACCACTACTAGCCAGATTGCGTCAGGCGTTGTGGTGGTTAGATTCAGTTGTCACCTTGGCCAGGTAAAGGCACCTAATTCTGTTGTTATGGACATGAACCAGTGGTACGTGAACCTCATCTCTTGCTGATTTACATCTCCAGTCAGTTAGGAGGTGTGCCTGCTGCAATGAATGATGTTTGACTTAATTGGCTGGTGCTTAAATGAGAGAGTTCATTGTAGCACAGCCCAAGCGGCTTGGCATACCTCATTGCAGCACTCTCAGCTCAGCCCAGGCCTTTGAAGATGCAAAGAGGAATCACCCCTGGGAAAGTTGTTGGAACCCAAAGGCCTGGAGGGAAAGCCAGCTGAGATTACTATGGGCCTTCTCACGTAAGAAAGAACCTCAGATTAAAGTTTGCTGCCTTTCCTCTGAAGAACTAACAAAATAAGTCCCCTTTTATTAAAAGCCAATCCGTCTCTGGTGTGTTGCATTCTGGCAGCTAGCAAACTAGAACAGGAATATGTGTTCCCTTCTGTGCATGATGGTTACTGTGCTCCCTCCGGAACTGGGACTAGGTGTCTGCTCTTGGAGTATGGGCCAGCTCTGCAGTGTTCTGATGAGGGGTGGTAGATATGTCAGCCAAGGCACCAGGAGATCTGTCACTTTTAAATGGTCTTTTTTTATTGTTTCGGCACTTGCCCTGTTACTGCATTCCTTTAACTGTATTCTGTAGCTTTTAGAAAGGTGTTTCTACTAGTTTTTGCTTTTTCAAAGCTTCCGTGGAAGGATAGAGCCTTGAAGCATCTCATTGTGCCATTTTGATCAGAGCAGGCTATTATTATCATTTTATATTGTAAATATTACTTAGATTTACTCATGTGTTTACCTTTTCCTTGCTCTTCATTCCCCCCCTGGAGCCTTAGACTTTACTCTGGGATAATTTTCTTTCTCTTTGAAGATCAGCGTTTTCTTTGCTGAAATTGTCTTTGTTTTGCCTAAAGATTTTCAACAATTAAAGAGTTCTATGTCACCAGGTATTTTCTTTCAGCGTTTTGAAGATAACATTCATTAATCTTCTGACTTTTATTATTTTTGTGGAGAAGTCTGCTATCAGTGTGGTTGCTCTTCCTTGAGAATAGTCTGTGTTCCCTCCTCTTCACCTAGCTGTTCTTTGTCTTTTCTTTACTATAATGTGCCTGTATGTGATTTTTTGTGTGTCTCTACTGCTTGGTGGTTTTAGAGTTTATTCAAACAGTGATTTGATGTCTTTTTTGCTCTTGATAATGCTCAGCTTCTGTTTCTTCAAAGATTGCTTCTTCTTTCTTTCTCTATTCTCCTTTTGGGATTCCAGTTATATATAGTAGACCTTTTCCTTGTATCCTCCATGTCTCTTACACTTTTTTGTGTTTTCCATCCTTTGTTGCTGTGTTTCACTCTGTATCTGTTATTTTCTGACTTAATGTTTTGCACTATTTCCCTTTTCTTGTAAAAACCTGTCTATTGAGTGCTAATTTGAATTATTTTCAGTCCTAGAATTTCCGTTTATTGATTTTAAAATAAATTAGTTTTTAATTTTCTGGTGAAATTCTCAATCTATCTTTTGTTTTACTGAACTTATTGAATATAGTTACTTTAAAGTCCATGTCTGAAAATTCTATTATTTGGATGCCACATGGGTCTAATGACTATTGTTTTCCTTGATTTTTCTGTCACATAGTCTTTCTGTTTGTATTCCTGATTGTTTTTTTGTGTGTCTGTGTTTGTCAAATATTGACTATGAAATTATAATTTGAATCTTGAGATGAGTCTTGAATAGTGTTATCTTCCTTCAGAGAGAATTGAAGTTGCTTTTCGCAGGAGGTTAGGGTCAGTAGCAATCCAGTATCACTTTCAATGCTGTTGAGGTTATTTAAAGTTGGTCTTAAATTCCTATCAGGGCTAGTCTATTTAGAATTGGTTCTTCTTTTCCCTTAGGGCTTTTCCATTGATAATTGCAGTACAAAGCCTCAGGAGTTTCTTGGAAACCTCGCCCTTCTCTGGGTGGCTATGATTTCTAATGTTCATATGTTAGCCTCTCAGATCTGTCCAAAACTCTGTTCTGCTTTTCAGTTTTTCAACCTTTTTTACTAGAATCTGCACATGCTTCTTTGAGGAAAAATGTCCTCAAATGCTTAGCTCAGTTCTTTGGGTTTCTTCCTTCTCCCGGATTAGTTGTTTTCGACAGGGCAGTAGATTCAGAAGTGAAATGCCCTGTGTCTTTATCTGTCTGTTTATTTATCTATCTACTTTTTATTTTCATATAATTTTATTGATATATATTATATATCCACACACCGTGTAATCATCCAAACTGAACAATCAGTCGTTCACAGTATCATCATATAGCTGCGTGTTCATCATCACAGTCAACTTTGTGTGTGTTGTGTGAAAAATAACATATATGCAAAAAGCAGTCATTTTAAAGCACACTCATGCAACAATAAGTTGTACAGCAGATTTCAGAGTTTGGTATGGATTATAATTCCACAATTTTAGGATTTTACTTCTAGCTTCTCCAAGACACTAGAGACTAAAAGAAGTATCACAATAATGATTCATCACTCACACTCATTTTTTAAACCCTACCTTCTCTGTATAACTCCACCATCTTCTTTGATCTTTTTCCCAAAGTTTAGGGGTATTTGGCTACTTGTATTCTTACTTTTTCATGTTGGAAGGGGCTGTCGATGATATGGAATAGGGGAATAGAATTAGTTGAATCATACTGCATGGAATCTTTGTAGAATTTCAGATAAAGCTCTAGGTGTTCTTTAGGGTTGGCAAGAATGTTTTTCTTTTTTAAAGTATTTTTACTGTAAACAACAAACATACAAACATTCTTGGCATACAAATATTCTTGACATGGTTACAATCAGTGGGCTCACAGTGTCATCACATAGTTGTATATCCATCACCATGATCATTTTCTTTTTAACATTTCCATCTCTCCAGCAAAAGAAAGAAAAAACTCAAACGTGCCATACCCTTTACCCCTCGCTCTCACTGACCACTAGTATTTCAGTCTACTCAATTTATTTGAACCTTTGTTCCCCCATTAGTTGTTTATTTCTTATCTATATTTTTTACTCATCTGTTCATACCATAGATAAAAGGAGCATCAGACACAAGGTTTTTACAATCACACAGTCACATTGCAAAAGTATATCATTATACAATCATCTTCAAGAAACATGGGTACTGGAATATAGCTCTGCAGTTTTCAGGTATCTCCCTTTAGCCATTCTAATACACCATAAACTAAAAAGGGGATACTTATATAATGCGTAAGAATAACCTTCAGGATAACTTCTCGACTCTGAACTCGCTCAGCCATTGACTCTTTATTTTGTCTCATTTCTTTCTTCCCCCTTTCGGTCGAGAAGATTGTCTCAATCCCTTGATGCTGAGTCCCAGCTCATGTTAGGATTTCTGTCACATATTGCCAGGGAGGTTTACATCCCTGGGAGTCATGTCCCATGTAGGGTGGGGGAGGGCAGTGAGTATGCTTGCTGTGTTGGCTGAGAAAGAGAGAGAGGCCACATCTGAGCAACTAAAGAGGTTCTCTGTGGGTGACTCTTAGGCCTAATTTTAAGTAGGCTTAGCCTATCCTTTGCAGGGATAAATTTCATTGGTCCCAAGATTGAGGGCTTGGCCTATTGATTTGGTTGTCCCCACTGCTTGTGAGAATATCAGGAATTCTCCAAAAGGGAAAGTTGAATTTTTCCCCCTTTCTCCCCATTCCTCTAAAGGGACTTTGCAAATACTTCCATATTCACTGCTCAAATCACTCTGGGCTTTATTGGGGCATCACAGTAACCTGGACAAACCTACAAAATCTCATGCCCTAGTCAAGGTTCCATGTACTTAGGGTGTTCAATTAAACTGTCCATATCAGTCAAATTAGGAAATGCACTAGTCAAAATACAAATTTTGCATCAAATAAACATTTCTTGTTTTAGTTTCACATAGAAGTTGAAGTTTTAAAACATGAATGACAATCTGTTTTCAACACCCTGCAATATTGACATCCCTTTGTTCTTTGTCATGCAAAAACATTTTTTAATTTGTACATTTAGTCACTATCATTGTACACTCTAGGCATTCCTAGATTATAACATCTCAGTTTTCATCGTCTGTCTTTCCTTCTGGTTTCATATGTGCCCCCAGCCCTTTTCTGCCTATCATTCTCACATTCAGCTTCGTTCAATGTAATTACATTGTTGTACTATACTCGGGTATATTGTGCTACCCATTTCTGAATTTTTACAATTAGTCCTCTTGCAAAATCTGTGTCCTTTCAGCACCAATTATCCAATTTCTAACCCATTTCTGTCTCCTAATAACCTGTGTTCTTAACTGAAATTCTCCAAGTTCCGTCATTAATGTTAGTTCATATCAGTGAAACCCATACAGTATATTTGTCCTTTTGTTTCTGGCTAATCTCACTCAGTATAACGTCCTCAAGGTCCATTCACATTGTTATATGTGTCAAGACTTTATTCGGTCTTACAGCTGCATAACATTCCATTGCATATACATACTACAGCTTGTTTAGCCATTGTCTCTTGATGGATATTTGGGCTGTTTCCATCTCTTAAACATTGTAATTGATGCTGCTGTAAACATTGGTGTGCAAATGTCATTTGTGTCCTTGCCCTCATGTCCTCTGAATAGATACCTAGCAATGGTATTGCTGGATTATATGGCACTTCTATACTTAACTTCCTGAGGAATCACCAAACTGCCTTCCACAGTGGTTGTACCATTTTACATTCCCACGAACAGTGAATAAGTGTGCCTCTTTCTCCACATCCTCTCCAGCATTTGTCATTTTCTGTTTTTTTGATAATGACCATTCTAGTGGGTGCAAGGTGATATCTCATTGTGGTTTTGGTTTGCATTTCCCTAATAGCCAGAAAAGTTGAGCATCTTTTCCTGTGCCTTTTAGCCATTTGTATTTGCTCTTCTGAGAAGTGTCTGTTCATGTCTTTTGCCCTTGTTTTTTTAGAAGCATGATCAGGGAATTGAATCCAGGTCTCCTGCCTGGAAGGCGAGCATTCTACCACTGAACACCCATGCACACCCCCTTTTGCCCATTTTTTAATTGGGTTGTTTGTCTTTTGTTGTTCAGGTGAAGTATCTCTTTATATATTCTGAATATTAGACCCTTATCTAATATGTGGTTTCCAAGTACTGTCTCCCATTGTGTAGGCTGCCTTCTTACTTTCTTGATAGAGTTCTTTGATGTAGAAACGTAATTTTGAGGAGTTCCCAAATATCTATTTCTTTCTTCAATGCTCATTCTTTGGGTATAAGATCTAGGAAACCATCTCCTATTGCAAGTTTTATAAGATATCTCCCTACATTTTGTTCTAAAAGTTTTATGGTCTTAGATCTAATGTTTAGGTCTTTGATCCATTTTGAGTTAATTTTTGTGTAAGGTGTGAGACATGGATCCTCTTTTATTCTTTTGCATATGGATATCCAGTTCTCCAGGCACCATTTATTGAAGAGACTGCTCTGTCCTGGGTGAGTTGGCATGACTCCTTATCAAAGATCAATTGTCCATAGATGAGAAGGTATACCTGAACACTCTATTCGATCCCATTGGTCAGTATATCTATCTTTATGCCAGTACCATGCTGTTTTGACCACTGTAGCTTCATAATATGCCTTAAAGTCAGGTAGTCTGAGACCTCTGACTTCATTCTTCTTTCTCAAGATATTTTTAGCTATTCGGAGCACCCTGCCCTTCCAAATAAATTTGGTTATTGGTTTTTCTGTTTCTGCAAAGTAAGTTTTTGGGATTTTAATTGATATTGCATTGAATGTATAAAACAGTTTGATAGAATTGATATCTTAACTATATTTAGTCTTCCAGTCCATGAACACAGTATGCCCTACCATTTATTTAGGTCTTCTGTGATTTCTTTTAGCAATATCTTGTAGTTTTCCATGTATGGGTCTTTTGTATTCTCAGTTAAATTTATTCCTAAGGATTTTATTCTTTTGGTTGCAATTGTAAATGGAATTTTTTTCTTGATTTCCTCCGCAGATTGCTGATTACTAGTGTATAGAAACACTACAGCTTTTTGAGCGTTGATCTTGTACACTGCCACTTTGCTGTACTCATTTATTAGTAGTTTTGCTGTGGATTTTTTGGGGTTTTCGACATATAATGTCATAGTTATCTGCAAACAGAGTTTTACTTCTTCCTTTCCAATTTTGATGCCTTGTATTTCTTCTTCTTGTCGAGTTGCTCTGGCTAGAACTTTTAACACAGTGTTGAATAAGAGTGGTGACAGTGGACATCCTTGTCTTGTTCCTGATCTTAGAGGAAGGCTTTCAGTCTTTTGCCATTGAGGATGATGTTAGATGTGGATCTTTCATACATTCCTTTTATCATGTTGAGGAAGTTCCTTTCTATTCCTGTCCTTTGAAGTGTTTTTATCAAGAAAGGATGTTGAATTTTGTCAAATGCCTTTTCTGCGTCAATCGAGATGATCATGTTGTTTTTCTGCTTTGATTTGTTGATATGGTGTATTGCATTAATTAGTTTTCTTATGTTTAACCAGCCTTGAATACCTGGAATAAATCCCATTTGGTCATGGTGTATAATTCTTTTAATGTGCTGCTGGGTTCGATCTGGAAGGATTTTGTTGAGGATTTTTACATCTTTATCCAGTACAGAGTTTGGTCTGTAATTTTCTTTTCTTGTAGGATCTTTGTCTGGCTTTGGTATGAGGGTGATGTTTGCTTCACAGAATGAGTTAGGTAGCCTTCCCTTCTGTGCTGGTTTGAAAGAATGTATGGACCCTAGAAAAGCCATGTTTTAATCAAAATCCCATTTCATAATGGCAGAATAATCCCTATTCAATATTGTATGTTTGTATTTGTAATTAGATAATCTCCCTGGAGATGTGATTTAATCAAGTGTGGTTGTTAAATTGGATTAGGTGACGACATGTCTCCACCCATTTGGGTGGGTCTTGATAAGTTTCTGGAGTCCTATAAAAGAGCAAACATTTTGGAGAATGAGAGATTCAGAGAGAGCAGAGCAGAACGACATAGCCACAAGAAGCAGAGTCCACCACTCAGTGACCCTTGGAGATGAAGAAGGAAAACGCCTCCTGGGGAGCTTCATGAAGCTGGAAGCCAGGAGAAGAAGCTAGCAGATGAAACCATCTTTTGCCACGTGCCCGTCCAGATGCGAGAGGAACCCTGACCATGTTTGCCATGTGCTTTTCTAGATGAGAGAGAAACTCTGACTGTGTTTGCCATGTGTCTTCTCACTTGAGAGAGAAACCCTGAACTTCACTGGCCTTCTTGAACCGAGGTATCTTTTCCTGGATGCCTTTGATTGGACATATCTATAGACTTGTTTTAATTGGGACATTTTCTCGGCCTTAGAAGTGTAAATTAGAAACTTATTAAATTCCCCTTTTAAAAGCCATTCCGTTTCTGGTATATTGCATTCTGGTAGCTAGCAAACTAGAACACCATCTATTCAGTTTTTTTTGAAGAGTTTAAGCAGGATTGGTACTAATTCTTTCTTGAATGCTTAGTAGAATTCATATGTGAAGCCATCTGGTCCTGGAATGTTCTTTTTTGGACTTTTCTTCTTGATGACTGAATCAATTTCTTTACTTGCGATTGGTTTGTTGAGGTCATCTATTTCTTCTTGAGTCAGTGTTGGTTGTTCCTGCCTTTCTAGGAAGTTGTCCATTTCATCCCGGTTGTCTAGTTTATTAGCGTAAAGTTGCTGATGGTATCCTCTCATTACCTCCTTTATTTCTGCGCAGTCAGTGGTTATGTCTCCTCTTCCATTTCTGATTTCATTTACTTGCATCCTCTCTTTTTCTTTTTGTCAACCTTGCTAAGGGTCCATCAATCTTATTGATTTTCTCAAAGAACCAAGTTCTGGTTTTGTTGATTTTTCTCTGTTGTTTTCAGTTTCATTTATTTCTGCTTTAATTTTCGTTATTTCTTTGCTTAAGCTTGCTTTGGGGTTAGTTTGCTGTTCTTTCTCTGGTTCTTCCAAGTGAACAGTTAATCCTCAGTTTTTACTCTTCATTTATGATATGGACATTTAAGGAAATAAATTTCCCTCTTAGCGTTGCCTTTGCTGCATCCTTTAAATTTTGATATGTTATGTTTTCATTTTCATTTGGCTTGAGATATTTACTGATTTCTCTTATAATTTCTTCCTTGACTCACTGGTTGTTTAAGCGTGTGTTGTTGGGCCTCTGTATAGTTGTGAATTTTCTGGCCCTCTGACTGTTATTGATTTCCAACTTCATTCTTTTGTGATCCAAGAAGATGTTTTGTATGATTTCAATCATTTTAAATTTATTGAAACTTGCTTTGTGACCCAGCATATAGTCTATCCTTGAGAATGATCCATTAGCACTTACGAAAATTGTGTATCCTGTTGTTGTGGAGTGTAATGTTCTGTAAATGTCTGTTAAGTCTAGTTTATTTATCATATTATTCAAATTCTCTGTTTCTGTTTTGGTCTCTGTCTAGATGTTCTGTCCATTGATGAGAGTGGGGAATTGAAGTCTCCAAGTATTATGGTAGAGGTTTCTATTTCTCCCTTTAGTGTTGCCTTGTGTACTTTGTGGCACTCTGGTTTGGTGCATAAATATTTATGATTGTTATGTCTTCTTTTTTAATTGTTTCCTTTATTAATACATAGTGTCCTTTGTCTCTTTTAGTTGTTTTGTATTTGAAGTCTAATTTGTCGGATATTAGTATAGCTACTCCTACTCTTTTCTGATTGTTATTTGCATGAAATATCTTTTCCCAACCTCTCACTTTCAACCTATTTTTTTGTCCTTGGGTATAAAATGAGTCTGGCAAGAATGGTTTTGATTGGGTGTCTCATTTATTTTTGTACCTAGCACAGTGCCCTATACATAGTGGGCACTTAATAAATATGGGTAAAAGGAAGGAGAGAAAGCAAATGAAATGCTTTGAAAACTACAAGGTGATATGCAAAGATAAAGTATGAGCTATAGATAGCACAGTATGTAGGATAGATTTGGATTCTGGAGTTAGAATTTGGAAATATACTTCTTTGGGCAAGTTATTTTGGCTTTATTGAATAAGAGTCTTTATTGTATAAGAGTATTGTATATGTATCGATTCTTATTTTGTAATGGTAATTTACTGCATTAGGGTGCTGAAGATCTGAGGTTTTAGTTCAGGAACTTGTAATAAGAGGATCATAATTAAATCTTCTTCACATCAAAGAAATGGCTATTACGAAAAGTCTGGCATTTAATAAGTGTGCTTAATTATGTTTTGTGTTTTCAATTTTTTTTTATTTTTTGGCTTTTTGAGTCGAACATTCTACTGCATTTGCTGATTGAAGTCATGAGTATAAGATTAACTTGTCTTTCCCAACAGACAAGTTAATTGTCCCTAAGTGGCATATATGCGTTGGTGGTGGTTCTAGTTTGCTAGCAGCCTGAATGAAATCTACCAGAAACGGAATGGCTTTTAAAAGGGGAATTTAATAAGTTGCTAGTTTACAGTTCTAAGGCCGAGAAAATGACCCAATTAAACAAGTCTATAGAAATGTCCAATTTAAGGCATCTAGGGAAAGATAACTTGGTTCAAGAAGGCCGATGAAGTTCAGGGTTTCTCTCTCAAGTGGAAGGGCACGTGGCGAACACAGTCACAGTTTCTCTCTCATCTGGAAAGGCACATGGTGAACACAGTCAGGGTTCCTCTCTCATCTGGAAAGGCACATGGCGAGCATGGCATCATCTGCTACTTCTCCTGGCTTCCTGTTTCATGAAGCACCGCGGAGGCATTTTCTTTCTTCATCTCCAAAGGTTGCTGGCTTGTAGACTCTGCTTCTCATGGCTATGTAGTTTTGCTCTTCTCTCTCTAAATCTCCTTCATTCTCCAAAATGTTTCCTCTTTTATAGGACTCCAGAAACTTCTCAAGGCCCACCCAAATGGATGGAAACATGCCTCCGGCTAATTCAGCTTAACAACCACTCCTGATTAAATCACATCTCCAGGGAGATGATCTAATTACAGTTTCAAGCATTCAATGCTGAATAGGAATTAGAAGAAATGGCTGCCTTCACAAAATGGGATTAGGGGTAAAACATGGCTTTTCTGGGGTTTATACATCATTTCAAACCAGCACAATGATTTACGTTGTAAATTGTATTTGCTTGCAGGAAAATGATGGCAATTACCTGTATCACCCTTCATTGCTCATTTGACTTTTCTTGTTTTGCTAGGACTCTGGTTAGGAGTAGAATGGGACAATCCCAAGAGAGGAAAACATGATGGGAGCCACGAGGGGACTGTCTATTTTAAATGCAGGTAATGTTCAAATATAAATTGTCATGGTAGTTTAGTCAAGATAAAATTTAATCATTGAATAAAAGGAGATGCAGAAGTAGAAACATTGTTTTGATCTTGGGGCTGTTTAATACAGTATTTGGTGTATTCTAAAAAGACAGTTTGATTTGTAGCACAACTGCTGTTTGTAGTGTTCATTCTTTTAAAAATTTGTCTTTTAACTTTACAAGTGGGATAGTGTTGTTGCCCTTTTTTGTTTTTTGAAAGTCTTTTTAGTTGGGTGAATAGAAACGTAGTTCAAAAAAGACAGGGCTGTACAACTCAAACAATGAACCCTGATATAAATCATTGACCACAATAAATAGTGCAACATAAAATACTGTTTCATCAGTTGTAATGATTGGACCACATTAATGCAAGGTATTAATAATAGGGGATAGAGAATTATATTGGAACTCTATTTTCTACAAGATTTTTCTGTAAACCTATGACTTCTCTGATTTAAAAAAAGGGAAAAAATGAGTAGACCACCATTTTGCCACCTACCTACTTCACAAACATCTTATAAAAAAATTCTTGATCTAACAACTTTAAGCTGCTTTTCTTTTGTTAAAATAGCATCTAAACATAAAGAAAATGTTTGCTACAATAAACTATGTTATCTTGTTGTGACCACTTCCTAAGTAAAATTTGAAATATCAACTCTCCAATGAATTTTTTAAAAGTGAAGTATATATGATATATTAGTAAGATAGGTGAACTAGCTTAATGATAAATATGTATGGTTTAATCTGTTTTGTTGATTTAGAGATTCTAAAATATTGCTGTTTTCTTTAATAATGGAAGACATATTCTAGTTAATAGCAATATAAGGACTGACAGATATAAAGGACAAGTTCAATTTCTTTTGTCTACACTAGTGGTTCTCCATCATATCAGACCCAGTATTCCCTTTTTGATTGCCCCCTGGAATATTCTGAAATGAAATTCATATATTTGCCATATTATTTTTTATTTTATCCATATAATTTTTTAAGCCAATACAATGCCTTTTTCAATGAAAAGAAAGAAAAGACATTTACAATAAAATAATATGTATTTCAATATATAAATGGTCAGGTACAAATACACTGAAAGACATAATGAGGTAAGGAGGTACTCCAGGATAAGTATCCAAACAGTAAGTCCATACCCCTGAACTGAGGTCTCCCATCAACACCTGAGAGGAAATCTTTGATTTGCTAGGACAGAAGCAATTCTTCTTCTGCTCAAAAAGTGACCATGACTTTGAAAATATCACCATATCCAGACTCCATTATGGACCACGAAATCATGGATGATATGGGCATTCTTTTAGAAGTTGTAAGTGGGCTGGGGTTAATGAAGAAGGATATCAAGCAGGCTCCATATGAGAGGTTTATTCACTGGAAGGCTTGAAAGATAATGGCCAGCTGGGTAAGGGATCAATAGCCCTGGCTAAGATAACTTCTACTTTCCTAAACACATTCCTTAAATACTCTAAATAATAAAATATTCCTAAATGTTCCTCCCTTCATCTTCCACTGACAGATTCTAAAATGACTTCATTCTATGTCTGCCATCAGTTTGCCTCTAGGAACATGCTGATTCTCCTTCTAACTTGACATAGTAAAATTGGGGAATAATAGAACAGGAAATATATTTTGCTATTATTGAACTCTGACCTTCATTTTAAAGGTTAATAACTTTGTACTTGTTGAGGGTCACAAAGATTGTTATAAGCCAAGGAAGAGGCTTCCTGATCCAGGTTAATATTGTGGTCACTGTACCTCACAGAAAAATAAAGCATTAGAGTAAATGACCTTTTGAAAAACTGAAATCTAAAGAAAATAAACCACAACAAAATGAAAAAGAGATTCTGCCTGAAAGCTCCCTCCTTCTCTTTTCAGAGCTTTTATGCAGTTTCCCTTACATCAAGCAGTTAAAAAATTAGTGATATGCAATACAATGTTTAAATCTTTCCATAACAAGAGTATTTTTTAAATAACGGTCTAGCATGTTTTAAATGGCAGCCTAGCATTCCACTGTTTGGATAGCTATATTTTGTTTAATCAGTTGCTTCTTATTGAATATATAAACTTTTTCTCATTATTTTTCAATTAATGTCTTTTTAAAAAAATTTTTTATTCTAGTAACATATATGCATATATAACATATATACAACTTAAAATTTCACTTTTTAGCCACAGTCAAATACGTAATTCAGTGCTGTTCATTATGTTCACAGTATTGTGCTACTATCACCATCGTCTATCACCAAAACTTTTCTATCACCCCAAATAGAAACTCTGTGCAATTTAAGCATTAATTCCCTCCCACCATCCTCACCCTGGCCACCAGTAACTTGTATTCTAATTTCTGACTCTATGAATTTGCTTATTCTAATTATTTTGCATCTGTGAGCTCATACAACATTTGTCTTTTTTCATCTGGCTTGTCTCACTCAATGTAATATCTTCAGGGTTCATCCACATTGTTGGATTTGTCAGGACCTCGTTCCTTTTTACAGCTGAGTAATATATTCCATTAGATATATAAATATCTGTTTTTTATCTAATTGTTGATATTGGGTTGCTTGCATCTTTTGGCAGTTGTGAATAATGTTGCTGTGATCATCAGTGTGCAAGTGTTTGTTCAAGTCTCTGCTTTCATTTCTTTTGGGTATATACCTAGTAGCTGGATCATATGGTAGTTCTATACCTAGCTTACTGAGGAACAACCAGACTGTCTTCCACAGTGGCTGTACCATTTTACTTTTCCACCAGCAGTGGATGAGTTTTCAAATTTCTATATATCCTCTCCAACACTTGTAGTTTTCTGTTTTGTTTTGTTTTTTGGTTTTTGTTTTGATAACTAGTCATTCTAGTAGGTATGAACTGATATCTCATTGTTGTTTTGATTTGCATTTCCCTAATGACTAGTGATGTTGAGCATCTTTTCATATGCTTTTTGCCATTTGTATTTCCTCTTTGAAAAAACGTCTATTCAATTCTTTTTCCCCATTTTTAAGTTGGATTGCTTGTCTTTTTATCATTGAGTTGTAGGATTTCACTATATATTCTGGATATTAAACTCGTATTGAATATGTGGTTTCCAAATATTTTCTCCCATTGTGTAGGTTGTCATTTTACTTTAAAGTCCTTTGCACAAAATTTTTTAATTTTGAGGTGCTCCCATTTATCTATTTCTTTTGTTGCTTGTGCTTTCAGTATAAAGTCTAAGAAACCACTGTGTTACAGAATGTTCTGAAGATGCTAACATTTCTGAACCTTTGCAGTCAACATTCTGTACTCCTTAATATTAGTTGCTCAATCTCTGCCCTCTATCTCCTGATAAACAGTGGTCTAAAATTTAACTCTGAGTTTGCTCGTTATTGTTTGTTATTATTAGTGAGACCATACAATTTGTCTTTTTTGTTTCTAGCTGCTCCACTCAACATAATGTCCTCAAGTTTCTTCCATATTGTTGCATGTATCAGGACTTCATTCTGTCTTACAGCTGCATAATATTCTATCATGTGTATATCCCAGTTTGTTTATCCCACTGGCCAGTTAATGGACATTTGGGCTGTTTCCATCTGTTGGCAATAGTGAATAATGCCGCTGTAAATATCAGTGTGCAAATGCATATTCATATGCCTACTTAACATTCTCCCGAGTTTATGCCTAGTAGCGGGATTGCTGGATTATATGGTAATTCTATACTTAGTTTACTTGAGGAACCGTATTAACTGCCTTCCAAGTGGCTGCACCATTCTGCATTCCCTCCAACAGTGAATACGTGTGCCTGTTTCTCTAAATCCTCTCCAGTACCTGTAGTTTACTGATTTTTTTTTATGGTGGCCATTTAGTATGTATGAAATAGTATCTCATTGTGGTTTTGATTTGCATTCCTAATAGCTAGTGAAGTTGAATTTCATATGCTTTTTAGCCTTTTGTATTTTCTCTTTGGAAAAGTGTCTATCCATGTTTTTTGCCCATTTGTGAATTGGGTTGTCTTTTTATTGTTGAGTTCTAATCAGCTTTTTTTTTTTTTTGTATGGGTAGGTTCTGGAACTCAAACCCAGGTCTCCAGCATGGCAGGCAAGAATTCTGCCTGCTGAGCCACTGTTGCACTGCCCCTAATCCGCTTTTTTTTAATTTTAACATTTGTTCCCCCTATTTATTTATTTTTATTCCATATGTTCTACTTGTCTGTTGACAAGGTAGATAAAAGGAGCATCAGACACAAAGTTTTCACAGTCACACAGTCACATTGTGAAAGCTATATCATTATTCAATCATCTTTGATAAACATGGCTACTGGAAGACAGCGCTATATTTTCAGGCAGTTCCCTCCAGCCTCTTCATTACATCTTGGATAACAAGGTGATATCTACTTAATGCATAAGAATAAACTCCAGGATAACCTCTTATATTAGCTAGGGTTCTCTAGAGAAACAGAATCAACAGGGAACACTTGCAAATATAAAATTTATAAAAGTGTCTCACGTGACCGCAGGAACACAGAGTCCAAATCCACAGGGTAGGCTGTGAAGCCGACGACTCCGATGGAGGATCTGGGTGAACTCCGCAGGAGAGGCTCACCAGCCGAAGCAGGAATGGGGCCTGTCTCCTCTGAGTCCTCTTTAAAAAACTTCCTGTGATTAGATTTAGCATCACTAATTGTAGAAGACACTCCCCTTTGGCTGATTACAAATGGAATCAGCTGTGGATGCAGCTGACGTGCTCATGACCTAATCCTATGAAATGTCCTCGTTGCAACAGACAGGCCAGTACTTGCCCAATCAGATAAACAGCTACCACAACTTGGCCAAGTCGACACATGTCCCTAACCATGACAGCTCTCGACTATGTTTGGAATCTCTCAGCCATTGACACTTTGTCTCATTCCACTCTTCCCCCTTTTGGTCGAGAAGGTTTTCTCAATCCCTTGATGCTGAGTCTCAGCTCATTCTAGGGTTTTTCTCAATCCCTTGATGCTGAGTCTCAGCTCAACCTAGGATTTCTGTCCCACGTTGCCAGGAAGGTCCACACCCCTGGGAGTCATGTCCCATGTAGACAGGGGGAGGGTGGTGAGTTTGCTTGTTGTGTTGGCTGGAGAGAGAGGCCACATCTGAGCAACAAAAGAAGTTCTCCTGAGGGTGACTCTTAGGCCTAATTTTACGTTTTGTAGGGTTAAGTTTCATATGAACAAACCCCAAGACTGGGGGCTCAGCCTGTAGCTTTGGTGGTCCACACTGCTTGTGGGAATATCAAGAATTCAACTTGGGGAAGTTGAATTTCTCCCCGTTCTCACCATTCCCCAAAGGGGACTTTGCAAATACTTTTCCACTCACTGATCAAATCATTCTGGGATTCATCGGGGCGTCACTCTGGACAAACCAACAAAATCTCATTTCCTACCGAAGATTCCAAGTACTTATTGTGTTCAATCAAGCTATCTGCATAAGTTATATTAGGAAATGTACTAGTCAAAATATAAATTTTGTACCAAATAAACATTTTCGCTTTACTCTCACACATAAGGTGAAATTTTAAAATATTAATTACCATATATTTACAGCACCCTGCAGTAATGATATTCCTTTGTTCTTCCTCATGCACAAACATTTTTAAAATTTGTACATTTAGTCACTATTATTATACACTCTAGGCATTCCTAGATTATACCATCTCAATCTTAATCGTCTATCTTTGTTTCTGATTTCATTTATGCCCCCAGCCCTCCTCCATCATACACACATTCACTTTCATTCAGTGTTTGAACATAATTGTATTACAGTTAGGTAATATCGTGCTGTCCATTTCTGAGTTTTTATATTCAGTCCTGTTGCACAGTCTGTATCCCTTCAGCTCCAGTTACCCAATATCTTAATTCTATCTCCTGATGGTCTCTGTTACCAATGAAATATTCCAAGTTGACTCACTAATGTCAGTTCATATCAGTGAGACCATACAGTATTTGTCCTTTTGTTTTTTGCTAATCTCACTCAGCATAATGTCCTTAAGGTCCACCCATGTTGCTACATGCTTCATAACTTTATTCTGTCTTACACCTGCATAATATTCCATCGTTTGTATATACCACATATACTCGTCTGTTAATGGATATGTTGGCTGTTTCCATCTCTATAATTGTAAATAATGCTGCTATGAACACTGGTGTGCAAATGTCTGTTTATGTCCTTGCCCTTATGTCCTCTGAGTAGATACCTAGCAATGTTATTTCCGGGTCGTATGGCAATTCTATATTCAGCTTTTTGAGGAACCCCCAAACTGCCTTCCACTCGGTTGCACCACTTGACATTCCCACCAACAGTGGATAAGTGTCCCTCTTTCTCCACATCCTCTCCAGCATTTGTCATTTTCTCCTTATACAAAATTCAGAATTTCTGTATTTGGATACAACCTTTTACTATAAACTTACAATCATAGTGGAGTCTTATGTAAATTCTTACAGCTTGCTGTGGAGATTTGGTGTTATTGATGAGTACTCATTTCAGTTAGCAATTTTTACTCGCTAAGCTGTTTTGTTTTCTGAGAAACCTGCCAGGAATGTTCCAGAGGAGATTAATCTTTCATGCTAGCCTTTAATCTGTAAAAAGCACAGCTTCTTCTTTGCAATTACTTAGCACCATTCCTAACTCTCATTTCAACTGCCTATAACCAAAATAGCTAATAATAAAGTTCTCTCCTTGAATTGTTTCTACTATTTTAAACAATGGAAATTTAGACATAAAAATAAACTTATGCTATTTGTGTTTTGTATTGTTTTCTCATTAATCATCATTATCCATGTACTGCCTTTTAAACTTGAGCTCTTATACTTTTTACATTTAAGTCACATAATATTAACAAAAAAAATCTTTCCTTTCTCTTCTTCTGCCCCTCTTCCCTACTCTTTTAAGGAAAACCAAAATTATATTAAACCTCTTAAATAAATGTCTGATGTTAGAAATAGTGAGAATAAAGTCTCTTAGATGCAAAATGTGTTTATACGCATACAGCTAGATTAAGGTATATAAGCTACTGTTTTAAATAGTTAGAAATTTTTTTTCCAACATCTACAACATGCATTGGGATTTATTTCAGTCTTGTATAACTAGAGTGTTTACCATTAATAACTAACTAGTTGTCAGTAAACACAAGATCAATTTATATGCTGTCATGATAGAAAATTAAAGGAAATAACCTAGAAGTGATCTTTGTAATTTCCATCAGAAAAAGCACCTTTTATTTAAACTATAACATTTTATTTAAAATATTATCCCTTTTGGCATTGGCTTACCATCCGTGGTATTGTCATTTAAGTTATTCCAGATGTAGGATGAGGATAGTTGAGTGTTGTTTCTCTGATACACATATCCAGGAAGAGCCCCTTGATCCAAGGACTTCTGAAATTAAAAAGTTATCTTCCCCCTTCCACCTTACATACAGTGATGTGACAGGAGAGAATAACTGCAGTAGACATCCCTGTTCAGTAAGGACAAGAAGAGAAAGTATGTAGCAGTCATTAATTTCTACTGTTCTGAAATCCAGCCTGGTGCATGCTGCCAAGTCCCCTTACTTTCGGGGCAGGGAATGTTCCTTATTTAGGGTCCATTTTACTCCTTGGTTCATCTTTCCAATAGACATGAGTGTTACATGAATCCTGAGTATTTGTAATATGAAAATTATAAATTTGAAAAACTGAGGTATTTGTAGTATGAAAATGCCTTGCACCATTCTTGGAATATAGTAGGTACTCAAAAATGTTTGTTGTATGTCATTACTGTCTCAATATGTGCTGCTCCTGTAGACTATTCAAAACATTGGTGTTTGTTTTGCTTGCGCAAGAAAATTTAAAGGTGATATGTTCATAAATTAATGTTTACATTGCTTTGGGTAGTTGTTATGCTGCAGTAGATAATGAGACAGTTAACCTCATGTCTGAGGTTGTATGTGACTTTATACTGCACACATTTATAGCCATAGTTTCTGCTAGCAAAATTGTACATCATTTGCATGATGAGTTGTGTCATCGCTAATGATGTGTATACTACAGGAGTCCATCTGAACAAATTTGGGAGCCTTTGCTTGTTTTAGAAAGTATGGGCCCTGAGTTATCCCAGTATTAAAAAAAAAAAGTAAAGTTTCTTTTTAGTGGATTTATTTTTCATAGCATAGATAGATTAACTATATGTAAAGAACAAATATCTTATGTGCCAAGCATGATAGTAAATGGCTTTATATCATGGTTTATTTAATCCATATAACCTTATTTGATATAGAGGTTTTATATATGAAGACATTTAGGCCAAAATATGTTAATTAAGTTACATGAGATCATACACTTAGTAAGTAATGCCACCAGGAACTGAACCCAGGTTTGTCTAAATCAAAAGTATGTACTACACTGCCCTCCTGTCTTAGAAACTGTTTTAGTTTCCTGGCTGCTAAAATAAATACCATATAATGAATTGTCTTAACAACAGGAATTTCTTGGCTAATGGTTTCAGAGGCTGAAAGACTTGCTTCCTCTTAGGGCAGTATCTTCTGGCTGGCTGGCAGTCTTTGGGATTCCCTGGACTTTCTGTCACATGAAATGTACGTAGTGGTATCTTCCCCATTCTCTTCTGGGTTCTGTGGACTTCTAGCTTCTGGCTATTCCTGGTAGCTTCTTTCTTTGTGACCTTCTCTATATTGCCTCCAATAATAGAGTAAGAGCTATTTTGACTGGATTGAGTCACAACTTAACTGGAATAATCTCATCAAAAAATCTTATTTACAGCGGGTCTGCACCCAAAGGGATGGATTAGGAACATGTTTTTCTGGGGTACATAGTTATAAATCACCACAGGGACATATATGTTAACTAGAATTTTAAATTTGAGATTAAAAAATGCATATATAAAAACAAATTGTTAATTTGTGTCTATGCCACGACAGAAAAGTGGGAAAGAATAGTACAGCATTCACCTAGTGGTCAGAAAATTTGAAATTTTTGTCCTTGGCTGTGCTACTTCTGTAACATTAGAGCCCACTGTTCTCCTCTGAAATGGGATTGAGTTAGGTCAGTTTCTTAAAGAATGACCAATGGCCCAGCTGTGTCAGAGGCCCCTGGAACATTATCTTTTTTTAACATATCTTAAGATATTTATTATAGTTATTGGCTCGTATGACTGTGGGGATTGGCAAGTCCAAATTCTGTATGCAGGCCACAAGCTGGAAACTCCCATCAAGGTAAAGTTGAATTCCCCAGGAGAAGCTGACTGACTGAACTAGGCACAGAAATTCTTTCTCAGTTCGGAAATCCTCAGGTTTGACTTTTAGACCTCCAGTTTGATTGGAAGAGGAGACTCCCTATATTGCCTACGGCAGTCTTTGTTAATTAGATGTAACTGGGCATAGATGCAATCAACTGATTATAAATGTAAATCTAACTACAAAGTGCCCTCACAGTAACATAGTAACAACAGGCTAGTTCTTGCTTACCAAACAGCTGGACACCTTGACCTAGCCAAATTGACATATGAACTTAATCATCACAAGCAGTTTTAGGCTTACAAAAGAATTGGTGGAACATTGTTGTGTATGTGTGTGTGTGTGTGTGTGTGTGAGAAATACAGCATATATATAAAAAAGCAATAAATTTCAAAGTCTATTCTAACAAGTAGTTATAGAACAGATTTTAAAGTTTGGTATGGATTGCAGTTCCACGATTTTTTGTTTTTTCTTCTAGCTCCTCCAAGATACTGGAGATCAACAGAAATATCAATATCAATTCAGCAGTCATACTCATTTGTTACATCCTATCTTCTTTTTAACCTCCTCCTTCTCTTTAAATAACATATATACATAAAAGCAATGCATTTCAAAGTATGTCACAACAATTAGTTGTAGAACAGATTTCAGAGTTTAGTATGGGTTACAATTCCACAATTAGGTTTTTGTTTCTAGCTACTCTAAAGTGAGGCTAAAAGAATTATCAGTATAATAATTTAGCGCTCATACTCATTTGTTGAACCTAATGTTCTCTGTATAGCTCCACCATCACCTTTGATCTTTCTCCCATTCTTTAGGGGTATTTGGGCTATCCCCAATTCTAACTTTTTCATGTTGGAAGGCACTGGCACTGTGACAGTATGGGATAAGGGGCTGGAACTAATTGATGTTCTGGAAAGGCTGGCCCCTCTGCATTTTAGGATTTATCTGGTCCGGGGACCCATCTGGAGGTTGTAGCCTTTGGAAAGTTACCCTAGTGCATGGACCCTTTGTAGAATCTTATATAATGCCCTAGGTGTTCTTTAGGATTGGCAGGAATGGTTTTGGTTGGGTTTGGCAAGTTACGATAGGTAAAATGTCTAACTGAAGTATGTGTAAGAGTGACCTCTAGTGCAGCTTCTTGATTTTATTTGAACTCTTTCAGCCACTGATACCTTATTTGTTACACTACTTTTCCCCCTTTTGGTCAGGATGACATTGTTGATCTCAAGCATTATCTTTAAAAGCCGCTTTCTGGGTCCCAACCGAGCTTTACTGAATCAGGATCTCTGTGAATGGGGTCCTTTTCAGATTAAGTTTGAGAAACTTTAGGCTAGGTAGATACTCTCTCACATAGATTCCTTTGAATTTCTAAAAAAAAATAATGCTAGTTATTTTTAATGTCTCTAGTTGAGTGATAAGATTGTTAAAACAGAATTTTGTTCTTTAACAATATGAGTCGTTCTTGGAGTTAAAATGTAGTATGTTTTAAAACACTTTCTGGTAGTCAGTTATTCTCTGATGCAACAGACTTTATGAACTCATTTTAAAGCAACGGAGAATTTAATTTCCTGCATCATCAGTTTTCCCTTCTCTACTGCATTGTTTTCATCAATATACAAACTTGATACTTTCTCCCATGTTAAAAAATACATTCCTAAAAGAAAAGTGCATTCTGTTTTGGTCGTATGTATCCCTTTGGTCGTATGTATCCCTTTAGTCATTCTCTTTGTTCTCTTATTTTCTTTACAGTAAAACTTCTCGAGAGCTCAGAGTATTCTATGCCCACTGCCCTCATTCTCTCTTGAACCACAATCAAGCTTTTGCCCCCATTGCTCTTTCAAAGCTGCTCTTATCAGGGTTACCTTCATGTGCTAAATTCCCTGCTGGCACTCCAGTCATCATCTTAACCTTTTCTGTTTGCAGCATTTCACACATTGTTAGCTTTCATTTGGCTTTCAGGACATCAACACTCCGTGGGTCTCTGCTTCGTGACCACTCTTCCTACCTGTGTATGTTGGTTGCAACTTATTGGAATTACAAATTCCTTTTCATAATCTGGTAATAACTATAGACCTTTCCAGGAATAAATGTATACATATAAACAAAATTTATTGTAAATATTATTTTCCATCCTTTTAAATTATGATAACTTCTAAAAAGATCTAATTTCCTTATGAGTTAAATGTTATAAGCTGAAATAGTGTTTATAATACAATTCATACAATTCATCATTTATTCTTTAATCAAATTATAATATTAACAAATTTACACTTGTTGATAGCCATAATTAGGTTTCCTTGATACTAATGTTTAGGTTTCCTTGATATTAATGTATCATCACCATGGCATAAAGAACACTGAAATTTAATGGAGCCGAAGCCCTCGTTTGACTCTCTTGGAAAGCCTGATAGAGTGGCCATTATGTATAGCATTATAATTAATATTTCAGTTAAATCCTGGTGAAGAGTAATATTAAAATTGCTATAAAACTGGAGTATTAATTGTGATACTATATTGTATCTCTTTACAGAATTCTTCCCACATGTTCTATTTTAGATTTTAAAATGTATTATTTTTAAAAAAAATGTGTTATTGATTCAAATTTGTCATTGAAAGGAAAAGAATTTCTTCATAATCTTGTCACGAGCAAATTTTTTCATTTCTTTGTGTCCTTTTCCAATCTCCTTCCATTAGTAGATATGATTCCTATGTTGTTATATCACATATAATTTATATTCTATAAGTGTTTCAGCTAGAATTTACTGACTATATAATATTCTTCATCTGTCATGATTCATTTAATAGTTCCTTTCCATCTGGGCATTTTTATTGTTTATAGAGTTCCTGAACATGAATAATACCATTAAATAAAATCTTTGTAAATGTGGTTTTGTTTTTATTTTTCATTATTGCCTGTTGACAAATTTCTGGGATTATGATTATAAATTCTTTTTTGTGTGTGTGTGAGTTTTGATGAAAAGAGTTTAATTATTTTAGTTTGCATTTCTTAATCATTAGTGAGGTAGAACTTTCCCTGATAAATTTAATACTTCTGTTTCCTCTTAGAGAATTATCTGTTCCATATTTCACATCTGTTTGCCCACTGGGATTTTCTATGTTTGCATAAGCTCATAACCCTTTATAATCAATCATGTTGATTATAAATTTTCCTTTAGTATATTATTTTCCCTTTTCTGCTGATTTTTTAATTTATCAAGTTGCAGAAATTTCTTAAAACTGTCAGAACATTGTGTTTATGTATTGGTAATCTCTTGGTGGTAAAATTTTATTCTGTGTACTATTTTTCTCCTTTTCCAGGCACCCAACAGGAGGATCCTTTGTCCGTCCAAACAAGGTAAATTTTGGAGTAGACTTTCTTACTGCAGTTAAGAAGCGCTATGTGGTAGAAGATGAACCAGAAGAAGATGGAAAAGAACAGATTATTACAATTGGAAATAAACCTGTGGAAACTGTTGGCTTTGACTCTATTAGAAAACAGCAAAGGTAAGTTGAGTTGATAATGGTAGAGCTGAGTTTAGAGTTATCAGAGTTCAGGATTTAAATACATATGACCCTTGTCACATGCCCAGAACTTCACTCTCAAACTGGTTTATCCTTTCTATGTCAGCAGTGAATTGAAATCTGAGGAATCCCAGGATTTTATAAAATAAAATCCCTTATTTTAGCATAGGATTAGTGGATTTTTCTAGGTTGGAAGTGAAACATTGCTTTGTTCATTTTATTTACATTAAAATGTATTATTTAAAAAAATAATTTAAATATTTTTATTTAAATATATGCTGACATGTTGGTTCTATTATTCTTCATCATGACATTTTCAATTGGATGATAAGTCAGGAATGGAAATAGAAGGCTAAATAGTTACCTATGCTATATAAAATGTTGGTACCTTCTAGAAGCAAGTAGGTCCCATTTCTGGCTGCACAACTTTATCACCTGGTGAGCTTTTGAAACAAGCAGAATCCTGAGTTCCATCCCAGACCTACTGAATTTGCTTTTAAGAAGTGTCCCAGAACAGCTTCATTCCACACTGTGTAATAATAATAATATTGATATTATTAATTTGAGTACTTTCTATATGTCGGACACTGTGCTCTGAACGTTATGTTCCATATGTCATTTAATCTTTATGACAGTGCACATGGCAAGCATTATTATTTTCATTTGCTGGAGAATAAGCACAGAGAGGTTAAGTATGTTGCCCAAGGTCCCACAGCTAGTAAGTGGCAGAACAGGCCATCCGTTCTAGGTTTTTGTCTATAGAGCAAACAAACACACACATGCTAGAGAAATATCTGGAAGGATATATGCCACGATGTTTTTACCTTTATTATTTATAGATGATGGGATAATAATTGTTTATTATTTATTGTGACAGTGTTACTAATGTTACTTAGTGTTAGTTGCTATTTTTCAAATTTTTTGTTTTGAGCATTCATTATTTAAAAAAATATATTTTAAAAATGTGATCATGGTGATGAATATACAACCATGTGATGATATTGTGAGCCATTGATTGTACACTATGTATGGAATGTTTGTATGTTAAAAATGTATGTGTTTGTACATTGTTGTATTAAAAAATAAAAATATATATATATACTAAAAACAAAAACAAAAGAAGTGTCCCAAATTATTACGTAGCATTCTGTGGTGCACTAAACAGCATTTTGAAACTGTTAAACCAGAGCTGTTTTCTCTGAAACTTTCTGTGAACTGTAGTTCTGTACAGATAGGCTTACTATTCTCACGTGAACTGAGTCAAAGAAAGTGAAGGATGATATATAGTCACAACTCTACAAAAACCCTCCAGGCCACTTGAGTTTAGTGATGGTTGCTGATTGGGCATCATCCCAGTAGTGACTCCTGGTAGGCATTCTGGATAACAGATTTGCAGCCACACTCTAAAGTTAAAGAATTAAGTATGGCTCTGTCCAGAGTAATTTTCTTTGCCATCTTTTTTCGGTTATTAGGGTTTGACATAATACAAAATATAAAGTGCAGATGGAACAGTGAAGCAGACTTCTTTATTCTCAGTGTTGAAGAATAAACTCATTTCTTGATACCTCTGCTTTTTAGCATAGATGCTACCATTAAAAAAAATCTAAGATTAAAATTTTAAAATTTCCAAAAGCAACAACTTGACTGTTTTTTTTAATTATGAAACAATATGCATTCATTGTACAGAATTTAGAAAATACAAATTGATACACAAGAAAGAACAAAATGAAAGTCACGACTAATGCCATCAAGGGATAATTATTAGCAGTTTGCTGTTTATCCTACTGATTTACTTGGATTTAAAGAACCATATTCCTCATAGGGTAAGAGTTTTTTGCTTTATTTTTTCCACTTAAAGCACAAATATTGAAATATCTTTTATCCCAAAAGAGACAGGTTTTTCTTACTGGTTCATCTTTTTTACTATGAGTTCTGTGGATATTAACAAATTGTAAACAGAAAAAGAAAAGCTTTTTCCCCTCACAGTTTATGAACAACTACATAACTCAAGTACTGTCCTGGAAGATGACCTGACTTCTTGAGTATCACTGCATTTAGTAATTAACTGGTATCCTTTTGATTGAAAAGGTAAAATTAAAGAGATTCTGAAGCAATCTCTTAAATGGGTTAAAGGTTAGTAAAATAAATTATGAAATTATGGGACAGCATAGTGAAAAGGACCAATATTGGAGCCAGACAGAGGAGACAGATGATTCTGATAATAGCTGAACCACTTCCTAGATTTGACACAAATTAGAGTTAATTGCTTATAATTTCTCAGCCCCAGTTTCCTCATTCATAGAATAATTCCTAAGCTGCTAGAGCTGTTGTGCATAACAAATGAGATTGTGCAAAAAATGATAGTCATCATTCTTAGGAATTGAGACCTCTGTTCTTAAGTCATTTTCTTAATCATATCCAGCTGACCAGTTTCAACTTTGTATAATCAAGAAAAAATTTATACAGTAAGGAAATCAAAAGCAAATAGCTTTCTGTATGGTTTTTCATGGAGATTACTTTGCTTGGAGTGATGTCTCTCTTGAGACTGCAGTTCCCCAGCTTTGTACCAAGGTATCACTGGGCACGGCAGTGGATAGCTTAAATTTTAGACAGCAACAGTGACATCAGTTGAACACTGTGCAAGCTATTAGTTCAACATAGGTCATAGTTTCATTACACTGTACAACTCCTTTCAGTGATGCATATTGTTACAGAGTTGGGGTTTTTGGCAGTTGCTGTGATAAAAGCAATTATCTCCTGAAAATCCACATGAAATCTGGAGGTGGTAGAGCCCAGTCTTATTCTAAAGTTTGGGAAGTTGTGCAGTGCCCAACTATCATTAAATTGATAGGACAATTATTAAATTGCTTGGACCTAACTACTTCCAAAATGGAACTATTTCTTTTGGCCTAGGCACTGATAAAAATTTACCAGAACACCAAGGGCCATGGAGATTGAGATCAGTGTTTGGGAGGCTCTGCTCTAGGACTTTGCTGGGGCTGATTTATTTTTCCAAGTATCTGATGATTGAGCTTGTGCCTTACATTTTTTTGTTTTTTGTTTTTATTTTTAAAAATATTTTTATTGAGAAATCTTCACACACATGCAGTCCATACATAGTGTACATTCAGTGGCTCACAGTATCATCACATCGTTGTGTATTCATCATCATGATCATTTTTCAAACATTTGTGTCTCTCCAGAAAAAGAAATATCCATATCCCTTACCCCTCCCTCTCATTGTCTGCTAGTGTTTCAGTCTACCCAATTTATTTTACCCCTTGTCCCCCTATTATTTATTTATTTTTTATCCATTTTTTTTAAAAAACTCATCTGTCCATACCCCGGATAAATGGAGCATCAGACACAAAAAATTTTCACAATCACACAGTCACACTGTAAAGCTATATAGTTATACAGTTGTCTTCAAGAATCAAGTCTACAGGAGTACAGCGCAACAGTTTCAGTACTTCCTTACAGCCACTCCACTACACCATAAACTAAAAAGGGACATCTGTATAATTCATAAGAAAACTTCCAGTACAACCTCTTGACTCTGAGATCTCTCAGCCTCTGAACGCTTACCCTGTCTCATTGCTCTCTTCCCCCTTTTAGTCAGGAAGGCTTTCTCAATCTTAAAATGCTGGGTCCTGGCTCATCCCGGGAGTTCTGTCCCACGATGCCAGGGAGATTTACACCCCTGGGTGTCATGCCCCACATAATGGGGGAGGGCAGTGTGTTTACCTACTGAGTTGGCTTAGAGAGAGAGGCTACATCTGAGCAACAAAAGAAATGCTCTGGGGGTGACTCTTAGGCATAGTAGGCTTAGCTTCTCTGTTGCAGGAGTAAGTTTCATAAGGGTGATCCCCAAGAGTGAGAGCTCCGCCTATTGAGTTGGTTAACCCCACTGCTTACGAGAAGATCAGAAATTCCCCAGATGTGAAGTTGAATATTTCCTCCTTTCTTCCCAGTCCCTGAGGGGACTTTGCAAATACTTTTTATCATGGCCCAAATTACTCTGGGTTATATTGGGGCATCACACTAACCTGTTCAAAACAACAAGATCTCATGCTTTATTAAGATTCCATTGTGGTGTCCGAATAAACTGACCATACAAGTTAAATTAGATAATATGCTATGCAAAATAGAAATTTTGCACCCAATAAATATCTCTTCCTTTGGTCTCACATAAAAGTTGAAAATTTAAAATATAGACCATATCATCCTTTCCCCTGTATTCTGATTTACCTTAGTCTTATCCTGGTCAGCTTCATTCATATCTCTAGTTGAAGTCTGATTACTTTATCAACATTTTTAACAGTTGCTGAACAGAATATGATGACTTTCATAGCTTCAGTGCTCCAACTCTAAGTTTCTGGTGTCACATAAATACCCAAGTTTCAGGGAACAACCAGGTTATATACAAATAGCTCAGTATCTCAGAATTTAGAAATATCAGTTACCACTCCTAATATATGTGGCTGCTATAAGAGCTTACAATCTAGAACCCTTAACAGTAGGCCCCAACTGATAACCCCATTGTGCCTTGCATTTTGAACTTGATATTTTCCCCAAAGATTGTCATTTTAATGTTCTTTTTTTTGCATGGACAGGCAGCAGGAATTGAACCCAGGTCTCTGGCATGGCAGGTGGGAACTCTCCCTGCTGAGCCACTGTGGCCTGCCCTAATGTTCATTTTTTATAAGTTATTATCCATGCCTTACTGTACACCAAATGCTAACTCTCGAAATTATTTTAAAGATGCAGAATCTGAGATACAGAGATGCTAGTTAAATTGTCCAAAGGCAAAGGAGGTGGTAGAATTGAGATTTGAACCCAGCCTCCAGATTCTGTGTTCGTATACTATTTCTATAACATACTGTCTCTTTTAATAAGTAGAAAATACCAATTCTATGTACCTGAAAAATGGCTGATTAGAGAACTAGTAAAGCTGAAGATAGGCACACACTCTAGGTTGTATCCTTAGATTTTTGCATGTGAGTGCAAGGAGAAGTATGAAATACAGTTTACTTCAGCACTGCTAAAAATGATCTAAGTGTCAGCAGAGGATTAAATAAAATAACTGTATCTTATGCATATAGTAAAAGTTCTACAGCTACATATGTCAGCATAGCTAAATCTCACTGATGTACAAATATGCTGTTAAGCAAAAAAAGTAAAGTTGCAGAAGGATATGTGTGGTGTGTGTGTGTTAGAATATCATTTTATAAAGTTTCATAATACACAGAAAAAAAGGATTTAAGGATGTGGAAATAATAGAGTCAAAGAATTAAGAAATGCTTGTAATTTATAATGAACACCAAATGGTTACCCCTGGGAAAGAGGTATGTTTTATGGAGTGGGACACAGAAGACTTCAGTTATATTTTTAATATTTATAATGCTTTCTTTCATAAGTTGGATGGTGAGTACTGGTATTTGTTATATTATTTTTTATGTCTTTTTATATATCTGAAATGCTTTTAATTTTTTTTGTATATTATTATTATTTTTTATTTATTTATTTATTTTGGTACATGAGCAGGCACCGGGAATCGAATCCGGGTCCTCTGGCATAGCAGGCAAGAACGCTTTTTAATTTTTAAAGGGCCAATAGATAGCATATGTGTTTATGTATGTATGTATGTGAACTGTGTGTTTTTTATTCAGTCAGCTGAGCAAGTTGCAGGAAATTTCTCTGAGGAACTGTGTGGTGAATTGTGCAGGGGAAAAAGGAGAAATTGCCACAACATGTCCTAGTATCCTTTTTCACTGATAGCTTGTACTGGAATCTGATTTTGGGTTTGATACTTGTGCCAGACACTGCTACTAATTGCCTAACCTTCCTAATAGCATTTCAGTCTTGCTTGGGGAAATCAGTGCCCAGATAAATGATTTACTTTCCCAGACTGCCTTGTGTTAGGTGTGGAATGTGACTCATTTCTAACCAATGAGATGCTGGTCGAAAAAAAAAAATTAGGGATATGGAAACATATAGTACAAGTATTAAGAAATGCTTATGAGTAAATAAACACCAAATGGGGCTTTTAAAAAAGGGACGTGTTTAGTTGGCCCTGCCTTTTGCCCTTTGACTTCACCTTCCTCCCTGCTTTGAATGCAGACAGAATGCCTGGGGCGTGAGGGTGGGGGGGCGTGGGGTGAGGTGGAGGGGTGGAGTGTGTGTGTGTGTTTGGCATGCTTCTTGCAAGCGTGAAGAAGAAAGCCATCCAGTATGAATCAGGAGAACCGAAAAATGGAAGGAGCATGAGTTCTTGATAGTATTCTGGGGACTCTATACCAGTTTTGGCTGGCCTTCTTGTAAACTTCTTGTTAGTGAGAAAAATAAACTTTTTTTTCTTTATTAAAGTTCCTGTTCATGCAACTAAATACTATTTTGTTACAGTACCTCCGAACAGTCCTTTCCAAAGAGTTTGTATTCTCTTTTCTCTACCTTCTCTTCTTACTTTTTTTTTTTTGCCATATGTTGCTTTTATGCCCACAATAAAAAAAAAAATGTAGGAAGTAAGTTAAAAAAAAATTCCCAGTGGAAAATCAGTAGGCTTTCTCTAACTTTAGAAAATCTTCTTTTCCCAATTTTTGCCTAATCTCTAGATAATAATTCATGCAAAAGATAGTTTATAATCTTGCTTATCTGAATGAGGAGATGCCAGATGAGTAATATACACTAAGTTCTTTTTAGCAGAATGTTTCTAACCACTCAGAACATACTTTAGTTGTGATAGAAATTAGGACAGAACTCCCCAACCAGTGCATCTGAGATACTGATCTCCTCAGCCTTGAGGAGCCTGTTCGTATTTGGAGGGACTGGAGCATTCAGGCTGGTGATCTTTGCTCATGAGCAGCAACTAGGTTTTACCCCTGTGCACTGTGCAGATGTGATTGCTTTCCGCAAAATTAAGCAGCCTTGAGTGTAGAGGAATTAAAGTGGATGTGGAAATAGAGTTTAGTAATGAATAGAATGCTGAAGAAGTGTGCATTCTGTATCATGCCTAGCCTACTCTTAAGTGATCTTAGAAAATTGGGAATTGGTGGTTCAAGGCATATTTTCTTTCAACATAAAAGAAAAGATCTGTTTAACTGGGGAATGTAGAGTGTTTGGTTAATCTGAGTTGTCATCAGAGTACTAAAGAATCAGCATAATGCTTGTTTATACTACTCTTTCATGGGGAAATGTCCCCCAATACTTGAAAAAATGAGTTTTAGTAAGATAAGTCATAGATGATATTTGCAGATACAGTGATGAATTTCTTGCAGTTACTGATTGAATTCCTGCCAGAAATTGAAGTATTGCCTTTCTGTATTTAATCTAGTCATCCTCTTTTCGGTTTCTCCCTCTTTGAGGTTATTCACTTGACTATGACTAAAGGCAGTATAAATGTCGCAGACCTGATTTATATAAAGTTGTGTAGGACCTCTCATGGAAGGGATGAGCAAGAATACTTCACCAGAGGACTCAGAACCTAGGGGAAAGAGAATTTATCCACTGGGAGCAAGAACTGTATAGCAACAGGATCCCTTTGAATTTTGAGGGGAAGAAGAGGAAAGAGAAGGAGATACTACATTAATGATTTATATTGTTTACAGTTTATTTCAGGATGTAGATAATCTGTGTACTCTGTACAGAAGAGTAAAAATATTTATGACTCTAGCCTATGTAATAGAAAGTGTGAGTGAGTGAAGAGTCACTGGATCTTCTAATCTGCCTGGTAACTTGGAGATGGCAGGGCTAATGGAGATGAAAGGTGGCCAAAGTTCAGTCAGACCACGACGCATGAAATACCCCCAGCACATCAGTCCACACCAGGGTCAGTGTCTAGAGTGTCAGAGTAACACACAGGGCAGTAGAAGACAGGGGCAACATAAGGGGATCCCTGGCATTGAAGAGGGAGCCTAACAGGAGAGAATCAGGAGTAAGACCCATGTCTGAATGCATTTGCCATGTGGGCTGTAGATCCTCACTGTCTTCCGTAGCTGCTTTGAGAAACTCTAAGAACAATTGTACAAGAATGTGTAGCCAACTTAGTGGAGGAGCAGAACTGAGTAGACCTAGAATCTGTTTATTGTGTCTAGCATTTCTTGTCAGTCTTCACTTTTTGTGCTTGTGTTTGATATGACATTTTTGCTTTGGGTAGTTATTCTACTTGTAGAAATTCAGATTAATGTAGCTAATTCTTCTTCTTTTTTTTTTTTTGCTATTTCTGCCATTAAACTTCACTCTGCAAGTTGTAAAATATCAGTATCCAAGCATTGTGGCTTGGGTGGCATCTCATCATTCTGGGATTTTTATTCTGTTCCCAATATACTTGGCATTATTGTCTTGCTCACTGTCTTGTGGCCCATGTTCTTCTGAAGGATTCTAAATCAGAGTCAGCAAACTTTTTCTTAAAGGTTCAAATAGTAAATAATTTCAGCATTGTGAGCCAGTAGGCAAAATTGAAGATAATGAGGGTACTTTATGACATACCATTTAAAATGTAACCATTTAAGGGTGGCAATGGTGGCACAGTGGCAGAGTTCTCGCCTGCCATCCCGGAGACCCGGGTTCGATTCCTGGTGCTTGCCCATGTGAAAAAAAAATCATTTAAAAACTAAACACCATTCTTAGCTCTAAGGTTGTGAAAAATGCAGGCAACTGACTGGATTTGGGTCACAGGCTGTAGTTTACCAATTGTGGGTTAGGATCCATTCTTTGCATTTCCACTGCCTTAATTCACTTTTTCTTGATCTGCTTGTAGAGCTCCCTTATTGGTTCCTGCCTAAAACTATTTCCTTTCCAACTGTTTTTTGTAAAAAAAAGCTTTTCCATGTTTTTATTCTATACTTAGATTACCTGTTGCTTTAGTGGGTATAAGAAAATGGGTTTTGGAGTGAGGCAGACTGGAACTTTTAATGCACTCTCTTTAATTTGCATAGGGTTACACAGTTATATAATTTCTTCATTTCTCAATTTTTTCATCTTTGAAATGGGAAGAGAGTAATGCCTGGGGCATGGTTAGCAACAGCAGTAGCAGCAGTTGCTGGTACTATTATTGGATCTTGGTTCTCATCTTCCCCCTTTGATTGCTTCTTCTCTGTTTCTTTATTCTCTGAACTAAGAGTGTTGGGAGTGCCCAAGGCTCCGACTTTTGACCTCTTTGCTTCTCTATCTACATTCCTTCTTCCCCTGGGGAGCTTTTCCAGTGCATGGCTTTTAAACATCATGTAGACGCTGATATTTCTACATTTATATTCTAGCCCAGACCTCTTTTCTTCTAGACTTTTATGTGCAGCACTCATTTGCTCTCTCTATTTAGACAGCTAATGTCCATTTCAAATTAAGTGTGGCTGAAACTCAGTTCCCTTCAAACCTGCTCATTCTGTAATCTTTTCCATCTCAATAAATGATAATTTATAATATATAATGATTATATATGTAGAATGGAATGATATCTTATTGTTTTGTTTGTTTGTTAATTTTTTTAATTAATAAAAAAATAAAGAAGTAAAAAAAAAGTAAATGATAATTCCAGTTGCACAGATCAAAAACCTTGGAGTTATCCTTGACTCTTCCTTTTTTCTCACGTCCTATGTCTAAATCTACTGGCAAGTCCCATCAGCTCTACGTTCCGATTTGGGTACCACATTTGACATTCCCAATCAGCTATCAGTCTGATTGAAGCCTAGATTATTGCCAGAACTTCCTTCTGTCTTCCTGCTCTGCATTTGCTTCCCTGTAGGCTGTTGCTCAACACAGTAGCAGAGTGACCTTTTAAAAACCCAGTTTAGATCACATCAGTTTTCTGCTCAAAACCCTCCAGTAGCTTTCCATTTCAGTCCGAGACTAGCAAAGACTTACAGTGGCCTCACCCCTAGGAGCCTTTGTGACGTCATTTCCAGTACCCACACCCTCACTGTGCTCCAGCCACACTGGTGCTCCAGTCCCAGTAAGGGCTAAACCTGTTCTAATCTGAGGTCTTTGCTCTTGTAAATTCCCTTTGCCCAGAATGCTCCCAGAGGTATCCTTCAATTCATTAGTTATCTGCTTAAATATGCCCTTACCTGACCACCTTATTTTAAATACCTACATCCACCCTTTCCCTTATACCCTGCTTTATTACTCTTAGCATACATCTGTACATAATATGCTATAGATGTGCATGTTTATTGATTGTCTTTCTTTCCTCAACTGAGACTTTATTTTGCTCACTGCTGTATTCCCTCAATAATTACTTGTGGAATAGAATATTTGTGGAGTAATTATTTGTGAATGAATTGAATAATTTTAAAAATCAAATTAGTGTGTTACTTAATTTACCAGAGCTGCTATAATAAAGTACCATAGACCAGTTGTTTTAAACAGCATAAGTTTACTGTTTCACAGTTCTGGAAGCTAGAAGTCCAAAAATCAAGGTGTCAGCAGGACGACATTTCCTTTTAAAGGGGAGAATCCGTTCCATGCTCCCAGATTTCCAGTGGTGATTTGCTGGCAGTCTGTGGAGTTCTTGGCTTGTGGCAGCATAGCTCAATCTTTGCCTCCCTCACATGGCTTTGTCTTTCTCTCTTACTGACCAAATTTCCTCTACTATAAGAACACCAGTCATATTGGATTGTGGCCTACCCTAATCTAATTTCTCCAATTTGGCCTCTTCTTAACAAATGACATTTTCAGAGAACCTATTCTCAAATGGAGTCACATTCATGGGACAGGGGTTTAGGATTTGAAATGTCCTTTTGGGAGGGACATGAGGCAATCCATAACAGTGTATAAGATCCAACTTTACCTGGTTTCAGTCCTTGTTCCAGGCTTCTTTTCCATCTCTCTCCCTAGATATTTTGCTAAGTTGTGTCCTTTCCTGATTCCACTACTACAGCTCCTCTCTAGCAGACAGTATTGCCCATCAGCTCAAATGCCCTTCTTTTTCAACCCTCCTGGGTTTCCCTTTTCTGAATTCCTGCTCCAGAGGCAGTGGGGGTCATTCTAACTGCTTCTGTTCTTCAGGGATCTTCTGAATCCCCATAATCATTCTTAGTAATTTTGAGCATCTGTCCAAACTAACCCTTATTCCAGGAAAGATGACACTGTATTTGGGGATTTGTACAATGCAAAGTAACTCTGGTTAGGAAGATTATTTGTGTAAGCTCTTGGCTATTAAGCAGTGCCAAGAGCAAGGCCTATGTGGCTGTACTTTGAGTGCTTAATAGGTCAAATTACTATCACTACTTTTTCTCTCTTTTTGTTGGATAATTCTAGATTGTTCAGGGGATGGCATTTGGTCCCTATTCATTAATTATAACTGTCTCAATTTTGTGGTATATGACTTTGAAGTTTCAGTTTCTGAATGATCAGTTGGACAATTTGAAAAGGTAAAAAGCAGCATGTGCTTATGAAAAAATTTCAAGCAGAATAGAGGGTATAAAGTGAAAAGTTCAGAATCCCATGCTTCATATTTAATATGTGATGATTGTTATGTTTTTTTAATGACTCTTTTGAAATCATTGTTTCTTAACATGAATTTAGATATTAGGGAAATAGATTTGTCAAAAAACCTGTTGTCATCATGGGATGAAGTGATACATATTGCTGATCAACTTAAACACCTTGAAGTTCTTGATCTCAGGTATGAATTCTTGGTTGCCTAATTGTCTCATACTACAAAACTCCTAACCTCTCCTGGCTGGCTCATAGCATCTCTGGGGAAAGGAGATGGGAAAATGGATGGTGTTAAGGCTGCTCCCCTAGTGGAAGTTTAATAGAGCTGCTTTTGGCTTTTTTGACTTTATGCTAAATTGTTCTTGTAGTCTTTCAAATAGTCATGCGGTAATTGATAGGAATGTTTTACTTTTGATTGGGTGGGTGTGAATTAGGTTGCATCGAGCGGAAAGATCTTCATAAAAGATGGAAAATTTGAAGGAGGTGATATTTAATTGGGGCATAGGAGGGGAGAGGTGATAATATTAAAACTTTATTTTGAAGCTTCTTGCATTTAATTGGGGAATTAATAACTTTGCTGGGAATAATTATTTTAATAGGGATTTTTCACTGATCGATGTATTTTATTAATATCACAGTTTTCCAATTCTTCCTGAATGTTTGATTAGTTTTAATCTCAGAACCAAATTTTCTAAGGTCTCAGCCAGGCTTCCCCTTTCATACTTGAACCAAGTTTATATATATAGGTGAGTTGTAGCTGGTTCGCGCAAGTACATTCATAAATAGTCAGGCCTAAACTGGTTGTACTCCAAATAGAGCAAATCATTGTAATTTTACCCATGGTGTTTCCTCTGGAAATATGGGATAATTTTCAAATGGTATCTTCTTTCAGAGTAACTAATGAGGTTGAGTACTTTCTGAGATTAGGATCTTGAAAGAAAATCGGAAGGACAATAATTTATTTCATTTAACTAAATCCTGATAGCAAAAGGGCAAAAGGTGTGTTTAGAAAAGCAAGATCCTGGTCCACAGTCTATCATATTAATGAAATTCTTTAGAATGGAACTTAATTTTTCAATGTCAAGAGCCACATCTTGTGAAACTGAAAAGCTGACCTTAGAACTGCTGGAGTCTCACATTTCAGGAAACATGCAGCCTCACATAGCTCCCCTAACCCTGTGAACATATTTACATGTCAGGCACCAAAAAACGTTGCATGTTAACTGTTAAAAACTCGATAGTCCAGCTCACTTTATTTTTAATAGAACTTCATTTCAAGATCGAAGCAAACCAAAACTCTCACCCAAATTGTTGTTTCAGTTGAATCTACTCCATAGTAATAAGCATATTGCATTTTTTTTTCTATACAGTGAAAATAAACTAAAATTTCCCTCTGGTTCACCATCTCTAAGTGGAACACTTTCTGCACTGAAGGTTTTAGTTCTTAGTCGAACAGGAATCACATGGGCTGAGGTAATGATATTTCTTTGTTTTTTGTTTTGTTTTTTAACCTGGTAATAAGCAATTTTGAATTCTGGGTTTAATAGGGAATGTGACTTGAGTTGAATCATCTTGTTAGCCAAATAAGATTTTTTATACTGCCGTACCAAAAGAAAAAGTTTTAAAAAATCATATATCTAAGTAGAATTTTATATCTAAGAACCTGCATTCTCTCTTTTAGCTCAAAAAAAGGGTATTTTGCTTTATCCTGGTGTCTTTCTATTGTATATGCAATAAGTGTGTGCTTACTTTTAAAAGCTTGAGATTTAGCTCTTCACTGAGCCTTTAGCTACCTGATTTTTACCACTTTTGAGGGGACAGGGTAGTCAACAGAAAGGTTATTACATCCCTTTTTTTTTTATTGAAGTTCAGCTAATATAATCCACTGTTCATTGTATATAACTGGACTTGAAGTGGAATTGTGGATCCTGGGCATGACAACCATTTGGAGTTTTATCTGGGACTACTGTTTTCTCTTAGGGGTTTACTGATTTCACCTACCCAGAATTTTTCATTTTCAAACCAGCTGCAGATAAGTATATCCCAAGCAGTATTGTTCATTTGTGAAATGTCACAAAAGCAACTCATGAATAAAATGCCCTTTAACCTAAATCAGCCATTTAACTTCTTTCCCAGTACTCCTTCCATTGTGCGTTATTCCCTCTCTGGGTCTAGGTTTAGCATCGAACTGGAAAGGCATATGGGAATTTAGGTGGCAGAGATGGCAATCAGGTTCAAGTGAGAGACTTTAGAAATAGTTGCTGAGAAATTTTGTTTCGATTAGTGTGTTCTTTACAAATCCAGATTAACATTAGAATTAAGGAAAGGTGTGTTAACATCAGTGCCCTTCCTTTGCTTAAGGAAACTAAATATGAGAAGAATGTGTTAAATCAGCATCTCCAGTTCAACTTTGCCTTAACGATGCATTTGTATCTATCCAGGTTGGTTCAAAGTGTTGAAAGTATGTGCTACCATATTAAATGTGCTACCTATTAAAATGTAGGCCCTTAACATTTTAGTTTTAACATCTTCCCACCAACACTCCTTGCCTGAAATATAGTCTGTAATGAAATTCTGTGAGGTAATTTATTTCTAAAACAGTAAACTGAATTCATATAGAGGTTATTCTAATAAAAAAATAGAAACAAACATTAGCGGTCACTTAATTCTGAATTGAATTTTTCTCATAGGTGCTCAGTTGTGCTTCTGGATGGCCAGTTCTTGAGGAACTGTACCTACAGTCTAACAACATTTTCATTTCAGAAAGGTAAAAAGGTGTTTTTATTTTTGTTTTTGCTTTCTGAGAGCTTTTTATTTAAAAATTTTTTATTTTTAAATTAAAAAAATATGACAAGAAACACATTCTTAACATATGATCATTCTGTTCTACATATATAATCAGTAATTCACAATATCATCACATAGTTGCATATTCATCATGATCGTTTCTTAGAACATTTGCATCAATTCAGAAAAAGAAATTAAAAGACAGCAGAAAAAAATTCATACATACCATACCCCTTACCCCTCCCTTTCATTGATCACTAGCATTTCAATCTAAGTTTATTTTAACATGTGTTCTCCCTATTATTTATTTTTATTCCATATGTTTTACTCATCTGTTGATAAGGTAGATAAAAGGAGCATCAGACACAAGGTTTTCACAATCACACAGTCACATTGTGAAAGCTATATCATTATACAGTCATCTTCAAGAAACATGACTACTGGAACACAGTTCTATATTTTCAGGCAGTTCCCTCCAGCCTCTCCATTACATCTTGACTAACAAGGCAATATCTATTTAATGCATAAGAATAACCTCCAGGATAACCTCTCAACTCTGTGCAATCTCTCAGCCATTGACACTTTACTTTGTCTCATTTCACTGTTCCCCCTTTTGGTCAGAAGGTTTTCTCAATCTCTTGATGCTGAGTCTCAGCTCATTCTAGGGGTTTTCTCAATCCCTGTAAGAAGATGTTTTAATTTCCTAGCTGCTAAAATAAATACTGCATAATGAATTTGGCTTAAGAACAAGAATTTATTGGCTCATGGTTTCAGAGGCTAGAAAGCTTTGCTTCCTCCTGAGTTTGATTTCTTCTGACTGACCTGATCAGCAGTCGTGGGTTCCTTGGCCTTTCTGTCACATGGTGGTGTCTTACCTTTCTCTTCCGGATTCTGTTAACTTCTAGTTTCTTGCTTCTCCAGTGGCTTCTTTTTCTGTCTGAATTTTACTCATAAAGGATTTTAGTAATCTGGATTAAAGCCCAGACTGATTCAGCTGAGTCACACCTTAACTGAAGGAACATCTTGAAGAGATCTTATTTACAACAGGTCCACACCTTACAGAATCCAGACCACGACCAAGAATATGTCTAAATTGGCCTATGCAATTCAGTCCACCATGTGGACCCCTAAAACACATGTTCTTCCCACATGCTAAATGCATTCATTCCATCACAACATCCCCAAAGCCTCAAACTATTTCTGTAACAATACTAAGTACAAAGTCTCATCAAAATCAGTTATGGTTGTGGTCCATCCTAGGGCAAATTTCTTCTGTCTAAAGGACCTGTGAAACCTAGAACACAAATTATCTATTTCTAATATAGAATAGAGGGACAGGCATAGGATAAATATTACCATTCCCGAAGGGAGAAATTGTAAGGAAAACAAGGGTCATGGGCCCCCAACATGTCTCAAATCCAGCAGGGCAAACTCTTATTAGATTTCAAGGTCTGATAGTATCTACAGATTAGTGTTTTGCCCTTGGGGCCTAATGGAGTGGCAGCCCCACCTCTTCCAAGAGCTTGTGCAGCAGCCATGTTATCCCCAAACCTAGGGTGAAGGTCCCATATTCTACAAGCATTAGGATGGTGTCGGACTCTCTACGAATGCTGAGACACAGATCTTACTTTCTCCGAGCATCAGGATGGCAGCCAGGCTGTCTGTGAGTGCTGGAACACTCATAGCATTGTGATGGTGGCTGGGTTCTCCTCAAACACTGGGGCACAAGCCCCACCATTTCTGAGCATTGAGATGGCAGTACTGTCCCTGAACAATGATGCACAAGGCCTGCCCCTTCAAAGCACTGGAGCAGATGTCCTACCTTTCCATATACATAGGTAGGCCCGTTTTCTTGGCTTAAGGAGATCTTTTCAGTCCAGACCTTTTCTTCCATAGTTCTTTCATTGAAGTCATTCTTCCTTCAATTGATCCCTTCTCTATCCCTTCCAATCCAGGCTGGTGTAGTTCTTCTCACACACATTTTGATAAAACCTTTTTGGATTTGTGTGCAGTTCATGTGGGTCCAAACCATCAGACATTAGAACTTTCCACAGATCCTTTTCAATACTTACTTCCCAGAAATGATTGACTGGATCCATGTTCAGCCACACCCTCTTTAGCAAAGTATTGTTCAATTAAACCTTCGCATGGACCCCCTTCCTCTGGGGACTCACTTCTTGGAAGCTCATGGAGGTCCCTGATAGAGCCACCTCTGGCTTCTTCTCAGAGCACAGTGTCTGGATAGGTTCAGAATTTTCCAAACCATCAGTTTCTGGTTTCTTTGTGCTTTAAAAGTTCAGTTCTCAGCTTAATCCCTCTCCTCTTGCACTTTACCGTAAGCTACAAGGAGAAGCCAAGCTGTACCTTCTGACACTTAGCTTGGAAATCTCACTAGCTAAATATCCAATTCCACTGTTTAAATTCCACTTTCGAACTGACATCAGGACACAGTTTTGCCAAGTTCTCTTGTCACTTTGTAGCGAAACCCACCTTTCTTCTAATTCCCAGTAACATTCATTATTTCCTTCTAAGACCTTCAACATTTGTATTTCTTCCAAAAATCTCTTCAAAGCAACCAAGCCTTTTTCTATCAAGCACCTCCCCATTCTTCTACCTCTACTCCTTACCCAATCCAAAGCAGTTTCTATATTTTTAGGTATTTGACATAGCAGCGCTCCACTTTCAGATACCAAAAACGATTTCAGATTCTTAGCTGCTAAAATGCATCCCATACGGTGGGTTGGCTTAACAAGACAAATGTTTTGGCTCCCAGTTTTAGAGGCTGGAAGGCTTGCTTCCTCTCGAGGTCACTGTCTTTTGGCTGGCAGTCTCTGGGGTTCCTTGGCTTTTCTGTCGCATGGCAATGCACATGGCAGAAAACCTTTCCCTTCCGGGTTCTGTTAAGTTCTAGCTTCTTGTTTCTCCAGTGTCTTCTTTTTCTGTCTCACCCTTTCTCTGTTTATAAAAGGACTCCAGTAATCCAGATTTAAGTCCAAACTGATGCATCTGAGATGGTAACTGAAGTAATGCCTTGAAGAGACCTTATTTACATGGGTCCACACCCATCAGAATGCAGACCGAGACCAAGAACATGTATTAACTGGGGACACAGTAAAATCCACCATACAAGGGTTTACGTAAATGCACCTATCACCACTTAAGTCATTTTGAATAAATAAATGCCCATAACATTACTTTTTTGGAGGATTTGCAAATAAAAATTAGAAAAATGCTTATCATTCACTGCCTTTACAAATTTATAATATAAACTAAAACTTCATAATAGATTCTAATCGAGGGAAAATTGGACAGAGTAAAAAATATAACAAATATTTTTGAAGACATGAATTTTATTAGTATCAAAAAAGATTAAATAATGCATTTTAATTAGTATCATCTGTATCAGAGTATATGTAAAAATAGCTCGTTCTCATAAATAGATTAAATGTGTTGTTGCTTCATCTTTTTTGTTGTTTATTTATTTCAACTTTTGTTAATATTAAGTTGCTATGTAAAGGTAATTAAGTGCGACAAATTACCAAATTCTCAAAATATTCAAATTAATAAAATTTTACTGCCCAGAATGATTTTATTTATCATACACATGCAGGTATTTTAAGATAGTATCTTTGAAAAAAGTGAAGAGACTAAATTCATGTTGAATACATTCTATTTTCCGTACAGGCCAACTGATGTTCTACAGATGGTCAAGTTATTAGACCTTTCCAGTAATCAATTAATTGATGAACATCAGCTGTTTCTAATAGCATATCTACCCAGGTAATTTTGTTCCTAAAATGCTTGTTAATAGTGTTTAGTAAATATTTAGTGAACAAATTTTCATATTCTGAATATATTTTCTCAATAGAAATATGATAATGATGACAGAATTCCTGAATTGAGTTCCTTTGGGAAAATTTTGTTTGGATTCATTTAGAGTATTTACTTGTATTCACAAGTATTTCTTGTGAATCATGTTCTGTGTTGTCAGTGACTGTACGAGATAATGTCAGAAGTCTTTGTTTCACACATGATTTTGAAGTAAATAGTCCTAGGTTTAGCAGTAATTTAGAGTTCCTTCTTATAGATATCCTTTCCATTTCTTTGTTTTAATAACAGCTTTATTCTCATATAATTCACATGTTATACAATTAATCCATTTAAAGTGTACAGTTTGTTTTTTAGAATATTTAAAGTTATGTAAGCATCATCATGATAGCTTTTAGAACATTTTCATCACCCTAAAATATACCTTGTACTCATTAGCAGTCACCCCTAGTCCTAGACTACCACTAATATACTTTCTGACTCTATTTCCCTGTTATGGACATTTCATGTGAATGGAATCATACATTATGTGGCTTTTTGGTTCTAGCTTCTTAATATAGTTTTCAAGGTTCATCCATGTTAGAGCATATATCAGAACTTCATTTCTTTTTATTGGCCATTGTATCACTATACCACGTTTAATTTATCCATTCATCAATTGATGGACATTTGGGTTGCTTCCATTTTGGGGCTGTAATGAATAATACTGCTTTGAACATTTGGGTACAGTTTTTGTGTGGATATGGTTTCATTTATCTTGGGTAAATAAATACCTAGGCCTGGAATTGCTGGTTATATTGGAACTGTGTTTAACCATTTTGAGACTGTTTTCCATAGTGGTTGCATTGTTTTATCTTCTCATCAACAGTGCACAAGGATTCCAAATTCTCCATATCTTTGGCAGTGCTTTCTGTTATTATCTGTCTTTTTGGTTATAGTCATCCTAGTGGTTGTGAAGTGGTATCTCTTTGTGGTTGGATTTAATTTGCTCTGAAGACTCTTGAGAATGAGAATCTCTGTATGTGTGTATTGGCTATTTGTATGTCCCTGGAGAAATGTCTGAAAAGCCTTTGTCTCAGGGTGCAAATCCCTTAGCATGTATATGATTTGCAAATATTTTCTCCCATTCTGTGGGTTGTCTGTTCACTTTCTTGATGGTATCCTTGTCCTTTGAAGCATAAGTTTAAAGATTTGATAAAGTCACATTTATATATTTTTCTTGTATTTCGTGCGCTTTTGGTGTCGTATCTAAGAAACCAATGTTAGGTTTTCTTCTAAGAATTTTATAGCTTTAGCTTTTACATTTATGTCTTTTATCCATTTTGAGTTCATTTTTATATGTGTTATAAAAGTCCAACTTCATTTTTTGCATCCAGTTATCCCAGCACCATTTGTTGAAAAAGCTTTTTTCCCCACTTTGAATTGTCTTTGCATCCTGGTTGAAAACCTATGCACTGTAAATGTACAGATTTATTTCTGGACTCTGAATTAATCTATTCACATTATCTATATGTCTATCTATTCTTTACCACAGTGTTTTGATTACTGTTGCTTTGTAGTAATAAGTGTTGAAATTGGGAAATATGATTCTCTGTTCTTTTTCAAGATTGTTTTGGGTATTCTGTGTTCCTAGCATTTCTCTATGAATTTTTGGATCAGTTTGTCAATGTTTGTAAAGAAGCCAGGTGGGATTTTGATAGAGATTGCATTGACTTTGTGGATCAATTTGAGGAGTATTGCTATCTTAACAATATTAAGTCTTTTGACTTATGAAATCTTTCTATTTGCTTTGGTCTTTTATTTTATTCAGTAGTGCCCCATGGTTTTCAGAGTTTAAGTTTTATTATTTTATTAAATTTGTTTCAAAGTGTTTTATTATTTTTGATGCTATTGTAAATGGAAATTTTCTGAATTTCATTTTGCATTTTTCACTCCTAGTATATAGGAGTATATAGAAATGGATCCTTATTCTCTTTTTGTTTTTGCATGGGCAGGTACCAGGAATCAAACCTGGGTCTCCAGCATGGTAGGCAAGAACTCTGCCTGCTGAGCCACTATGGCCCACCCGGTCCTTGTTCTTGATAGTTTGTGTTCCTTTCCTTCTTCCAGGTTGTTCTGTCATCACAACCACTTTTGAAATCTGTGCCATCTGCCTATACTAACTTCATCTTTCTTAGTGACATTGTACCCAGTTGATAGCCTCTTTCTTAATTCATTTTCCTTGCTTTTCTGCTGTATTTCCCTACCTTTCTACTCCTAATGCTGGAGAGAGGGTTACAAAACTGTACCAACTAAATCTCCTACAAACTTGTCTTGTGCCACTTTAGATGTTAAATTTTGTTTGATAGCTTCTTGTTTGCCTCTTGCTGACTTTTTAATCTTTTTCCTATAACAGCTGTTTAAACTTTTCATCCTCTTCTAGTTCCCAATCTGACCTTCTCTCTTACTGAGAACAAACACTGAAGCCATCCAGTATTAACTCCCTAACTCAGTACCTCTCTGCTATTTTTCTGTCCCAAAGGAAGCCTCTCTCCTTATTTTCAAGTACTGTTATTTTATTTTCTCTTTGGAGCCTCACTCCATCAATTATCCCTTTTCTCTTTCATATCTGATTGCTTCCTCTCTATTGGCTCTTTGCCCTCTGCTTACATATGTTGTACTGCTTCATACTAAAATACCTTCCTTTGATCCAGCCACATGGTAACATGTTATCCTATCTTACCTTCTGCTGCTCTTCTCAAAATAATAGACTCTAATTACCAACTCCTTGTTGAGGACCCACTTCTCACTCCCTCCTGCAGATATATGTCATCCCACTCTAAAGCTTCCAGTTACCAGTGACCTTTATAGTTCTCATTTAAGGGTATTATCCAGCCCTTCCCCCCTTGAAAGTGTTTCCTTGACCTTCTGCTAGTTCTCCTGTGATTGCTTCATCTGCATCTTCCTGTGACTCTTCTTTGGTTCCTCTTTTGTCTTTACATCATAGGCCATGGAATCTCTTTTATTTCCATACTGATGACAACAAATCCTATCTCTAGCTTTTGCTTCTCTTCTGACTTAAGCTTCCAGGTGCTTGCTGGGCATCTTTACATCGCTATATTACTTGGCACTTCAAACCCACTGTTCCCCAAACAATGCATTCTTTCCCTTAACTATAACTGGACCATCTTTTGATTTCTCTATTTTGATTGGTAGCGCCACCAATTTCTCTATCAACTTTGACTCCTATTCACTACCCTCCTCCTCTCCATTGCCTGGACATCCATACATCATCTGAGTCCTTTGGATTTCTCTTCTGAAATGGCCTGATCCCTCTACCTGGAGTATTGCTATGATGTCCACCCCTTGTGTCTTGTCCTTCCACTTCATCCACCCACTGGAAGCATGGCTCTCATGTTACATTTTTGTTCAAAACATGTCTCCTTATTGCCCAAGAAGTCAACTCGGCATTTGAGATACTTGTGATGGGGCCTCAGAGCGCCTTTTGCTACCTTTATATACCTTTTGCTCCTGCCAAACTGGACTTTTTTTTCACAATGAGATGTAAGTGGGGGCTCTTCTGCCTTCCTGCCATCGCTCACTCCGTTCTCTTTTTCTAGATGGTCCTCTCAGCTCCACTTGACAGAGCTTACTTTATTCTTCAGGCTTTTGCTGAAAAGCACATGCATATTGAGATCTTCTCTTATCTTCGCTTCTTGTGCACTCACATTGCTTTTAGAGCATGTATCTTTCCCCTTTGATACCATTTAATACCTAGCATAGTTGTAGGTACCCAGGGACTGTTAGGTGACTGTATAAACTGTAGAATTTATCTTCATGCCCAAAATTGGATATCATGGTTTCTTAGCATTTTACATGGGATTAAAATCCTAGGATGTAGAAAGTATTTTTTTAAGCATTTTGTATTGCTACTTGTAATAAAATTTAAAATTTTTAATTTCAGATTAGAACAACTAATCCTTTCTGACATTGGAATTTCTTCTATACATTTTCCGGATGCTGGAATTGGTATATAAGATTAATAAAGTGCCCCCCCCCCATACTTTAGCTATTTCTTTTGTTTCTACTGTGTAACTTTATTCTTCTTTTTCTAGGGTGCAAAACATCAATGTTTCCTTCCTTGCAATACCTTGTAGTAAATGACAATCAGATATCACAAGTAAGAGCTTCTTTTTGCTTTTTGTTTTTGTTTTTATTCTTAAACTTTTTATTTTGAAATAATTTCACTTATGGGACAGTTACAAAAATAATACAAAACCTGTACAGAGGACTCCAACATACCTCCCAACCAGATTCCCAGATCTGTCCTTCAGCTTTAAAAATTTTGCCACATTCTGTCTATCTGTCCATCCATCCATCCACATATTCTTTTGTCTCTCTGTCTATTTTCTAAATATTTGAGAGTTGATTATATATATCATGCTCCTTGAACACTTAATTCCTTCATATACTGCGGGAGCCGTTTCCTGTCCTGGTTTCTGTGACTCCCGCTTGGGGTCCGTCTCTTAGCGAACGGGGGGCTCGGGCAGTCCGGATCTGCTTTCGGTCCTGGGGGCTCGAAGGTGTGGAGGGCGCGCGACGCTCAAGGAAGAGTCGCGGGAACGAGTGGAGGTGCACATCGAACGTTTATTAGCGGAAGTGCAGGGGTTTATATAGCGCGGTGGCGGAAATTGGGAGGGGGGTAGAAGGACACTGCGATTGGTGGAGGGTTTGGGTGTGGAGACGAGTTAATGGGCCTATTAGAGAGCGAGAGGAGAGTGGTATGATGTGAGATAATGAGTTACTGGGTAGAGGGCTAGCAAGAAGAAGACGAGTTTTTACATCCGGCAGTGATGTCAGGAGTTGCTAGGCAGAGGGTTTTTGAGATGAGGCTGATATTACATCCGGCAATATACATTTCCTAAGGATAAGAATATTCACTTATATAACCACCTTAAGTACAGTAGTAAGTGACAATCAGATATCACAAGTAAATATTCTACTAAAAAATATTTTAAATTGAAAGAAAAATGCTTTCTTGGAGTGAAACTCCTCAGATAAAGCTATAAATATTAAGAAAAAAGTTAGTCAATTCACATTTAAGCATGCTATTTTTTTTTTGCACAGGCAAGCACCGGGAATCTAACCTGGGTCTCTAGTATGGCAGGCAAGAACTCTGCCTGCTGAGCCACCATGGCCCACCCTCATGCTATCATTTTAAATATAATCACAGTTATAAGAGTAAAAAAATATATGGTCTTTCTCGGGGGGAGGGGCGGGGGGACTCAGTACATGATGAAATTCAGTGCCTTAGATTAGAAGTGGGGACTTTTGCTTTGTTGTTATTTCAAATGATTTGAAAAAGTAGCTTGAGACATGTTCATTTTCATTTATTTTCTTCTCTTTGGTTTCAGTGGTCATTTATCAATGAACTAGATAAGTTACAGAGTCTGCACTCTCTTTCCTGCTTAAGAAACCCCCTGACTGAAGGGAACAAGGAAGCCCAGACTAAACGTCAATTCATTATTGCCAGAATTGGTCAGCTGAAGACACTGAACAAATGTAAGGTGAGTGTTAGTATAATGACTAAGCATGTTTTAGACTAGAAAATAAGTCCATCCACATTTATAAAAGGAAGAAATAATGTTTGAATATTATAAAAGGTGTCAGATACAGTTTTCCTCTAAATGGTAAAATATTATCTTTATGCATATTACTAATGGTTCTTCTCTGATTCCTCAGGAGAAAGGTAGATTACACTTTTTACCTTAGTACAGGCAAAACCTGAACTTCTCCCTGGTCTGATTTATAATCATTTGATGAGGGGAGAAGAATACTAGATACTTTGTCCTTTTTCTTGAGAAGAACATAGGCAAAAAAGAAGACAAAAGCATAAAGCTTATTTATCTTTTATTTCCCAGCTACTCTTGCCCATAAAATTGAGAAGGTAATGAATTGCGAGCACTTCTGTATGTACCTACAGGCTGACTCATGTAAGTGACCTTACATCTAGCAAAGATCAGTATGAAGAGAAGTATAAAGCTGAAATTCTTTTTTCTTTTTGAATAAACTTCAGGATTCTGTCAGTGTTTAAAAAAAAAAAAAAACAGAAGTATAAATATCATCTTGTCCCTCTCAATTTGTCTATTCTCTAGGAGTGGGCAGTGGAGGAAGGACGGGGTGCAAAACAGACAACTTGTTAGTAAAATGCTTAATTTGTTTTGTTTTTTTTTTCACTTAAACATAGATTTTACCAGATGAAAGACGTGGAGCTGAGCTTGACTACCAAAGAGCTTTTGGAAATGAATGGAGAAAGGCTGGTGGACATCAGAATCCTGACAAAAACAGACCAAACAAAGAATTTCTCGCAGCCCATCCTAGATACCAATTACTCTGCCTTAGTATGTACAGTGTACTGACCATCTCTTCCTTTGGTGGTCTTTCACCTGATAAAATACCTTGGGTATCAAAGGAGGTTCTTAATGTTGTTTTTGCTTTTCTCCCTTTCTTGGGGAACTTTCTGCACTCTTTTAAAATACTGGGGATACTTTCCTGGGCTATTTCAGCAGGTTCGAAGGAGATAATTGTAATTATCTTTATAGAAGATAAATCAGCCAGCATCTCAGCAGAAAGAACCTGGGGTGTGTGTAGGTTCCTGAAAGTGAGCCATTTGCATTTGGGGAAGGGAAAGCAGCTCTTAAACTTCAATTCTTTTCACTTTTGCAGATATTCACCAGAGACTTTAAATTTCAGGTGGTAGGTAGCACTCCATACTTTAAAAAGGGCAGGAAGCATCAAGTTTTTATCTTAATCCAAGTTACAACCTAGGGAATTTTTTTAAATGAGAATATTTTGAGGTGGAAGTCTTGTGTTGGCATTTTTAAAAGCTTCCCAGGTTATTGTAATGTATTATGATAAATGCATAGTTTTTCCTTGGCACTCTTGTCCTGTGGGCTCACTACACTCCATGTGTTCCAATTTAGGTACTTGGTGTGCAAGGCGGTTTCTGAAATCAGAGGATTATTCCTCAGGCTTTGAAGCTATGACTTCATGAATCTTTGTCCCTGATGTACTTTTCATTTTGTTTTGACTTCATTATTATTCCAATTTCACTTTTATGCGATTTCCCTTTTCATATATTTCCTAATGCAAGTTCACTGCATAAATACTTAACGCTAGAAAATTATCTTTGAGGAAGAAAAGCTGCCTGTGGGAATTGCTTTCAGGTTATTCCATTACCTGGCCCAATTTCCTGACCTCTTTAGGTGAATTCTAAATCACTTGAGGGTGGGGAAGGAAAGGTTCTAAAGCTGCCCTGTAGGTATGATTTAGTATTTTACTGCTGAAAATGCTAGAAGACAAAAACCCAGATGCTTGGGTGTTTATGGAGATTGTCACCTTTTGCCCAGCAGAAGTCAGTGTTGTACACCCACCCAGTCTAGCATTACACAGTCTGGTTGAAACCTGATGATTTTCTGTGAATTGTGTCCCAAATAATACCAGGGTTCTCATTCAGGGCCCAGAAAGAAAGGTAGCTGTTATCAAAGCTGATTTTCTAAGTAAACATTATATGTATTTTTGTACAGCTTTTTCTTGCTAGTTTGAGTCAGGATACTATTAGTCTCTATGGAATGGTAATGTAATGCACCGATGGAGGAGTCTACCCTTTTAAGTGGTAGTTATCCATCCTTTCTAAAATGAAAACGACAGATAATGAAATAAAAGAAGCAGATCCCTGGTCAGCACATCAACTGTCTATTGCTAGGTTTATCATGGGAAGGCAATCTGTTTTCTTACTGTGGCCTTTAGTTTATTATTTATCCTTAATTTCTTCATAAACAGAATATGGTGCACCTGAAGATGGGGAACTCAAAATACAACAACCATCTGTGCTCAAAAATCAGCTACTAAGTAAGAACCCAAAGTTTAAATACAGTGTAATTTGTATTCAAATCTTTAGGTGATCACCTAATAGGGACTGAGTTTGTTTTTCTTAATTACCTTGGTTTTTAGAGAAATGATGAGTTCTGAAATTTAACATATTTAAGTTCTTATATTGAATATTTTTTGCAACTCCTGTGCTTTAAACTCTTTAATACTGTTGCAGATGTAGAAAGTATGAACTGAATTGTGACTTCTTGGAAATTTGTGATTTTTCTTTTGTTTGAAAACTTGACTAAATTGTCAGGGAAAAGTGAAAACAGAAAAGGGAAAGCTATAGAATATTGACCCAGTTATTTTATTATTGTTGCTAGTTAGTTCTAGGAAGTATTAATAGAAGAAATTTTAAATATCAATAAGGGTGATTCCTTTATTAGGATCTGAGCAAAGTACTAAACAGCTGTATCATTTGAGAGTTCCTATTAACTTGCATGTGCAATAAAATCCTTATTATCAGAGGTAGAGTTGTTTTTCCTTTTTTTCTTAAAGCACTGAAGATAAAATATCCCAACCAAGATGATAGAAAAATCATAGAGAAACAACTGCCAGGTAAGAATGAGTCTATCTTTCCTCTCCTTTTACCTGTGACTATTGACTGGCCTAAGTTTGAGTCATCTGAAGTATGAAATATTCAATTCATACCTGGAAGTGTAGACCTTAATGACTTGGAGATTTTCACTAGTGTTTTTATTCTAAAATACAATCACTCATGCTCCCCTCAAAAAGTTCACGTATTCCCCAAATGTTTATCAGCTCATCTAGAAAATAGTTTACATTAAAAATTTGAAGCCCTTACATGTGATTACATTTCTAAACAAAGGCATGAGAATTTGAATGGCTTACTTAACCTTTCAGAAGCATGTCCTAAACCCACTGATGTGTTCTCTCAGTATCGCTCTGGGGTTTTTCTTGTCCAGAGATTGGTATGTTGGGCTCTGGGTCTCCAGTGTATCATCCCCACTGATATGACTGGAAACCCGCCAACTTAGGTTTCCTTAATGGTGAGGAATGCCTGCAGAAACCATTCTAAGACTTTTTTTTTAGCAGACATACTGAAAAGGTTTTCTTTGGGGGAAAAAACTTTAGGACTTTATATTTGTGCTACTGGGACTGAATTAGTTTTATTAGGAAAAAAATATCTTGGGGTCACCAAATTAGATTAACAAAACTTTCACACAAAGAAAAAATTAGATTATAGCCTATGTTTTCTGTATGCCATGGTACTATGAATTCTAAATATTAAACTAGATTCATAAATGCTAAAATGTAAACAGGTTAAATTTAGAGCAATGAGGATTTGAAGAAATCATCACTTTAAATGGTTCTAATAAACTTTGCCTATCACACTAAATTCACATCAATTTTAAAATTAGTTTATATCAAATAAAACAAGTGTATCATGGTATTTCTTATGGAAGGCCTTCATTATGCTCAGAGTACCTTTCTCATGAATAAACAGTCCATTTAGTGTTAATTTACCAGTACTGCTCCATTTTTATTTACTAACAATCCAAGCTCTATTTTAAGTGATGTCTACTATTGTTACTCTTGTACAATGAAGAATTAAAAATAGTGGTTTCCCCTTCATTATTTTGTTTTCAGACTTCAATACTGTCAGTATAAAGATGCTCTTGGGGATGAACAAAAGAGGGCCAGAATTTTTTGTTAATTGGCCTGAATATCTTTGCATTTTTCCTTTGATATATCAATTCATTTCATATACGATTGAACTAAGGAATTTTGCTCAAGATTTTTTTCATTAGATCTGTGCTGAGCTTTTTTTTCAGAGCTTTCTCTGCTGCATAGGCATGATCATCATTTTGGTCAAGGACTGTGGATTTATCTTTGGTTTGGGCACATACCTGAGGCTGTCCTAGTCCAGTAGTCACAGCGTGTGTCCCCTTCTTCCACATTGTACATCTCACAGATGTCCCACTTCTTTAGAGATTCAGTTACCCATTTTTGGAAACATCCATGGCATACTTAGTTGTTTTATGCTCTGATTTTTATTATCTTTAGCAGATATCAGAATCATCCATAAAAATTACATGTAATAATTACTACTTTAGCTATTCAGAATCTGAGCCCTATACTTTCTATAAAAATTCAGCAGTAAATCATCAGATTACAAGGATTCTTGCTATGCCACATGCTATAAATGCCTAACTGCTAAAATAAATATCCTTTAAAAAGAAGATAGAGAAATGTAAAATACTACAGCACCATTTTTTCTTCTCTATTGCTCAGCACATTAGCATAAGTTAAATAATAATACCCAGAGCTGGCATGAGAAATTGATACAACCTTTTTATAATGTCATGTGATAACTGTTATACTAACCCTCTCACCGAACATTCTATCTTGTAGCACTTGTAATGGTAAAAATAAAAACAGCTAAATGTTTACCAGTGAGGGAATGGTGAAGAAATTCTGGTAGAAGAGAATGAAGTAGATCTACATAGGGTTAGATTATCCAAAACTAGTTGCCACTAGTGGCATGCAGCAATTTAAATTTATTAAAATGAAATAAAAATTCAGTTCACTCATACTGCCATATGTCAGGTGCTCAATAGCCACTTACTTGTGGCTGCTGTAGAGGAACTGGCATGAAAAGAAGTACCATCATATAATAAATAAGTGCAAGTTGTAGGCGCCAGTGTGTATTATGAAACTCATGTATGTCAACATGGCAACAAACGTGGAAAGTATACCCATTATTAAACTTTCAGCATCGTTGGTGATGGGGCAGTAAAAAAAAAAAAAAGACAATTTTTCAACTATCTCCATATTTTCTGAATGTTAAATTAAATTTAAATTATATTTAACTTCTATAGTAGAAATTATAATGGTTTTTAGATTACACACTAATAGCCACTTTTTTTCTCTAGACATATTGCACAAAGGCTACTTTCTTACTAGAATTGTTTTATGACCAAATTTTTTGTTTTGGCATGAATTAGGAATTTGTCATTTCCCATTGGTGGGTGTGCAGAGCACCACTAACCACAGGCCAAACAGTGAAAACACCCAGTCTGCCAAAATCTTTTGAAAGGTAGAGATGATCTAGCATGCATATACATATAAGAGAGCAAATTGTGTTAAAGTCATAAATATTGGTGTCTGCATTTAATATATAAACAGAAGGCCAGTTTTTATTCTAAAATAAAGATAATATTTATTATCACAAGTTGCATAAAAACACAGACAGCTTTTACAAAAATGGTTTTTGATAGAAAAATATTTGTCTGAATACACTGATATTTGTAGGAACACCACACTATTGCTGTACCTCCAGCTAAAGCGTCAAAGAAACTATATTTCTCCTAATCAAAATATCCAGTATTTACCACAGTCCATCTTTGGAAAGAACTTCATTGTGTTTTCTGAACAAACCAAAGCATTTACTCATTTAAGCTACATTCCCATGCCTGGTGGGCACTTTCACATGTTAGTGTAACACAAGCACACATTATAAATATAGGATGGTAGAACTGGAAGGAACTTCATAGATTTTAGTCTGCTCCCTCATTTTACAGATGAGGAAATTAAGGCCGGAATCCTACTCCAGTGCTCTGTTCTCTCAGTAATTCTTAAATAATCACAAAGGTTTATAAAGAAAAGTTAAAGATTTCACTCACATATATTTCTCTGTGCTGAGAATATTATTTCTGGTTTATTCAGATTAAGAAATATTAAACACCACTGAAATGGTATGAGAACTCACTGTGTCAAAGGGCACTTAGGTCAAAACAGTGGCTCTATTTCCCAGAGCTTATGTAAAAACTCAAGTAAGTGGTGTGAAACCAATGATTTTTGTGGACTGCCTAATAATTGGTGGGCCTTTCCCTAATTATTTACTTGGGGTAAAATAAAAACTTTAAACTGACAGATAAAGCTTTGTGTTCTTGTTGTGAGCCAATTTCACAGGTAATTATCATTTGAGAGAATCAGTGGGTTTTCTTTTTTCTGATAGACTCCATGACAATTCAAAAGGTGAAGGGATTGCTATCACGTCTTCTAAAAGTTCCTGTGTCAGAACTTCTGTTGTCCTACGAAAGTACCAAAGTAAGTTGCCAACCAAAACACAAAGTCAAGATTAGTTTTCCACAGTATGACATGCTGTTAAAGAATATGCAATATTGTTTGATCACTAAGCTTAGACAGTACATTTTTTTTTTACTTTTGACTTATCTTAAAAAGAGTAATCTGCTCTTTGGGGAATATATATAAAATGCTTTGTGAGATCTGTCTTAATCACCTCCCCAGACCTTTTTTCTAATTTTAGATGCCAGGAAGAGAAATTGAACTAGAAAACAACCAACAGTCATTACAGTTCTATTCTGTGGAAAATGGAGATTGTCTATTGGTGCGATGGTAACAGCCAACTAATAAAATTCAGAGACCAGATTGCTTATCAGGACTGGCATTCACTGGAGATAAAGAATTTATTGGAACAGTTCTACTGTCAAGAGAGTGAAACTTGCCCTAAGTATAGAAAAGATTGTATTTTTCATTGGCCACAGTCCATTTCTAGGCTTGTATATAATAATAGTAGTAATAAAGGCTTTGTACCTACTAATGATTTTCTGCTTTTATTTCATATTTATTTCTGGTTTATTACTACATTTTATTGCATGAAAATTTAAATATTAACTAGCTAACCTAATATAATCTGAACAGTTAATTTTGCAATAAGTCTAAGTTTTAATGGAATCCTCTATTGATGCTATTTTTAACAGGTTATTAAAATGATTTGGTTGGTCATTTTGAGGGAGGCACATTCTCTTGTATTTATAACATATGCCTTTGTATCTCTTCTCACTTGTACTTTTTAGGGTACTTAAAATTAATCACATGCTTTTCTCTACACTTAACTCTACCTTTGATTGAAATTCACTTACAGTAGGTAAAAATTAGGCAATGATACGAAGAAAACAAAATTAATTTTTTCATATGTCAGCTATTTAGGAAAAACCTGAGAGGTATTTGCTTTTACTCATTTTCACAAAATTTAGCCATTTAGTACTCCTATAAAAAACTGTGATGGCAAAGACGACTTGATTAATAGTACACTTAAATGAATTTCTTTAAAACAAAGTCCAGAAATGAGTACACTGGTTCCCCTTTTCATTCAGAGATCCACAAAATCTGAAATTATTTTCAGAAATCTCAAAACTTTGGTATAACTGACTGCTGTTCACATAATCACAGTGATTTCTGTGGATTCTTTTTTGTCCCTTAAATACTCTAATTATGCTATACAGAGCTCTTCTACTCTGGTTGAAATTCAAACTCACAGTCACAATTCAAGATTTCTGAAATAGGCCACGTTTTAACTGTAAATGATAGGCAGTGATGAATCACTAACTAGAAATGATACATGAGAATTCAGAAATATTTTTTCTTTTATAAACAATTTGGTATTTTTCAAATCAGCCTATAATATATATCTAAAAAAATTTCTTATGCTTCAGTCTCAGTTGAGTTTTAAAAAGGAAAATTTGTGCAAACAGTAAGAGATACCCCATTGGGTACAGGTGAAAGTGTGAGTCCAGAACTACCCTGAAGGACCCGAGTATCCACTGTCAGACCAAGGGCCTTCCTCAGACTCACACTCAGATTAGTCACAGCCTTACTGTGATCTTCAAACACTGCTAATCAAAATCCTTGTTATCCTGCTTCACATTTACAAGGATCACCACACAATTCCTTCAGTTTCCATAGTTCTGTTAGTTCCTGTGGAGAATACTGAGGGGAAGACAACATTCCAGTTTCACAAGTCTTCTCACACAGCCAGAGACTGTCCTGTTGAAAAACCAAACCAGACCTGATTTGAGAGCTGTGAAACTGTTTTAAAAGAGAGAAACAATGCACATAAGGCAATTTATATATTCTGGTGAAGCTGAAATTATTTGAAAGACAGCTCCAATTAGATAGTCAAGGTATGTGTGGGACCACGCATGGGGTTTGTGGAGTGATACCTCATGATTCTGGGAAAGTACCACGTCCAGAGATCATGCGGTATGGAATACAAAAACAATGTAGTGTGTATGGTTTAGGAGTTAGCAAATGAAATTCTATAAACAGAAAATCTGGAAACCACAAATAGAGAGTTTCATGTTTGCTATTAGAGAAAAGATGGCTAAATATAGCAGTATTAATACTAGCTACTGTTCTAATGGAATGCTTACAATGTTCTGGGGACTGTACCAAGTGTCTTATAAATAATATCTCCTTTAATTCTCACAATAATCCTTGAGAGATTATTTACCTTGTACAAATGAGAAACTGAAACTGTGAGCAGAAGGGATTAAAATGGCTACCTGTAAGACCTAAACCCAAGTTCTTAACTGGTAGACTGGTTAAGATTTCTGTTAACCAGCAATGTAGCAGAATACATATACAAAAAAACCCTTTCAATTACAAAAAACAGAAGTTCTGGATAAAATTAAAACTTTCTAAAGCAAGGCTGAACTGGTGGTAAAGAAAAAGGAAAAGCAGAGTAGGAGAAAATACGGGAGTTAGCATGTATCTTAAAGTCATCTGCTGATGCTTGGGTTTTGAAAGGCCATGCCTGGGCTGAGCCGGTAGGATGACAGAGCACATGCCCACAGAAAACTGGGACCACTGAAAGGTGGTTTCCTTAGTGGGTATGTAAGGAAATAAAACTTTCTGTAGAGAACGAGACTTGTCTGTCTCAGTTTTGACCCTATATGGAATAGAAAAGGAGTCTTTCCTGAGCATCTGTAACCACAGTCTGCATGCACTTATACTGTGAAGGTATTCACATACTTAGGGAGTCCCCAAAGTCCCAAGCCAGAAATTTAAAGCATTCATAGGTAGTAATGCTTTTAGGTGCATGGCAGAAACAAATGTAAATCTTCTATGTAGTAAGCATGTTCCAAGGAACATAAGCGCACAAAAAAAAAAGTCTCAACACATCAGGAAACAAACTATTCCATGAGCAATAGTCACCAGAAAAAACCAACTATGAATCATAACTGCAAAGATTGCAGATGTTAGAATTTATCATTTACAGAAAATAATTCTATTCAATTTTAAATAAGTAAAAGGTGGAACTGACCAAGTAGATATAGGTTTATTTATTATTCACCTTTAAACTGAGGGTACAGTACTTTGGGGTCCCAGCTCTATGCGGGGTTACTACTGGACAGGTCCCACGTTTTATCTTCTGTCCTCTAACCTTCTATGGCCAAAGCAAAAGCAGATTTCAACAGAAATCTCTGAGGTAAAAGCCAGCTTGCCTTCCTCTCAGGGTTCCTACTTTCCATTTTTGGTCTCTGCAGATTTCTTTCTTTTTTTAACCAGTACTTTACTTGTATTAGTCATCACTGTCGTTCAGGGTTCTTAGACTGCCATAGTGCCAAAAACTAAGTCATCTGATTCTTTTATTATGTTTTTACAACTGCAAAGAATTTTTTATCAAATGGATAAAATCCTATTTAGTCTTAATGGGTGGAGGAACTTCCATTCCAAACATTTCCTTTTGGTTTAAACTCTTAGAAATACTGCATGGAAAATAACCTGGGAACATTACTGTGAATTAAATCAAGAACACAGTGATGATGCTAGATAATCTTCAAGTCACTGTTTCTGTCCAAGGTTTGACATATATAGAAACATTACTTCCTCAACTCTTAAGAACCCTGAGGTCGGTGGACCTAAGAGACTTGCTTACCTGGTATCTTTTAGGTCCTATTGCTGCCATCCAAATGCCCATGCTTACATCTTCACCCTATATATGCCCCATAAAGTTTAAATGCAAAAGTGTAAATGCTATTTCATCTGTAAAGACAATGCCACATCCACTGCCATGATAAATAATCTTTACCTCTTTCCTGGTAATTATTCTAATATGAAGTGCCAAACATGGATTAAAATTGACACAGAAGGTAAAAGCTAATGGTTGCTAACATGAAACACTCAGAGCACAACGAAATGAGTAGACTACACATGACAATGAGAAGTCAGCGTCCTCTTCTCATGTACCTTCAAATTCCAGCGTTATGTATGAAAGATAGAGTAGATCTAAGCATTAGGCAGAGTTGTCTATTTACACTATAACCAGAATCAGTTAAGCACTTCCTTTATATTCTTCTCATGAATGTACATCTTTAGATTCCTTCAAGGACTGTACTTTGTAATTACAGGCTCAAACATTAATAGGTTCAAGAAAGATTTAGGAGTAGAATTTAGAGAGAAGATTGGAGGAAAGTATGAATGTGTCCCTAACTGATACAATATTGGCCTGAATTAAACCTGATTTGATGAATGTACACTTAGGTAAGAAGTCTTTAATTACCTGATAGGTCTTTAGTCTCTCTGAGTTACTTGCCAGCCAGTGGACGATGTCTCTGGAGATAACATAACCCGACCCACACGCAAAGGCAGGGTAAGCAGGACTGGGGTACTCTAACTCTTGCCACTTTCCAGTTCGGTCAACTGCCCAATTCAATCTGAAACTGAGATGGGAAATAATTTGGCTTTTTTGCATTGGTCTGACACATACACTATTACCAGTTAACTTGACTTCTTTATTACCACTACAAAGAAGTAAGTTATTTGCTTGTGGAAGCAAGGAAGAAAGAATGAGAAAGTATTTTTTAATCTAAGGCAAGGAATTATTTATTCAGTGAGTGCTTTATATAAAACACTGGTATATATTAAATTCTCTCAAAGATGCATTTGTGGAGCTCCTGAAAAGAAAGTATCAGAACATCACACACTGTACATCTACCAAGAAAAAAAAAATATTGTTCTATATTACATTCCTGAAGAAGCACGTGGAATGATTTCAGAGATATGTCACAGATTTACTTTGGCCTTCTTGACCAAAAGGGTAAAGAGAAAAATGAGACAAATAACATTTCAGTGACTGAGAAATTTCAAAGTGTTGAGAGGCTATCCTGGAGGTTATTTTTATGCATTATATAGATATCCCTTTTTAGTTTATGGTGTACTGGAGTGGCTGGAGGGAAGTACTTGTGTTTAGCAGCTTTTTTCTTGAAGATGATTGCATAAAGATACAGCTTTTACAGTATCACTATGTGATTATGAAAACCTTGTGTCTGATTCTCCTTTTATCTACGGTATGGACAGATAAGTAAAAAATATGGATAAAAATTAAGTAATGGGACACAAAGGTTAGAATAAGTAGGTAAATGGAAACACTAGTGGTCAATGAGGGAGGGGTAAGGTGTATGGTATGAGTTTTTCCTTTTTATTTCTCTTTCTGGAGTGATGCAAATGTTCTAAAAGACGATCATGGTGATAAATACACAACTGTGTGATGATATTGTAAGTCATTGTACACCATGTATAGAACCTATGTGTGAAGATTTCTCAATAAAAACAACAACAAAAACATATAGCATCTTCTATTTTGAGGTCCACTTATTTGTAGGGATTGAGGATAAAAGCCACATCATTTTCCCTCCTTTGGTACATTAGCCCATGTTTTTTTTGTTGTTGTTAATTTTTTAAAGAAGCCTTTGCTGTAACAGTATGATATGTGCCAATCACCATGCTATGTCCTTTTCTTTTCTTTTTTTTTTTAACGTAGGCAGGCACCAGAAACCAAACCCGGGTCTCCGGCAGGGCAGGCAAGAGAGAACTCTGCCACTGAGCCACTGTGCCCACAACCCATGGTTTTTTGCTAAAAAAATTTTTTTTCTCTAATTTCAAAGTAATAAAATACCCAACCCAGGAGACTAATAGAGAAATCTCATACCTCAGCCACATTTTCCTTGTGAAAAATGACTTGCAATATTTCATTCTAAATTAATTACATTTAAAGACATCCATGAAAATCAATGAGCTAAAAATGTGTGACTTACTTGCCCCACCAAAGATTAGACCCATCTAAATTTTTACGGGCAATGCTATTAAATACAGCTTCTAAGTCTATGTAACAGTCGTCATCTGTCTTTAGCAACAAATCGAAGTTGGTTGTTTCCACAGTCCTGTTGGCAAAAGAGGTATACAAAAAAAATCAGTGTGACCACATAGGGAACAAAGTAACACCAAGGCAATTACATCATTAATATTTTAATTAAAAATTGCACCTGTGCTACCTTTATACTTTTTCTGTCTCTTATTCCTCAAGTGCTGAGTCATTTGCCTTTAGCAGGTCACTGCTGCTAGTGACCACAATACTCACTTGTAACTGCCAGGTGGCCTTACACAGAAAAGTAGTGAGCTGATTTTAAAAGGGTTTCCCAGAAAAGAAAAGAACAGTGAAAAAAATTCTGGTTAAAGTGGAATCGATGATGAAACATACTTCTTAATTCAAGTCAGTCAGGCAAATGCAGTAAACACTTGAGCCTGGTCAAGTTGTTCTTAACAGCAAAGGCCTAGCAAAATGGGACAGGCGTAGTTGGCCCCTCGCACAGGACAGCTATACAACAAGTGGGCCTATGCTACTAATGTTCAACTCAGGATATCGCATGGTGTGGGATAATTGAATTTTAACACCGAAACACACTTCCTCTTGGAAACAGTTTGTATCATCAAGTGACCTTCTGGAAGACACAGGAGTGGGGCTTCATTTATCTAGAAATCAAAAAAGGAAAACATGGACAACAAGAGACAAAACTGACTCCATTCCACATTGACAATCCTTACACAACTTTGTTTAAAAACCCAGAGTTCTGTTAGGGAATTAGCCAGATGATGGAAATCTGAACAAAGTTTCATTTCATCGAGGAATGGTAAAATTATGAAAAATGGGCCCACGGAATAGCATAATGTTTCTGAAGTGTATTTCAATAGTATGAGGCATATATATTTGTTGGCTAGTTAGAAATAAACTTTTGTGACAAAGGACATTTAGCTCACTGACAAATCAATTCAACAAAGAAGAATGAAGAATGAAATTTTCATTTCAGTGTGGAGGGTAGATGGGTGGAACAGGGCCTGGGAAATGGAGTCCTGAAGCAGATTTAGGGTATTGCATTAGTAATCCAGGTGGAGAAGATGAGAGTCTGAAGCACACAAGGGCAGTCAAGACTGAGGAGAGGCTAAGATTTCAGAGATATGAAAGGAGTAAAAGATAAAATTTAAATTAAACTGAAAGTAAATCAGAACTAACTGAATTTCTACAACTGGGAAGTATTTTCCTACAGAAATTAGTTCCTGAGATGCCATTTCCTGGAACCTGCATTCCCACTCACTTCTTTATACCCTTGCCTTGCCAGCACCTATGCCAGGAACCCCTACGGTGGCCTTGAGCTAAGCTCTTTTACTGTAACAGTTTAAACTTACTCTTGGAGTTCTAGACACACCCAAACTGCCAACCTGCATTTACATCTGCCTCCCACCCACAGGATCCCTACAAAATTATATCAACTTGCCCCAACTTTGAAATGTTACCTTCCAGAGACTGATTAGAACACCTACCCCTTAGGAATTATATCCATAAAGTACTTGATAACGTCCTACTCTGTCCAAGGCAACAGAGAAAAAAAAAGAAAGAGATCTTGAGGCTCACCAAGTAACTGGAGCTCACTGATAAGTTTTCAAGAAAAAAGTCAAAGAAACAAACACTTTTATAGGATTAGCCTAAACAGAGATGCAGTAAAAGTTTTTAGTAAAAGGCTTTTAGTTCTGCCGTCAGGACCAGGGGATTCAACAGCAAATTCTGAGGCCTTAGAACAACAAACAACAAAAATATAAAAGTGGTAATTTTATTAAGGCAGGAATGAATTATAACTAAGATCCAAGAAATACTGGAGGGTCTTGGAAGCCATATATATGCTCTAAGGGTTGGTGAATCTCAGGGAGCCACCCCACATACAAGAGCTTTGGAATTAGGGCAAGAAGCTTTTAAATGGGTGGAGCAGAGAGTGGAAATATAATGTGGGTGTTCAGTTGAACAGAACTCAAATCAGTAACTTGGGTGTGAGTGAACTTGAAGGGAGGATTTGGTGGTGGGTAAGAATACAACTGAAAGTGGGGCCTTTTCCAAATTCCCTGGTTTTCATCTAAGGCTGACCTGAGACAACTATGGCAAGTAGCAAATACTCAGAGTGAATCAAGTTTTACCTTGTGTTGTTTTTTATGTCATGTATCTGCTAATCTAAATAATAAAGTGGCAGCGTTTTTAGATCAGCCCTCAAAAAGAACCAGAACACAAAAGATCACATCCCAGGTGCTCAGGGATCTGAGGATCTGTGTCTGTGTGTGTGTGTGTGTGTGTGTGTGTGTTCTAAGACTCAGCGTTTTGAAGTTTTTAGATCATAAGAAAAATAAAACAAGTTCAAGCTACCCAACATTTTTACAACCTACCATCTATAGAAGTTCAGTAGTTTTGTAGGAACATTTCGGTAAGTGTCAACAACATCCACAAAAACAATATCATCATAGGTGCTGCTTTCCTTCTTCAGTAAGGCATCTTCCTTGTGGAGGTTACTTATATGATCAATAAGTCTTCGAGGGCGAGAATGAAGGTTTTTTAAGAGAGTATCACCTTCTATAAAGGAAAAATTGAGGAGTTGGAGAAAAATGCTATTGCCAACTTAAGACCCAGAACTTCTAACATTCCATACACTAAACCTCTTTTTCCAAGGCCACCTAATAGAAACACAGCTGTTAGAAACTGTGAAGTAGGGAGACGGGATCTGTGATAAACTGCTGGTAGGAGGGTGAATGTGGTGAATATACACACTCTGGAGAGCAATGTGGCAGTATGTAGTTTAAGATGTGCATACACATGGCTCAGTAAGTCTACTCCAAGGTATCTTCCTAGAGAAATTATTTTCCATGTTTGCAAAGATATTACTACAGCATTGTTTGTCACAGAAGAAAAATGGAGCCAACCTAAATGCCCACAGATGAGAATAGCTAAACTGTTATAATCACACAGGAAATGAAACAGTTTAAAAATGTCAGTAAGTGGAGTATGGGGGGAGGGATATGGGATTCTTTGCGGAAGAAAAGGAAATATCTTCATACAGATTGTGGTGGCAGAGGCATAGCTAATTAATTATACCAGGAGCTATTGATTTTTTACTTAGGTTGGATCGCATGATGCATGAATAAAACTGCTTAAGAATGAACAGAGAGATGATACAAATGCTAGAGAAAATGTGGACAAAGAGATGTTGGTAGGGTCGCTGCAAGGTCCAGCTCCTCCACAAGGCAGTGTGGTGGTTCCGCAGGAGGCTAGGGATGGTGTTGCCATATTATCCCGCAGCCCTACTGGTAGGTATATACTTGGAGGAACTGATAGTGGGTACATGAACGGACATTTGCACACTGGAGTTCATGGCAACAGTGTTCGCGATTTAAAATGGATGGAAGTGGCCTAGAGTACAACTGAGGGAAGGAAGAGAGAACTGCGGTGTATACACACAACAGACTACTGAGCAGTTGTGAGAAGAATGAAGTTGCGAGGCATGCATCTAGGTGAATGAACTTTAAGGACAGTATTTTGAATGAAATGTCAGAAACAAAAGGACAAATATTTTCATGCCTCATTCAGATGGACTAACTATAATACACAAACTGGGAGAACTGAAGTTGACAGCATGGGTTATCAGGCTGGGGTCTGTGTAAAGGGTCCTAGATTGTAGGCTCTTACAGCAGTCACATCTATTCAGGAGTTATAACTGTTATTTCCAAATTCCGAGATACTGAGCTATTTGTGTATAAGCTGGTCATTCCCTGGAACTTTGGGTATTTGTGTGACACCTGAGACTCTGAGTTAGAGCACTGAAGCTATGAAAGTCAGCATTACCCCACACAGCAAATGTTAAAATAGTTGGAAAAATGATCAGACTTTGACTAGAGATATGAATGAAGCTGATCAGAATAGAACTAAGGTAAATCAGAATACAGAGTAAAGGATGAGATGGTCCATATCACACTTCAACTTCTGTGTGAGACCAAAGGGAGACATGTTTATTTGGTGCAAAATTTACACTTTGGGTAGTGCACTATCTAATTTAATTTAAATGGTCAGTTAATTTGAACTCCATAATTACATGGAATTTTGAATAGAGCCTGAGATCTTGTTTGTTTGTACAGGAAAGTGAGATGACCCAATATATCCCAGAATAATTTGGGCAGAAAATAAAGAAGTATTTGCAAAGTTCCCTTGGGGGACTGGGGAGAAAGGAGGAAATATTCAACTTTCCAATCTGGGGAATCCCTGATATTCTCGCAAGCAGTGGGGGCAACCAATTCAATAGGCTGAGCCCTTGATTTTGGAGTTTGCCCCTATGAAACTTATTCCTGCAAAGGAGAAGTGACGCCTGCTTATGATTATACATAAAACTCACTCCCAGAGAACCTCTCTTTGCTTAGATGCTGGCTCTCTCTAAGCCAACTTGGCAAGTAAACTCAACTTCCTTCCCTCTACCTGGGACATAACTGCCAAGGGTGTAAATCTCCCTGGCAGCGTGGGGCAGGACTCCTGGGATGAGTCCTGCATCACGGGATTGAGAAAGCCTTCTTGACCAAAAGGGGGAGGAGACAAATGAGACAAAATAAAGTTTCAGTGGCTGAGAGAGTTCAAACAGAGCTGAGAGGTTATATGGGAGGTTATTTTTACGCATTATACAGATATCCCTTTTTAGTTTGTGGTGATTCAAGGGGCTGAAGAGAAAGGAACCTGAAACTGTTGAGCTGTGTTCCAGTAGCCTTGACTCTTGAAGATGATGGTATAACTATATAGCTTTTACAATGTGACCACGTGATGGTGAAAACTTGTGCCTGATGCTTCTTTTATCCAGTGTATGGACAGATGAGTAAAAAAGAAAAAAAAGGGATAATAAATAAATAAATAATAGGGGTGGACAAGGGGTTAAAAAATTGGGTAGATGGAATTACCAGTGGTCGATGAAGGGGAGGGGTAAGAGGTAAGGGATGTATGGGTTCTTCTTTTATTTCTATGCTCTAAAAATGATCATGGTGATGAATACCACACTATGTGATGATACTGTGAGGCACTGTATGCCTTGGATGAACTGTGTGTGTGTGAAGATATTGCAATAAAATATATTTTTTAAAAAAGGTGCAAAAAAAATTCTGAAGCAAATATGATGAAATGCAAATAGTCGTTAATTCTGAGCAATGAGAACACGGATGTTTCTTACAGTACTCTCTATTGTTGGTGTACTTGTTATGTTTCATAATAAAAATGATTACTAATGTGCTTAAAAGACATTTTATTTATCATCTCATGAGCTAATGAATTATTTATAACATTTGTGCAGGGACTGTCCCCAGATCCTACGGATTTAAGGCAGTAATTCTTTCACTAAAGCAGGTTGAGATAGGAATTTCTCTAATGTCTCAACCAAATTCAAGAAAATTTCTGAAAAAGAACACAGAAAGAAACTGAAAGTGATTTAACACTCTATTCTTTGTCATTGTAATGGAAGGAATGGGGGATGGGAGTCTGAGGACCTATATAATGATTTCTGGTTTTGTCACTATTTTGTGAGACACTGGACAAGTTATAACTTCTCATAAGGAGGAGGTGAATGAAATTGGTGGTTCTTAGGAACACTTATTAAAATAATAGACACCTGAGCCCTAAGCCTAAGTATTCAGATGGTCTGAGAGGAGGCCCAGGAATCTGCATTTCTGACTGTCCCTGAGGTGCTCAGGTGCAGGTGGAACACAGACTACCTACCCTTTAAGAACCATGGGCTTAAATGACCTCTGGGTCTCTTTTGTGTCTTACTTTTTATTGTAACATCCTTTTACTTTTAAGATAAATATATGCAGTTTATTCGATTCCTGGAGCCTGCCCATGCTGGGAAAAAATATATATGCAGTTTAACACTTGAAGGAAAGGTGAAAGTGTTACAAAACTGCAATAATAGGAAAATGGCTGGTAACAAGACGAGCGTAGAAAATAAATACAGGCCATTTAGGGAACAAAATGTTCTGTACTGAAAATCTAAGTATAAACTAAAATAGCTGCGTGTAGTTTTAATCCAATGACCCAAAAAGAATCATATGGTATACAGCCTCTTAAAACTGGGTAGGCTGGGCGGTGCAACGGTGGCTCAGTGGCAAGAATTCTCACGTGCCGATCTGGAGACCCAGGTTCAATTCCTGGAGCCTGCCTATACCAAAAAAAAAAGAAAAGAAAAGAAAAAAAAAACCACAATCTATTCAGGGAACTTATTAAAATACTGATATCCAAGCCTAAATTCTTATGATTCTGACTCTAATTTGATAGGGCCCAGCCATTTATTTTAGCAAGCTTCCCAGATTCTAATGCCCAATAAAATTTGGCAATTTGTGTACCTGATTCTTCTGAAGAGTACTTAGATGCTCAGATTAAAAAGAAAAAACACTTATATTTTCAGATATATCTGGTACACAAGATGCATAAAACTTCCTAGCCTGAAGAAACCATATCCATTTCTGTTTTTATCCCATTATCAAACATGTCCCCAGTTACTGCAATTATTTTAAAAATTATCATTTCTTAACAATTATATGGTTTTTCTTATATTAGGATTAGCCTTTATCATGGAATACTTGCAGTAAGAATACAAAAAAATTGAATAATACTCTCTCTTCAATCTATTCATTTAAATTTTTTTACCCTAAAACCTGAATTATTTCATGGTTGTTTGAAAGGATTTTTCCTCCCCAAACCTTATTCCTTTATACTCAGTGAGATAAAAATTATGAGTAGCTGTTCCCTGTAGAATGGTTCAATGCCAGGAGTTTCAAGAGCTCCCTGAACTAAATTTTTTTTCAAAGAGAGAAAGAGTTTATTATTAGGAGTGTAGTAATAAAGCAGATGGCCTAGAGGCCCAAAATCTGTCTCCCCAAACTGCAGTAATCTGGACAGTTCTATCAGAGAAAAAGATGGGAGAGTATAGGATGAGCACAGTGGCCCCAGATGATGTGATCAGAGGTGACCTGATCACTAAGCATGCGCAGACTGATTGCATGCTTACTGAACTAGTTTTTAAAGAGTCCTGGTAATACACACTTGAATTACTGGTGAAAGAAAGGAAGCTGCTAGACATGAAGGCCAGATGATACTACACCCACAGATGGTCTCCTAAATGGGAGCTGCTTTAGGAAATTGACTTAACTTCCATATCTCAGTTTTATCCCAGGGCTGAATTATTCCTACCCTCTTGTGAGCTAAGTTGATACCTTCCTTGGCAGTGAGGCCACACAGTTTATGAAAAGTCTCTGGAGTGGAATTAAGGAAGCCTAGATCTTAAATCTCTATCTTCAAACATAGCCAGCGTGCAAAGGGAGAAGTAAAACTATCTCTATTTGCAGATAATACAATCTTATATAGAGAAACTCATAAGAAATCCACACAAAAACATTAGAACTAATATGTGAGTTCTGCAAGGCTACCGCATATATAAGTCAAATACAAAAATCAATTGTACTTCTATACACCAGCAATGAACAAAAATAAGTCAATTTCACTTACAACATCATCAATAAGAATATTTAAGAATAAATTTAACAAAAGAAGTACAGGACTTTTACATGGAAAATTATAAAATATCATTGAGGGTGCACGGGTGGTTCAGTGGTAGAATGCTTGCTTTTCATGCAGGAGACACAGGTTCAATTTCTGGACCATGTACCGAAAAAAAAGTCACTGAAAGAAATTGCAACAAACCTAAATAAATGGAAAGACGTCCATGTTTTTGGACCAGAACACTTAAATTGTTAAGATGGCAATACTACCTAAATTGATTTACAGATCAAATGAAATCTTTCAAAATCAAAGCAAGTATGAAAGTCAGCAGTACCCCATATAGGCACTGTTTAAAAATTTGAAAAAGGGATCTGGCTTCAAGTGGAAATATGAATGAAGTTAATTTGGATAGGACTAACGTAGATAGAAGACTGGGTAAAGGATGATATTGTCCATATTTTAAAGCTTCAACCTCTGTGTGAGATCAAAGAGAGAGATGTATACTTGATGCAAAACTTATATTTTGGGTAGTATATTTCCTAATTTAACTTGTATGGTCAGTTAGGTTGAACACCATAAGTACATGGAATCTTGAATAGGGCGTGAGGTCTTGTTGGTTTGTCCAGGTTAGTTTGATACCCCGATATAGCCCAGAATAATTTGGGTAGTGAATAAAGAAATATTTGCAAGGTCTCCTTGGGGCAACTGGAAAAAGGAAGAAATATTCAACTTCCCCATTTGGAGAATTTCTGATATTCTTGCAAGCAGCAGAGACAACCAAGTCAACAGACCATGCCTTAGATCTTGGGGTTCACCCCTAGGAAACTTACTACTGCAGAGGATAGGCTGTGCCTATTTAAAATTGAGCCTAAGAGTCACCTCCAGAGAACCTCTTTTGTTGGTAAGCCAATGCAGCAAGTGAAATCACTGCCCTCTCCCTCTGCACGGGACGATTCCCAGGGATACAACTCTCCCTGGCAATGTGGGACATTGATTCCCACATTGGGAATCCCAGGATAAGTCAGGACCTGGCATCAAGGGATTCAGAAAGTCTTCTTGACCAAAAAGGGGAAAAGAGAAATGAGACAAAATAAATGTATAGTGGCTGAGAGATTTCCGAGTTGAGAGATATCCTGGAGCTTATTCTTACACATTAGATAGACATTTCTTTGTGTTTTTTGATGTTTTGGGAGTAGTTAGAAGGAAGTACCTGAAACTGTTGAGCTGTGTTCCAGTAGCCTTGATTTTTGAAGACAATCATATAACGATACGTCTTTTACCATATGCCTGTGTGACTGTGAAAACCTTGTGTCTGATGCTTTTTATCTAGGGTATGGACAGATGAGTAAAAAAAATGGATGGAGAATGAACATATAATAGGGGACAAAGGTTAGAATAAATTGGGAAATGGAAATACTGGTTAATGAGAGGGAGGGGTATGGGGTATGGCATGAGTTTTTTCTTTTGTCTTTTTATTTCTTTTTATGGAGTGATGCAACTCTTCTGAAAAATGATCATCATGATGAATGCACAACTATGTGATGATATTGTGAGCCACTGATTGTATACCATGTACGGAATGTTTTTATAAATTTATCAACAACAGCAAAAACGATCCCAGCAAGATCATCAATGCTGACCTAGCTCCAGTTTCAGAAAAAAACAGTGAACGCTGTGCCTTTTAAAAGACTCTAGAATGACAGGAGGACAGAGGGAATGCTTATTAATGAAGATACTCTTCAAATTTTAGCATTAAATCCTAAAAAGCTTGAAGACTGTTCTTATGAAGAAAAAAAGCAATTTCTTAGAGCTTATTTCCACAAGAGTACATATCCTAGTAAAATGGAAAAAGAACTGTTATCCTCAGTCTTATGGGTGTAGAAAATGATGTGGCTTCATTTTTTTTTTTTTGTAAAAAGAAGATATATCTGTATGAAAGCAATAAAAAATCACAAGTCTTCTTTGCTTTTAGGCAAAGTTCATGTCTGAACTTAAAATGTTAACACAAATTGAACTATGAGTATGAACCACAAAACGTAAAAAAAAATGTTAAGAACTCTAAAGTACTAGGTTATTGGTAGTTTTTCAACTGAGGTTTAAAATACGCTATTTTCTTCACTCATGTGTTGAACTCTGGATTTCCTTGGTCTTTATACTATTCTTTAGATTTATTTCAGGTGCTCAGAAAGACTACTATATAAGGAAGTAAATAGTTCTCAAATTATAATTTCCTGAAGTTTGCTTTCATAAGTTATTTTTAGTGTTTTTCTTCTGTCATGTAAATTAAATTGCTTGATATTTCATACATACCTTGTTTTCTTAGTAAATACTGTTTTGCCATTTAAAAAAATTTTAGTTTATTCAGAACACAGTATTTGATTAATTGCAAATTAAGGGACTGTTCTGCTTCAGTTAGCTTCACAGGTAGAAGCAAATGATAAATGTTTAGAAATGTGGGTACAGATACGCAACATGTATGTGGCTCCTCAAGGCTGCATTGCATTAATTTATACTGATTTCTTTTTTGTAATATATTTGCAGTAGATTATAATTTTATCTTTACCTTTCTCAGATTTATCATAACAGGTATGTTCTGTCATAATTCATTGAAAATAAATGATTTCCTTTGAACATGAAGTCTGGTATGAAGCTCATCTATTGAAACAGTTATTTTACAAATAAAGTAATTCTGTAGGTACAGAAATACTTTTCAGTATAGACTTTCTTCCTCTTTTTGATAAGGTGATAGGTAATTTCTCCATTTAAATGTAAAATAGTAAATCTTTAGTGCCTTTAGGATAGACACTTAAAAAACACAAAAACAAAAACTCTCTTAACCTAACTGCTCATAAATGAGTGAAAGGGAAGGGCCACATTGCTCAGGAATACATTTTTAACCCTGAGTGTGGTTACTAATTGAAATTTAAATCCAGGTTTTCAGGGGACAAAATAAAGTGAACAACAGACCAAAAGCTCCACAGTCAACATATTAAATCTTTGACCAAGTTTCCTAGAAATAAATATGTTAATACTGGGGAAATGGGGTTTTTATACCTAGGCTGTCAGGGATAGTGGGACAAGTGTGCTAGTTTGAAACTATTACGTATTCCAGAAAAGCCATGTTTCAATCCTGGTCCAATATTGTGGGGCCAGACCACCCACTATTTAGGAAACTGCAGATCATTTCCGTGGAGATGGGACACACCCAGTTGTGGGTATGGCCTTGATTAGATGGAGATGTGGCTCCACCCATTACTTTATACCAGAGTCCTTTAAAGGGGAAACTTTTTGGAGACACCTCAGATGTAGGTGCTTGGAAAACAGTTGCTTCAGAGCCAACAGAGATGCTTGGAGTGCTGAAAGGAGAGAGCAGATACCTAGTTAAGGGCGTTTGGAGCCCAGCAGACTCGCCATGTGTCTTCCCATGAGATGCTAAGCAAGCCGGAACCCAGAGGTGTATCCCAGGGGAGCTAAGTAGAGGCCTACAGATGCAGAGAGAGGAAACCACTGGCTTTGGAAGCTGGAAGCGACAGAACAGGGACAAAGACTAGCAGTCACCAGCCACATGCCTTCCTATGTAACAGACATCAGTCTTTCTTTGGAGTTAAGGTATCTTTTTCTGGATGCCTTAGTTTGGATAGTTTTATGGCCTTAGAACAGTAAACCTGCAACATCATTAATTCCCCTTATAAGAAGTCATTACATTTCTGGTATACTGCATTCCGGCAGCTTTAGCAAACTAATACAGATGGTGTGTTGCTCAAGACTAATCCTGGTTTCTCCAAAAATATAAAATTACAGAAAGCACTGAAAGCACAAATGAAGGTTATTTAGTCATATTGCTGGTGATAGGCAGCAGGGGAACCTGTCTAATAAGCAATTACTAGATATTTTGGGAGGATGTGATTTAGCCTCTGAGAAATACAATGTTACTATATGGATTTCAAAAACATATAATATTTGCATGTCATGGTTATGGTGTTCATTTCTTTTTTTTTTTTCACATGGGCAGGCACCGGGAATAGAATCCGGGTCCTCTGGCATGGCAGGCAAGCATTCTTGCCTGCTGAGCCACCGCGGCCCGCCCTGATGTTCATTTTTGAGTCAACTGTGAATCTACTCTGTGATTGTCAGTGTTGTAAATTCAAAATGAGAGCCTGTTGAATTTTATTTTTTTACCCACTGCTTTCAGAGTATCTACTTTCAATTAAAACTTGTTATTCCACTCCAAAAAAAAAAAAAGTCCCAGCAAGGTTTTTTTTTGGCAGAAATTGAAGAGCTGACTCTAAAATTCATATGGAAATGCAAGGAACCCAAAATAGCAAAACAATCCCGAAAAAGAACAAAATTGGAGACTCCTACTTTCTGATTTCAAAACTGAACTACAAAGCAAGAGTAATATAAACACTATAGTACTGGCATAAGGATAGACATATAGATCAATGGAACAGAACTGAGAGTCCAGAAATAAATCCTTGCTTTTACAGTTAACTGACTTTTTTATAAGGGTGCCAAAACAATTCAATGGGGTAAAGAACGGTCTTATCCACAAATGGTGCTGGACAACTGGATAGCCACATGCGAATGAATGAAGCTGAACTCTTACCTCACATACAAAAATTAACTCAAAATGAACCAAATAATTTTATCAAGAAAGTGAGAAGGAGAAAATATTTGGAAACCACATATCCTATAAGGGTTTAATATCCAGAATATATAAGAAATCATATAACTCAACAATAAAAAGACAAAAAAAAACTGATTAAAAAATGGGCAAAAGACTTGAACAGACATTTCTTCAAAGAGGATATACAAATGGCTAAGAGGCACACGAAAAGGTGCTCAACATCATTAGCTATTAGGGAAATACAAATCAAAACCACAATGAGATATCATTTCAAACCCACTAGAATGGCTACTATTAAAAAAGACAAAACTACAAGTGTTAGAGAGGATATGGAGGAACAGGAATGCTCACTGATTCCTGGTGGCAATGTAAAATGATGCAGCTGCTGTGGAAGATAGTTTGTTAGTTCCTCAGAAAGCTAAATACAGAATTACCATATGATCTGGCAATCCCTCTACTTGTATATACCCAAAAGAATTGCAAGTAGGAACAAATATTTGCACATTGATGTTTTGAAGCGGCATTAGTCACAACTGGCAGAAGATGAAAGCAATCCAAATATCCATTAAACAATGAATGGGTAACCAAAATGCGGTATCTATATATGTGTTAGTCTGCCAGCTGTTGGAATGCAACAGATATACCAGAACTGGAATGGCTTTTAAAAAGGAGAATTTAATAAGTTACAAGTTTACAGTTCCATGGAAGTGAAAGTGTCCAAATAAAGGAACCAACAAGAGGTTACCTTCACTCAAGAAAGACTGATATATCAGACACATCTCTGTCAACTGTGTAGTCACATGGCTGGCATCTGCTGGTCCCTTGGCTCTCTCCAGGTTCTGACTTGCTTAATACCCCATGGCAACATCTCCTGGGCATCAAGCATCTCCATGCATCTGTATCTCTGTTTTCTGACTATCGGCTCTACTCTTTCTGTCAGCTCTGACTCTCTCCAAAATGTTTCCTCTTTTAAAGGATTCCAGTAAATTAATCAAGACCCACCTAAAATGGGTGGAGTCACGTCTCCATCTAAACAAATGCCACACGCCCAACTGGGTGTGTCACAGCTCTGTGGAGATAATCTAATGAAAAGATTCCAACCTACAGTACTGAATCACGATTAAAACGCTGGGTATGTCCCTCCCTTGGGCAGGCCCATGTTAACCTAACGTATACTCTCTTCTTTTAATAAACTTTACTATTTAAGCCTACCGGCCTCTTGTCTCTAAATTCTTTTAGTTTCAAGACTATCGAACCTGGATTTAGACTCAGCTGGCACCATTACCAGCAGAGCTCTGGTTACATATTCTGGGAAGCCCGGCAGGAGTGATTTCAAAAGCTCTCAGGAGAGCAGCATCTTCCATGTAAGACAACGGCCCTTAAAACATGCGTTTCAATAACGGGTAGTGAGTTCAGCATCCTGACTGAGAGTCCCCTGGGTTGCATCCTGAAAAACTGGAATAATCTGCTGACCACTGAATTGAAAAAGAAAAAGGCAATTTCTTATTGTAACATTGCTTGGCCTCAATATAAATTGGGAGGTGGAGAAGAATGGCCAGAGAATGGCACTCTTGGCTTTAATGCCAATCTCCAATTAGATCTTTTTTTGTAAAAGAGAAGGGAAATTATTTGAAATTCCCTATGTCCAGCTTTTTATGGCTCTATATCAGGAGAAAGCCAAGAGGGAAGCTTGTCAAGTATGTTATCTTAAGGGAAAATTAAGAAATGAATCCTTTCTGTCTCAGAAAGAGGAGGCAGGTATTTTTTTTTTTTTTTAACATGGGCAGGCACCAGAAATCGAACCCAGGTCCTCTGGCATGGCAGGCAACCATTCTTGCCTGCTGAGCCACCGTGGCCCAGGAGGCAGATATTTTAAATGACCTACTGTTAGCTAAACCCCCAAAGTCTGAAACATCAAAAGATCAGGAATGATCCTTCCCTAAACCCAGACCCAGAGTCCACCAGATCTGAGACTCCCATAAACCCACCCCCTATAAAGGAAGAGGTTTCCAAGTGCACACCCTCCTTATTCAAGTCCGGCTCGACACACTCACAGTGGAGCCCCTTACCAACCCCTGGAGAAGGAAAAAAAAAAAAAAAAACTCCAAAAGAAATGGAATGAATTCTCTCCAGGAAGTAGACAATGGGGATATGAGGAACTATAAGGGTCCACATTCCTTTTTCTATGACTGACTTTGTACAATGTAAGAAGCAATTGGGAAAATTTTCTGAGGACCCCTCCAGATTTCTGGAAGAATTTAAAAACCTGCTGCTCACCTATGAGTTCACCTGGTGAGTCAAGTCATTCTCTGTTCCTATTGCACTCCCGAGAAGAAATGAAGGATCTGGGTAGAAGCCAAGGGCATGCAGACCAGCTACATGGGGAACAGCAGCACAATCTACGGCAGGGCACAGCAGGGACCGGAGCTGTCCCAAAGGCAGTTCCAGGCTAGAACAAAGAGGGCAGCAAGGTCTTGACGCAAGGGACCATATTACTTATTTAACAGAAGGTATGAAAAATGTATTATCAAGCCTGTAAATGATAACATGCTACAGAGAATAACTAAAGAAGACAAGGAAAATCCGGCTTTGTTTCAGGGGAGATTAGCGGAGGCAATAAAAAATATATACTAATGTAAATCCAGACTCTGAGGAAGGACAAATCATACTAAAAACCTACTTTACAGGCCAGTCAGCTTCTGACATAAGGAGAAAACTACAAAAGATGTCCTCAGGGCCCCAGCCGCCTGTGAATCACCTTATGAATGCTGCCTTTTCTGCCTCTAATAACTGGGACAGGGCTGCAGAGAAGAAAGAACAAGAAGAGACTGGAATAAGACAAGGTTCATAGCTTTAGCGATGGACAGTAAGCAGCCACCTCAGGCCCACTTGGGGTAGAAGCCACTGGGAAACTGTCATTGATGTGGAAAGTTGGGGCACTGGAAGCGGAAGTGCTCCCAAAGCCCAAAGGAGCCCTGAGGAGGGAGAGAGCCTCCAGGTGCCTGACCACAAGGCAGGAAGGCAAGACACTGGGCCCAAGAGTGCGTGGAGCCCTCAAGGGGGAGTGACTCCTCTATAAAAGCCCCATTGGCCGCCCCTGACCAGGACTGAAAGGGTCTGGGACCAATGGCTCCCTGGGTCTCACTGAAGAATATCAAAATTGTGGAGCCCTGAGTATCTCTAGATGTGGCAGAGAAATTCAATGGGAAGTTCTCCAAGGTCTTCACCAAACTACCCATCAAGGCAGAGATACTCTCACCACCTTAGAACAGAAAATATTTGAAGGGAAAAATTAGGCCCAAACCATTAAAAAACAGTTGAAGTCCGTGGAATCTCCAGTTGGACTCACCTATCCAGGGTCAAGCTCCCAGCCAGGATCCAGCAGAACTTCCTAACCAGAAAGAATCCTACAGCTGTCAATCATTAGATGGATTAAAATTCCTACTAAAGAAACAGAACTAAGTACAATGAGTTCTCTATCTCTCTTTAGTACTCTACTGTTCCTTGCACCCCACATCCTATCTGAACATCCCCTAAAAGGCCTCCTAAGTTACACTGCCAGTCACCTCAATCTGTCCCATTGTTGGCTGCGTCCTAAAAATTCTAAATCCACTATAGTTTGGCCAGACAACAGCACATATTGAGGAACTGCAAGTTTTTCCGTTCCTCCAGTTCTGCAACACACAGAACACTGGTCTCCTTATACAAGGAACCTTCTAGATTCCTTCCCAGGAGCACTCTCCTATCTTTTAGACCAATTTAAAGCTCATCATCCTACCACACCTACCAGTGCTATAAACTTCAAAGTAAGAACAACTCCTAATACCATTTTCCCTTTTTGCATAAAAGCAAACTCCACCAAAGGTCCATGCTTAGGAGAAATACCACCTAAGTTGTGCAAATTCATAATTTATGTCAACCCAAACGGACAAACTTGGGACCTTGAGGTAACAACCACAAGCCCCAAAAGCCAAGCCTGAGGAAGCCCAGAGAAGGTCACCTGCAAGAACCCCAACTATTTCTTCACCTCTAAATTACATGAAGCAGCAGTTATTTTCTTAGACCAATCTATGATTAACTGTCAGGATGGAGCCCAATTCTGCCAGAATAGGCCAAGCTCCGACCAAGTTTTTTCTGAAAACTACTACTCAACAAGAAGAATGATGTAAAGAAGACCGCAAAGTAACAGGTCCCTTTGTAAATGACCTGGCAAAATAAAAAGTCACTTGGCATTCTTCTTTTATGAACACCTGGAAGCACTGTCACCTCTTCTGTCACCCATAACTGTCATTTGAATGAGTCTTTCCAAAATACGCCTACATGCCCCTGAGGCAGATAAAGGGGAAAATACCTGTAGAATAACCCGAATTAGTTTCGGGCAGCCAGCGAGCTGTATTATTTCAATCTGCGGGCATCTAGCTACCCTATACTTTGATGTCACCCTCAAAGCTGAGGATTATTTTTTCTCCGCGGAACTATACCTACCTGACTTAACTCAGCAGCTGGACTGGCTCTTGCTCTGTAGCTTATGCTAGCCCAGAATTATCCTATTTACCATACTCTAACCCAGTTCCTCTTCCTTCCTTCACAATGTTGTTCCAACCAAAACGTGCATTACCTCTCCTGATTCCTCTTTTACTAGACACCACACTCGCCGCCACTGGACTCAGCATGGGAGGACTGGTTACAAGCCACCAGTTCCACCACGACCTCTCCTTGGAGCTCACACCAAGTGTAGAATCCACTGCACAAACTCTAGGCCTCCTCTGGGCCCAGACAGAGGAGCGGTGCTGCTCCAAAAGCCGAGCCTTAGATGCACTCACTGCAGCACAGGGGGGATTCTGCTTCTCACAAGAAGAGTACTGCTTTTACGTCAACCACTCAGTAGAAATTAAAAAAACCACATGGGGCCTTTGGGAACAATCCCAACAAATCAAAAACAATGCTAATAATGTCTGGGATTCTTTGCCACATCTACCTAATCAAACTACTTGGGTCCTCCCTTTTCTAGGCCCCTTAATTTCTTTTCTTCTCCTTCTTATCTTTGGCCCATGTATATTTAACCTTCTTTTCAAATTTGTTTCCAACAGACTGCAAGCATTCCATATTAAACTCATGTTCACCAGTGACAGTGAAGCCGTTCATTGTCAGACCAGTCTATTCTCACACTCATTAGAACAGAAAAAGAGTTTTACACCCTTGCAAGTAGAGTCTACCATCTTTAAAACAGCAGGGAGAAATTTCAGAAGATAGACCTTTGCCCCTCAGCACCCCTTAAAATTAAGGGTGTTCTACTCTTTCAGGGGAGAAATTGAAGCAGGACAGAACAGAGCATCAAGGCAGTGATCCCTGGTCTTCTGTTCAATTCTGAAAGAGTTAACATACAACCACCAAGTTCCTTGTTTCTTATCTAGTTCCAAAAGAACTAATACAGGGTGCAAACTTCCTGGGACAAAAAAAATCTCCCTAAAGTCCCCAAACCATTGAAACCTCCCCAAACCACAAAAACTTGTAGAATTCTGGGCCTAAAGGAAACTCCGAGTTAATGATGGGAAGCATAGGGTCAAACTGCTAGCCATTAGCCCAAAGACAAATTTCAGGTATGTGGCAACAGGCAAGGAATTCTGCTAACTATATCCTCCTAAAGCAAAGAAAACATCTCCCGAATGCCCACAGACCACCATGGGAACCTGCACAAAGAAGACACTTAGTACTCAAAGGTTACTATGGAAACCTGCTACCTACAAGACTTCCTATAAAGCGAGAAAAACCCAACCCACTCAGCGCACCCCTCCCTCGGGTATGCCTGTGTTAACTCTAACGTGTACTCTCTCTTTTTAATAAACTTCTCTTGTAACGAACTTTACTAATTATGCCTAAATAAAAAAGAAAAAGAAAGAAACAGCTGTTCCCTCAAGACTGGATAAGGGTTAAAACATGGCTTTTCTGGGTACATAATACTTTCAAACCAGCACAATATACAACAGATATTATTCAGCATTAAGGAAGAATGAACTTCTAGTTCCTGTGGCAAAATGGATGAACCTTGAGGACATCATGTTGAGTGAAATAAGCCAGACACAAAAGGACAGATATTGAATGATGTCATGGATACAAAGTAATTAGAATAAGGCAATTCACAGAGTTCGAATCTAGAATATAATTTACTAGGGGCTGGGCTGGGGGTAGGAAATGGAGAGTTTATGCTTAATTTGTACAAAATTTCTATGAGGGCTGACTGTAAAGTTTTGGAATGGTGGCACATTGTGAGACTAATTAACAGCACTGATTTATATACGTGAGTGTGGGTAAAAGCAGAAATTTTAGGTCATGTTTGCTACTAGAATAAAAATTAAAAGGTAAAACAGACCATACAAAACAGTGAATCCTATTGTGAATGATGGACTATAGTTAATAGTACAATGATGAAAATGTTCTTTCATGAATTATAACAAATATATCACACTAACGCAAGATGTTAAAAATAGGGTGGTATATGGGGACAAAAAAGTACACTCTAATGTAAACTATGGACTTCAGTACAATTATAATGTTAGCTAATAGTACAATTGTAATGTTCTTTCATCAACTGTAACCAAGGTACCACATAATGCAGAGCATGTGTGGGAGGGAATAGGCATGGTGCATATTTTTACATGATTTTCCTGTAAACCTGTAATTCCTCTAATTAAAAAAATTAATTAAAAAAATGGACTAAAGACCTAAATATAAGAGCTAAAACTATAAAAACCTTAGAAGAAAGCAAGGGAGAAAGCTTTGTAATCTTGGATTAAGCAACAATTTCTTAGATATGACACGAAAGCACAAGTGACAAAAGAAAAAAACATAAAATGGATTTCATCAAAATTTAACCTTTTGCACTTCAAAGGACAAGATACCATTAAGAAAGAGAAAAGATAACCCGTAAAACTGGAGAAAATATTTGCAAATCATATATCTGATAAAGGACTTATATCTAGAATAATAAAGAACTTCTATGATTAACAATAAAAAGGCAAATAACCCAATTAAAATCGGACCAAGGCACTAAACAGACATTTCTTGAAAGAAGTTATACAAATGGCCAAAAGCATTATGAAAAGATGTTCAATATCATTAACCACCAGGGAAATGCAAATCCAAACCACGAGATACCTTTCATATCCACTAGGTTAGCTCTAATAAAAAAGACAGACAATAATAAGTGTTGGTGAGGATGTGGAGAAATTAGAACTCTCATACGTTGTCAGTGGGAATGTAAAGTGTTACAGCTGAAACCTGCTTCTCTAAAAAAAAAAAAAAAAAGGTACAGCTGTCCCTCAAATGGTTAAACACAGAATTAACATATGATCCAGCAATTCCATCCTAGGTATTTACCCAAGAGAAATGAAAACATATGTCCACATAAATACTTATACATAAACGTTCATAGCAGCATTATTCATAACAGCCAGAACGCAGAAACACAAATGTCATCAGCTAATGAATGGATAAATGAAATGTGGTGTAGCTATGCAATGAAATATTATTTGACTATGAAAAGGACTGAAGTACTGACACACGCTACGACATAAATGAACATTGAAAACACTATGCTAAGTGAAAGAACCAGTACAAAAGACATGTTGTTATGAGTCTGTTTACATGAAATATCCAGAACAGGCAAATCCACAGAGAAAGAAAGTAAATTGTTTGTTGTCAGAGGCTACAGGGAGAAGAAAATGAGGAGCAGTTGCTAATGGGTATGGGATTACTTGCTGGAGGCAATGGAAATGTTCTGGAACTAGTGGTATGATTGCACAACTTTGTGAATATACTAAAAACTACTGCATGGAACATTTTAAAAGGGTGAATTGTATGGTATGTAAATTATTTCACAATAAACCTATTATTTTTAAAAATGGGCAGAAAAATTCACCTCTCATGTCAGCTTATAAAAATTAGATACAGGTGATTCAGCAGTTCAACTTTCACTTAGCAGACTTACCCTGAATAGTATAAATAAAACCTCCCGCAACTCCCTCCACACCTTCCATGAATTCATGAGGCAATGCACCCTCTCCAATCTGAAAGAAATGAGATAGAAGTGTTCAATATGTTTCATTAAATACATTTATTATATTTTAAAATTGACTTGGCAAAAGACTTAATAATGTGCCTTCACAGTAGGTAAATCCACCTAAGATGGTTGCTACACTAGAGACTTGTAACATCAGGATAACATACAGCAGTCTCTCTCTCTTTTTTTTTTACGTAATTACAATATTAAACATTAGATTTACTCACTAGTTCATACTGTGCTGAAAATTTCAACTTACAAGGAATCACATGTTGCTTTTTCTCCCAGAATAGTACTTTTTTTTTTTTTTTTAAATATTACCACCTTTGGTGGCTTAGAGATTAAAAATTCCTATGACTTCAAATACATCTAGGCATATTTTAAAGTTAGATTTCCATGCAGGAAAAAGCACCCCCCTAAATGAATAAAACAGATCAGACAGATTCTACTGATTGCTGATGTCACTGAAGGTGCCTAGAGACCACTGCGCTAACAACGAAGAACAGGCCCTTCGACACCTTGAGGCTCTTTTAGCAAAGATTTATGTCTCTTCACCTCACAAGTTACCCCATGCCCTCGGTTAAAATGAAATGTTTTATTTCTGTGGGCAGCGCACCAATAAGGCATATCTATTGGAGCTATTCTTCACCTGCTGTAGGGCAGATCAGAAACAGTTATGGTTTAGTATGTTCATAGTGTTTCTTCTACACACTCACACTCATCTAATTAAGAGGATTATTACTTGGTTATTCCTCTTTTAAATATCTTTTTAGCAGACTGTATTATAAAAAGCACTACTTTTGTGATGATGTTCTGAGGGCAATGTGGTAACTTACCATGTAATTTAAAATATGGTTCGTATTGAATGCTGAGGAAATTACAAAAGTTGGATGCTATAGATCCCAATTTTGTTGTCCCATAAAAAGTTGTTAACTCGTTAATTTTTATTTTATAATCTACATTGTTTTGGCTTGTTTAGAACTTGTTGGTGCTTTTTATTAACTTCTCTCTAAAAGGTCAGAGGTTAACTTTTTTTTTAACTTATAAGCAGTGTTGCTTTTATTTTATTTATTTATTTATTCATTTTTGTATGGGCAGGCACTGGGAATCGAATATTTCTTTAGTATGGCAGGCGAGAACTCTGCCACTGAGCCACCGTGGCACACAGGTTAACTTTTAATTTGGTTTCTAAAATATTTACTCCTCATCACTTGCTAACAAAGGAGCAAGATTTAGTGAAAACTTTCAGCTCTATGTAATTATGATAAAAAAACCTTCATTTGTATATGCTATTTCTTAGAGTAGGCTACTAAGTTATCCAATTTCTTTTTTAGGGTAACTGAATGTTAAGCTATCTTTAATCCTAAACTATATGTACCCACAAAACAGATGATTTGAGTCTTTCCCTTTGAACCTGGTCCTCAGTGCAAATTTAAACTTGTTCCTTTTGTGTAACTAACTCAAATACTACAGAATTCCAACACATTTCTGATATTTTAAGTTTCATAAAGAGAAAAGGAGAAAAGATATTAAAGATACATGCCTTGAAAATAAAAATAAAAAATATATTTCACAAAACTTCTGACCTTAAATAAAGGACTTTTCATAATAAAGGATGAAATTCCTAAAACCTTAACATGGGTTTTCCATTTGCTAAAGCTGCCGGATTGCAATATACCAGAAATGGACTGGCTTTCACAAAGGGGATTTATTACATTACAAGTTACAATTCCAAGGCTGTGAAAATGTCCAAATGCAGCAAGAGGGTACCTTCTCTCAAGGAGGGGTGATTGGGTCCTGGGTTACATGGTGATGTCTGCCCTTCTCTCCCGGCTTCTGGGTTCAAACGACTCTCTCAGCAACTTCTGTATCTCCAGACGTCTGTGTCTTGGTTTCATCTCTCTGCCCTCTGTGCCAGCTCTGAGCTCTTGCTATGCTTTCTGCCTTTTATTCTCTTCATACAGGGCTCTAGTAAAAGGATTAAGACCCACCTTGAATTGGGTGGGTTGCATCTCCATGGAAACAACCAAAAGGTAATAATAGGTCTGTACCCACAAGATTGCATTAAAAGAACATGGCTTTTCTGGGATACATAATTTCAAACCAGCACATTCCGCCCTCTGGACCCCCAAAAGACATGTTCATTCCGAAGGCAAAATACATTCATTCCATTACAAAATCACAAAAACCTTAACCCATTTCAGTAACAATTCAAATACAATACGAAGTCTGAAACAGTACAAAATCTCAACAAAGTCAGCTACAGGCATGGTCTGTTCTAAGGCAGAATTCTCCTCTGGCTGTGGACCTGTGAAACTCAGGATAAGTTATCTGCTGTCAATATACAAAGGAGGGACAATCATGGGATACATGTTTCCATTTCCATAGGAATAAAAGGAAAACAGGGGTTACTGGACCTAAACAATTCTGAAAGTCTATAAGGCATACTTCATTAGATTTCAAAGTCTGAGAATCATTCACAGAATGGTATTTCCTACTCAGGGCTTGAGAAAGCAGCAGACCCACACTTTTCAAGGGTTTGCACAGTGACCCTTTTCTCTCCAAACAAAAGGGGTGAGGGTTTTAACATATCCAAGCATTGGGGAGACCACCTTGTTCTTGGCCCACCCTCCTCAAGTATCAGGGTGGGACCTAGGCTCTCTGCCATTTCTAGGGCACCTGCTCAACCCCTTCAGAACAGTGGGGTGTTAGCCAGGCTCCCCACAATCCCTGGGAAATGTGCTCTACTCTCTCTGAGGCCTGAGGGGACAATACTTTTCCTGTACAATGAAGTGGAAGGCCCTCCCTCTCCTTCCAGGCCAAACTCACCCTCTCCACATGCATGAGTGAATCTGCTCTCCTGGTCCAAGATTCCCTGGTTTCAGACGTTAGCCTCCACGGTTCTGCCTTTGAAGTCATTTTTCCTTCAATCTGTCCCTTTTAGTCCAGGTTGGCAGTCAGATCTCACAAAAAACTTGACTTGTCATGCAGTATACATGGATCAAAAACTTCAGACAATAGGACTTTCCACAAATCCTTTCTAATGTGCTCATTTGAAGTTGTACCCCCAGACAAGCCACGTTCTTCTAATCCAATCTTTTGGGTGCAGATCTATTGTGAATGGGATCTCCTGACTAGATTGTTTCAAAGGAAATGTGACCCTGCCCATTCAAGGTGGGTCTTAATTAGCTGTTTGGAGTCCTTTAAAAGAACATCTTGGAGAAGGCTCACACACTGATGCTTGGAGATGCTGAGAGAGCCATTTGAAACCAGAAGCCCAGAGACAAGGACACCAGACGTCACCTCGTACCTTCCAATGTGGTAGAGGATTCCTGGACTTGATCAGCTTTTCAAGAGTGAAGGTGTCCTCCTGCTGATGCCCTAATTTGGACATTTTCATGGCCTTAGAATTTTAACTTGTAACTTAATAAATCCCCTTTATAAAGGCCAATCCATTTCTGGTATACTGCATTCTGGAACTTTAGCAAACCGAAACAGATTTTGGTAACAGAGAGGTGGGGAATTGAGGTTTGCAAATACCAAAGGTGTTAGAACAGCTTTTTATATGGATAAAGGGAAGTTTCTGGAAGAATTGTGAGGAGGTGAATAAGGAAAAGTCTGGCTTGCTTTGAAGAAACTGCTGGTAGAAACATGAGCACTAAAGGTGCTTCCAAAGGGAACACAGAAATGTGTGTTTTTGCAAACTGGAAGGAAGATGATCTTTGTTTTAAAGTGGCAGAGAATTTGGTAAAATTGAGTACTGGTGTTGGATGGAAGGCAGAATTTCAAAGCGATGAGCTTAGATATCTAGCTGAGGAAATTTCCAATATAAGTGTGGAAAATATGGCCTTGCAGCTTATAATAAAATATAAAAGAAAAGAGACAAGCTGAGTACTGAAATCTTAGATACAAAGAAACCAGATATTGATGATCTGGAAAATTCTGGGCTTCCAGAAAGTGAGACCCTGGAGAACAATACCCCAAGTGAGGATTTAACCAAACATGGAAACAGTCAGCCATTACTGGACAAGCCAGGATTAGAGATGGAATTATTTAGAAAGGTTTTGTGGAAAGCCTACTGTCTAATGATTATGATCCCTGTGTGCTGCATGGAAAACCAACACATTTTTTTGTGAGATCTAAAGTGGAACCACTGCCAATCTGGACTTAAAGGGGCAGAAAAGGGACAGATTGAAAGAAAAGTGACTTCAAAGGTAGAACTATGGAAGCTAAGGTCTGCAACCAGGAAATCTCAGGCCATGAAAGCAGATCTACCTATGCATGTGGAGAGGGTGAGTTTGCCCTGAAGGCAGAGGATGGACCTTTCTCCCTGATGTTCATTAAGAGTTTTGCCACCTCAAGCCTCAGAGAGAGTGGGGCTTATTCCCTGGGGACTGGGGAGAACCTGGCCACTACCCCACTGTTCTGAAGTGGTTGAACAAATGCTCCAGAGATGGTACAGAGTCTGGGTGCTACCTAGATGCTTGGAGAGGTTAGGGCCAAGAACCTGGTGGTCTCCACAATGCTCCCTAATGATCCAATCCTCATCCCAGTATTTGAAGAGAGAGGGGCCACTGCTTAAGTCCTTAGAAAGGGTGGGACTGCTGCTCTCTCAAACTTGGAAGCTAAATGATTCTCAGACCTTAAAATCTAATGGAATTTGTGCTGCAGGTTTTTGGAATTGTTTGGGTCACATGAATGGTGCTTTCCTTTCAATTTCTTCCTATGCAAATGTTTACACTATGACTGTTCCTCCTTTGTTTATTAGCAGCAGATAACTTGTTCTGAGTTTCATGGGTCCACAGCCAGAGTATTCTGCCTTAGAACAGATCATGCCTGTAGCTGATTTTGATGAGACTTTGTACTGTTTGTGACTTGGTATTCTATTTGTATCATTAATGAAATGGTTTAAGGCTTTTGTGATATTGTGATGGAATAAATGCATTTTGTATATGAAAAGAACATGTCTTTTTGAGGTCCAGAAGGTGGATGTGCTGGTTTGAAATTATTATGTACCCCAGAAAAGCTGGTTCTTCTAATCCAGTCTTCTGGGGGCAGACCTACTGTTGGATGGAAACTTTTGATTAGGTTGTTTCCATGGAGATGTGACCCCACCCATCAAGGTGGGTCTTAATTACCTTATTGGAGTCTGTTAAAAGGAGACTATTTAGAAGCCTCACACACAGGTGCTTGGAGATGCTGAGAGAGTCATCTGAACCCAGAAACTGGGACAGGGCAGTAGATGTTGCTACATGCCTTCTTGTGTGACAGAGAAACCCCGGACTTTATCAGCCTTCCTTGAGTGAAGATATTCTCTTGTTGGTGCCTTAATTAGGACATTTTCATGGTCTTAACATTTTAACTTGTAACTTAACAAACCCCTTTATAAATGCCAATCCATTTCTGGTATACTGTATTCTGGCTGCTTTAGCAAACTGAAACAATGGGCTACAAGGCCAAGTATAGAATTACATATGAATTTGAGTCTATTTAATGTTCTGCTTATTCAATGGACTGTAAGTTCCACTGTGGGCCTATACTATGTTTACATGTTACAGTATAAAAATGTTTTTTGAATGTGTAATAACATAGCAAATGATGTACATCTCAACTACAGTAATTAATTCATGTGACTAGGTTAATATTTAATGAAAATTTACTAAGTTTGGGTATTTAAATGCCAAGTGCTTTACTAATCATTAGACCACAGCATCAAGGAAAAGACTGTGTCTACACCACCAGCACATACTACATCTGCTTATTTAAAGTTCATCATTTAAAATGTGCCTTCTTCATTATTCTACATTTACTCTGAGAAATTTACCTGTCACACTGTTTTAAATTTGAGGCAAATATGAACACATGAAAAATCAGTCAGAAGCCCCAGAGTTGCTTCATAATATAAATGAAAGCATGAACTCAAACTTATCTTCCGATGTTGTTATCTGTAGTATTTTAAATACCATTTCACTATCAAGGAGAGATGGTAAATATTCTGAATATTATTGAGCAAATACTCTTAAGGAATGCTAACTTAAAATGAATGAGAAATAAAATACTCAAACTTTAAAAATCAACAGATCTTAAGGCAAAACCATATATTCACTGACAGTTATAAATTCATATATAACATTTGAGTTTTTAGTCTTTACTATGGAGACATTAACATTTTCACTATTCATGTTTTAAAACACACAGGACTCACTGTTCTACAATGCCTGAGTTGGTGTAAAGTAAATTTAAATATACTTTTATGCATTAAAAATATAAAAAGTATGCTAAACATCCTCCCAACCTTAAAAAACAAGGATGGCTTACTGTAAGGACTCTGAGAACTCCCCCTCCATCATTGACTGCCACTTTGTGAAGATTTCTTGACACAAGGCCTTGGAGGTCCTGGCTCTCCCACACAATTGTACCTTCAAATCTCTTTTATGGAAAGATAAACGGTAAGTTGATTTCTATATTGTTGTCATTTAAGTTTTTAGGTAAGATTTTGGAGAGAAACGTATTGTTGTCCAAGACATAGCAGTTAAATTTTGAATCTCACAACTCACAACGTAACCATTATTAACATTTTGGAGTTTATACATGAGTCATTTATTTCCACACATCTTTAAAAAAGGTGGGGGGCGGGCAGAGGGTACATACACAATTTTGCATGCTGCTGTCCGTCATTCACCATTGTATAAAAAGCAGTCCTTCATGCTGCTGCAGCTGTTACAACCATTCTTTTAAATGTATATATAACAATACCTGTAGTAAGTGCATCCTTACTTACTCAAACATTTCCCTAATGTCAGGAATTTAGTTGCTACCAAACATCTACTAAAATAATAAACCATGTTTTAGTTAAATGCTTATTTTTCCTTAAAACTGTGTCTCTTAATTAAAATAAATTTCCAGAAGTGAAATAACTGGTAAAAGAAATGTGGATTTTGATACACATTGCCAAATGCTTTGCAAAAGCGATTTACACTAATTTAAGGGTCACTAACAATTTACGGGAATGCTAACAGCCTTGTACGGGATATTAAACCTGTGTGGGATATTAGTAAGAGAAGTTTAAGCTAATTTAGTTGATTAAAAAATGATTCCTTATTTAGTTGTTTTTCTCTGATTCCCAGTGATCTCCACGAATTGTTCTTTTCTGGGATTTGCCTTGCTATGCTACTTTGTCATTTAGCTACTCAGTTTTACATATTTCTTATCAATCTGTATAAGACTTTCATATAGCAATTATCTTAACTCTCAGCACATTTTATATGTTAAAAATATTTTTTCAGACTTGTTTACCACTTAATATCGTTATTATTTTTTTAACATCTAAGTCATTACTTCCTAACCTTAAAAAATAGAGAAAATGATACCTACCTCAAAGGGTCATTTTGTGGGTTAGTGATAATGTGTACAGTGTAGTGGCTGTGCTCGGCTTGTAGCTTTATTACCACTAGAAGGAAAAAGAAACTGTCCCTTTAAAAGATTCCGTTTTCTAATTTTAGAAAATAGGTATTGATTGCTTCTGTACTTTCCCTAGGTGGCTTTAATTTGCTACTGAACTTGAGGACAAACCTCAATTCCATAAAAACAAAAGAATCTCAAAATCAGAAATATACATAGAAAAAAAAGTCTAGGAAGAAATATATCAAATACATTGGTCAACGATGGGCGACATCATATTCTTTAAACCTTTCTATATTTTTGCCAAATTTTCAACAGTGAACACGTATTACTTTCATACTTTTATAATCAGGAGAAAAATAGTTTTTAAGCCAAACACACCTTTAAACTAAGTAAATCTGGGTTCAATCTTCTTTTAGACATGAGTCATTATTTAAACACTTAAGTATCTACTATTTACCAGGCTGTAGGCTATGTTTGAAAATAAAAAAAAAAAGAGAGAGAGAAGAAATAGTCTGTATCTTCAAGTAACAGTGACAGGTTATGATAGGCTCACTAATGAAGGAAAGTAATTCTGCTTGGGAAGATCTGACAAAATTTCAAATGACTGTGAGAGCTGAGTTTTAAGGGAGTTTGAGTCAGGAAAGTGGGAAGCAGACAAAATACACATCAAAAGGCCCAGACTTAAGTTCTCACTGACTAAAAATCACAAGCATATCAATGTTTAATGAGTGATTTACATTTTAAAAGTATACTTATTATGTTTTATTGAGAGTACATATTTTGCACTTATATATGCATGTCTGTAATGTAGAAGCAGATTTATATCCCTCCCTTTTTGTAATCTAATACGCTTTCTTGAATGGTAGATAAAAGGTTGAAATTAGCCCCGTGACAGTTGTGAAGAACCCTAGGTGCACCCATAGATGTACCACCTGTCAAGGACCTTGGCAGAAAAAAAGGTCAAGAGCTGTATAATTAGAGAACAAGATGGTGATAACTTAGTCCCTTGCCTATCACTAGCTGTAATGTATCTATTCTGTTTTCCTACAGCCTTGTTCCCTAGACTCCCTTGCTATCTTCATTTATTTATTTTTTGAGGTGACATTCATGTAAAATAAAATTAACCATTTTAAAAAGAGCAAACTGTGATGTATACATATGATAGAATGGGCATTGCCCAAATATCCCTAAAAACTGGGAGACAGATCCAGGGAGAAGGAGGAGTTATAGCAGAGAAGATAGGATTTAACAAATGAGTATGAATGCTGATTCATTATACCGATAGTTCTTTTAGTCTCCAATGTCTTGGAGCAGCTAAAAGGAAATATCTGAAATTGTGGAACTGTAACCCATACCATACTTTTGTTCTATAACAACTTGCTAAAATGTGCTTTAAGATTTATTGTTTTATTGTTATATTTCATAATAAATAATGTTTAAATATTAAAAAGAAAAGGCCCAGCCTTGACATGGCATGATATATTCAGAAAAATGTTAAGAAGTTTATTATTGCCGAAGAACAAGGTCAAGTAGAGGGTAAAGGTCAGCAGGTCCAATCAGGAGGGGCTTTGTATGCTACTATTGGGAGTTTTTCCTTTATCTTGAAGGCAATGGGAAAGCACTGATGGTTACAAGCAAACAATGACACAATCATATTGGCAGTTTTAGAAAGGACACTCCAGTAGAAGGGTGGCAACACAACAGAGAAGATTGGTAGGGAGAGGAGAAATCAGGGTAAAATGAAAGTCTAGATGAAAAAAAGTAAGCACCTATTTAAGGCAGTGGCTCACTATCAGAGAGCTACCCCTCTCTCCCTGAATTTAAGGAATTTAGAAATAAGACTACCCTCTGAGTTGAACTAAATAAATCCTTACATAAGAAGAAACAATTTTTTGTAATAAGTGAGTAGAATTTAAGATTGATACTTAATTAGTAAAATCAATACCTTAAAACAATTATCAATTGGCCACTATAGGAAAGCGGGAGAGAGAAATTTTGGCAATGTAGCAACACCAGAGGGAAAAAGATACTACATTTGGAAGATATAAAGCATTCTGGTCACATCCTTCCTGGATCTGACAGCTCTCTTTAAAACACTCACATCCCATTGTGTAGGCAAATTCAGTGCCTGAAGCCAATCACTGTTCAAATTCAGTTTTTTAGGTGCCTTGATATACCAGGAAAGTGGTCCATGGACAGGGGTCATGAACATTCAAATCACTCTAATAAGCTAATATCCACTAATGATGAATGAACTGACATTTTAGTTTATATACTGACCTTCTGTGGGTGTACAGTATCATTTAACTGTGCATCTGATCATTTCTAAGTAAACTAACCAGAAGTTCAGTGCTTGGGCCAAAAACCTAAGTTCCAGACCCTCTATGTGAGCCAGCTTTAGATTAATCGTGCAGCCCTTTCCTGGAGACAATCTTTTGCCTTTGCTGTACTTTACTTTCTTCTAAAACTTCAACAGTAATGAAATTTGGAAGGAACTAATACAAAATACATTTAGGGTAAAGAATTGATAGAATTTGGTGAGTGCTTAGATATGAAATCTGAGGATAAATCCCATGTTTCTGGTTTAGAAGAACCAGACAAATGTATCACTACCCAAGACTGAGAACACAGGAGGAGTTGAGAATGGGTAGAATGGAGATGATTACTGTTAGAAAGCCCAAGACACATGCAGGTGAAGCTGTTCGGCCAGCAGCTTGAAAAGTGTCTAGAGTTCATGAGAGAAGTTTAAGTTATAGATGCAGATTTACTAGCCATCAGCATACAGTAAGTAATAGATGAAGAATGTGTAAAATAAACAGAGGACTACGTATCAAATCCTAACAATTAATATTTAAGAGGAAAGTAACAGAAAAGGAGCTAATGAGGAACCAGGACTAGGCTAGGCAGAGCTGGCGGAACCGAAAGTAAGGATGTCATACAAACCAAGAGAGGACTCTTGAACAACTAGGATAAGGACAAAAAAGTGTCCCCTGGAGTTGGCAGGTTGCTAATAGTCTTAACAATTGCAATTTCAAACGAACCATACCAACAATAAAACATAGTGACTACATAAAAATATCTCACCTTAAAACCACAAATCTAGAAAATATGATAAAACAAATCTCTGTCCCATCCATTCAACTGATAGTTCAATTTAATGGTAGCCCCTTCCTGGCACCCAATTCCATTTTCTTTGTTACTAGGTCATGATGTAACACATAAAAATACTGATTACATTGAGTAATTACCAGAAAAACTCACTGGCTCAAAAAATGATCCTGATTTATTCACTGAACTTACATAACTCACCAGTTGTTTTCTCGTTATGCAAAGGAGGAGCTGTAACTTCTCCCCCTCTCCTGTACATGTTCATGTTCCATGTCCCAGTTGAATTTCCTATTTTTGCCTCATCTCTCATATGCCTACTTTCTACCCCCTGGTCTAAGTTATCATAAAACCAGGAATCTCTTAAGATGCAAAGCAACTTGTTTGTGACAATTTCCTGCTAAGATCATAGAACCAAACCAAGTTAAGAAAAATGGCATCATATAGGTTGGGAAATATGCTATCTCACTCATAACATAAGCAGACTGTCTGCAATGCTTTTTGCATGGTGTTAATTCTTTAGTGTTGTATTTCTAATTTCTCATCCAAACTAACAGAACAGTTTAAATAAATACTTTTGTCCCTGTAAATCATTAACAATTTCTTGTGGGCTGGAGAAATTACTACATCTCAAGATGTCAACACTTCATCAAAGGTAAGTATATAAATATTCGTAATACTACTAATAATAGCTCTAAGTGACTCAGGTGAACCAAAATAACCTGTTTTTTATTGAAATTAGTTTCAGGTTTTAATTGTACTATTAAGGAAAATAAGAAATCAGAGAAAGAAATATTTTAAGAAAAACAACACAGCAGTCTTCATTTAAATTTGTGACCCCCTTCCCACTAAGATTTATGCTTCAGCAAGTCACACAATGAACACATTAAAAGAGATCTGCTTACTTGACAAGCTATACTGATGCCATGCAACACTTGTAGATTATTAAGTGTAGTGGGAATAAGATGATAAAACAACCATCTGCTTCCCCCTCTCAATTGGAATAAACTGTTTTTCTTTTATTATTCTCTGTCGATATATAGTCTAATTGTTCATCATTATTTTTTTTCCTGAATTAATAAGCTCAATTAGGCTTCATGGAGAAACACAGAATATTTATGTAAAATTAAGCAGTTTCAACAAAAATAGGATTTATACAATAGTAAAGAGTTATTTTATTTTTAAAAGTTTAGTTTTCTTTTTCTAAACCTACTACACATTTATAACAGAACATTTAGAAAATGGATATACACACATACACAAAGAAAATAAAAATTCTCTTTATCTACAATCCCAAGTCCCAGGTCTAGTCACCATTATATATCTACATGTTTTTAAGTCTTAATTAAAATGGCCACTCATTGTGTCTCAGTACAATATTTCCCATCGTTAGTACCTACTGCCAGATATATCATTCTGAACACCAAGATGTATTTACCAAGGGAAGCAAAATCTTCCCACCCCCAACTTTTTATTCAGAAAAACTTCAAACTTATAGAAAAGTGGAAATTAACACCCAAATCACCTAGATCCACTAATTGTTAACATTTTGCCACATTTGTTCTCTCTTTCTCCATATACACAAACTTTTCTGTTGTGGGTGAAACACCTGAAAGTAAAATGCAAATATCATGACACTTCACCTTTAAATACTCCAGCAGGCATTTACTAAGAACAAGGAAACTGTAAGGAAAAGGGAACATTTTTTTGTGGATTAATACAAAATTTCTAATTCTTCTTATAAGGCTGATCAATATTATGGGGTAGGCCCTGTGAATATGTGATTAGCTTGAAACATTAAACATTATTTTCTTCCTCTTTGCCTCACATTATGTGTGACATCTTCTTGAACAGAGTTTCTCAATCTCAGCATTATTGACAATTGGGGCTGGATAATTATTTGTTATGCGGGCTGTACACTGCAGGATGTTTAGCAACACCCTTATTCCTAAAATGTCTTCAAACCATTGTTAAATGTCTAGGGGTTGGAGGGATGGTACAAAACTGCCCCTCCTCTTTGAGGAACACTGATCTTGAAGAATAGGACAGCTCAAATCCAGTTGAATAGCAGCAGTAATGACAGCATACAATCATTTGCTGAACCTCAGCATGTTCTAAAACACTCTTACATGTATTTAATCATCCTGCCTTTAGAACAACCCTCTGAATTGGGTAATACAGCACCCCCATCTTAGAGATTCAGGAAACAGATTTAGTGAGGTTAAGTAACTTGCACAAGGTCACAGAGCCATTAAGCGACAGAGTAAGGATTCAAACTTGCCTACGGGCACTGATGCACCCATTCACGCACTGGTGCCCAAACATGCAAGCACATACTTACTCCCAGGTATATCATTGTCTCTTTCCTACTCATATCAATCCTCTAAAATCTTTTGTGAAAATCAACCCTACATCAGGCTTCAAATCTTTCTGGATAGCATCTAACATAATACAGGTGATTCCTTATCTCCTTGGAACAACAATTTTCGTGTGAGAATCACCTGAGTTTTGAGTTACATTCTGCCCATGTTAGTCCTTATTAGAAAAGAAGGTCTCTAGTTAATGACTTGCTTCAATCCTAAAGGAACTTACCAATTAGTTAATGTAGAAAAAATGTTTACAATAGTGCCTGGCACATAGTAATTTAAAAACTGTAACAGTATTAGCTTTTCTCTTCCCACTAGTTTATATATTCCCTTAAGGGTAAGGAGCTTTATATTGTATCCTAACATAACCCCAGTGATTAGAATAGTGCATGACTAGAAATTGCAATATGTAAGTTCTCAATACATACTGTCTGAGTAAGTAAGTAAAAAAAACACAAAGAATGACTTCCTTTAAAAACTGAGATCCAATATGTTTTAGCTGAGGCATTACAGCTCATTAAAAGTAAAACACACGTTTGGTAGTGCATACTGCATTTAAAAAGGAAAAAAAATTCATATAGGAAAATAAAAAGAATAAAAGGCCCCAGGAAAATAGGCATTTTTCATATATTGCTCATGACTATTCAACTAATATAAATTACTAAACTGTCCTCTGGGAAGGAATCATACAACCTAAAAATACACATACTTATTGACCCAGCAATTAATCTTAAGAAAACAACCAGTTATATACACAAAACAGAGGTGTAAGGATGTTCACTAAGGTCTTTTTCATAATATGAAAAACTGGCAATACATCAATATCCAACTACAAAGGGTTAAATGAATGACAATATTTCTCTACAGTATATGTCTATGTAGCTATTTAAAAAATAATGTACATTTATATAAAAAATGCTCATGTTAATCAAAGAAAATGAAAAAAAATTTTTTAAACGTTGAACAGTATCACTGTGGTAGCTATACATGCATCCATCCCCTCTACCCCATTTTCTCTACATATAAGCAGGGGAAAAAAAAGCCTGGAAACATAGAAACCAAAATATGAAGTGACTATCTACAAATTATGGAATTTTGGTGATCTTTATTATTTTATTACTTTTTTTAGTTTATCTGTATTTTCTGTTTCTTTCCAATGTGTTTTAGCTGTACATTTTTTAAAAAACGTTTTTAAGCGGATTTTCTTATAGAGATGAAATAAAGGAAGTCTTTTTGATACTCAACAGAATTAAAATATATAGTTTCAATTACTTGTACTCAACTCCAAAGATCTATAGCATATTATACAAATGTGTGATTCTGTTATTGCACAAATGTGAACAGCAACCCACAAGACTGGTGGTAGGAAAGTTTCTTGGTTAGTCAGTAGGACAAGACAATTGTCTGGCTTCCACATCTTAAATCAGCACCGACGCTGCAGACTGAACTCTGTAGCTGTTCTAAAGTGAATCCCAGAGATGTTTGGGACACTGACCCCTATTCTGGCACCAAAGCACTGGGTTCCAGAATGTACTCAGACTACACTGAAATAACCAGAAAAGACTGAGGCTGATGGATGATTTGTTCATGCTTGCTTGTGTAATACTCTGCAACTGTATTGTGTTTTAATTCCAGGACTGATGAAGGGCATTTGGCCAGGTGAGGCAGCATCTAGCTGTGCCTAGAAGGTGAGAGTTCTGTTATCAGACATCAGATATCAACCACAACTATTCATCCCTTGGAGAGGTTTTATTTATCTTGAAAACTATGGCTGATTTCTCTGCCGTTATTTTGTCTGTACTTACATTTTGTTTTTCATTCTTCAGATAAGTAAATTGTTTGATTTACCCAAATGTTATCCATGTCTGATCTTTCTATCAATCCATATCGTTCACTATCCTTTTTTATTAAAACAGTTGTACATCTGTTCTCTTGTCCACTAACTAAACAACAGTCACATGTTGACACTTTTTAAAAAGTACGGTTTTGGAACCTTTGAGGCATCATGAAGATCTCTGGCTGTATGAGTGCAGACTGCTACCTTTCAGTACAATTGGAGTTGGTACCCTCATCCACCATTCAGGAGCGCTGCCCTGGCACAACTAATACCAAGGGCCTGCCTCTGAAGGCACATACCCATTGACACTATAGTCCTTTTACCACACCAGGTACCTCTGGTAAGATGAACTGTTCCACAGGTTTGTACCACAGTTTGTTCACCTGCACACCACAACTGGGAGGACTAAAGCGAGCACTGAAGAGGGCCTCCTACAAATTGGGGTAAAATAAAAAGAGAAAGAGACAAGAGCAAAATATGAGACAAGAAAAAAATACTTCATTTTTATATACTGCATATGCTACAAGAGTTTTCAAATACCTTACACCTTGATCAGCTAAATCATCAATGACCCAAACCATGGTTACTAACACTGTTCACTTATGTTTGGGCATCATTTGGGCTTTCTAGTTGCAGTCATGGTCATTAAATAATGACATTACCATAACCAAAGTTGTCATGAAATTCTCACACACCAAATATAATCTATGTAACCTTAGAGAACCAAACAAACCTTGAAATGAAAGGCGTTAGGGGAGTTGGAAGATACTGTTAAATTAAGCCAACATATTAGGATGTCACAACTCCTCAAAGGGTAAAGAATAAACTAAAACATCACAGATTCCTATATGCAACAAAAATACTCAGGAGGACTTCCGGAGAAGATGGCGGCTTAGTAAGACGCGCGGGTCTTAGTTCCTCCTCCAGAACAGCTACTAGGGGAGTAGAAAGGATACAGAACAGTTCCCAGAGCCATGACAGAGACCAAGAAGACAGCGTACCCCATTCTGGAACAGCTGACTGGCTGGGAGAACCCGCTGCAGTGAGATCGCCGAGGGGCGCGCGCTTCCCCGGGCCGGGGTGGCAGGCGGCTGGAGTCCCTTCCTCCCTCCTTCCCGGGCCGGCTGGGAGAATTGGACAGGCGATCCCCTCAAGCCACGGCAGCTGCCCACCCCCCCCACGCGGCCCCCCGGACCAGCTGGGAGAATTGGATCGGAGATCCCCCAAACCGCAGTGACCGGGGTCCCTTCCAAACACGTGGCTTCCCGGTCCGGCTGGGAACGGTGGATAGGCACTCCCCAAAGCCGCGGCGGCTGGCGCCCCCCCCCGCCACACTTGGTGCACCAGGCCGGCTTGGATATTTGGACAAGCGCTCCACCAAGCCGCGGAGGCCGGCAATCCTCCCCACGCGCGGATTCCCGGGCCAGCTGGAAGATTCGGATTGGCACTCCCCCAAGCCGCTTCAGCAGGCGAGCCTCCCCTACAGCAAGAGTTTTCCAAAGTTAAAGGACCCACAGCACCTTTTACTGGTGGGACCCGCAGACAGACGAGCGCCACGACCGCCACCTATTGGGCAGGATAAGAAAAACAGAGCCCAGAGATTTCACAGAAAAATCTTTCAACCTGCTGGGTCCCACACCCAGGGAAATCTGATTAAATGCCCAGACGCCAGCAGAAGATAACGGATCACACTCGGAAAATTGAAGATATGGCCCAGTCAAAGGAACAAACCAATAGTTCAAATGAGATACAGGAGCTGAGACAACTAATGCTGAATATACGAACAGAAATGGAAAACGTCTTCAAAAACCAAATCAATAAATTGAGGGAGGACATGAAGAAGACATGGGCTGAACAAAAAGAAGAAATAGAAAAACTGAAAAAACAAATCACAGAACTTATGGGAGTGAAGGACAAAGTAGAAAAGATGGAAAAAACAATGGATACCTACAATGGTAGATTTAAAGAGACAGAAGCTAGAATTAGTGAACTGGAGGATGGAACATCTGAATTCCAAAAAGAAACAGAAACTATAGGGAAAAGAATGGAAAAATTTGAACAGGGGATCAGGGAACTGAATGACAATATGAAGCGCACAAATATACGTGCTGTGGGTGTCCCAGAAGGAGAAGAGGAGGGAAAAGGAGGAGAAAAACTAATGGAAGAAATTATCACTGAAAATTTCCCAACTCTTATGAAAGACCTAAAATTACAGATCCAAGAAGTGCAGCGCACCCCAAAGAGAATAGACCCAAATAGGCATTCTCCAAGACACTTACTAGTTAAAATGTCAGAGGTCAAAGAGAAAGAGAGGATCTTGAAAGCAGCAAGAGAAAAACAATCCATCACATACAAGGAAAACCCAATAAGACTATATGCAGATTTCTCAGCAGAAACCATGGAAGCTAGAAGACAGTGGGATGATATATTTAAATTACTAAAAGGGAAAAACTGCCAACCAAGACTTCTATATCCAGCAAAATTGTCCTTCAAAAATGAGGGAGAAATTAAAACATTCTCAGACAAAAAGTCACTGAGAGAATTTGTGACCAAGAGACCAGCTCTGCAAGAAATACTAAAGGGAGCACTAGAGTCAGATACAAAAAGACAGAAGAGAGAGGTGATGAGAAGAGTGTAGAAAGAAGGAAAATCAGATATGATATACATAATACAAAAGGCAAAATGGTAGAGGAAAATATTATCCAAACAGTAATAACACTAAATGTTAATGGACTGAATTCCCCAATAAAAAGGCATAGACTGGCAGAATGGATTAAAAAATTGGATCCTTCTATATGCTGTCTACAGGAAACACATCTTAGACCCAAAGATAAACATAGGTTGAAAGTAAAAGGTTGGGAAAAGATATTTCATACAAATAACAACCAGAAAAGAGCAGGAGTAGCTATACTAATATCCAACAAATTAGACTTCAAATGTAAAACAGTTAAAAGAGACAAAGAAGGACACTACATACTAATAAAAGGAACAATTAAACAAGAAGACATAACAATCATAAATATTTATGCACCGAACCAGAATGCCCCAAAATACGTGAGGAATACACTGCAAACACTGAAAAGGGAAATAGACACATATACCATAATAGTTGGAGACTTCAATTCCCCACTCTCATCAATGGACAGAACATCTAGACAGAGGATCAATAAAGAAATAGAGAATCTGAATATTACAATAAATGAGCTAGAATTAACAGATATTTATAGGACATTACATCCCACAACAGCAGGATACACCTTTTTCTCAAGTGCTCATGGATCATTCTCAAAGATAGACCATATGCTGGGTCACAAAGCAAGTCTTAACAAATTTAAAAAGACTGAAATCATGCACAACACTTTCTCGGATCATAAAGGAATGAAGTTGGAAATCAATAATAGGTGGAGTGACAGAAAATTCACATATACGTGGAGGCTCAACAACACACTCTTAAATAACGAGTGGGTCAAGGAAGAAATTGCAAGAGAAATTAGTAAATACCTCGAGGCAAATGAAAACGAAAACACAACATATCAAAACCTATGGGACACAGCAAAGGCAGTGCTAAGAGGGAAATTTATTGCCCTAAATGCCTATATCAGAAAAGAAGAAAAGGCAAAAATTCAGGAATTAACTGCCCACTTGGAAGAACTGGAGAAAGAACAGCAAACTAATCCCAAAGCAAGCAAAAGGAAAGAAATAACAAAGATTAGAGCAGAAATAAATGAAATTGAAAACATGAAAACAATAGAGAAAATCAATAAGACCAGAAGTTGGTTCTATGAGAAAATCAGTAAGATTCATGGGCCCTTAGCAAGACTGACAGAAAGAAGAGAGAGGATGCAAATAAATAAGATCAGAAATGGAAGAGGAGACATAACCACTGACCTCACAGAAATAAAGGAGGTAATAACAGGATACTATGAACAACTTTACGCTAATAAATACAACAATTTAGATGAAATGGACGTGTTCCTGGAAAGACATGAACAACCAACTCTGACTCAAGAAGAAATAGATGACCTCAACAAACCAATCACGAGTAAAGAAATTGAATTAGTCATTCAAAAGCTTCCTAAAAAGAAAAGTCCAGGACCAGACGGCTTCACATGTGAATTTTATCAAACATTCCAGAAACAATTAGTACCAACTCTCCTCAAACTCTTCAAAAAAATCGAAGTGGAGGGAAAGCTACCTAATTCATTCTATGAAGCCAACATCACCCTCATACCAAAACCAGGCAAAGATATTACAAAAAAAGAAAACTACAGACCAATCTCTCTAATGAATACAGATGCAAAAATCCTCAACAAAATTCTAGCAAATCGAATCCAACAACACATTAGAAGAATTATACATCATGACCAAGTAGGATTCATCCCAGGTATGCAAGGATGGTTCAACATAAGAAAATCAATTAATGTAATACACCATATCAACAAATCAAAGCAGAAAAATCACATGATCATCTCAATTGATGCAGAGAAGGCATTCGACAAGATTCAACATCCTTTCCTGTTGAAAACACTTCAAAAGATAGGAATACAAGGGAACTTCCTTAAAATGATAGAGGGAATATATGAAAAACCCACAGCTAATATCATCCTCAATGGGGAAAAATTGAAAACTTTCCCCCTAAGATCAGGAACAAGACAAGGATGTCCATTATCACCACTATTATTCAACATTGTGTTGGAGGTTCTAGCCAGAGCAATTAGACAAGAAAAAGAAATACAAGGCATCAAAATTGGAAAGGAAGAAGTAAAACTATCACTGTTTGCAGACGATATGATACTATACATCGAAAACCCGGAAAAATCCACAACAAAACTACTAGAGCTAATAAATGAGTACAGCAAAGTAGCAGGTTACAAGATCGACATTCAAAAATCTGTAGCATTTCTATACACTAGCAATGAACAAGCTGAGGGGGAAATCAAGAAACGAATTCCATTTACAATTGCAACTAAAAATAAAATACCTAGGAATAAATTTAACTAAAGAGACAAAAAACCTATACAAAGAAAATGACAAAAAACTGTTAAAAGAAATCACAGAAGACCTAAATAGATGGAAGGGCATACCGTGTTCATGGATTGGAAGACTAAATATAGTTAAGATGTCAATCCTACCTAAATTGATTTACAGATTCAATGCAATACCAATCAAAATCCCAACAACTTACTTTTCAGAAATAGAAAAACCAATAAGCAAATTTATCTGGAAGGGCAGGGTGCCCCGAATTGCTAAAAGTATCTTGAGGAAAAAAACCGAAGCTGGAGGTCTCACGCTGCCTGACTTTAAGGCATATTATGAAGCCACAGTGGTCAAAACAGCATGGTATTGGCATAAAGATAGATATATCGACCAATGGAATAGAATAGAGTGCTCAGATATAGACCCTCTCATCTATGGACATTTGATCTTTGATAAGGCAGTCAAGCCAACTCACCTGGGACAGAACAGTCTCTTCAATAAATGGTGCCTAGAGAACTGGATATCCATATGCAAAAGAATGAAAGAGGACCCGTATCTCACACCCTATACAAAAGTTAACTCAAAATGGATCAAAGATCTAAACATTAGGTCTAAGACCATAAAACAGTTAGAGAAAAATGTAGGGAGATATCTTATGAATCTTACAATTGGAGGCGGTTTTATGGACCTTAAACCTAAAGCAAGAGCACTGAAGAAAGAAAGAAGTGGGAGCTCCTAAAATTAAACACTTTTGTGCATCAAAGAACTTCATCAAGAAAGTAGAAAGACAGCCTACACAATGGGAGACAATATTTGGAAACGACATATCAGATAAAGGTCTAGTATCCAGAATTTATAAAGAGATTGTTCAACTCAACAACAACAAAAAGACAGTCAACCCAATTACAAAATGGGAAAAAAGACTTGAACAGACACCTCTCAGAAGAGGAAATACAAATGGCCAAAAGGCACATGAAGAGATGCTCAATGTCCCTGGCCATTAGAGAAATGCAAATCAAAACCACAATGAGATATCATCTCACACCCAACAGAATGGCCATAATCAACAAAACAGAAAATGACAAGTGCTGGAGAGGATGTGGAGAAAGAGGCACACTTATCCACTGTTGGTGGGAATGTCAAATGGTGCAACCACTGTGGAAGGCAGTTTGGCGGTTCCTCAAAAAACTGAATATAGAATTGCCATACGACCCAGCAATACCATTGCTAGGTATCTACTCAAAGGACTTAAGGGCAAAGACACAAACGGACATTTGCACACCAATGTTTATAGCAGCGTTATTTACAATTGCAAAGAGATGGAAACAGCCCAAATGTCCGTCAACAGACGAGTGGCTAAACAAACTGTGGTATATACATATGATGGAATATTATGCAGCTTTAAGACAGAATAAACTTATGAAGCATGTAATAACATGGATGGACCTAGAGAACATTATGCTGAGTGAGTCTAGCCAAAAACTAAAGGACAAATACTGTATGGTCCCACTGATGTGAACCGACATTCGAGAATCAACTTGGAATATGTCATTGGTAACAGAGACCAGCAGGAGTTAGAAACAGGGTAAGATAATGGGTAAGTGGAGCTGAAGGGATACAGACTGTGCAACAGGACTAGATACAAAAACTCAAAAATGGACAGCACAATAATAATTGTAATGTAATTATGTTAAAACACTGAATGAAGAAAAAAAAATACTCAGGAATTTCCATTCAAAAAGAACCCTCAGGGAAAAAAAGGGGGTGGAATATAAAAGAGAACTGATTTTCATCATGTCTATTTATTGTTTTTTTTGGGGGGGCACCCTCCAGATTTATTTTAGGGAATAATATTTCCTTATTCTCATGCCTATCTTTATATACCAACTTACCATAGGGGAGACTTTTGTTAATGCTATCAAGACTATGCAGAAGTTCAGAATTAAGGGCACTTTAATGGATAGGTCTATTTCTTTCATTAACATTAGTTCTTGGCAATGGGAAGGGTCAGGAAGGATCCTTTTTGCATTGTGATGATGCATGAACCCATAAGCATCCACTTTAGACCAATCCTTCCTTGAGGACAAAGATAAGTAACCATTCCTTGGGCTAAAAATATGGCAACTAATGTTAGATCAACATGATCACATTATTTTGTACACATGAACAAAACTACTGATAACTCAAAATTTATGAGAAATAAAAAGACTATTTAATAAGGCAAACAAGTGTGTCAAAAAATGTGATCATAATTTCTACATAAAGATAACAGTGGAATTCAGATAATTGTTATTTCAGTTACCTAGTTGAGCTTCTGTATCAATGAAATCTTTAGCCACAATAATATATGGACTCCTATAATTGGTTAACTTGAAGATAAAGCTCTTCTCACTGCAATCATAATGGCTGGAATAAAAACAATACCCAAAATAAAGTAGCATGGCTTTCCTTGGTTGAATCATCAGTAGGATTTGTTATTTTCTCTTAAATTTATGTCAGTAAGCACTTTCAAAAACTACACTGTATTCTTTTCAGGAAGTAGGAATAGAAAAAATAAATTTAACCTTAAATTCATTTGTGTATTTACTGGTGACTCTCTAACATTGTATTCATTGCTATATGACAGCAATCAACATTAACATAATGCAAAAACATTTCTAAAGATGCTTAAAAAAGTGAACAGAGGTCAGTTGCCAGTAATATCAGACCAATCCTCCTATAAAACATAATGAATTGTGTAGAAAACATTTAAAAAACAACTATTTGAAGTCACTGGAATACAAACAAAAATAGAAAGAAACTGAAGAATCAGCACTGGGAAGAAGGGAAAGGTACTGGATATGTGTCCTCTTTTTATTTTTTAAATGTTTTTTTGCCTAAATGCAGGACTTGAGGGTAACTAACATTAGATAAAAATCCACAGTTTTTCGGTTTGAAAACTAGAGGGGAGAGAGAGCAAACAGCAGCCAAGTGAAAGGAAAACCTCCAGAAAGGGTCAAATAGGGAGATTCTAAAATTAAACCAACAACAACAAACTAACATATAAACATTCTTGAAATGGTTACAATCAATGGCTCATGAGATCCTAAAATTTTTAACATCAATTCTGCCCAAATCTGTGGCTGACTCAAAATAAATATTCAAAATACACATTCAAGGCAGAATCCAAGCAACCCATCAAAGGCCAAAAGAATTGAATAGAGATTTAAACTGCCACCCAATACAAGGGAGACAGTTTAGAGTTTGTATCCAGCCAATTTAATTACCTGCTAAAATAAACAAAAAATAAATCAATATTCTTTAGAGGAATGTAAGAGACTAGAGAGTCTCCATTATGAATTATTCACAATATACAACCCAAAGTTATCAAACAATATAAAACAGGAAAATGCTACCCATTTTCAAAAGGTGATAATAAAGATAGACCTCAGGATGACTCAAGTTCTGGAATAAGGCAGGCAGGAATTTTAAAGCTGATATTATAACTACAGTTAAGACTGGGGAGAAAAATATGCTTATAACAAATGAACACAGGAAATATTAGAGAAACGAAAATTGTCAAAAGGAGTGAAATGGAAATTCTAGAGATAAAATGTACAGTATCTAAAGTTAAAAATCTACTAGACAGATTTAATAGCAGATTGGAGAGATGACAGAATAATCTGTGAACTTGAACTCAAATTAACAGAAACTATCTAAATCTGAAAAACACTGAATCACATACATGTAACTGGTTCCCAGGAGTGGAGAGAATGAAGTAGAGAGGGTTTTTGATAATAGCAAAATTTCCAAAACTTGTTAAAATGCATAATTTACAGATTCAAGAAACTTATGAAACCCTGGCAAAAATAAAAAGAAAAACTACATTAACATATGAGGTTCGCTGAAAATTCCACAATCAACCCAATTATTTAAAGTGAAAACAAAGACAAAATCTTAAAAGCAGCCAGAGTAGGGAGAAACATTACATATATCTTATATGGGAACAAAAATAAGAATGATGGTTGACTTCTTATCAGAAACAATGGATGCCAGAAGACACGAGAATAACATATTTAAAATACAGGGGGAAAAAAGTCAACCCAGAAAATATCCCACAAGAATAAAAAAAGAATACAGGCAAAATAAAAACATTTTCAGCAAGTGAATTAATCACCCGTAAGCCTGTACTAGAATAAATGCTAAAGGATGCTCTTTGGGCTGAAGAAAAACGATACCAGATGGAAACATGGATCTTCAGGAAAAAAATGAAGAGCATCATAATGGGAAATATGTGGATAAATATAAAATACTACTTTTGGTCAGGCCACAGTGGCTCAGTGGCAGTTCTTGCCTGCCATGCCAGAGGCTCGGGTTTGGTTCCCAGTGCTTGCCCATGAAAACAAACAAAAAATACTTTTTCTCTAGATTTCTTTCATATATATCTAGCTGTCTAAAGCAAAAATTATAACATGTACTGTGGGATTTATAGTGTACATAGATGTAAGACATATGACAAGTACAGTAAAAAAAAAAGGGGGGATAGTAAGTGAAAATATTTTGCTGCAAGATTCTTGTATTTTACATAAAGGGCTACAAATGTTAACTTTAAGAAGACTGATAAGTTCAGGACATATATTTTAATTCTTATGTCGCCCACATACATACAAAAGAATGTCACCAAAAGCTAAAAAGACAAATTAAAATGGAATTCTAAAATATATTCAACTAACCCAAAACAAGAAAAAAAAAGAAGCAATAAAAGGTGAAATAAAAAGCAAAATGAAAAACTGAAATGTGACAGCAATAACTGCATTAAATGTAAATGGAGTAGATGAACATGGTGGTGTCAGATATCCCCACAAACATTGCCCCTTAGATAAACAAAAAGGCAGACTCAACTATCTTGGACCTCTAGAGGAAGACTGAGGCTGGAGAAAGACTCAATGAATGCTGAATTGGAAAAAGCCAAAACCACCACCACACAAAAGGAGTAGGAGAACACTGGGATGAATTTACTGATCTGGACTCCTCCCAGGTTCACAATCACATCTGTGTGGTTTATGTGACTCATGGCAGACACTCCTGCAGTCTCTAGCTACAGATCCCTGCGGTGCATATTTGCAGCCCACACACATTCAAACACCTGAGGTCACAGAACCACAGCATCGCTTTAGCAGTCTGCACATTTGCATTCAAAGTGGCTCTCTGAAGCTAGAATGACCCATGTTGGAACTCTGGCAAATTGTGTGCATTCTTAGCCTGGCTCCTTAGGGTCTAATTGCTGGTGCAAGTAAATGAAAATATTGGATATCTTTGTGTATTGACTCCATTTGGCTCTGTGCAGGACAGACTAACGGTACAGGATAGGATCCCCCAACCTGAAGTTACTGGAGGCAGAAAAGCTGCACAGTAAGGGGGAGTGGAGCCATTAACAGGCAGTCTGGACCCAGGAATGAAAGCTGGAGTACTGGAGTGGAGCTGAGCAAACCACATCCACAAGGGAGGGAAAAAGCTGTATAAAAACAAGAAGAATAGCACAGGAATCCTGAAGAGAAACAGGGGAAAGAAAATCCACTCTGGGAGAGTAAATACTTGCACATAACTCAGGAAATCTTGAAAGTTACTGTGTATGCCTAGGGCAATACACAGACTCAGAGAAACTGGAAAGACGCTGAACTGTTAACCATGGGCTACTGTACATGTTCAAGACAAACTGGGTCCAGGGTTGAAAAGCCTTAACACAACCAACCTAGAGTTAGCACATCAAAATCATTAAATGCGCAGACATTGATGAAAGATGTCTGAGAGATCTTTCTCAAAAGATGAAAGTCATACAAAGAACCAGAAGAATCAGCTCATTCAAGGAACAAATTAAACAACAGAGGTAGCAAAGACACTGGAACAACTAAGATATTCAGTAAATCTTCAAAATAAGTTCAAAGATCCAAAGGAAAACACGGACATGAAACTAAAGGAAATCAAGAAGATGATGTGTGAAAGAGAGGAATCAGATTTTTAAAAAGAGCACAGGGCAGACCATGGTGGCTCACAGGCAGAGTTCTTGCCTGCTATGCTGGACACCGTGGTTCGATTCCCGGTGCCTGTCCACCCCCAAAAAAAGGAACATAAAGAACTAATAGGGACTAAAAAGACAATAACAGGAATTAAAAATATACTAGAGGTGATCAACAGTAGATCTGAGCAGGCAGAAGAAAGAATCAGTAAACTAGAAGATGGACAACTGAAACCATACATTCTAAAGAGCAGATACAGAATTAAAAAATGAGCAGAGCCAAAGGACCTGTGGGACAAAAAGAAGTATAGCAACAATATATAGGAGCTCCAAAAGGAGTGGGGAAGGAAGAAGGAGCAGACAGAATATTTGAATAATGGCTGAAAACTCCCCCAAAGTGACAAAAGACATGAATATACACATCCAAGAAGTGTAACAAAAAGTATTTGCTCACGTGGAGGAACTTGAGAAAGAACAGCAAACTAACCTCAAAGCAAATAGAAGAGAAATAACAAAGATTAAAGCAGAGTTAAAGGAATGGGAGAACAAAAGAACAATAGAAAGAATCAACAAAACCAAAAGCTGGTTCTTTGAGAAAATCAATAAAATTGATGGGCCACTAGCAAGAATGACAAAGAAAAAAAAAAGAGAGGATGCAAATAAATAAAATCAGAAATGAGAAGGGATGCGTTACCACAGACCCTGACAAAATAAAAGAAATCATAAGAGGATACTATAAACAACTATATATCAACAAACTAGACAACTTAGATGAAATGGAGAAATTCCTGGAAACACATAAACAAGCTACATTGACTCAGGAAGAAATAGATTTCAACAAACCAATCATAAGTAAAGAGATTCAATCAGTCATCAAAAATCCCAAGGCCAGACAGCTTCACAGGGGAATTTTATCAAACATTCCAAAAAGAAATAACACTAATCCCACTCAAACTTTTCCAAAAAATTGAGGAAAAAGGAACTCTGCGTAACTAATTTTACGAAGCTACTATTATTTTAATAACAAAACTGTGTGGATGCTATTAAGAAAGGAAAACTATAGGCCAATCTCCCTAATGAACACAGATGCAAAAATTCTCAACAAAATACTAGCAAACTGAATCCAACAACATATTAAAAGAATTATACACTATGAACAACTGGGGTTTATAGCAGGAATGCAAGAATGGTTCAACACAAGAAAATCAATTAATGTAATACAACACATTAGCAAACTGAAAGGGAAAATCACATGATCATCTCGAATGATGCTAAAAAGCATTAGACAAAATTCAACATTCTTTTCTGATAAAAACACTCCAAAAGATAGGAATCAAAGGTAACTACCTCAATATGATAAAGAGAACATATGAAAAACCGACAGCCAGCATTGTACTCAATGGAGAGAGACTGAAATCTTTCCCCCTAAGATAAGGAACAAGACAAGGATGCCTACTGCCGCCACTATTATTCAACACTGTGCTAGAAGTTCTAGCTAGAACAATTAGGCAGGACAAAGAAATAAAAGGCATCCAAATTGGAAAGGAAGAAGTAAAACTTTCATTATTTGTAGATGACATGATACTATACTTGGAAGATACTGAAAAATCTACAGCAAAGTTACTTGAGCAAATAAACAAATTCAGCAAGGTGGTGGGATATAAAATTAATGTGCAAAAATCAGTAACATTTCTATACACAAGCAATGACCTAGCTGAGGAGTCAGTTAAGGAAAAAATTCCATTCAAAATAGCAACTAAAAGAATCAAGTAGTTAGGAATGAACTTAACTAGGGGTGTAAAGGACTTGTACACAGAAAACTACATAACAGCTAAAAGAAATCAAGGAAGATCTAAATAGGTGGAAAGACAGTCTCTGCTCATGGATAGGAAGGCTAAATACAGTTAATCAATTCTACCCAAACTGATCTACAGATTCCCAACACAAATACCAATCAAAATTCCAACAATCTACTTTGAAGATTTGGAAAACCTAGATACCAAATTCATCTGGAAGGGAAAGAAACCCCGTATACCTAAAAGCATCCTAAAAAAGAAGAATGAAGTGGGAGGATTAATACTCCCTGACTTTAAAACTTATTATAAAGCCACAGTGGTCAAAACAAGATGGTACTGGCAGAAAGACAGAAGCACTTACCAACAGAATCAAATTGAGAGTGCAGAAATAGACCACCAAATCTATGGTCAACTGATTTTTGATAAGGCCCCCAAATACACTGAACTGGGACAAAGTAGTCTTTCCAATAAATGGGCATGGAAGAACTGGATATCAATAGCCAAAAGAATAAAAGAGGACCCTTAACTTATACCTTATACAAAAACTAACTCAAAGTGGATCAAACATCTAAATATAAAAACTATCACCATAAAGCTTCTAGAAGAAAATGTAGGGAAACATCTTTAAGACCTAGTAATAGGAGGTAGCTTCCTAAACTTTACACCCAAAGCAAAAGCAACAAAAGAAAAAATAGATAAATGGGAACTCCTCAAAATCAAATGCTTCTTTATTTCAAAAGACTTTGTCAAAAAGGTGAAGAGGCAGCCAACTCAATGGGAGAAAATATTTGGAAATCACATATTGGACAAAGGTTTGATATCCTGTATACACAAAGAAACCATGCAACTCAACAAAAGAACAAACAATCCAATTTAAAATGAGCTAAAGATATGAATAGCCCACCTTTAAAGATAAAAATATGAATTTTTCTGAAGAGGAAATACATATGGCTCAAAAGCACATGAAGAGATATTCATTTTCACTGGCTATAAGGGAAATGCAGATCAAGACTACAATGAGATACCACCTCACACCTGTAAGAATAGCTGCTATTAAACAAACAAGAAACTATAAATGTTGGAGAGGGAAAAATTGGGACACTTATGCACTGCTGGTGGGAATGTATAATGGTGCAGCCACTATGGAAGACTGTTTGGTGGTTCCTATGAGCTAGCAATAGCACTACTCGGTATATACCCAGAACCAAAAGCAATGACACAAGTACATTTGCACACCGATGTTCATAGCAGCATTATTCACAATCACCAAAAGATGGAAACAAATGACCATCAACAGATGAATGGATTAACAAAATGTGGTATATACATACAATGGAATATTATGCAGCAGTAAGTCGAAATGACGTCCTGAAGCACATGACAAGATGGATGAGTCTTGAGGACATAACGATGAGTAAAATAAGCTGGACACAAAAGGACTGTATGACTCCACTTTTATGACCATGGTAAAGGTAAATCAGAGGTTTATAATACAGAATGTAGGGGACTTAGAGATATGTAGAAGCTAGAGATGGGTGAACAGTTAGCTAATGAGGTTGAACTCCAAGACAACCTCAAAGAGACAGAAGTGAAGGCGGTTCTCTATACATAATGTTACCATATTGAAGATGAACAATATTGAAAGGGGTGTACAGATCTACATGTCCCACTGATTAACACTAGAAATAAAAATTAGTTCTTGCAAGAACTGCTTCAAAGGTATGATTCAGGTACAAAGAGTGTTTAAGTCCAGGGTACAGGAGGAAAACTGCTGTTGCATGCTATGGGCTATGTTTAAAAGTAGAACATCAGCACTGCCAAAGTAACAGCAGAGGTAAATAAAGGGGGGAAGGGACTACAGTTCACAGCGAAGTTAAGATTTCCTATTTGGCAAGGATGTGTTTATTGGTTTTCTTTCTCTTGGTAACAATGAAATTATCTAAAATTGGGAGTGTTAATGAACTTTGAGCACTATACATGATGCCTGAAGAATGCAGGTGGCTGAAAAATGCACTGACTGAGAAGAAGATTGGCAAACGATGATGTATACTTATACACAAATGTTGTGCTGCTACAAAAAAGGAACAAAGTTATGAGGCAAGCAAAGACGTCAATGAACCTGTGGGACATTTGGGGAGGTAAAAGAAGCCAGAAACAAAAGAACAATAATGGTATGGTCACAGAGTCACAAAACAAGTCTCAATTAATTAAAAAATATTGAAATCATACAATGTATATCCTCTGACCACAATGGAACGAAGCTAGAAATAAACAGTAGAGGGAAAACTGGAAAATTCACAATTATGTAGAAATTAACATATTTTTAAACAACCACTGGGCTAAGGAGGAAATCAGAAGCAAAATTAAGAAATATCTTAAGGCAAAAGAAAATGAAAATACAACCTAACAAAACTTATAGGATATAGTAAAGGCATTGCTGCAAGATAAATTTATGGCCCTAAATGTTTATATTAAAAAAAGAAGAAAGACTTCAAATCAGAGACCTAACCTCAAAACTGGAAGAACTAGAAAAAGAGCAAACTAAACTCAAAAGAACAGAAGGGAGGAAATAACATAGTTTAGAGTGGAGAGAAATTAATCAGGGAAAACAAAATAAAACACAACCAAAATGAAAAGCTGCTTCTTTGAAAATAATCAATATAACTGACAGATCTTTAGCTATATGGACAAAGAAAAAAAGAGAGAAGATAAAAATAACAAAAATCAGAAATGGAAAGTGGGACATTACTACAGACCCCACAGAAATAAAAAGGACTGGATGAGGATACTATGAACAACTATATGCCAATAAATGAGATAACCTAGATGAAATGGACAAATTCTTAGAAACACAGAAAGTACCTGTATTGACTCAAGAAGAAACAGAAGATCTCAACAAACCAATTACTAGTAAAGCAATTGAATCAGTAATCAAAAAAGAAAAGCCCAGGACCAGAAGGGGAATTATACTAAACATTCAAAGAATTAACAGCACTCATTCTCAAACTTTTTCAAAACCTGAAGAAGAGGAAACTCTTACTAAATAATCTTATGAAGCCAGTATTACCCTAATACCAAACCAGATTAAGACATCACAAGTAACCTACAGATTAATATCTTTTATGAACACTGATTCAGAAATCCTCAGCAAAATACTAGTAAATCAAATCCAACAGCATATTGAAAGAATTATATGCATCATGATCAGTAGGATTTATCTCAGGAATGCAAGGGTGGTTCAACATAAGAAAATCAATGTAATATATCACACCAGAATGAAGGAAAAAATATATCATCTCAGTTGATGCAGAAGAGTCTTTTAACAAATCCAGCATCCTTTTCATGGTAAATACAATCCGGAAAGTAGGAAAAGAAAGTAAGTTCCTGAACATTATAAAGGGCCTATATGAAAAACCCACAGCTAACACTATACCCAACAGTGAAAAACAGAAAGCTTTCCCCCTAAGATCAGGAGTAAAACAACAATGCTTGCTTTCACCATGGGCATTCAATATTGTTCTGTAAAGAATTTCCAGAACAATTAGGCAAGAAAAAAGAAATAAAAGGCATTTGAATCATCTGAATGGAGGAAGTAAAACCATCTCTATTTGCATATGGCATAATCCTTTATATAGAAGATTTCAAAGAATCCACAAGAAAAGTAGAACTGAAAATGAATTCAGTCAAGTTGCAGGCTATAAGATTAACATGCAAAGAGCATTTGTTTCTATCCACCAGCAATGAAGATTCTCTAATAGAAATAAAAAAACAAAACAAAAAACAATCCCATTCATAATAGCTTATAAAATTTAACCTAGGGATAAATTTGACCAATGAGGTGAAAGACTTGTACACTGAAAACTACAAAACATTGCTGAAATAAATAAAATTAAATCTAAATAATAACAAAGACATCTCATGTTCACTGGAAAGGAAGACTTAATATTATTAAGATGTCAATTTTACCCAAAAGTACTTACAGATTCAATGCAATACCTACTAAAGTCCTAGTAGTGTTTTGGCAGAAATGGAAAAACTGATACTCAAATTCATACAGAATCACAAGAGGCCCTGAATAGCCAAATCAATATCGTAAAGAACAAAGATGGAGGTCTCATGCTTCCTGATTCCAAAACTTACAACAAAGCTTCAGTAATGGAAACAGTATGGTACTGGCATAAAGAAAGACACAAAGACCAATGAAAAAGAACAGAGTTCAGAAATAAATCCATCCATCCACAGTCAACTGATTTTGGACAAGGGTGAAAAGTAATTAAATGGAGAAAAAATGCTGGGTTTTTTTTTACACAAACGGTGTCAGGAAATGGAAATCCACATGCAAAAAATAAAAAAGTTAGATACCTACCTCATACTATCACTCTATATGGATCAAGGACCTAAACATAAGAGCTAAAACAATAAAACTCCTAAAAGAAAATATAGGGGGGAATCTTTGAAACCTTGGATTTGGTAGTGATTTCTAAGATAAGGGACCAAAAGTACAAGCAACAAAAGAAAACATAGATAACATGGACTTTGTTAAAATTAAAAACTTTTGTATACCAAAAATTATCATCAAGAAACCTACAGAATAGGAGACAATAACTGAAAATCTTAATATTTAGAATATATAAAGAACTGCTACAACTCAACAACAAAAAGACAAACAATCCAATTAAAAAATAAGCAAAGGACATGAATAGACATTTCTCTTAAGAAGATATACCAATGGCCAATAAGCACATGAAGAGATGCTCACCATCATTAGTCATTAGGAAAATGCAAATCAAAACCACAGTGGGATTATACTTCACACACACTAGGATGGTGATCATTAAAAAAGAGAAAATAAGTGTGGCAATATAGAGCAGTGTAGTCACTGTGAAAATCAGTTCGGCAATTCCTCAGATAGTTGAAAATAGAATTATCATATGACCCAGCAATCCCACTTCTTAGTATACATGCAAAAGAACTGAAAGCAGGTACTTGTACAGATATTTGTACACCAATGTTTATAGCAGCATTATTCACAAGAGCCGAAAGGTGGAAGAAACTGAAGTATCCATAAATAGATGAATAGATAATGAAAATGTGACATATACATGCAATGGAATATTATTCAGTCATAAAAATGAATAAAGTTCCAATCCCTGCTACAACATGGATGAATCCTGAAGATGTCGTGTTGAGTGAAATAATAAGGCAGACATGAAAAGAAAAATGTTGTATGATCTCGCTTATATGAAATACCTAAAGGAAACAAATTTCATAGAGACAGATGGTGATTTATACCTTACAAGGGAAGAGGTTGGAGAGTGAGAAGAGGGAGTTACAGTTTAATGGGTGAGTACTTTCCATCTGAGATGATGAAAAAGGAGGGGTAATGGATGTTGGTGATGGTAGCACAAAATTGTGAATATAACAAATACTACTGAATTGTATACTTGAATGTGATTAAAACGGGAAATTTTATGCTCTATATAAGCTACTGCAATAAAAATTTTAAAAGAAACAACAAGTAAAATGTAAGTGGAATAAACATTTCATGGTAAAAAAAAAAAGAGACTAGCAGACTGCATAAAAAGAAAAAAAGGAAGATCAAGCATAAGCTGTATACAAAGCAATTTCTACCAAAATATAAAAAGGAAAATACATTGTGACTAACTGGCTTATCCTAGGAATACAGGTGGATTTAACATCTCAAAATCAAGAAATGCAATTTGCTGCATGAATAGAAGAAAGGAAAACCCTGGAAACATTCTAGATGTCCATCAACAGGAGAGGAATAAACCATCATACATTGCTGGAATGCTACTTAGCAATTCGATGAACAAAAGGGAGAAATTCACTGACATAAGAAGGTGGATGCCTCAAAAACCTGTTGAATGAAAGAAGTCTTACACGAGAGAATACTTAATATATAATTTTATTTATAGATGAAGTTCCAGAACAAGCACAACTATCCTATGGTTAAAAGAAATCTTACCAGTGGTTGCCTCTGGGGAATAGGGTAAAAACTAACTGGGAAGAAACAAAACTTCCTAGGGTGATATGTGTTATATTTCAACAGAAGTTCAGTTTACACAGGTTTATGCATTTTTAAAAAGTGATTGTACGTAAATTTATCTTTAAAAATTAAACAAATTATTAAATTCTAATGATATTGTATTGGTTTGAAAAGATGTATGTACCCTAGAAAAGTCATTTTTAATCCTAATCCCATTTTGTAAAGGCAGCCGTTTCTTCTAATTCCCATTCAGTACTATATGCGTGAAACTTTAATTAGATCATCTTCCTGGAGATGTGACTCAATCAAGAGTGGTTGTTAAATTGGATTAGGTGGAGACGTTCTAGGTGGGTCTTGATTACTTTACTGGAATCCTATAAAAAGGGAGATCCAGAGACAGCAGAGAAGAATGACGTAGTCACGAGAAGCAGAAAGTCCACCAGCCAGTGACCTCTGGAGATGAAGAAGGAAAACACCTCCTGAGGAGCATCATGAAACAGGAAGCCAGGAGAGAAAGCTAGCAAATGACCCCGTACGCCGTGTTCATCCTGTGCCCTTCCAGCTGAAAGAGAAACCCTGACCATGTTCGCCAAGTGCCCTTCCACTTGAGAGAGAAACTCCGAACTTCATTGGCCTTCTTGAATCAAGGTATCTTTCCCTGGATGCCTTAGATTGGACATTTTATAGACTTGCTTTAATTGGGACATTTTCATGGCCTTAGAACTGTAGACTTGTAACTTATTAAATTACCCTTTTTAAAAGCCATTCTGTTTCTGGCATATTGCATTCTGGCAGCTAGCAAACTAGAACAAATATGCATACTGAAGTGCTTAAGGTTCAAGTGTACCAATATCTACAACTTTGAAATACACAAAAACATAAGTTAGACTGATAAAAGGCTATATATGATAAAGCAATAGATACATGGGTGTTCACTGCACAATTCTTTCAAGTTTTCTATATGTTTAAAACCCAGGAATAGATCTTTTCAAATACAATTTCCTACTATACTCCTTCAGATATACCCTGTAGGTATATTAGATTTTGCCAAATATCAGAAATAGTGTAAACTCATTGGTTTTCATCTTTTACTTCCTTTGTTACTACAAATTTATTTATTTAAAGCAGCTGTTAGCCTGTCTTACAGTGATAGACTTTTAGGATTCTAAGAAAGTGACAATAAAACTCATTTACTCCCAAGAGTCCCAAATTTTTTATATCTAATACCAACTTTTGAGGTTCCTTAGGCTTTAGGAGAATTTAAGTTGGGAACTTCTAATCTAGTCCAATTACTTCTTTTCTAGGTATAACACACTTATACATAGATAATCTCTCCCCAAACCAGCAGTATAATATATTACACTATAATGTAGGCAATCAATAAGGGAAGAAAGGTGGAAGTCTCCCAACCTATTATGTGCCATAAGAAAAAAACTGATGTTTTCAAAAAAGAAAAATATGAGAAACGCTACAAAGCAATGCATACCTCCTGTTCTGCCTGATAAAGCTTGACAGTGATGTTCCTCTGGAAACCCACATCGCTGGCATCATAGAACACTCCAAGACTGGTAATAATGATAGGATAGAGAACTCGGAAGCTCACACTGACAACTTGGTCCTCTGAGAGTCCTGACGAAACGTCTTCAGAAAGACTGAATGCCTCGATTTCCTGATTCAAAACTAAGGAAGTAATAACAAAAGGAGTTTTACATAACCAAACAAATATAAACTTTTATTTTACTAATACCAAGTAATGAAGGGGGCTTGATAGCAAAATCTATGTGATTATTTTTATAATCCTTTCATAAACGGCAGTAATAAAAAAGTGCTTTAGAAATATGGATGCTTCTAGAAATAAACTAAATATTTGTACATACTCTATATACTTGTTTATAAAAGATATATTATAGACAGTGTATATATTCAGTATCAATAAAGATTTCATTTTCCTATCTTCAGATAAATAAAAATTCTGTTTTCTTCTTGAGTCCCATTAGATCATTTGGATCATCATATTAGATTTTACACTTTACTCATGTGCTGGGCAAACAAACGTCAGAGTCTAGACTCCAAACATAGTGGATGACAACAAAAACTTTTTTCTTTAAAAATACTCAGTAAAGATTCCTATCCAAAATAGGAGCACGGCAATTAAAGGTAATAAGTCAAGCTATAATACATAACTAGATATTTTTTATCTAAATCAAACGCACTGTGGCCTTCTCCTTTATGTTATTAATTGCCAGCCTCTCCAGAAATCAACTAGTTTCATCCCCCCATCCCATATTATTGACAGCCACTTCCAACATGAAAAAGTTAGAATGGGCATTGCCCAAATACCCCTAAAGAGTGGAAGAAAGATCAAAAGTGATGGTGGAGTTATACAGAACAGGTGGGGTTTAACAAATGAGTATGATTGCTGAATCATTATATTGATATTTCTTTTAGTTTTCAGTATCTTAGAGCAGCTAGAAGTAAATTCCTAAAATTGTGGAATTATAATCCATGCCAAACTCTGAAATCTGTTCTACAATTAATTGCTGTGATGTGCTTTGAAATGTATTATTTTGCATATATTATTTTTCAAAAGAAAAGGAAAAAACCACTATTTCTTCTAGCCGCCAGTGTTTAGAGCAGCTAGAAGGAAAAATGTGAAATAGTGGATTTGTAACCCATAACGAACTCTGAAATCTGTTCTGTAACTACTTGTTGAAGTGTACTTTGAAAATCATTGTGTTTTCTTTCTTTTCTTTGCATATATATTTAACAATAAAAAACGTTAAAAAAATAATGCTATTAATCAAAACTTCTACATTTCCACAGTATCATAATGCTTAATGCTCATAGAGGTCTTAAATCATCAAATAACTTGAATAACTAAAAAGATAAAATCAGATTCAATATTGTTATATATTTATTCTGAAATGTTTAACTTACCATTACATCTATGAGAATTTTCTATTATTTCCACTCTCTTACTATTAACAGATAATAGTACTTAAAATAATAAAGATCTGGTTAATTTAAAGGTGTGAGCTTTTTTGTTTGGTTGGTTTGATTTGGGTTGTCAAAAATAATTTGTTCTAGGCTTCTCTTACATCACCAGCCATACAACATTCTTTTGAGGTTTATGATCCCTTTGGGACTGCAGTGAAAGCTAAAAGACCCTCTGCTCCCCAAAACACAATTATACATAAAATTTTGCTGACAACTTTTACTAAATTCATTGACATTCCTGCTTTACAGGAACCCTGTTTTACAATACAGACCTGAATATTATGGTTCAATTATTTTAAAAAGCGACTGAATCCCAACTTTATAAAAAGGGAGGCACTTTAAAATAACAATATTTAGTGCCTACAATGTCCCAGGAACTGTTCTAAACACTTTACATGTATCAATTTATGTTATCCTCATGTCAATACCTATGGGGTAGGTACTTAAGTCCCCAGTTTACAGATGATGAAACTGAGGCACAGAGTGGTAAATACCTAACCCGACTTCAGATGGCTAGAGAATGTCAGAGCCTAGATTTAGACATGCAGCTGGACTAGAGAGTTCTTGCTTTTGGCCACCACATTATCACTGCCTATAAGAGTGAGGTATACATATAATTAAATAGGTTTAACAAACTTAAAAATATGAGATGTGACAATTGGCAAATCTAAGATATGAAAAGTTTACCCTCCCTCAGAACCACAGCTGAACATAATAGGAAATGTTAATAAAGAAAGACAGTTATAAAATTATCAACTTCCTAAAATTGGTTACCTGTTAATATAGAGAACTTAATTAGGATCACCTCCTTTCATCCTCACCAGAACCCCCACAAACTTCTAATACTAAGGATTAAGAAGCATTATTTGTGATCTTCATTTTTTTACTAGATGTGTTTCTTTCGCAGAAGCTTAAGCAATACTGCAAAGAGAAAGTTGATCGAAAATATTTGTATCAAGGCTATTATATATTAACAGGATGGTGAAATCAAGTTTTCTAAAAGTTTAAAATTCATTAATTATGGTTTTATCTATGCATAGGGAATTTCCAGGTGCATCTGAATCACACTGAAAAATAAACTCTTCTGGACCTTGCAATTCTATACCTGTAAAGCGTCTCTAAATACTCTGATTAGTAAATCTCCCAGAAAGGATAAAGAGAAATTCTGATGAAAGACCAGTTTTAGGTGGCCAAAACCAGATTCTATACTGCTCAACTATGCAACTTCAAAATTATAACTGGCTGTCACATGGCTGAGAAAAATGAAGATTTACCTGGATTGGTGATGTTGAGGAGTTTGCAGGAGTAAGGGTCTTCCCTGTCCTCCACAGGCACTTCACAGCCATGAGCACCTATGATGAACTTGACAAGCACACTGAGAGATGTGTTGGCATTAACATCAGTTATTGATTATAACCTTCCACATGCATGTTTCCTCAGGCCCATTTCAGAGCTTTTACTTTGAGACTCAAGTATCTACTAGGATTAATTCTCTAGCTTTACTCTTCTAGTCTAGCAAAAAGGAGGAACAAACAAACCAAAAGTTGTTAACTATCAAGTGACCTATGTGTGAGTTCTCAAGGACAATACCATATCAAAGCAAGTATGAATATGTTTGACCTTGCTACCAGTAAATGCTCATGCTATCTAAAAGCAAACTCACACCCATATTTACAAACATATCTTTATCTGCAATGTTCCTCACTTACTTTCTTCTATTTCAAAAGGTATTTCTTCAGCTCAAGATTAGTCTTTCTATCAAGAAAAGGCCCCCTCCTCTCATAGGCCTCATTTCACTAGTTATCCCTATAACTCATGGCTCCTTCCCTATATAATATAAAAATGATGCTCTTTACCTTTTATCCCTCCTTGCCCAAATCCTTTCCTATATAGTGAAGTCCTACAAAGAAATTAAGTCAAATTGCAGCCTCTAGTTTTTCACATCCCACTTATTTTATAAAATAGAAATTTTATTCACCACCCACCACTTCCCCTGAGATACCATCACCAAGCTAACAGTGATGGTTAAGTGCAGGTGTCAACTTGGCCAGGTGATGGTGCCCAGTTGTCTGGTCAGGCAAGTACTGGCCTAACCGTTACTGCAAGGATAATTCATGTCTGGTTAATAAACCAGAAGGCTGGTTTATTAAATCATCAGCCCAATGATTGTATCTGTAACTGATTTACACCTACCATCAACTAAGGTTATGTCTTCTGCAACAAGAGAATCCAGACAACTGGTTTTAATCCAATCAGTTGAAGACTTAAGGAAGGAAAGAGAATTTTACTTCTTCAGTCAGCCAGGTCTCCCACAGAGTTCACTAAGGAATTTCACTGGAGTTGCGAGCCTTGTGGCCTGCCCTATAGATTTAGGACTCTCACATCCCCACAGTTGCATGAGACACTTTTATAAATTTCCTATTTAAAATATCTCCTATTGGTTCTGTTTCTCTAGAGAACCCTGACTAATATGGTAACCAATATTCTGCTGCTGTTAAATGCAATGGATACCCTTCAACCCTTTGCTACTTTTCTAGGGCTCTTTTCTATTGTTCATGTTAAAAGGCTTTCTTCCCAAGGACCCCTACCTCACACCCTATATAAAAATTAACTCAAATGGATGAAAGACTAAATAAAAGTGCCAGTACCAAAAAATTTCTAGAAGACAGGGAAACATTGTCAAGACCTTACAATAAGAGGTAGCTTCTTAGACCTTACACCCAAAGCATAAGCAATGAAAGGAAAAATAGACAAATGACAACTCCTCAAAATCAAATGATTCTGTGCCTTAAAAGACTTTGAAAAAAGGTGAAGAGGCAGTCAACTCAATGGGAGAAAATATTTGGAAACCATAAATATAAAGAAACGATATTCAGTATATATAAAGATATATACTGATAGCCAGCATATATAAAGAAATGATACAACTCAACAACAAAAGAACAACCCAATTATAAAATGGAAGCAAGATATGAATAGGCATTTTACTGAAGTGGAAATACAAATGGCTAAAAAGTACATGAAAAGATGTTCACCTTCATTAGCTATAAGGGAAATGCAAATCAAAACCACAATGAGATTTCACACATCACACCTGTAAGAATGGCTGCCATTAAACAAACAGGAAACTACAAATGTTGGAGAAAATGTGGAAAAATAGGAACACTTATTCACTGATGGTGGGAATGTACAATGGTACAGCTGCCATGGAAGACAGTTTGGTGGTTCCTCAGAAAACTAAATATCAAATTGCTCCATGACCCAGCAATACCACTACTAAGAATATACTCAGAAGAGCTGAAAACAGTGACACAAAGACATATGCACACTGATGTTCACAGCAGCATAATTCATAATTGCTAAAAGACGCAAACAACCCAAGTGTCCATCAACAGATGAGTGGATAAACAAAATGTGGTATATACATATGATGGGATCATACATCAGTGAGAAGAAATGAGGTCTTTAAGCATGACAACATGGATGAAACTTGAGGACATAATGCTAAATGAAATAAGCCAGACACAAAAGGATAAATTCAACATGATTTCACTAATATGAACCCTCTAAAAAATGTAAACCCAGAGCCTTAAAATGTAGAATATAAGGGACCTAGAGACAGACAGAAACTAGAGAAGGGGAAGCAGATACCTAAAATGTACAGACTTGTTAATGTGGTTAAACTTAAATGTTTAAGAGGTGATGGCAGTTCATTAGCGGGATTATAAGCAATAGTGCTGTACTGAAGGTGAATATGATTGAAAGGGGTTAAGGTATGTATCTCACTGATTAGCACTGTAAACATAAATAAGTTCTTGCATGAACTACTTCAAAGGTATGACACTACTACAAAGAGTTAACAGAGGAGTATAAACAACCTATTGCATGCTATGGACTATATTCGACAGGAATACCTCATTAATTTCATAGCAAACTAGGGGTAAATAACTGGGGGATAAGAGTTAAGGGGAGTTTTGGGTTTTCTCTTTGGTGTGGGTGTATCTGTTATTTTTCTCTTTGGAGCAATGAAAATTGTCTATAGTTGAGAGTGATGATGATTGAGCAACTAAGTGAGGATACTATGAGAAACTGTTCATTTTGGATAGAATATATGCTCTGTGAATAAATTCCAACAAAATGCAGATTCTAAATAAATAAATACTGAGATTATATTTTAACAAGATCTGCAGATTGTAAATAAATAAACAAATAAACAAAATGCTTCTTCCCTTGTTTACATGACTTTGCTCAGTCTGCCTCTGGCACTTCTTCCCCACCCTGTCCACTGTTACTCCAGGGCTTTGCTCTTGGATCTCTTCTCACTCTATTCACACATTTTACTTTCTCTTGCTGGACAGTATTATATATTCCCAAGGCTTTAATGACACGTACATGCTAATGATTACTGAATTAGTATCTATAGTTTGGACCCATCTTCTAAGTAAAAGATGCATAAATTCACTGGACAGCTCCACATAGATGACCCACAGGCAGTTGTGTGCTGGAGCCTGTTCTACTGGCTTCTGAGAGTCAATTATTAAAGTTTCAAGAACTTTTGAGCTCGTTATTAAACACAGCTGTTATAAAAAATTAAATTATATAAACTTAAATACATTAAATTTTAAATGAAAGAAATAAATACTAAAAATTCATCATTTCCTAAGTATTTTAATACATTTTACTATATATGGTATGCTCTTGAAGTTTTTCATATCTATCTGCATGGTGAAGAAACAACACAATGATGGGTTGTGGCACATCTTTCCCCAACTCTATGTTCAATAATGTCACAGTGATTACTTGAAACTGGTCACTGTGGGAATACTCATTCTATAGAAACTGGCAAATACTACAAAATGAAGACTTGATTTATTGTTTTGTTTTTTTGTCCAGATTGATGAAAGTGATGGAGAAAATGTAAATGCAGATTGAACTTAAAAATGTGAGGTGTTTGTAGCCATTACGTTGTGAATAACACAAAAATTTTTGGTCTTAAAACACTATTACTTGATTCAGTAAAGAATTTATTTACTTCATTGACTAACAGAATCTGACATATATTTTAGTTATCACTTTAGTCTTATCCTTTAACTTACAGGAAATATTTACATCAGAACTGTACTCCTTTGTCAACTGCAACCATACGTGGCTGCAGATACAAGAATCTGACAAACAATGAAAGCATTCTGTGTAAGTTTGCTAGCTGCTGGAATGCGATATACCAGAACTAGCACAGCTTTCACACAAGGGGAGTTTAATAAGTTACAAGTTTACATTTCCAAGGAAGTGATAGTGTTCAAATTAAGATATCACTCAAGAAAGGCTAATGGGTCTGGAACACCTCTGTCAGCTGGGAATTTATGTGGCTGGCATCTGCTGGTCCCTTGTTCCTGGGCTCTGTTGCTTTCAGTCTCCATCCTGGGAGGTTCCTCACTTTACTTCTCCAGGGCTGGCTTTCATCTCGTAACGTCCCTTGGCTCTCTCCAGACTATGGCTTGTTTAACATCTCATGGAAATACCTGTTGGGCTCCAAGCATCTGTGTCTCTGTTCTCCACATGTCCACACCTGTCTCAGCTCTGCTGCGTAGTTTCTGTCAGCTCTGAGGCTTCTGTCATTTCTCTAGGTTCTGTTGTACCTGGCTCTCTCTACAAAATGTTTCCTTTTTTAAAGGATTCCAGTAAACTAATCAAGACCCACCTGGCATGCGTAGTCACATCTCCGTCTAATCAAAAGATCCCAATCTACATTACTGAATCAGGATTAAAAGAAATGGCTACCCTGGCAAGACTGAATCAGGGTTAAAACATGGCTTTTCTGGGGTATATAAAACTTTCAAACTGGCACACATTCTATGAGAAATGACTGGTTATATGGAATTTACAATAAAAGGTTGTATATTTTATTATTTTTTGTCAACCATATGCTTTAATCCTTTATATCAGTAAAATTTATAATAACCATATAGGTATACATAGCACGCTTTACTTCCAGAAAGCCTGTTGGTAAACATTTAAATATTCACCAGCACATCACTGCCTGTGGGCAACTCAAACTCAAAAGTCTCACAACCAAGTCTCTTTTCCACGAAACATGCTCTTCTCCATCTAGTACTTTTTGTCTTCATTGATGCTTCCAATATTCTCCAAGTCAGAAAGCTAGCAGTCATCCTAGATTCCTCCTTTTTCTACAGTCAATTATTTTACTCTTTTATAAAGTTACCACTTTGGTTCAGCCCCTCAGCATTCCTCACCTAAACAGGCCTCACCCTTCCACTTGTCCCCAAACACAAGTGTTTGGTATGATACGGTTACTGCTTACCTCTCCAAGTCTTACCCTTCCCTCCCTCCTTCCTTCCCCAGCTCTCTCTCACACTCACTCCCAAATCCCTGTTCTGATTACATAGAACTGTTTGGAGGTTTTCCCAAACACTCTAGGCTATTTTAATTTTACATCTACTTATATCACAGCATATATAACATTTCATTATACTATTATTGTCTATTTCTTTCTACTAAACTTCAAGCCTCCCTAAGAACCCACACTATATTTTATATAACTTTGTATTCTACCACACTACAGAATATTACATGTATACAGAAGACACAATAAATATTTGTCCAACTGACAAATAATGGATTTTATTACAAAGTCTTATAATTAAGTAAGGTCCTCAAAATCTATGCTGCATCAGTCTTCATGAGAAATGCAAGATTTGAAAGTAAGCCATAGCCACAAAAATGCAAATTCTTTTACTAATGCCCAATGAAGTTAGAATATCCTTCATAAATACCACAAGTATTCAGAATAAAAGTTTAAACAGAAGTGAAGAAATTTGCTAAATTATTGCAGATATTTCCCAGTTTTGGCATATTAGCCACCTTAAATATACTGTGTCACCTGTTCTAGTTTGCTAGCTGCCAGAATGTGGTATACCAGAAATGGAATGGCTTTTAAAAAGGGGTATTTAATAGTTGCAAGTTTACAGTTCTAAGGCCGTAGAAATGTCCAAATTAAAGCAAGTCCATAAAAATGCCCAAATTAAGGCACCAATAAGAGGTTATCGTCATTCAAAAAGGCCAATGAAGTTCAGGATTTCTCTCTCAACCAGAAAGGCACATAGCTAAGTCTGCTAGCTTTCTCTCCAGGCTTCTTGTTTCATGAAGTTCCTCCAGAGGCATTTTCCTTCTTCATCCCCAAAGGTTTCTGGCTGCATGAGCTCTCGTGGTCCTTATGGCTCTGCTGTCTTGGAATCTCAAGATTTTCCAAAATGCTTCCTCTTTTAAAGGATTCCAGTAAACTAATCAAGCCCCTCCTGGAATAGATGGAGTCACACCTCCATCTAATCAAAGGTTAATACCCACAATTGGGCGTGCCACATCCCTGTGGAGATAATCTAATCAAGAGTCCAACCCACAGTACTGAATAGGGATTAAAAGAAATGGTTCCCTCCACAAAATGGATTAGGATTAAAACATGGTTTTTCTAGGTACATAAATCCTTTCAAATTGGCACATCACCTCTTACTAGATCAACAAAATTACTCTGTCCCCGGTAAATGTTTTTAGTTATTCATTTTTATACAGACACCCAACAATTTTCATAAAACAAACCACCAACCTGACTAAATTTAAGGCAAGAATGCTCCGATAGCAAGTTAAGTTACTGGTGAACATCTGAATATTAATTTTTCACTATATTTAGTTCTGAATAAATTGAATGCCTTACTCTGTGCCAGGCTCTTTTCCAGGTACTGGGAATATGTCAATGAAAAAAACCTGAAGCCTCCCATTCTCATGAAACTTACATTTTTGTGGGAGAAGACAACATATAAATATACAACTAAATATAATAAATATGTCAGTTGGTAATAAGTGTTAAAAAGAAAAAAGGAAGACAAGCAAGAGAAAATAGAGAGATGAAGATGGGTAGGGGTGGTGTTAATACGGTGTTGTCTGTTAAGATAACATCTAAGTGGAGGCTATGAGGATATCCAGTGGGACAGTGGTCCAGGCAGGGGGAATAAGAGCAAGTACTCTGAAGCAGGAACACATATAGTATATTAAAATGCAGCAAGGTTGGTTAAATTTACTTAGAGCAAATCAGTGAAGGGAAATAGATGTAGATGAGATCAAAGACCATAATAAAGACTTGGAGCCTTAAGATGGGAAGTCAATGGAAGAATATGAACAGAAAATTTACATAATTTGACTTATTTTTAAAAGGATTGCTCTGGCTATACCATAATAAGTAAAATATAGAGGAATAAAGGTGAAAGTAAGAAATTCAGATGAAGCTTTTGCAGTAATCCAGGTAAGAAGATGGTGGCCTAGATCAGGATGGTAGTGAGAAAAAGGTGGTGAGAAAAAGTCGTATTTTGGACATGATCTTAAGGTAGCACCAAGAAGATATGCTGACAGACTGGATATGGACAGTTGTATCAAGATGGCACCAAGGGTTTTGGTCTGATTAACTGGTAGAAAGGAGTGAATATTTTCTGAGATGGGAAAGGTAGGGCTTGGAGGGTGTTATGATAGTAGTGATGATTCTCAGGCCTTCCCTCATTTGCTGGGTAATAGGTTCTATTGTCATTGTGATCATGAACGAAAGAAACCTGTCTCGAAACAGAATGAAAGCTCCTATGAACGAGATAGGGAATCTATACTCTAATGGTCACTACTGATGACAAGAGAAAATTCACAATTGTTATTTTGCTTGTGTAGCTACTCAGTCCAAAAGCACCAGTAATTCAATCCAGAGAGGGCCTTCCCTGCTTATCACCTAAGCGTCTTCACATAACTAGAAGTCCAACCTCCTAGGCTTCTCTTCCACTAGCTCCTCACTACATAACCTTCAGTGGTTGATCTCACTGACAACAGGAAAGGCCCTGGGGTCCTAACAGATACAGAACCATCTAATGTCAACATGAGATATGCTACCAAAGCTCAGCCCCGGGAGGGGAGCCAGGAAATAAAATACACACACTGTCGCTCATATAACTAAAAAAATACTACAGAACCAGAAAAATTTAAGTGCATTTCAGTGAAGTTAGTAAAACATTATGTTTAGAAAAAAGTTGAAGCAGAGAACTATGTTGGAATAGAACCTTTTAAGAATTGCTATTTCAAATCAAAGCAAAAACAAACAACAACAAAAAACCTAGCTATCTATAAATGCTAGGTATGTTAACCAATGAATATACTCTCCTCCAACTATCTCTTTATTTAAAATGTTGGTGAAATTTACTCCTTGGACCTAACTATATGCAGGAAAAGCAAAATGAAATGACCATTTTTCCAGAAGAGGCAGCACATCTGAATTAACATCTCAACTATCCAAGGTTTTTCAGAATTATCTGAGTAAGTCAGGCATTCTGTCAAGTCAGAAAACCTACCGTTGACTCAATGCTGGATGCTGTATCAAATGCTTTAACCAGGTGCTTCTTATCACATTTCGAAGTTCATGGTTATTGCGAGCTGATAACACACCAACTACCACATCATAATGATGAGCTTTCCACTGAGGAAATAAGGCCAAATGATCTAGAAGTAAGCAAAAATAAGTTTTGTCTTGATTACCGTAAGCTCATTCATTTAATATGAATCATTAAAATATGTTTATTACAAAATGTGTTTTCCTGGAAACAAATGAAACAAATTTTTAAATCACCTATAAACCCATCATCCAGAGATAACCATTGTCATCAACATTTTGATGTAGAGTCTTTTTGCCTTCCACATGTATGTATGTATTCACGCTCACAAGTATGTAAATTCTTCAAAACAAAGTTGTTTGTGACAAGAATCAGTTCGAAAGATAGATGTTAAAGATCAAGATGGTATAATCTAGGAATGCCTAGAGTGTATAATAATAGTGAAATGTACAATGTACAAATTTTAAAAATGTTTTGGCATGAGGAAGAACAAAGGAATGTCATTATTGCAGGGTGCTGAAAATAGATGATAATCAATACTTTAAAATGTCACCTTACGTGTGAGACTAAAGCAAAAAATGTTTGTTACAAAATTTAGATTTTGACTAGAGCATTTCCTAATATAACTCATGTAGATAGTTTGATTGAATGTCATAAGTACTTGGAATCTCAGGTAGCACATGAGATTTTGTTGGTTTGTCCAGAGTGATCCCCCGATGAATCCCAGAATGATTTGATCAGTGACTTAAGTATTTAAGGTCTTGGATAAACTGAAAGCTTTCTGAACTTAACGTGAAGTGTGGTATCACCACTGATATCTCCCTGTGGAAATTTGAGACCAGCAAGTATTATGCGACCATCAATGACGTCCCAGGACACAAAGACTTCATTAAAAAGCACGGGCTAACTATGCTTTTCGGTCATGCAGCTGTTGGTGATTTTGAAGCTCGTTATCTCCAAGAATGGTTAGACTGTGAGTATGCCCTTCTGGCTTACATATGGGGTAGGAAACAAGTAATTGTTGGTGTTAACAAAATGGATTCCACTGAGACACCCTACAACCAGAAGAGATAGAAGGAAATCGTTAAGGAAGTCAGCAGCTACATTAAGAAAATTGACATAGTAGCATTTTTGCCAATTTCTGGTTGGAATGGTGACATGCTGGAGCCAAGTGCTAATATGCCTTGGTTCAAAAGCTGCAAAGTCACCCAAAAGGATGGCAATGCCAGTGGAACCACACTGCTTGAAGTTCTGGATTGCATCCTGCCACCTACTCATTCAACTGACAAATCCTTATGTCTGCCTCTTTAGGATGTCTACAAAACTGGTGGCATTAGTACTATCCCTCTGGGCTGAGCGCAGGCAGGTGCTCTGAAACTGGGTATTGTGGTCACCTTTGTTCCAGTCAATGTTACAACTTAAGACTATTGAAATGTACCATGAAGCTTTAAGTGAAGCTCTTCCTGGGGACAATGTGGGCTTCACATCAGGAATGTGTCTGTAAAAGATGTTCGTCAAGGCAACGTGGCTGGTGACTATAAAAATGACTCACCAATGCAAGCATCTTGCTTCACTGCACAGATTATCCTGAACCATCCAGGCCAAATCAGTGCTGGCTAGTCACACACCACATTACTTGCAAGTTTGCTGAGCTGAAGGAGAAAATTGATGACTATTCTGGTAAGAAGCTGGAAGATGGCCCCAAATTCTTGAAATCTGGTGATGCTATAATTGTTGATACGGTTCCCAGAAAGCCCAAGTGTGTTGAGAGTTTCTCTAGATTATCCTCCTCTAGGTGTTTTTGTTTTGTTTTGCTTTGTTTTTTGGGGGGAGTGGGAACCTTACAACAATAATTTAATATTATTTTTTCCAGATCTGCGGGTTGACTGAGCTCAATTGGGTAGTTTGCACTTGAGGGCTCTTGTGCAGGTGCAGTTAGGGAGATGGTGTTTGAGGTTTGAATTATCTGAAGGCTTGACAGCTGGTATGTCCAAGATGGTTTACCACATGACTGGTAGTAGATCAGAACAGTTACAAGGGGATTCTCCATGAAGCTTAAGTTCTCCCTGCCTAGCACAACTGGGTCCTTGTTTGTTTTCCTTCTATTGGGCATGATACTCCAATGTTGCATGCTGCACAATGTCTGAGCCCAGACACATGGCACTTTGCTCTGCAGGTAAAGTCAAGGAAAAGGTTTGAACTTGAGAAGTTCAAATCAAGGCATCATCAGGACCATGCTTTCTTTCCAAAGACTGGCATTATGGGGCTGGCTGCTGGTAATCCTTCCTCTTTAGTTTGTCAAAGGGCAAAGCACATAGCGCAGTCTCCTGGTCTCTCCTTTCTTTTCAGGGTTCTGTTTATGTTCAGCTTCTGGCTACTCCCTCTGTGGTTTTCTTTCCCTTTGGGTCGTTTTGCTGTTCACAATATGAGGCAGACAGTTGCTGTGAATGTCATCAAGGCAGTGCACAAGAAGGCTGCTGGAATTTGCAAGGTCACCAAGTCTTCCCAGAAAGCTCAGAAGGCTAAACAAATATTACCCATAATACTGCCACCTAAGTCTTAATCAGTGGTAGAAGAATGGTCTCAGAACTGTTTGTTTCAACTGGCCACTTAAGCTTAATAGTAAAAGATTGGCGAATGATTAACAATGCATGGAAAAACCTTCAGAAGGAAAGGAATGTTTTGTGGACCATTTGTTTTTGTGTGGCAGTTTTCAGTTATTAGTTTCTAAAATCAGTTCTTTTTAAATGGAAACAATGACCAAAAACCTATCACAGAATTTTGAGACCCATTAAAACTAAGTTGAATGAAGGAAAAAAAAAACATGGAATCGATCTTTAAATCCAAAATTTCATGGAGTAAGCTTACTTAATAGGCAACGCTTCACTGAACACTTACTATGTGCTAAGTACTATACACAGCATATCATTTACTGTTTACCACTGTAATAGGTATGTACTATTAGGCTTCTTATTTAACAAATGAGACAGGTATAGAAAATTTGGTAACTTGTCTTAAATCAAACAGCTTATAAATGGCTGGGCTACAACTTAATCCCAGGCAATTTAACTCCATTCTTCATCACTGTAGCTATACAGTTTAATGTAGCTCATCTGAGTTTAAGTCCTGATCTTTATCCATAACCCAACTCAAAGTGAATTAGTAATAAGCAGATCACCAAAAATGCTGGTTAGCTTGTTTCTTTTTTAATTAAAAAATTTTTTAATGTAGCACATTTTCTTGTTTTCAAATTTATGTCCCATGAACAATTTTTCTGAGACATGTAACTATACAATGGAAGTTTTACCTACTGCTGTAGAATGCTAAATGAGTCTGAATTTGGGGAATAACTTAAATGCTTAGTATAAAATTGGCAATGATGTGCCCAACCCTCCGCTTACTTTTTCACATAAGAGATATTAAAGTAAAACATTCTGTTGACAGGAGGGAGGAAAATGTTGTAAATAGACAGTTCTGACACTGAGTCCATAGCCAAAATGCTGCATTACCTTGATAAAAAGCTATTTATACCCTTTGTGCCTCAGTTTCCTCATCAAAGAAAACTTACACAAAAAATGTCTTTAAATACTCTATTTCATCAGTTTCAAAATGTCTTCTCAAGAAAGTAAAAGCTATAGCGCAAAAATCACATTTAACCTAAATGTTTTCTTTATCTGATAGCATCAGAAAGAAAGGTTGCTGCACAAAAGGGAATTTCCAAAATAACTGAAAACTCTCTATAAATGCCAAACATGTATTATCTTATTTTTGATGGAAATCAAAGTAAATCTCTTAAAAACAGATTACATGGAGCATAATTTAACCTCTTCTTATTGAATTAAAAATCATCATGGAAAATTACTCAAATTAATTCTAGCTGCTACTTCAGTTTAGATTTTTATCTTTTGCTTGGATCATTACGAGATTATCTTAACTGGTTTCTCCCTGACTCTTCCATATTATAGTCACAAAATATTTTTCTAGAAATAAAACTCCTCTTGATCTTATTCCACCTCCCCCTGCCATCGTCAACCCTCCCTGCTTCTAATCCATTTTTAAGCTGCTTCTGTTCAACTGCTTTACACACATATCTCTTTTTACACAGAGAAGTATATGGCAGATTTTGACCTTTTAGAACTTCCTTTACTTCCAGATGTATTGAAGTTGTTAGTCAGATTTCAGAAAAAGAGTTCTTCTTCTTTTATCCCACATACCATTAATATTGACCAGTCCGATAGACTCTTGGGTACTATGTTACACAGGATAAAACCCAAAGTGGATGCTCAATAAATACTTGTGTAAGAATGTTTCTCAAGCTCGTAGCTCTCCTTACCCACTATTACCTAAATGGTCTCATCAACGTCTGCTATATACTGCAGGCATAAGATACCTAATTGCATACTACTGTCTGAAAACAGAAAAAAAACTAAGAAGTAACATGAGACAAAAGGATATAAAATTCACACAATAAAGAAAGGCCAGTAAAACTATGAAAAAGTGTTCAACTCCACAAGGAATCAAGTTTGAACGAGAACAATAAGACACCAGCTTTCTCTCACTAAACTTACAAATATTTTCTTAAATGATAACAGAGTTAGTGGTCTTCCACCTTTTCTATTGACTACTTCTTAGTTTCCTTAATCTAGCCGGATCTAACTGGATGGCAAACAAGGGCAGGATCTAAAAACTAGGGGAAAAATTTACTTCAAAACTAAGAAATTAAGTCTACTAAAATTTAAACTTGAAGGCAGCGTTTTTACTTTGTTTTACTGAACTCCAAAAGAATGTTAAGGTTATAAATATCCTACGTTGCTGTGTAGATGTACTCAATTTCCAACTGAGTACATTCATCATATAAAAAAAGAAGCCTATAAAACACAAACCTAACAGATGTTACACAGTACTCCCTTCTCAGTTCAGTTTGCAAACAGCTAAAAAACAAAATAAAAAACCCTAACCTCTTAACGGGTTAGCTGCACTCTAACACTGTACTTTTATTAACTTGCTTAAAATGTGTTTAGTACTCCTGAGGTTTCTTAAAGAGAGATTTGTTACCAAAATACATAAGTCAAGTCATAATAATGAGATTGATTTTGAGGACTGCTGAATTCTTTCTACTTACAAGTTAAGGCACACAGCCACCTGCTTTGAACTGCTAACATTCTATTCTAATTTTTAAAACTTTTGGGTAAGAAAATAGAGGTTTTGGAGAGAGGTGGTAAACAGCCATCTAGATTTCTTTATATGCCCTAGGGTAAATCCTTAAATAAATAAAAATATGGTATGGGGAACAGGGTGGTGGAGCCCGTTTAAAACAAAGAAAACCCTAAGTAGTAAAGCTTTCATTACGTTGTGAAGCGTACTAGAACACCAAACTCAACAGAAACAACTGCACTCGCAGCCATGCCCTGTTCCGTGCCTAGATTTGCTGGCACAGATTCACATCATACAAAATACAGTGTACTTTAGAGCCGAGTTATACCTTAAAAGCAAAACCCAGTCACCTTTCAAAACACACAAAGAGACATTACCCACAGCACTAAGACCTCAAGTCTTGACCAAATAAGACCAACAGCTTGAGGACGAAGAAACACTCGATAGCGAAATCCCGGGAGTGCGACGAGTTTGCAAACAAGCCGCACCCTGCTGAAGGGCACACGAGGTTTCCCCCCCTGAGCAGGAGGGCAGGGACTCATACAACCTCCAATAGGCCTTGGGGACGGGCGAAGGACTTGTAGCTGCAAGCACTGGTTTACTGAACTTAAAGAGAAGCGGGTGATGGTGAGAAGCAGGTGGGAGACGACAAGAGAAGCGCTCCCTCGAGTATGTTCGATTTCAAGCTCCAAGGAGGAAAAGAACCACTTGCTTCGCCTGAGGACCGTGGGGCTCTGCCCTTTCCCCTCCTCCAGCAAATCCCGGCGGAGTTCCGCGGCAGGAAACAACCCCACAGACTGCCGCTCCGACCCGGGGCCTCCCTCCTCACTGAGACGGCCGGCCCCAGGACCTCACCTGCGGGGCCGGCCCCGGAGGCGCGGGCGGGCGACGGGGAGCGCAGCCGCAGCCAGAGGTGCAGCGCGGCCCCGAGCACACACGGGCACAGCAGCACCAGCCAGTTTCGCATTGGCCGCCACCGCCGGCTCCACCTCGCGCTCGCGTCGCGCGCCGGACTCTCCCGCGTCCCGGCGGAGAGGGAGGGATCTTGGAAGTGGGAAGGAAGGCGCCCGAAGACTGAGGAGCGGCGGCCGAAGCCCGCGCGTCCACGCTGGGAACGCCCGCTTGGCAGCCTGCGCGCTAAGCGGTCCTCGCTGCCTCCAGCCGCGCGCTTCAGGTTTCTCAGACCGCGGGCGGCGGCGGCGGCTCAGCTCCGCGAGGCCCCGCCCCTTCCGCTCAGCCTTTCCATCGGTCCCGCCCACCTCCTTTCCCAATCGCCCCGCCCTCTGCTGGAGCGTCCCCTCCGGCGCCGGCCGCTCGGCCGGGAGCTGAAGTCCCGCTCTGGACCTAGGCCGGGGAGGCACCAGTGATTCTGAGGCTCGGAAACCACATTTCCTACAATCCCACACCATCTGCTTCCGTTACTTGGTAGTGACGGACGCGAGACGCGAGTTCCCATACAGAGCATGCGCATCTCTTCCGGTTGCCTACTGCCACCCACCGGCCGAGGAGAGGTAGTGCCCAGCGACCCTGCGCCCGGAGGCAGTCCTAACCGGGAAGGGAGAAGACACCTGATGAGAAGGCTGCGGGTTGATTCACGTATAACGCAGATCCGAGTGACTTTTTTTAAAAAATCACGCAGGGTTCCCTTGTGCCGAATGCGCGCTTATTTGTCTTCTGTTGGAGGTGGGCTCCTGCTGATGTTTACTTGGCCCGAAGAGCAGAACGAGGAAGCCCTGTGCCCGTTTCTTCAGCACTGAATCAAGTATTAGTTGTGGTGCAGTGTATACCTGGCGCTTTGCCCACGGTTCTGCCCTCTAGGAATTTAGGGTGAATAAAACAGACTTCATCCAGGGGGTCAAGTTTGTGGAGTACCATAGCAATGGTCAATGGAGGGTAAAATTCCACATACTCCTATTTCAAACTTATTCTGTAAAGTTGGGAATAGAATGTGATGCGTACCTCAAATAGGATGAAAGCAGTGAAGAGCTGAGAGAATGTGGGCATTGAGGGACCTGTGGGCCGTGACTTCTACAACCTTTCTTCCGAATAAAGTGCTGCCCCGTTGTCGTGCAGCTGCGGCCCCAGGACCATGATCCCTCTTGGCCTGCATTGTCAAATGCAAAAGTGCCCTGGGAGGGTGAAAAACCCACTCCGGTGGGTAAAGATGTAAATTACGGTATTGGATGTTAGGAAGATGTAGGGAAAGGATGAGAATGAGTTCCTGAATTATGGTATTTTAAAGTAAAGTTTCTGCAAGTTGTGGAGACAGAAGATAACCATATTCTTGAGAAAACTCCTCCCTGAAAGCTACAGAAAAGCCAATTCAAATAGGTCTAAGCAAAGAAAAAACAAAACAAAACACGGTAATTTATTGCAGTACTGAACAATGTAGAGGTAGACGTCTCAGGCAGTCTAAGTACCATAGTCTCATTGAATAGCAATTTAGTTTCAGCAAAACAACCTTCTATTAAAATTACTTTTTATTTGTTTTGTAATATTGTCTATTCTTTATTTAATTTGTATATCTGTTTTAAGCCATAAGCCTAAGGAGTTTATATCATATGTATTACTTAAGTAACATAATTAAAGTTGGAAAAAAATTTCCCTTTAAAAGAGATTTGTATATTTACTGTTATCTATTGCTATATAACAAATTACCCTGTTCTGGTTTGCTAGCTGCCAGAATGCAATATACCAGAAACAGAATGGCTTTTAAAGAGGGGGAATTTAATAACTCACCAGTTTACAGTTCCAAGGCCGAGAAAATGTCCCAATTACAACAAGTCTATAGAAATGTCCAATTTAAGGCATCCGGGGAAAGATACCTTGGTTCAAGAAGGCCAACGACGTTCAACGTTTCTCTCTCAGCTGGAAGGGCACATAGCAAACATGGCGGCATCCTCTGGCTTTTACGTGGCTCTACCAAAAAGGGACTCTCTCCAAAATGTTTCCTCTTTAAAGGAGTCCAGCAAGCAACTCCACCTTCAGTGGGTGGAGACATACCTCCATGGAAATCATCTAATCAAAAGTTACCACCTGCAATTTGGTGGGTCACATCTTCATGGAAACAATCAAAATGCTCCCACCCACCAATATTGAATGAGGATCAAAGGGCATGGCTTTTCTGTGGTCCACCACAGATTCAGACCAGCACATACCCCAATCTGTAATAATCATTTTTTCTCTCTCACAATTTCTGTGGGTCATGAATTTGGGAGCTAAGTTCAAGTTCAGGATCTCATGAAGAAGCAAGCTTGACTGGGGCTGGATAATCGGTTCCTTAAGGGACTCACTTACATGGCTGGCAAGTTGGTGCTGGTTTTTGGCAGGAGGCCTCAGTTTCTCTATGTGTCTCTCTCCTTAAAGCTATTTTAGTGTCTCCTCATCATGGCCATCCAAGACACCAAGATGGGAGCTGCAGAGTCTTTAATGAGGAAGCTCAGATGAGACACACTGTCACTTCTGCAGTTTTACTATTGGTCACACACACTTGCCCTGATTTACTGTGGGAGGAACTATCTAAGAGTGTGAATACTAGGAGGCAAGGTGGTACTAAGGCACCATCTTAGAAGCCACCTATCACTGTATACTACCCAAACCAGAAAAACACTTCTCTTTTGAGAGTCTTTAGGGCAAATACTCTCCATGGTCCTTGATGACCTTCAACATTTAGATACAATAACTTTTCCTTGTTGTAGGAAACAGATGAATTAAAAGGCTGTGATCATTGATGCTCTTGGGCAAATATCACAAGGATTTAAGTGTCCCTTTCCCAGGACACTGTTTACATATTGCAAAAAGGAAGAAGAATATGTGACGTCTACAAGGTTTTTTCTAGGAATTACTCTTTGTTTAGAAACCATGCTGATTTACATTGTATGTAACAATTAAAGAAATTGACAGGAAATTAATAATCGGTTGTTACCAAGGGTGTGCTGTTTTTATCCCTAAGACAGGTGGTAAAAGTTCTCTAGGCCTTGATATCCTAAAATTTTCATTTTGTAGTTAAATGGTTACAATGAGTTAACTCTAGCCAAAAGGTGGAAACAACCCAAAAGTTCATCAGTGGATGAATGGAAAATACAATGGAATACTATTCAGCTTTTAAAAGAAATGAAGTACTGATACATGCTACAATTTGGATGAGCCTTTAAAATATTATGCTAAGTGAAAGAAGCCAGTCACAAAAGTCTGTAAGATTATAGCGTTCCATTCATATGGAAGTCCAGAATAGTGATTTCTATTGATACTGCAAGTAGAATAGTGGTTGCTTAATGGGGTGGATGTAAGAGGGTAGAAATGGAAGAGTAAGGGCATAATAAAAGGTATGGGTTTCTTGTTAGGGTGATGAAAGCAGTGGTATTTGTGAATATTCTAAAAACCATTCACTTATACACTTTAAATGGGTGAATTCCATGCTATGTGGATATGTCAATAAAGCTGCTTTTAAAAAAACTTAACCCAAAGAGGGAGTCATCCCTAATTCTGAACCTTTAAAATATTATGCTAAGTGAAAGAGGCCAGTCACAAAGCAAACGTTTGTTGAGCACCTGTTATGTGCTAGGCACTTTTGTAGGCACTAGGGATACATCAATGAAAACAAAGATCCCTGTCCTGGGGGGAGAGGAAGGGACAGGTTATTGACTGAAGCATAAAGAAATAAATACTATAGCGTATGATAAGTCTATGGAAACTAGAGCAGGGTGAGGGAGGAATAGGGAGTGTGGGACTGAAGTGGCACAGATTGCAGGGTTAAATCGCAGTGTTAAAACAACTCTTCAAACTGCACCAAAGGGAGGAATAAACCCTTCTCAATATCTTAACTAATCAAGATGTTGTTCTTTCCCGTCAACTAAATGCTCTAACCTAAAGGGAAAACTTTTTAATTCCCGGCACCTGACAGGCCTGCCACAGAAATAGTTTTGAATAACTTTTTAGCGCCCTTCCAATCTCACAGTGAGAACTGCCTAGATCACCTTTGGTTAGAATCTGTACCCTTCCTCTTATCTGTCCTCTCATAAACTCAAGACTGAGTGGGTGCTTCTGTTTCCCAGCTGCTAAAATGAATTCTGTGCACTGGGTTGGCTTAACAACAGGAATTTATTGGCTCATGGACTCAGAGGCTAGAAGACTTGCCTCCTCCCAAAGGTCAGTATCTTCTGGCTGGTCAGCAATCTTTTGGGTTGTTGGCTTTTCCATCATATGGAAAATGCACATGGGGCTGTCCTTCCATCTTCTGGTTGTGCCCCAGGGCTTCTCCTTGTCTAGTCTGAATTTCATTCTGTTTATAAAGGACTCCAGAAATCTGAATCCAAGCCCTACCCGATTCAGTGAGGCCACACCATAACTGAGGTGACATCTTCAAGAGGTCCTATTTACAGTGGATTCACAGCCACAGGACCAAAGGCTGGGACCTGAGCATGCCTTCTGTGGGGGGCAGGATTTAATCCCTGACAGTGACTAAAAAGATTGTAAGAGAAGCAGTATGCATAGTGGAAGGAAGATTATTTTTAAAATCCAGAGATGATGTAAACAGTATGTACAGTCGAGGTACTTATAGTCTTAAGATGTGAAAAAGGTAACAAAATTAGAATAAGGGAGAGACAGATGAGCAGCGTTGGCCATTCTGGTTGCAATTCAACGCGACAATGGCAGCACAAAGCAGGATGTATTTAACCCAGCCCAAGGCACCTCAGAGGAGGTTATCCCTTGAAAACACAGCACTGGGACTTGAAATCAAAGAGGCCAATTAACCAAACCAGAAAGAGTACCCCATGCAAAAACAAAAGAAAACAGAACAAAAAATGAAGAACAAAACTCAAAGAACAAAAATCTCTGAGATATGGCATGGCAAATAAAGAAATGCAAATAATTTTAAGTCAGGGATAGAGAATGGTAAGAAGGTGAGTATGCTGGTTTGAAAGAAAAGCCATGCTTTAATCTAAATCCCATTTCATAAAGGCAGAATAATCCCTATTCAATACTGTATGTTTGAAACTTTAATCAGATCATCTCCCTGGAGATGTGATTTAATCATGAGTGGTTGTTAAACTGGATTAGGTGATGACATGTCTCCATCCATTTGGGTGGGTCTTGATAAGTTTCTGGAGTCCTATAAAAGAGGAAACATTTTGGAGAATGAAAGAGATTCAGAGAGAGCAGAGCAGAATGACATAGCCATGAGAAATAGAGTCTGCTAGCCGTGACCTTTAGAGATGAAGAAGGAAAACGCCTCCCAGGGAGCTTCATGAAACCAGAAGCCAGGAGAGAAAGCTAGCACATGACACCATATTCGCCATGTGCCTTTCCAGCTGAGAGAGAAAACCTGAACTTCATCAGCCTTCTTGAACCAAGGTATCTTTCCCTGGATGCTTTTGATTGGACATTTCTATAGACTTGTTTTAATTGGGACATTTTCTCAGCCTTAGAACTGTAAACTAGCAACTCATTAAATTCCCCTTTGTAAATGCCATTCCGTTTCTGGTATATTGCATTCTGGAAGCTAGCAAACTAGAACAGTGAGCAAAAGGCAGGGGTCAAATTGTAATCATATGTTATGCTAAGGAATGTGGGTTTTATCCTGAAAACTCTTAGGAAGACTTTATTTTTTTCTGAGTACAAAAGTAATATGTGATCATGAAAGAAAACTTAGAAAATATAGAAGAATATAAGGAAGATACTATAAATATAAATCACACTAAATAAATATCATATATTGTTTTTCTTTTCAGCCTTTTCATAACATGTTTGACACCATACCTAAATACAAATTTATAATCCATTTATTTTTTTCCTAACATTTAACAGAAGCATTTTTACATTTAGTTGGTAGTCTTAGAAAATAAAACTTTTAATCATTTTGCCATTTGTCCACGTTATTGTTTCTTACCTGGTCCCTTATAATTGAACATGTAGACTTTTTCCATTTTTTTCACTATTATAATATTGGCACTTCTATGCATAAAATATTATTCACATTTCATATTTCCTTTTTTTAACTTTTTAAATTGTATAATATAACACATATACAAAGCAAAAAAAGAGAAAAGCAATAGTTTTCAAAGCACTCTTCAACAAGTAGTTACAGGACAGATCCCAGAGTTTGCCATGGGCTACCATACCATCCTCTCAGATTTCTCCTTCTAGCTGTTCCAGAGCATTGGAGGCTAGAAGGAATAAATATATATATTTTTTATCATCATGATCAACCTTTGTTTCTTTTTTGTGAAGGATAATATATATACAAAAAAGCAATAAATTTCAAAGCACAGCACCACAATTAGTTGTAGAACAGATTTCAGAGTTTGGTATGGGTTACAATTCCACAATTTTAGATTTTTTCTTCTAGCTGCTAAAATGCTGGAGACTAAAAGAAATATCAATATAATGATTCAGCAATCAAACTCGTTTGTTAAACCCTACCTTCTCTGTATAACTCCACAATCACCTTTGATCTTTCTCCCACTCTTTAGGGGTATTTGGGCTATGCCCATTCTAACTTTTTCATGTTGGAAAGGTTGTCAATAATAAGGGGTAGGGAGATGGAACTAGCTGATGTTCTGAAAGGGTGGCCCCTCTAGGTTTTGGGACTTATCTGGTCCAGGGACCCATCTGGAGGTTGTAGGTCTCTGGAAAGTTACCCTAGTACATGGAACCTTTGTGGAATCTTATATATTACGGAAAGTTACCCTAGTATATGGAACCTTTGTGGAATCTTATATATTACCCTAGGTGTTCTTTAGGATTAGCTGGAATGGTTTTGGTTGGGATTTGGCAAGTTATGATAGGTAGCAATGTCCCACTGAAGTTTGTGTTAAGAACAACTTCCAGAGTAGCCTCTTGACTCTATTTGAACTCTCTCAGACACTGATACCTTATGCATTACATCTCTTTTCCCCCTTTTGGTCAGGATGGCATTGTTGATCCCACGGTGCCAGGACCAGACTCATCCCTGGGAGTCATCTCCCACACTGCCAGGGAGACTTTCTCCTCTGGATGTCATGTCCCACGTAGGGGGCAGGACAATGATTTCACTTGCAGAGTTGCGCTTAAAGAAGAGTAAGACCAAACAGATGATTTCCTTTTATAAGATTATTTGAAGATCCTTTGTTCACTAATGTGCATTTTAACCTTCAACAAGTTTCTATCTCATCCCACCTACTCAAACATTTTAAAACAATTCTTTCCTAACTGGAAGGGCAAAACATTTTTTGTTCCCTAATAAGACTGAATATTTTTATGTTTATTAGCTATTACTATTTGTGAATTATCCATAGTTTTTGCCTTTTATTCACTTATATGGGCTTTTTATATATTAAGGATCTTAACCATTTACATTTTGTATTTATTACAACTATTTTTCCTTAGTTTTCTTGCCCTTTGATTTTATGATATTTTTGGATGCAAAAACATGTAAAATTTTTATGAATTAAAATCATTAATATTTTTTCTACAATGTAGGAGTTCCTGATCATGAGATTTGATCAATATTCACTTCTTGATTTGTTTGATTTAATTGTTTAATTCATCTGGAATTTATTTTGGATTATGATGTCTGGTGAGGATGTTCTAAATAGATTTATTTTTTCCATATAACTAACTATGTGGCTGGACCATTGTTTCCCTATTACTTATAGATGTCATCTTAATTTATTTGAATTTTTATATACAATAGTAATTTTATGAGCATATTTTTTGCTATCTTCCCTTACATCACCATCATAATACTTTAGTGATTATAGTTTCAAAATATTTTGTAATCCAAAGAGCAACTTTCCCCCTCAATACTCTTATTTCTCACAAATTTATTATTTCTAATGAATTATATAACCATTTTTCATAGTTATTTCCCATCCCCCTTAATCTTGCATTTAGTTATAAAACTAATATATGCTTATCATAATAAATACAAGTAAAAACAAATATAACCAAAAAATGTAATGTTAAACTCCCCCTTTTGCATACCTCAATCTTTCTCTCCAGACTTAACCACCATATTCTAGATTTTTCTTGTATATTGTTTTACCTTCCTAGCCTGCTCAAAGTAGACACCATGAAATGGGTTGGCTTTAAATAATGGGAATTTACTAGCTTACAGTTTGAAGCTGTGACAATGTGCAAATCAAGGCATCATGTAGGCAGTACTTTCTTCCTGAAGACTGGCTCTTGGTGATCCTTGGCTCCTCTGCCACATAGCAAGGCCCATGACAGTGTCTGCTAGTCTCCCACATCTCTTCTGGATGTCATTGCTTTCACCTTCTTGCTTCTGTTGCTTTCTCTGTCTGTATTCATCTGTTTATAAAGGGCCTCAGGAAGAGGATTAAGAGCCATCCTGAATGAGATGACATCCATGTCACTAACTGAAGTGTCCTACTTACAATGGGTCCACACCCACAGGAATGGACTGACATTAAACACATGCTTTTCTGGGGTACATACAACTTCACACCACACATATGTATCGTGAATTTTCCAAGTTCTCTAATCCGCTGATGGCGGAAAGGTGAGAAGCAATTTTCTTTTAATCTCCACAAATGTAGCCTGTACCCTTAAGATGCATAACTCCAGAATTCTAGTCCCCTCTCTAACTGTTTATGACCATCCCAGTAGTGTTCACATTTTTCACAAGTTCATCATTACTCTCATTTGTCATGTCCAAAACTGCTGCTCTCAGCAACCGCCTGAATCCACAACTAACTTCTCCAGGCCGCAGCCCCAACTTCTCTGGCTTTAACTCCAAAAATGGACATAGACCCTCCCTTTATCCCCTGAATCACAGTTAAGACATGGCTATCATGTTAACAGTCTTTATTAAGGATTTAGCCTAAAAAAGTATAACACAGAAAGGAAAGCTAAAACTAGATACTGGATAAAATTGCTCCTAGGATCCACCAGTAGAATTTCTCTTTTGGTCATCTGTGGTAGTTTGGAGGCTGCTGGAATGCAATATACCAGAACTGGAACAGCTTTTGAAAAGAGGAATTTAGTAAGTTAGAAGTTCACAGTTATAAGCATATAAAATTGTCCAGACTAAGGCATCCAGGGAAAAATACTTTAATTCAAGAAAGGCCAATGGGTCTGGAACCCCTCTGTCAGCTGGCAAGCCATGTGGCTAGCATCCGCTGGTCCCTTGCTCCTGGGCTCCATTGCTTTCAGCCTCTGTCCCTGTGGGGGTTCCTCACTTTGCTTCTCTGGGGCTGGCCTTCATCTCTTGGACTCCCTTGGCTCTCTCCAGGCTCTGGCTTGCTTAACATCTCATGAGGATGTCTGCTGAGCTTCAAACATCTCCAAACATCCATGTCTGTGTCTCTGAAGCAACTCTTCTCCAAGCATCTACATCTGCTCTCTCTGTCAGCTCTGAGGCTTCTGTCATTTCTGTAGGTTCTGTCATTTCTCCAAAATGTTTCCCTGTTAAAGACTCTAGTAATCTAATCAAGACCCACCTGGTATGGGTAGAATCCATCTCCATGTAATCAAAAGGTCACACTCATAATTGGGTGTGTCACACCTCCGTGGAGATAACCTAATCAAAAGTTACTGCCCTACAGTATTGAATTAGGATTAAAAGAAACAGTTGCCTCCACAAGATTGAGTCAGTATTAAAATATGGCTTTTATGGGATACCTGATACTTTCAAACAAGCACACCATCTCTTGCCTATGCCCTTACTGCCACTTCCAAAGGTCTCCTTAACCCTCTGCCCACCATGAGGAGCATTTCTTGCTAGTTTTCTCTTCTCCAGTACAGACACCAATTCTATTGCCAGCCAGTGGAATAAAATTGCCCTTGCAAGTCTCTTAAGTAGCCTAAGATATAGAGTATGTACAGTTTTGGGTATGTAATTCTGTGGAAGAATTTTTAAAAATTCATCTAATTCTTTATTATCAGTGTTTCTCTGTAACCCTCAGTCACTCACTTTCTTTCTCAAGGAAGCCATCTTATCTGGCCTCTTAAATGATAGATTTCACTTTTTTGTGTTTATAGTTGGGAAAACTTTAAGACCACTCACACATTCTTTCAAGAATTTCAGGACTAACGGAGGTGCGCTAGTGAGGTGCGCTATTTAAATGATTACTTCTCTCTTTTTTAGCCAATAGTTGAATTCTTTTAAGTTAAATGCCTATGGTATAAGGTAAGGTTATCTTTGCAGAAGACAACATTTTACACTACCGAATAGAAAGATTAACATCTCAGTCTGAAGCATCTTGATGCTTTTGCATTTTGATTATCCTGCTGGTTCAGACCTTCTCCAAGAACAGTAGCAAAACAGATATTGCCAAATTTTTCCTACAAAAATGTGTTCAAAGAATAGGGAGGAGGCTGATGTAAGGAGAACAGTGAGTGAGGAAGAGATAATAGGAGATAAGGTTAGAGAGTCTTAAGTAAGAATAGAATATAAATCATATTTTGGCTTTTACTCTGAAAAAAAAGGGGAAGTAGTTACTGGATAGATTTAAGCAGTGGAGTGATAAGCAGTGGAGTTTTAGTGGGATCACTCACATTGGTGTGCTGACAGGATAGACAGGCTGAGGGGGAGGGAAATCAATAATGGGTTATAGAGGAGGGAGATGATGAGTATCAGTTCTGGCCTTGAAACAAGCTGCAAGAGCACAAGGCAACCAGAAGGATGGAGGAGTGTTTCCAGTTGCTTACAGTAGGGACTGAGGAGCTGTGAGGGGTGCGAGCAGCAGCCTGTAGGAGATGCTGTGGTGTGCTACCCAGCTCCGCCTTTCAGGATTGAGAATGCTGATTGCCAGTGGCTCACAGTTGAATCTCTACTGGGGAATTGCCCCTGGCTGAAGGTCGCTGCCTGCCCAGTGCTACCTATATCCAAAGACTAGTTAAGCAGGGGTAAAAAGATTTGGAATAACTCTGTTCAGTTCTATTTCCCTCAGTCCTTTAAAGGTATTGTTCCCAAGAGCAGTCCCCAATTGTTTTAGTTTGCTAATGCTGCCAGAATGCAATAAACCAGAAAAGGGTTGGCTTTTATAAAGGGGTGTATTAGTCAGGGTTCTCTAGAGAAATAGAACCAACAGGAGATATGTGTAAATATGAGATTTATAAAAGTATCTTACATAACTGTTGGGAAGTAAGAGTCCAAAATCTGTAGGGCAGGCCACAAGTGGGCAGCTCCACTGAAGGTCCTCAACAAACTCCCCAGGAGAGGCTGGCTGGCTGAAGCAGAAAGAGAGATTCTCTCTTCAGAATTCTCCTTAAAAGCCTTCAGGTGATTAGATTAAGTGTCACTCATTGCAAAAGACACTCCCCTTAGCTGACTGCAGATGTAACCAGCCGTGGATGCAACCAATGTGCTCATTATTTACATCCATGAAATGTCCTCACAGCAACAGATAGGCCAGTGCTTGCTTAACCAGACAACTGGGCACCATCACCTGGCCAAGTTGATACCTGAACCTGACCATCACAGTCTACCCCTTGTCAACTTGGCAGCTATACACATCACCTTACACCAACCATACTTAATCTCTAATAGACAACAATAGCAGACACATTTTTTCTTGCCTAACAATACACTCAACTGTTCTGTGTACAACCAGAAACTCACTAAGTCTCTCCAGAATAGGGTACAAGTCCTTGGGTAATATATACTCTTAAACTTGATATCCTATAATTTAAATAGTATAATATGAATGATATGACTTATGCTATATGATGAAGGGAATAAAATTGAGAAGGAAACAAAGATATTTGCTTTATGTACAAATACATAGATACTCATTACAAAGCAAGGAAGAAATATTTATACCATTATAGTCCTCATTTCTGTAACTGGTCATGTGGTTATAGTTCATATTTATCACTACCTGCTTCCACTACCCATTCCATGTTCCCTTTACCCTCAGCAGACACCTCAGCTGGCCATTGGTCTTTGCCTGGTGGGGTGACCTAAACCCTCATTCCAGAAGTTTCTCAGCCATTGGCAGTCCTGCCTGGATTGGATTGTTGTAATTATCCATTGACTTTAATCACAGGGCACGGTAGTACTAAGAGATACCCTAGGAGATCTCCTGTATTCCAGGAAAAGCATGATATCATCAATATAATGGACCAGTGTGATGTTTGGAGGGAGAAATGATCAAGGTCCCTGTGGACAAAATTATGATAGAGGGCTGGAGAGCTGATATACCCCTGAGGTAGGACAGTAAAAGTATATTGCTGGCCTTGCCAGCTGAAAGCAAACTGTTTCTGGTGGTCCTTACTAACAGCTATTGAGAAAAAAGCATTTGCCAGATCAATAGCATCATACCAGGCACCAGGGGATGTGTTGATTTGCTCAAGCAATGATACCTTGTCTGGAACAGCACCTGGTTAAGTTTACAATAATCTGCTGTCATCCTCCAAGACCCATATGTTTTCTGCACAGACCAAATGGGAGAGTTGAAAGGGAGTGTGGTGGGAATCACCACCCCTGCCTCCTTCAAGTCCTTAAGTGTGGCATTAATCTCTACAATCCCTCCAGGGATCCAGTATTGCTTCTGATTTACTATTTTGCTAGTTAGGAGCAGTTCCAGTGGCTTCCACTTGGCCTTTCCTACCATAATAACTGACTCCACAAGTCAGAAACCCAATGTGGGGATTTTGCCAGTTGCTCAGTATGTCTATTTCAATTATGAATTCTGGAACTGGGGAAATAACTACAGAATGGGTCCAGGGACCCACTAGCCCCTTGGTGAGATGGATCTGAGCTAAAACTCCATCGAGCACCTGAACTCCATAAGCCCCCACTCTGACCGGGGGACCAGAGTAACATTTTGGATCCCCTGTAACTGTCACTCTGAGCCAGTGTCTAATAATCCCCAAAATATCCTATCATTTCCTTTTTTCCAATGCATAGGTACCCTGGTAAAAGGCCATAGGTCTCCTTGGAGAAGGCTGGGAGGAAAACCAAGGTTTAAATTTGTGGCAGTGTAAGTGTAACAGGGTCCTTCCCCAGAGGGTCCTTGCCTTCCTACCATTCAAGGGGCTCTGGGTCTGTAAAATGTCTCAAGTCTGGGAATTGACTAAGGGGCCGTGACTCTCTGTTTTTGTTATTCAAGTTAGACTTCTGTTCACTTGACCTAGAACTCTTCTGCTTATACAGTTCAAACAAGAATGTAGTTGACTGCCCATCTATTTAAGTTCTAAGTATCCTATGTTCTACTAGTCAATTCCATAGGTCTCTGCGAGTCAGAGTACTTTGCTGCTTTGAGTCTGCTGTCCTCTATGATAGCCACACCTACTTTATCTTTGGCGATTAAGTACCGCCACCTGGTTTCTGCCAACTTGGGATGTAATCATCCACATTGTGTTTAAGGATTCCAGCTCAGTGACAGCAATTCCCACAGTAAAATCTGACTTACAGAAAAGGATGATGTTCTAGTTTGCTAGCTGCCGGAATACAATATACCAGAAACAGAATGGCTTTTAAAAAGGGGAATTTAATACATTGCTAGTTTACAGTTCTAAGCTGAGAAAATGCCCCAATTAAAGCAAGTCTATAGAAATGCCCAATCTAAGGCATCCAGGGAAAGATACTTTGGTTCAAGAAGGACAACGAAGTTTAGGGTCCCTCTCTCAAGTGAGAAGGCACATGGTGAACAGGGTCAGGGTTTCTCTCTCCTCTGGGAAGGCATGTGTCGAACATGGCATTATCTGCTAGCTTTCTCTCCTGGCTTCCTTTCATGAAGCTCCCTGGGAGGTGTTTTCCTTCTTCATCTCCAAAGCGCTGGCTGTTGGACTCTCTGCTTCTCGTGGCTATGTCATTCCTCTCTGCTCTCTCTGAATCACTCACTCTCCAAAATGTTTCCTCTTTTATAGGACTTCAGAAAACCAATCAAGACCCACCCAAATGGGTGGAGACACATCTCCCCTAATCCACTTTAACAACCGCTCTTGACTGGGTTACATCTCCAGGGAGATGATCTAATTATGAACATATTGAATAGGGATTATTCTGTCTTTATGAAATGGGATTTAGATTAAAACACGGCTTTTCTAGGGGACATACATCCTTTCAAACCAGCACAGATGACTACAGAGAACTTCAGGGATGATGGCGCTAGTCTCACAAACTTATTTCTCACAGTTCTGGTAAAAGGTGCATCCTCTGGACATTCCTAGAGTATTGTCTTCTGGGATAAATCTACTCTAACATTCCAATCTTCCAATCCCTCTAAGCCTCTGGATCCTCTCATCTACATTACACCAGGGCAGTTCTGGCATTTCAACCTCAGGTGATGTTGGTCACCTTTTGATCCATGTTTCAGCCAAACATCCAAACACACTATTCATGCCCTTTCTAACTCCTTGAGCTATAACATTGAATGCAGAATCTCTGCTTAGTGGGCCCATATCAAGAAATTCAGCCTGACCCAGCTTTATATTCCTTCCACCATTATCCCAGAGCCTTAATAATCATTCCCACACACATTGGCCTGATTTCTGTCCATATAAACTGGAAGACTTATGCAGACTTTTTTGGAGTATAGCGTACTTCCTTCATGGGTAACACTTTGTATCTCATTTTTTGGGGCCTGTTGGCACAACAGGGGATTTGTTAAGTTACAAGTTATAGTTCTAAGGCCATAAAAATGTCCAAACTAAGGCATCCAGAGATAGATACCTTGACTCAAGAAAGATGGATGTCTGTTACATGGTAAGACATGCGGCTAGCCTCTGCTGTTCCTTGTTTCCGGTTCTGTTGATTCCAGCTGCTGATGGCAGTGGTTTCCATCCTAAGCATCTATGGGTCTTCATGTAGCTCTTCTGGGACACTGGGACACAACTCTGGGTTCTGGCTTGCTTAGCAGCTCATGGGTAGGTACATGCCAACATCTGCTGGGCTCTGCTTCTCCAAACATCCCTGCTAGGCATCTGTACTGTCAGCACTCCAAGCATCTCCAAACGTCTGCATCTCTGTCAGCTCTGAATCAACTGTATTTTCTGCAAAATCTCTCCCCTTTTAAAGGACTCTAGTAAACTAATCAAGACCCACCTTGAATGAGTGGAGTTACATGTTCATCTAATCAAAAGGCCATACCCACAGTTGAGTGGGCCAATGTCCATGGAAACAAACTAACCAAAGGTTCTACCTTAAACAATAGGTCTGGCCCTCACATGGCCGGATCAAGATGAAAAGAAAATGGCTTTTCTGGGATACATATCAGTTTCAAACTAGCACACCAATAAACCTCTTCTTGCACATGACCTATGTTTCAGACTGTTTCCCAGAAAAACCTGACCTAAGACAGAGATTCCTGGGGGCACGGATAGTTCAGTGGTAAATGCTCACCTTCCATGTGGGAGAACTGCATTTGATTCCCAGACCATGCACCACCACCCCCCCCCCCCCCAAAAAAAAAGACACTGATTCCCTTAGAATTTAAATGAAACTATGTTGTTTTTCTTTTTTTTTAAATTTATTTATTAATTAAAAAAATTTAACAAACCAAATAAAACACCAACATATATATCAGTAATTCACAATATCATCACTTAGTTGCATATTCATCATTTCTTAGAACATTTGCACCAATTCAGAAAAAGAAATAAAAAGACAACAGAAAAAGAAATAAAATGAATACAGAAAAGAAAAAAAAAAAAGATTATACCTACCATACCACTTACCCCTCGCTTTCATTGATCACTAGCATTTCAAACTAAATTTATTTTTAGCATTTGTTCCACCTATTATTTATTTTTATTCCATATGTTCTACTCATTTGTTGACAAGGTAGGTAAAAGGAGCATCAGATACAAGGTTTTCACAATCACACAGTCACATTGTGAAAGCTATGTCATTATACAATCATCTTCGAGAAGCATGGCCACTGGAACACAGCTCTACATTTTCAGGCAGTTCCTTCCAGCCTCTCCATTACATCTTGACTAACAAGGTGTTATCTACTTAATGAGTAAGAATAACCTCCAGGACAACCTCTTGACTCTGTTTGGAATCTCTCAGCCATTGACACTTTGTCTCCTTTCACTCTTCCCCCTTTTGGTGGAGAAGTTTCTCTCAATCCCTTGATGCTAAATCCCAGCTCATTCTAGGGTTTTTCTCAATCCCTTGATGCTGAGTCTCAGCTCATTCTAGGATCTCTGTCCCACGTTGCCAGGAAGGTTCACACCCCTGGGAGTCATGTCCCACGTAGACAGGGGGAGGGTGGTGAGATTGCTTGTTGTGTTGGCTGGAAAGAGAGGCCACATTTGAGCATAAACAAAACTACGTTGTTTTTCAACCGAAAATCCTGTAACACTCTCCAGTTCCGTCACAGGAAAGCCAGAATCCTTACTGTGGCCTTCAGACCGGTGTAATCTAGAGCTTTGAACTCTCTAACCCCTGTTAACCCTCCCGCTTGCTTACTTTATTTCAGAGTGGTTCTGGCCTCTTTGCTATTCCTTGACTATTCCAGATATATTCTTGTCTCAGGACCTCTGCTCCATTGTTCCTTCTGTTCATCACCCAGATATCTTCACAATTTACTCTTTCTTCTCCATCAAATTGGCTAAAATGTGACCTTCTCCTTGAGGCCTTCCCTGTTCATCCCATTGAAAATTGCAAACTCCCCCTAGCACTTCTAATCTTCACTACTCCATTTGTTCACTTATTACCCTTTTATCATATTGTCCATAGGTTTATGGTTTATTTCTTAACTGCTCACAAAAGGTAGGAATTTTTTACCCTTCATTTTGCTCACTGAAGCAGCAACTTGCACTTTGCAGGGGCCCCATAAATATTTGTTGAATGAACAAACGAATAAATTTGGAAATCCTTAGCAAGTTGATTGGAGTAGAATGCATGGGGTGAGATCACCAGGGATAGAGTGTAGAGCAAAAGCAGAGATGCAAGCATTTAGGTGTGAGCAGAGGGACAGGAAATTGCAAAGGCCAGTGAGAAGAAGCCAGAATACAGGAGGAAAATGGAGAGTATGTTACAAAAGACACAGAGAAGAGCATTTCTAAAAAGGGGAGCGGAGGCAGGGAACAATATGCAGGGCTGTCAATATATGAATTAAGATAAAGGTAAAGAGAGAAAAGTTGGAAGGAGGGCTCAGGTTGAAGAAATGTGTCTGTGTGTCTGTACATGTGTGTGTGTTTAGGTGGGAGAGACAGGACTAATGAGCATTTTAAGTGATGGACAGATAGAGCTGTAATAGCAATATTGTATCATCCACATCAGGGTTTTTGAGAGAAAACGTAGCACCACAAATGCTGAACTGATGGCTTCCAGGACAATAGGGATATGTATATTAGGACTGTCTGCAGACCAGGACATATTATCATCGTATCCAATTTTCAGATTTTCTGTGCAAGTCATTCCTCTATGCACTTAGTAAGTTATTACATTTTCTAACAGTAGGTGGCAGTAAAAAGCTTGCTTCCTTTGCCTCTTCTTTTTAGAAAAATTTGCAGATTTTAGATGGCGACTATGTATTGGTAAAGGTTAGGTCAGCTACGGAAGTATGCTAAAAATAGAAGATTTAAATTTATTTTTTACTTTCTAAAAATTCATATTGTACTTTTTTTCTAAAAAGAAGTATGTCTTCAAAGAGAAAAAATATTTGAGCAATTACAAAATATGTTGATCGCTGTATATTTTCACAAACTCATTTTACTTTTTTTTTCTATGCTGTATGGTGGGGTCACATTTCATTATTTTTCCATGTGAGTATCCTGTTATTAAAGCACCATTTTGTTGAATTTTTGGTTTTTTATTTTTGTTTTGTTTTTTGTTTGTTTGTTTTGGGGGAAGTGCAGGGACCAGGAATTGAACCTGGGTCTCCCGCATGGCAGGCAAGAATTCTGCCACTGAACCACCCTTGCACCCTGTCATTTTACTTTTAAAAGATGAATTTCTATTTTCCCCCAAAACAGAATTACTTCTATTAATTTTACTACTTCAATTGCGGCACATACATTACTAAATTGTATATAAAACTTTCTATATTTGTAAATTTGTATATAAAAATTATGTGTATATAAAATTTTCAGTGAAGTCCAGTTTTGATAGGCCTTGGGGACCTTGCTTTTGAAGATTTTTAGTATTTTTAAAGCTATTACAAATGATAACAAATGCATTATTATAAAAAATAGGACTAGCAATGTCCAAAGTGAACATTTTTCTCCAGTCCCTCAAGGGGATTGTCATGGTTAGGGACAGGTGTCAACTTGGCCAAGTTGTGGTACCTGTTTATCTGATTGGGCAAGCGCTGGCCTGTCTGATGCAATGAGGACATTTCATAGGATTAGGTCATGATCACATCAGCTGCATCCACAGCTGATTCTATTTGTAATCAGCCAAAGGGGAGTGTCTTCTGCAATTAGTGATGCTAAATGTAATCAGGGGAAGCCTTTTTAGGAGGACTCAGAGGAGACAGGTTGCATTCCTGCTTTGGCTGGTGAGCCTCTCCTGTGGAGTTCATCCAGGCCATCCATCGGAGTCATTGGCTTCGCAGCCTGCCCTGTGGATTTTGGACTCTGAGTTCCTACGGTCACGTGAGACACTTTTATAAATTTTATATTTGCAAGTGTTCCCTGTTGGTTCTGTTTCTCTAGAGAACCCTAACTAATACAACATGGATGAGAGCTGAGTACATATCAATGGGATAGAGTTTGGAGTGAGCTTGAGAAATATTGTTGAGAGAGGAGTATGAGGAGGAAGGCTAGGGGGAGTTAGGTGCTGGGGATGATTGTGAGCACTCAAGTGCCAAAAAAATGGGGTATGGAAGCAAAGTTCACCTGTCATGAATTTGGCAGACTTTGGTAATATTCATTAATTCATTCATTTTCTTTCTTTCAACAAATATAAATAATGTGTTTATGACTGGCACCATGAATGGTATAATTGAGAACAAAGCAAACTTGGTTCTTATCCTCATGGAACTTATATTCTAGTGGGAGAGTCACACAAAGAACAAACAGACCCAGCACACAGAAAAAAGGTGGTTAATTGTCTCTCGGATTGATTAAAGGTAGGATGCATTGTCAGTATGTGGACAATTACACCTTCATGGCTTTGTGATTTCATGGTGTCCTACAACTGGGTTTCCATTGAAATGAATAACTGGAAGGTTTGTAAGCATTGCCACTTTTTTTAATGAAACTCTTTATAATTATAGTTTAAACACAATATTAATAGTTAGCTGGACTCCTCATGTTGCTCAGAAGACTCCATAACTATTGCTAAATAAATAAATCCCTGCTATCTATTACTCTCCAGAAGTCTACACAGAGTTGTCCTACATTCAGAGAGAATGTTCTTGGGCCTTCTCAAATATGGCTCACATTGGAAACTCCAGCCTACAGTGATTTAATGCATATTACTGGCAGCCACACAGCCCTCTCTGTTTAGCTCAGTTTAGTGGTTGGGTAGGATGGATACCTATTCCTTTGAATTGCGCCCTAGAGGCTGATTAAAGTAAAGACTGACACAGAGCCCTAGCGAAGCTGGCAAGGCTTCTAACAATGAAAGGACACGAGAATAAAAACCAATGACAACCAGTGACTGGGAATAAAATAAATTAAAGTGAAGTTTGTTGAAAGCTAAACGGGTAATTAGAAGGAACAAAAATAATCAGGACAGTAAGCAAGTAGAAAAGCAAGCAGCCAAGAAACACCTATCAGGAAGTTGAAAAAGTTTGCTTTGTTATATGGCTGAAAGGGTCTTTCCATATGGTAAGTTGTAGGAAGATTCAATAAAGGAAAAAACTTTAGAAAACTTTTTAAAAATGAAATAGATTGTCTTAAAGAATAAGTTTTAGAAATCTAAATAAAATTTGGTAGCTGAAAATCATATATCTCATAAAGGTTTAATATCCAGAATACATAAAGAACTTCTTGAACTCAGCAACCAAAAGGCAAAAATAACTCAATTAAAAAGTGGGTTGTGGGTTTGAAACTATTATGGACCCCAGAAAAACTGTCTGGTCTGAAAAATCTAGTCTGGTGGGGCTAGATTGTTTAGTGTGGGAAATTTCAATTGGGTTGTTTCCATGGAGATCTGACACACCTAGCTGTGGGTGTGAACTTTTGGTTGGATTACTTCCATGGAGATGTGACACACCCAATTGTGAGCGTGGCCTTTTGGTTAATCGGAGATGTGACTCCATCTATTCAAGGTGGGTCTTGATTAGTTTACTAGAGTCCTTTAAAAGGGGGAACATTTTGGAGAAACCTCAGGTGCAGACAATTAGAGAACAGTTGCTTCAGAGCTGACAGAGACACTCAGAGGTGCTTGGAGTGCTGACAGAGCAGATACCTAGTCAGGGACATTTGAAGCCCAGCAGACTCTCTGTGTGCCCTCCTACGAGATGCTAACCAAGCCTGAACCCAGAGTTGTGTCCCAGAGGAGCTAAGTGAAGACCCGCAGATGCTTAGAGAGGAAACCGCTGGCATCAGAAGCTGGAAGTAATGGAACCTGGAACAAGGACAAGCAGCCGCCAGCCACATGCCTTCCCATGTGACAGACATCAGCCTTTCTTTGGAGTTAAGGTAGCTTTCTCTGAATGCCTTAGTTTGGACATTTCTATGATCCTAGAACTATAAACTTGTAACGTTACAAATCCCCTTTATAAAAGCTGTTCCTTTTCTGGTATATTGCATTCCAATAACTTTAGCAAGATAAGACAATGGGCAAAAGACTTGAATAGACGTTTTTCTAAAGGTGATATACAAATGACCAACAAGCATATGAAATAATGTTTAACATCATTAGCCATTAGGGAAATGCAAATCAAAACCACAATGACATGCTACTTCACACCCACTATGACGGCCATTAGTTCAAAATTCAGAAAATAGCAAGTGTTTGGAGAATGCCGAGAAATTGGGACACTCCATATTGTTGATGGGAATGCAGCCCTTGTAGAAAACAGCTCAGCTGTTCCTCAAAACATCAAACATGGAATTGCCATAATTATGGATTGAATCCTATCCCAAACAGAAACACATTCAATTCCTAATCTCCAGCAGTGTGGCTGTGAGGTCATTTGTAAATAGGATCCCTGCAGATCCTGCTAAAATTAGACCAAACTGATTCAGGGTGGGTCTTATTCCAACATGACTAGAGACCTTATAAGCAGTGACACAATAGTGCGAGGAGTAGGAGACAGACGGCCATGTGACGGAGGCAGCCACTGAGTTACGGATCATCAGTGAGCCACCATCAGGATGCTACAGACTTCAGAGCAAGCATGCCCTTACCCTACCAACACCTTGATTTGGACTGGTAGCCCCCCAAACTATGAGAAAGCAAATTCTCTTTTAAGCCAACTACTTTATGGTGTTTGTTATAGCAGTCCAAGAAAACTAAGATACCACATGACCTGGCAATCAATCCCACTCCTAGGCACATACCTCAAAAGAATTGAAAGCAGGGACTCAAACAGATATATGTGTGCCAATGTTCGTGGCAGCATTATCTACAAGAGCCAAGGTAGAAACAACCCAAGTGTTTATCAGCAGATGAATGGATAAACAAAGTGTGATTATATATAAAATGTAAAATTATTCAGCTGTAAAAAACAGTGAAGTTCTGATACATGCTACAACATGGATGAGCCTTGAAGACATCATGCTGAGTGAGTGAAATAAGCCAGACAACAAAAGGACAAATACTAAGTGATTCCACCTACATGAAATATCTAGAATAAACAATTATGTGTATAGAGTTTCTGTTTGGGGTGTAAATGTAATCAATACCATCGAAGTATGAACCTAAAAATGGTTAAAATGGGAAATGTTATATATAAAAACATATATGCCTTTTTGTTATATATATATATATATATATAATATATAACATATATATATATTTATTTATTCTACAATAAAACCTAAGTAAAATTTAATCTCTCTCTCATTAATGCTTAAAGGTCTTCAATCTCACAGTCCAACTTTGATTTTTTGCTGGCTTGAGTAAAATGCCGCTTTCTAATGCAATCTAAAATTGTGTGGATCTGAGCAGCTTTATCAAGCATCAAAGTTTCTTCCTTCTTACTAATCAATGACTCACTGCAAGCAGAGGGAACATTTCTCAGACTTCTACATAACTCACTTTAGTCCAAAGGAGCTACATGGGAATAATTAATGGAGAGACAGGCTTCTGTCAGTTCATGCCGAGCTTCCCGCTTCTAGTAGGGAAGCACAAATTGCTTAGATGTGGCTTTAAAAAATTCTCAAATGTTAGGTACATCAGTTATCCTCCTCAAGAGAAGTTGCATATAAACAAGAATTAGTACACTTCATCTTAAGAATTTGTGATATAGACTGTCTTTTTTGAAACAGGTTTTCTTCTCCAGAAACCAGGTTCCTCTTTGGACCCCAAGGAGATCTAAGAAGGGATGTTTACATGTATTATGTTACTTAATCTTAATCCTATGAGGTGGGTCTCATTTTGGTCAAACTGAGGCCCAGAGAACTATCATATACCTACTACATTACGTGCAAAGCAATGTCTTAAAAGGAACAAGGTACTTTATGAACTGAAGATTGGGGAGAAGTGAGATGTCCCATCTGTCAGTTCTTTATCAAACTTTTTTTGATTCTTTAGTAATGTGTGAACACATATGTTACAATTTTCTTTTTTACAACAGTATGAGCTAAGGATTAGTATTTCAATTTTCATAGATGAGGAAGTTGAAGTTTTATTCACATGGCAGGTGAATAAAAGAAGCAAGATTCAAACCCAGGCTCTTTCTTTAGAGCCAGCGTTCTTTCTGCTACTTACACAGTGCTGAGGCTTAGAATGATTTATCCAGATTTAAGGAGTTAACACAGGCAGCTATGGTGCCTCGCTCAGTTTGCTAATTTTTGTGAAAGGGACAGGATCATTACTCTCTGCCATTGCTCAGCTGACAGGTGCATATCTAGGGGTTCATTTTGAGCATTGAACGTTTGATGTGATTAATTTTTTGCTTTTTGTAAAAAAGAAAAAAAATAAGCCAAACCAACCTACTTAAGCCATTAAAAAATGTTCTGTTTTATTTTGAAATTTGACCTTAAATTTAGGAGTAGACTTTCCTTGCTAAATTCATAATGTCAGTATTGCTTTTATAGAGACAATATAGCAAGGAATATGTGGGGATAGCAAGGAATATGTGGGAGCATTTTTGATAACCTCAGAGATGCAAATCTTTACTTAGGAGTTTGTTGTAAATAAGGGAAGCCAGCTGAGCGCGTACTAAATCTGTTTAAACAAGAGATTCCAGACCTTTTCATTTTTGCTTATCTGAAAGTTTACCAGTGGATCTGCCCCATGATATTCCTTTTAACTATATAATGCATAATATGATGAATTTATCTTAATCCTTTTTCACAACAACACATTTACCAAATCGCAAAATTCAATAACTTAGAGTGTTTGGGGTTTATGCACATAGGAAGCAACTGATTTTAACCCATATCTTTTGTGATTTCTGTACCTCATTTCTTCTTGTTCATTCTGTACATTGCAATGTGTTCAGAATATTGTTTTTAGGAGATCAAAGAGAAAAACACCCAAGTTTCTTTTTCATTTTACTTTCTGCTCAGGTTAAAAATAAGCAATATTGGGCGGGCAGGTGTGGCTCAGTGGTAGAGTTCTTGTCTGCCATGCGGGAGACCCGGATTCAATTCCCAGAGCCTGCCCATGTCAAAAAAAAAAGGAAAAAAAAGCACTATTTTAAATATTTGCCCAAGATACATTATTAAAAGTACTTCAAAGCTTTTAGACCCAAATATGTACAGAGAAGCCTCATGCTGCAAAGCTGTTTTATAAGAAATTAATTTCAAATGCTAGCAGAGAGGATGGCGTTAGGTTTTCAAAATTTTACATTAATTCAGCAAGAATATCTTGCAGCCACTCCGAGTCAGAGGATAGGATGATATTTTGATCTTAAAAGATAACAGGGAAATTCCAAAAAGTTAATCATGCATAGCTTTCATTATCCATAATGATAGATGCATTAGGGAGAGTTCCTCTATTATATCAGTACCAAATTCCACTTTTTTTCTGCCGTTAAACAGGTTTTCCTTCTGATTCACATAGGACATAATAATTTTCTCTTTGTCCCTGATGAACTAATGTTGGGGTACAAAATTTAGTGGTGTGGGCAATTGGATAACTCAGCTACCTCATCTGATCTTTATAATAAATTTGGCTATGGAAGTATTGCTTTGCATGAAGTCCTGCTTTAGATTCCTAATTCTTCACTAAAATTTTTTCATTAGATAAGCTTCCTAATTTCTATGAGTCTGGTTTCCTTGACTCTAGAATAAGAAAACACTGGTTACCTCATAGGCTTTTTAAAAAATCCAATATATAATAATATATTTGAAAGTACTTGACAGTAGGTGCTCAGAAAATGTTAAATGCCTTTCCTCTATGAGGCTAGAAGAACAAACAAGGTAGAGAGCTATACGAGTCAGCTACTGCTGCATAACAAACCACACCAAAACTTTCGGTGAAACTCAGTGTTAATTCTTGCTCATGCATCTGCGAGTTGACTGGGATGATATCACCGGGGTGGCTCCAGGTTGTTCCAGACACCTTTCATCTGCTGAGGTCCCCTGCTCAATTTCAAAACACAAGATTCAGGTGGTGTGGTTTTCTACTCTGCTTACACCATATCCTAAGTGTGCTAACTACCTTATGCTTTTCCCTTTGCTTCTTGTTGTCTATTTCAAATCAATTTAATAACCCATGTGACCCAAGTATCTTCATTTGGTCTGTGAGTCTTTCTGTTTTTGACCTCTGGGATAATTTGCGAGGTACTGAATTGGAGGTTACCATTGCATCATAATAATTTCCCATATGACATCATGCTTTGCAGTTTTCTTCCACAGAGCTCAGTAGCCTGAGGATGAAAGGCACTGAAAAGATTAATAATTGGGTTCATCCAGGGTTGGGGTTCTGCCAGGCAGTTTCAAAGGAAGCATGATAAGGACATTGAGGAAATTGGCAAGAGGGGGTTTGAAGTGATGGATCATGGAATCTAACTTGATTAGAGGGACAAATGAGGAAAAGAAAGAACTAATTGTATGGGAGGAGCAGGGAAGTCAGTGGGCTGGAGGCCCTCAGAAGTACAAAAAATGAGGAATGAATAATGGATGTAACTGAGTGACAGGCTAGAAGGATAGGAGGTTGTGGTGGGGGGGGAATTTGAATTTATGACTTCACAGGGATCCATATAACCTCTGCCTTCAGCTTCCTAATAACCTTCACCATGATTATGCTTTTGTGGTTCGGAATTGACTTAATTGCATCTGCATTATTTTTGCACTTCAGAACTCAGTTCTTCATTCTATTTCTCTGTGATGGTTTAAGAGCCATTACTCAGATGCCCTTTGTCACTTTGAATTCTTGTTCCTCCTTGGTGATGAACCCATTACAAATAGCTACATCACAGCTTTCCTCACAGTAGCATATATTACCATCTTTTCTACACCATTATATTATGAGTTTACTGCTTTACCATTTGATTTGTTTATACATTTTACTGAAACAACCTATTTTAAAATTTAGTTCAACAAATGATTATTGAGCACTTGCTTGGGACCAGACACTGAGACAGGCGAAATAGTGAGAAAGAAAAACACAATCCCTGTCAGCCTAAGGCAGCAGTTGGAGGCATGAGGACCTTATGCTGCAAACAAATATTTAAAACAAATAAAGGAAGAGCCACTAAGATCTGAATCAACTCCAAAACACCCCGGAGCTTCCCCACCCAAATTTGAAAGCCCCTGTTCTAGAGGATGTTAACTTTGTTATTGTCCTTAAGAGAAATAAAATCAACTGCCACTTTTTAAACAAAAGTTTCTTTGTTTCTTCTCCCAGTTCTATTCCCTTCTCTTCTTTCTTCACCAGAATTGTCCCCTGTGTAATTTGGGGGTATGTCCTTCTCGTCCCTGTTTTTGTATTTCATATCATTCAGTGATGTTAATTACATTTGCCTTGTTGTCCTACCCTCACCATCCATCACCACAACTTTTCCATCACCTCCAACAGAAATTCTGTTCCAATTAAGCTTTAACTCCCCTCGTAAACGGTATTCTAGTTTCTGACTCTATGAGCTTGCTTATTCTAGTTATTCCATATCAGTGAGCACATACAATATTTATCCTTTTGTGTCTGGCTTATTCGCTCAGTACAAGATCTTCAAGTTTCACCCATGTTGTCACATGCATCAGAACCTCACTCCTTTTCACAGCTGCGTAATAGTCCAGTGAACATCAGTATGCAAATATCTGCTTCCCATTCTTTTGAGTATACCTAGAAGTGGAATTGCCAGGCCATATGGTAGTTCTAGACTTAATTATCTGAGGAACTACCAAACTGTTTCCCACAGTGACCACACAATTTTACATTGCCACCAACATTGAATGAGTGTTCCTATTTCTACATGTCCTACCACTTATTTTATTATTTCTTTATTTATTTAACAGTAGCTATTCTAGTGAGTGTGAAGTGGTATCCCACTGTGGTTTTGATTTGCATTTCTGTAATGGCTAGTGATGCTGAATGTCTTTTCAAGTGCTTTTGGATATTTGTATTTCTTCTTTGAAGACGTTCAAGTCTTTTGAACATTTTTTGATTTGGTTGTTCATCTTTTTGTTACTGAGGTATAGGATTTCTCTAGATATCCTGGAAATTAAACCCTATCAGATATCTGGTTTCCAAATATTTTCTCCCATTCTGTAAGTTGTCTTTTCATTTTTTTTATGAAGACCTTTGATGCACAAAAGTTTTACATTTTGATGTTGGCTCCTTTTTCTATTTTTTCTTTTGTTGTTGTTCACGTTTTTGGTGCAAGATCTAATAAACCATTGCCTAAGACAAGGTCCTGAAGATGCTTCCCTATGTTTTACTCTAAGAGTTTTATAGTCCTGATTCTTCAATTTAGGTCATTGATCTACTTTGAGTTAATTAAACATTTATTTTTAAGTTAGAGAAGTTGTAGGTATACAGAAAAGTCATGTAAAAAATACAGTGTTCCCATTTACCTCCCCTCTCCATTATTAACACTTTGTATTAGTTTCATATCTTTGTTACAATTGATGAAAGAATATTATAATTTTACTATTAACTATAGACCACAATTTACATTAGGGTATATTTTTTCCCATATATCATCCTGTTATTAACACCTTGCAGTAGTGTGATATGTTTGTGATAATTCATGAAAGAACATTTTTATAATTATACTATTAACTATATCATCACTTACAATAGGGTTCACTATGTTGTACAGTCCTATGTTTTATCACTTGATTTTACTCTAGTAACATACAGGATCCAAAACTTTCCCTTTCAACCACATTCACATACATAACTCAGCACCGTTAATTACACTCATAATAACGTGCTACCATCCCACCATCCATTTTCAAAACTTTGCAATCAACCCAAATAGAAATGCTATACAAATTAAGCGTTAGCACCCATTTCCTATTCCCATCCCAGCCCCTGGTAATCTATATTCTAGATTCTAATTCTATGAGTTTGCTTATTCTAATTATTTCATATCACTGAGATCATACAATATTTGTCCTTCTGTTTCTGGCTTATTTCACTCAATATAATGTCTTCAATGTTCACCCATGTTGTTGCATGAACCAGAAGTTCATTCCTTCTAATTGCTGAATAATATTCCATTGTGTGTAGATACCACATTTTGTTTATTCATTCATCGGCGATTGACACTTGGGTTGCTTCCATATTTTGGCAATTGTGACTAATGCTACCATAAGCATTGGTGTGCAAATATGTGTTCAAGTCCCTGCTTTCAGTTCTTTGGTTATATACCTAGTAGAGGAATTTCTGGGTCATATGGTAATTCTTAACTTTCTGAGGAACTGCCAAACTGTCTTCTACAGCAGCTGCACCATTTTACATTGCCACCAGCAATGAATGAGTGTTCCTATTTCTCTGCATCTTCTCTGACACTTGTAATTCTGTTTTTTGATTGTTAGACTAGTTTATTTAGAGTCTCCCCTCCCTGCCTTCCCAGTCTCTGGGTCACTTTTTCTGCTTGTAGGTCTCGTGTGCCAGCCCCAAGAAGATAGTCGGGGGCAGGGACTCAGAGGGTTGCTTGATGAGACCCAGACAGGGGCTGTAACTGTCTTCCTTATACTATGTAAAGATAACTGGCAACTCCAGCTCCTCATACAGTCCCTTTACCCTGGCCACCTTCTCAGGCTCCTTCTGCCCATAATTCTCCTGCAGGATCTGGCACTGTTCTGCAGAGGCCTGTTGCAGACACTGAACCACCAGCCAGCTACACTTGTCCTGGATGTCAGTGCCAACTTTGCCAGTCACACTGGGGTACCCAAAAAGGTCAAGGTAATCATCCTGAATCTGAAGAACTCTTCCATCTCCAGAAGGATCTTCTTGGCATTGGGATGCTCCTTCTCCCAATCAATGCCCACCATATACATGGTAGCAGCTACAGGAAGGTAGAAGGAGTAGAACTCTGTCTTGTATTTGACAATGGGGGGTTGTACTTCTTTTCAGTGAATCTTCCAAGATCCATGTTGCCCGGAAGGCTATGATGAGATCCAGAGTCTGCCTGATCTCAGTCTGATAGGAAACCTGCAGGAACAGCTCAATCATGCTCTGATAATAGGGTTGCTCCTGGCAGTAGAGCTTCAGCGGACAGTAGATATATGCTTCCAGCAACATGGCATCATTAATGGCATCCAAACCTATGCCTGGCTTCTGATACCAGCAGGGCTGTCCCCATTGGATGAGGGATGAATCCATGATGTTGTCTGACACCAGGAAAAAAACTGAGAGTGGTTCCCCACACCAGCCCACAGCCAGGGCCCATTGGGAACGAACAGTATCCTGCTTCTTTGGCTCCTCCAGCTCCTGGAAAACTGCCAGCCCCATCAGACCCTGATTGTACTTGCCTCCAATGGCGTTTTACTCCAGGATCTCTTTGGGCAATAGCATCTCCTGTCTCTGAGTGCCCTATCTCATCCTTGGTTAGCACCTTGAGAATGGGGGAAGAGCTGGACGAAATTCTGCTTTTCTTGGGCATAAACGTTAAATTTCTTGTCTCCTTTCATTCTGAGGGAAGAGCAAACTCTGTTCCTGATGCTGGTTCCTGCTTGGACAACATTTGCAATTTTCTGATGGTTTGTTTTAACAGTAGTCATTCTAGTGGATGTGAAATGTTACCTCATTGTGGTTCTGCTTTGCATTTCCCTAATATCTAATGATGTCGAGCCCCTTTTCATGTACTTTTTAGCCATTTGTATATCCTCTTTGGAGTAATGTCTATTCATCTTTTGTCAGTTTTTAAATTGGGCTTTTTGTCTTTTATTGTTGAGGTACAGGACATCTTTATATATTCTGGATTTAAACCATATAGAATATGAGGATTCCAAATATTTTCTCCCATTGAGTAGGTTGCCCTTTCACTTTTATGATCAAGTCCTTTGATACACAAAAGGTTTTAATCTTGATAAGGTCCCATTTATCTATTTTTTTTTCATTGCTTGTGCTTTGGGTTTAAAGTCTAAGAAATTACCTCAAACCACAAGATCTTGAAGATGCTTCCTTACATTTTCTTCTAGGAGTTTTATAGTCCTGTTTCTTATATTTATGTCTTTGATCCATTCCAAGTTAATTTTTTGTGTATGGTGTAAGTTAGGAGTTCCCCTACATTCTTTTGCATAAGTAGATATTCAGTTTTCCCAGCATGGTTTGTTGAAGAGACTATCCTTTACCAATTGAGTGAACTCAACACTCTCACCAAAAATTTATGTATTTTTGGGAACTTGTCCATTTGCGGTTGTTCATTTTGTTTTGTTGGTATACACTTTTGAAGAGTATCTTCTTATTCCTTTTTATTTCTGTGGGGTCAGTAGTAATGCTGCCTCTTCCATTTTTGATTTTAATTATTTGCATCTTCTCTTTGTCAGAAGTCTAGCTGAAGATTTGTCAACTTTATTGATATTTTTAAAGAACCAACTTTTGGTTTTGTTATTTCTATTTCTTAAATTCTATGTCATTTATTATTGTTCTGATCTTTATTATGTCCTTCCTCCTGCTTGCTTTGAGCTTAGTTTCTGTTTCTTTTCGAAATCCTCAAAAGTGTGCAGTTAAGACTCTAATTTGAGCTCCTTCCTCTTTTTTAACATAAGCATTTAGGCGATAAATGCTTTTTTATATCCCATAAGCTTTGATATGTTGTGTTCTCATTTTCATTTGTCACAAGATATTTACTGATTCCTTTATTATTTCTTCTTTGACTCAGTGATTGCTTAAGAGTGTTTGCTTCCCATAGATTTGTGTATTTTCTATTCCTCTGCCTGCTATTGATTTCCAGCTTGATTTCATTGTAGTCAGAGAAGATGCCTTGTATAATTTCATCTTTTGAAATTTATTGAGACTTGTTTTGTGACCTAACATGTAGTCTACCCCGGAGAATGATCCATCTGCACTTGAGAAGAATGCATATCCTGTTATTTTGGATGCAGTGTTCTTACATGTCTGTTAAGTCTAGCTCATTTATCATATTATTCAAGTTCTCTGTTTCCTTTTTGATCTTCTGTGTAGATGTTCAATCCATTGATGAAAGTATAGAATTGGAGTCTCCAGCTTTTACTGTAGAGGTATTTACTTCTCTCCTCAGTTATTTCAATGTGTTTTAGTTTGCTAGGCAACTGAAAACAATATACTATGAAATGGATTTGCTTTTAGTAATGGTAATTTATTGGATTACAAGCGTACAGTTCTGAGGCTGTGACAATGTCCAAATCAAGGCATCGTGGAGACAGTGATTTCTTTCTGAAGACTGGCTGCCAGCTATCCTGGACTCCTCTGCCACTTGGCAAGGCACATGGCAGCATCTACTAGTCCCTCCCTTTTCTTCTGGGTTTTGCTGCTTTCAGCTTCTTGCTTCAGTGGCTTCCTCTCTCTTTGTCTAAATTTCATTCTTATAAAGGACTCCGGTTAAGAGGATTAAGACCTATCCTGGGCCATACCTTAACTGAAGTAACCTTGTCAAAAGATATTACTTAAAAAGGTTTACACCCATAGGAACGGGTTAGATTTAAGAACATGGTTGTCATGGTTAGGGACATGTGTCAACTTGGCCAAGTTGTAGTTCCTGTTTATTTGATTGGGCAAGTGCTGCCTTTCTGTTGCAATGAGAACATTTCATAGGATTAGGTCATGATCACGTCAGCTGCATCCACAGCTGATTCCATTTGTAATCAGACAAAGGGGAGTGTCTTCTACAATGAGTGATGCTAAATGTAATCACCGGAAGCCTTTTAAGGAGGATTCAGAGGAGACAGGTTCCATTCCTGCTTCGGCTGGTGAGCCTCTCCTGTGGAGTTCATCCAGACCATCCATTGGAGTCGTCGGCTTCACAGCCTGCCCTGTGGATTTTGGACTCTGCGTTCCTGTGGTCACGTGAGACACTTTTATAAATTTTATGTTTGCAAGTGTTCCCTGTTGATTCTTTTTCTCTAGAGAACCCTAACTAATACAATGGTTTTCTGGGATGCATACAGTTTTAAACCACCACATCCCACCCTCTGGACCCCAAAAGACATGTTCTTTCTATATGCAAATACTTTCATTCCGTCACAATATCCCAAAAGCCTTAAGTCATTTAAGTCAGTAACAATGCTGAGTACAATGTCTCCGTAAAATTGGTTATGGGTGTGATCTGTTTTGGGACACAATTCTGCTCGGTCTGTGGATCTGTGAACTTAGAGAACAAGTTAGCTGCTTCTAATATACAAAGGAGGGTCAGGTATCAGATAAATATTTCCCTTCCCATAGGGAGTAATTGGAGAGAAAACAGGGGTCATTGGTCCCAAACAATTCTGAAACCCTGCGGGGCATATTCCATTAGATTTGAAGGTCTGAATGCCATCTAGAGAATGATTTGTCTTCTGGGCCTGACGGAGTGGCAGCCCACCCTTTTCAAGGGGGCTGAGCGGCAGCTATGCCTCTCTGAATATTGGGGTGTTGTTCCCCCCAAACACTGGGGTGAAAACTCCACCCTCATTAAGAGTGGCAGCCATACTCTCTGCATTCCCCCAGATGTCTGAGAAAACTGAGGAGGTAATACTTTTCTCGAACAATGGGACAGAAGGCCCACCCTCTCCAACCTCCAGAGCACGCTCACCATTTCCCTCATACGTGGATGGGTCTGTTCTCTTGCCTTGAGAAGATTTTTTGGTTCAGACTTCAGCTTCCATGGTTCTGCATTTGAAGTAATTTTTTCTTCAATCTGTCTCTTTTCCATCCTTTTGGACCAGGCTGTCAGTGGTTCCATTCACACAGCTCTCACCAAAAAAAAAAAAAAAAAAAAGGTTGGTTTTGCATAAAGTACACAGGGGGTTCAAATCATTAGATAAAAGAACTTTCCACAAATCCATTCTGGATAACTGCATTTCCAATCCTGACTTGAACTGAAATGGCTGACTGGACCCATGTTCAGTTCAACCCCCACATGGCGCACTATTTCCTGGGAACTTGCTTTCTGAAAGCTCAAAATTTTCTGAACCATTGATTTCTGGTTTCTTTGTGCCTAAGAGTTCCGTTCTCGCTTATCTCTTTCCTCTTGCGTTTTACTGTAAACTGCAAGGAGAAACCATGCAGGACCTTCCACATTTACTTTGGTGATCTCCTCAGCTAAATATACAGGCTCATCATTCTCAAATTCTGCCTTCCAGCTGACATCAGGACTCAATTTTGCCAAGTTCTCGGTCATTTTAAAATAAGGGTCATGTTTTTTACAGTTTGTAGTGACACATTCATCATTTCAGTCTCAGGCCTCTTTCTGCCTCTACTCATTAACTGATTACAAAGCCTTTTCCATTTTTGATATTGACAATAGCAGCATGCCACTCTTCTGGAACTAATATCTGTTTTAGTTTGTTAACCTACTGAAAGCAATATACCATAAAATGGGTTGACTTTTTAACAATGGGAATTTGTTTACCAGCTTACAGTTTTGAGGCCATGAAAATGTCCAAATCAAGGTATCATCAAGACAATGCTTTCTTCCTGAGGACTGGCTGCCAGAAATCCCGACTCCTCATGGAGTCTGCCAGTCACTCTTTCTCTTCTAGGCTTTGTTGCTTTAAGCTTCTTGTTTCTTAGCAATGTTTGCCTCACTTATTTGGAAAATCTTCTTGGTGAATTGACCCTGATACTAATATATAGTACCCTTCTTTGTCTCTTGTAACAGCTTTTGACTTAAAGCCTATTTTATCCAATATTAGTTTAGCAATCCCAGCTCTCTTTTGGTTACCATTTGCATGGATTATCTTTTCCTATAGATGTGTCTAATGTTAGTCTCTTGTAAACCACATGCAGTTGGACTGTGCTTCTTTCATCCATTCTGCCAATCTGTGTCTTTTGATTGGGGAGTTCAATCCATTAAAATTCATGCTATTACTATAAAGGCTAGACGTATTTCAGTCATTTCATCTTTTGTTTTTTATATGCCATATCTTTTTTGGCTCTCCTTTCCTTTACTGCAGACTCCTTTTCTGTATAGTTGATTTTTTGTGGTGTAGCAGATTGATTTCTTTCTCAATTCCATTTCTGCATATTTTTAAGATACATTCTGAGTACTTACCCTGGGGTTTGTACTACACAACCCAAGTCTATAATCCACAATTCTGAAAAAAATCAACTTAACTTCAATAGTATACACATCTCTGCTCCTATATCCCTACCTTTCCCCTCTTTACAGTGTTTTTGTCCCACATTACCTCTTCACATTTTGCATGTCCATTATCAGGAAATATAATTATTTCTTATTCAATTGTATTCTAACTTTATAGGAATTAAAGAATTGATTTATATACTGAGGCTACAGTGCTATTACATATTACATTTTCTGTTTACCTATTTATTTACATTTACTGAAGATCTTTACTTCTTCATACTGCTTCAAGCCATTCTCTCCTGTCTTTTCTTTTCTTTTTTTTTTTTTTTTAGATGCATGATCATCGTTTCTTAGTACATTTGCATAGGTTTAGAAGAACTAGCAACACAACAGAAAAAGATATAGAATGTTAATATAGAGAAAAAAAATAAAAGTAATAATAATAGTAAAAAAAACCTATAGCTCAGATGCAGCTTCATTCAGTGTTTTAACATGATTACTTTACAATTAGGTATTATTGCTGTTCATTTTTGAGTTTTTGTATCTAGTCCTGTTGCACAGTCTGTATCCCTTCAGCTCCAATTACCCATTATCTTACCCTGTTTCTAACTCCTGCTGGTCTCTGTTACCAATGACATATTCCAAGTTTATTCTCGAATGTCGGTTCACATCAGTGGGACCATACAGTATTTGTCCTTTAGTTTTTGGCTAGAATCACTCAGCATAATGTTCTCTAGGTCCATCCATGTTATTACATGCTTCATAAGTTTATCCTGTCTTAAAGCTACATAATATTCCATCATATGTATATACCACAGTTTGTTTAGCCATTCGTCTGTTGATGGACATTTTGGCTGTTTCCATCTCTTTGCAATTGTAAATAATGCTGCTATAAACATTGGTGTGCAAATGTCCGTTTGTGTCTTTGCCCTTAAGTCCTTTGAGTAGATACCCAGCAATGGTATTGCTGCGTCGTATGGCAATTCTATATTCAGCTTTTTGAGGAACCGCCAAACTGCCTTCCACAGTGGTTGCACCATTTGACATTCCCACCAACAGTGGATAAGTGTGCCTCTTTCTCCGCATCCTCTCCAGCACTTGTCATTTTCTGTTTTGTTGATAATGGCCATTCTGGTGGGTGTGAGATGATATCTCGTTGTGGTTTTGATTTGCATTTCTCTAATGGCCAGGGACATTGAGCATCTCTTCATGTGCCTTTTGGCCATTTGTATTTCCTCTTCTGATAGGTGTCTGTTCAAGTCTTTTTCCCATTTTGTAATTGGGTTGGCTGTCTTTTTGTTGTTGTTGAGTTGAACAATCTCTTTATAAATTCTGGATACTAGACCTTTATCTGATATGTCATTTCCAAATATTGTCTCCCATTGTGTAGGCTGTCTTTCTACTTTCTTGATGAAGTTCTTTGATGCACAAAAGTGTTTAATTTCGAGGAGCTCCCATTTATTTATTTCCTTCTTCAGTGCTCTTGCTTTAGGTTTAAGGTCCATAAAACCGCCTCCAATTGTAAGTTTCATAAGATATCTCCCTACATTTTCCTCTAACTGTTTTATGGTCTTAGACCTAATGTTTAGATCTTTGATCCATTTTGAGTTAACTTTTGTATAGGGTGTGAGATATGGGTCTTCTTTCATTCTTTTGCATATGGATATCCAGTTCTCTAGGCACCATTTATTGAAGAGACTGTTCTGTCCCAGGTGAGTTGGCTTGACTGCCTTACCAAAGATCAACTGTCCATAGATGAGAGGGTCTATATCTGAGCACTCTATTCGATACCATTGGTTGATATATCTATCTTTATGGCAATACTATGTTGTTTTGACCACTGTGGCTTCATAATATGCTTTAAAGTCAGGCAGCGCGAGACCTCCAGCTTCGTTTTCTTTCCTCAAGATGTTTTTAGCAATTCGGGGCACCCTGCCCTTCCAGATAAATTTGCTTATTGGTTTTTCTATTTTCTGAAAAATAAGTTGTTGGGATTTTGATTGGTATTGCATTGAATCTATAAATCAATTTAGGTAGGATTGACATCTTAACTATATTTAGTCTTCCAATCCATGAACACGGTATGCCCTTCCATCTATTTAGGTCTTCTCTGATTTCTTTGAATAGTTTTCTGTAGTTTTCTTTATATAGGTTTTTTGTCTCTTTAGTTAAATTTATTCCTAGGTATTTTATTCTTTTAGTTGCAATTGTAAATGGGATTCATTTCTTGATTTCCCCCTCAGTTTGTTCATTACTAGTGTATAGAAATGCTACAGATTTTTGAATGTTGATCTTGTAACCTGCTACTTTGCTGTACTCATTTATTAGCTCTAGTAGTTTTGTTATGGATTTTTCCGGGTTTTTGACGTACAGTATCATATTGTCTGCAAACAGTGATAGTTTTACTTCTTCCTTTCCAATTTTGATGCCTTGTATTTCTTTTTCTTGTCTAAATGCTCTGGCTAGAACCTCCAACACGATGTTGAATAATAGAGGTGATAGTGGACATCCTTGTCTTGTTCCTGATCTTAGGGGGAAAGTTTTCAATTTTTCCCCATTGAGGATGATGTTAGCTGTGGGTTTTTCATATATTCCCTCTATCATTTTAAGGAAGTTCCTTTGTATTCCTATCTTTTGAAGTGTTTTCAACAGGAAAGGATGTTGAATCTTGTCAAATGCCTTCTCTGCATCAATTGAGATGATGATGTGATTTTTCTGCTTTGATTTGTTGATATGGTGTATTACATTAATTGATTTTCTTATGTTGAACCATCCTTGCATACCTGGGATGAATCCTACTTGGTCATGATGTATAATTCTTTTAATGTGTTGTTGGATTCGATTTGCTAGAATTTTATTGAGGATTTTTGCATCTGTATTCATTAGAGAGATTGGTCTGTAGTTTTCTTTTTTTGTAATATCCTTGCCTGGTTTTGGTATGAGGGTGATGTTGGCTTCATAGAATGAATTAGGTAGTTTTCCCTCCACTTCGATTTTTTTGAAGAGTTTGAGGAGAGCTGGTACTAATTCTTTCTGGAATGTTTGATAGAATTCACATGTGAAGCCGTCTGGTCCTGGACTTTTCTTTTTAGGAAGCTTTTGAATGACTAATTCAATTTCTTTACTTGTGATTGGTTTGTTGAGGTCATCTATTTCTTCTTGAGTCAAAGTTGGTTGTTCATGTCTTTCCAGGAACCCGTCCATTTCCTCTAAATTGTTGTATTTATTAGTGTAAAGTTGTTCATAGTATCCTGTTATTACCTCCTTTATTTCTGTGAGGTCAGTAGTTATGTCTCCTCTTCCATTTCTAATCTTATTTATTTGCATCCTCTCTCTTCTTCTTTTTGTCAATCTTGATAAGGGCCCATCAATCTTATTGATTTTCTCATAGAACCAACTTCTGGTCTTTTTGATTTTCTCTATTGTTTTCAATTTCATTTATTTCTGCTCTAATCTTTGTTATTTCTTTCCTTTTGCTTGCTTTGGGATTAGTTTGCTGTTCTTTCTCCAGTTCTTCCAAGTGGACAGTTAATTCCTGCATTTTTGCCTTTTCTTCTTTTCTGATATAGGCATTTAGGGCAATAAATTTCCCTCTTAGCACTGCCTTTGCTGCGTCCCATAAGTTTTGATATGTTGTGCTTTCATTTTCATTCACCTCATGGTATTTACTAATTTCTCTTGCAATTTCTTCTGTTGACCCACTCGTTGTTTAAGAGTGTGTTGTTGAGCCTCCACGTATTTGTGAATTTTCTGGCACTCCGCCTATTATTGATTTCCAACTTCATTCCTTTATGATCCGAGAAAGTGTTGTGAATGATTTCAATCTTTTTAAATTTTTAAGACTTGCTTTGTGACCCAGCATATGGTCTATCTTTGAGAATGATCCCTGAGCACTTGAGAATAAGGTGTATCCTGCTGTTGTGGGATGTAATGTCCTATAAATGTCTGTTAAGTCTAGCTCCTTTATAGTAATATTCAGATTCTCTATTTCTTTATTGATCCTCTGTCTAGATGTTCTGTCCATTGATGAGAGTGATGAATTGAAGTCTCCAACTATTATAGTATGTGTGTCTATTTCCCTTTTCAGTGTTTGCAGTGTATTCCTCAAGTATTTTGGGGCATTCTGGTTCGGTGCGTAAATATTTATGATTGTTATGTCTTCTTGTTTAATTGTTCCTTTTATTAGTATATAGTGTCCTTCTTTGTCTCTTTTAGCTGTTTTACATTTGAAGTCTAATTTGTTGGATATTAGTACAGTCACTCCTGCTCTTTTCTGGTTGTTATTTGCATGAAATATCTTTTCCCAACCTTTCACTTTCAACCTATGTTTATCTTTGGGTCTAAGATGTGTTTCCTGTAGACAGCATATGGAAGGATCCTGTTTTTTAATCCATTCTGCCAGTCTATGTCTTTTGATTGGGGAATTCAGTCCATTAACATTTAGTGTTATTACTGTTTGGATAATATTTTCCTCTAACATTTTGCCTTTTGTATTATATATATCATATCTGACTTTCCTTCTTTCTATACTCTTCTCCACACCTCTCTCTTCTGTCTTTTTGTATCTGACTCTAGTGCTCCCTTTAGTATTTCTTGCAGAGCTGGTCTCTTGGTCACAAATTCTCTCAGTGACTTTTTGTCTGAGAATGTTTTAATTTCTCCCTCATTTTTGAAGGACAATTTTGCTGGATATAGGAGTCTTAGTTGGCAGTTTATATCTTTTAGTAATTTAAATATATCATCTCACTGTCTTCTAGCTTCCATGGTTTCTGCTGGGAAATCTACACATAGTCTTATTGGGTTTCCCTTGTATGTGATGGATTGTTTTTCTCTTGCTGCTTTCAAGATCCTCTCTTTCTCTTTGACCTCTGACATTCTAACTAGTAAGTGTCTTGGAGAATGCCTATTTGGGTCTAATCTCTTTGGGGTGCGCTGCACTTCTTGGATCTGTAATTTTAGGTCTTTCATAAGAGTTGGGAAATTTTCAGTGATAATTTCTTCCATTAGTTTTTCTCCTTTTCCCTTCTCTTCTCCTTCTGGGACACCCACAACACGTATATTTGTGCGGTTCATATTGTCCTTGAGTTCCCTGATACCCTGTTCAAATTTTTCCATTCTTTTCCCGATAGTTTCTGTTTCTTTTTGGAATTCAGATGTGCCGTCCTCCAAATCACTAATTCTATCTTCTGTCTCTTTAAATCTATCATTGTAGGTATCCATTGTTTTTTCCATCATTTCTACTTTATCCTTCACTTCCATAAGCTCTGTGATTTGTTTTTTCAGTTTTTCTACTTCTTCTTTTTGTTCAGCCCATGTCTTCTTCATGTCCTCCCTCAATTTATTGATTTGGTTTTTGAAGAGGTTTTCCATTTCTGTTCGTATATTCAGCATTAGTTGTCTCAGCTCCTGTATGTCATTTGAACTATTGGTTTGTTCCTTTGACTGGGCCATATTTTCAATTTTCTGAGCGTGATCCGTTATCTTCTGCTGGTGTCTGGGCATTTAGTCAGATTTCCCTGGGTGTTGGACCCAACAGGTTGTAAGATTTTTCTGTGAAATCTCTGGGTTCTGTTTTTCTTATCCTGCGCAGTAGGTGGCGCTCGTGGTACATGTTTGTCTGCGGGTCCCACCAGTAAAAGGTGCTGTGGGTCCTTTAACTTTGGAAAACTCTCACCGTGGGGGAGGTTCGCCAGCTGAAGCGGCTTGGAAGAGTGCCAGCCGGCCCGGGGATCCAAATGCGGGGAGGGTTGCTGGCCGCCGCAGCCCGGGAGAACGCCTGTCCGAATTTCCTAGTCGGCCCGGGGTGCCAAACGTGGCGGGAGGGCGCCGGCCGCTGCAGCCCAGGAGAGTGCACCATTCCCAGCCGGACCGGGGAATCACGTGTTTGGAAGGGACACCCCCGGTTACCATTCTCCGCGGCCTGGGGATTTCCGATCCAATTCTCTCAGTTGGTCCGGGGGGCCACGCGTGGTGGGGGCGCCAGCCACCACGGCTTGAGGGGACCGCCTGCCCGATTCTGCCAGCTGGCCCAGGAAGGAGGAAGTGAGTGACTCCGGCCGCTTGCCGCCCCGCCCGGGAAGCCCGCGCCCCTCGGCGATCTCACCGGAGCGGGTTCTCTCGGCCAGTCAGCCGTCCAGGATGGGGTACGCTGTCTTTTTTATCTCTGTCGTGGCTCCGGGAGCTGTTCTGTATCGTTTCTACTCCCCTAGTAGCTGTTCTGGAGGAGGAACAAAGATCCGCGTGTCTTACTAAGCCGCCATCTTCTCCGCCTGTCTTTTCCTTTTAACCTAGGAACTTCCTTTAGCAATTCTTGCAGGACTGTTTTTTGGTAATGTACACTCTAAAGTTTTTGTTTATGTATGAATGTGTTGAAAAACAAGACACTTCTGGAGAAGATGGTGGCTTAGTAAGGCGCGCGGGTCTTAGTTCCTCCTCCAAAACAACTACTAAAGAACTAGAAACAGTACAGAACAGCTCCCGGAGCCACAACAGAGACCAGACACACAGTGTACCCCATTCTGGACCGGCTGGACCGGCTCAGAGACTCTGCTGCGGTGAGGTCCCCGAGAGGTGCGCGCTTCCCCGGGTCACGGCAGCTGGCAGCCGGAGCCCCTCCCTCCCTCCTTCCCAGGCCGGCTGGGAGATTTGGATCGGCGGTTCCCCAAGACACGGTGGCCGGCACCCCTCCCCCACAGGTGACTTCCCAGAGGGAAAGGAAAGAGTCTCCAACAGTAGTAGAGACTGAGCCCAACCTAACAACAATAGTGGCATTAATGAACAACTACTGACTACTAAAAATAGGCCCTCAGCTCAGGCGAAACTGATCAAGGCGGAAGTCGCCTATTAGGCTAACTGAAAAAGAGGAAAGGGGGCGAAACAGAGCCTTCTGCGGCTGTTTCTATGGAGGCTTGGCTGCCTCTGGATTCAGCGGCCAGGATTACACAGGCTGCAACTGCCCCAGGCATATGCAGAAACAGGCTGCTTTCAGGGCTCTCTCCCACCTGAGCCTTCCCCAGGGGAGGGGTGAAATGCAACTCAGGTGGAATCCCTCTCTCAAGGATTTCAGACCCCAGAGCTTGGCAATTTGAAGCCATTAAAACCAACCTACAACCTTTCCTCTGTCTCCACCACACACCCAGCAGTGAGAGTCTTCCAAAGTTAAAGGAACCACAACATCTTTTACTGGTGGGACCCGCAGACAGACAAGCACCACATACTGGGCAGGATAAGAAAAACAGAGCCCAGAGACTTCACAGGAAAGTCTTTCAACCTGCTGGGTCCCACACTCAGGGAAATCTGATTAAATGCCCAGACGCCAGCAAAAAATAACAAATCACACCAGGAAAATTGAAGATATGGCCCAGTCAAAGGAACAAACCAATAGCTCAAATAAGATACAGGAGCTGAGACAACTAATTCTGAATATACGAACAGAAATGGAAAACCTCTTCAAAAACCAAATCAATAAATTGAGGGAGGACATGAAGAAGGCATGGGATCAACAAAAAGAAGAAATGGAAAGTCTGAAAAAACAAATCACAGAACTTATGGGATTGAAAGACACAGTAGAAGGGATGAAAAAAACAATGGAAACCTACAATGGTAGATTTAAAGAGACAGGCTAGAATTAGTGAACTGGAGGATGGAACATCTGAAATCCACAAAGAAACAGAAACTATAGGGAAAAGAATGGAAAAATTTGAGCAGGGGCTCAGGGAATTGAATGATAATATGAAGCGCGCAAATATATGTGTTGTGGGTGTCCCAGAGGGAGAAGAGAAAGGAAAAGAAGAAGAAAAACTAATGGAAGAAATTATCACTGAAAATTTTCCAACTCTTATGAAAGACCTAAAATTACAGATCCAAGAAGTGCAGTGCACCCCAAAGAGAATAGACCTAAATAGGCGTTCTCCAAGACACTTACTAGTTAGAATGTCAGAGGTCAAAGAGAAAGAGAGGATCTTGAAAGCAGCAAGAGAAAAACAATCCATCACATACAAGGGAAACCCAATAAGACTATGTGTAGATTTCTCAGCAGAAACCATGGAAGCGAGAAGACAGTGGGATGATATATTTAAGTTACTAAAAGAGAAAAACTGCCAACCAAGACTCCTATATCCAGCAAAATTGTCCTTCAAAAATGAGGGAGAAATTAAAACATTCTCAGACAAAAAGTCACTGAGAGAATTTGTGACCAAGAGACCAGCTCTGCAAGAAATACTAAAGGGAGCACTAGAGTCAGATACAAAAAGACAGAAGAGAGAGGTGTGGAGAAGAGTGTAGAAAGAAGGAAAATTAGATATGATATATATAATACAAAAGGCAAAATGGTAGAGGAAAGTATTACCCAAACAGTAATAACACTAAATGTTAATGGACTGAATTCCCCAATCAAAAGACATAGATTGGAAGAATGGATTAAAAAACAGGATCCTTCTATATGCTGTCTACAGGAAACACATCTTAGACCCAAAGATAAACATAGGTTGAAAGTGAAAGGTTGGGAAAAGATATTTCATGCAAATAACAACCAGAAAAGAGCAGGAGTAGCTATACTAATATCCAACAAATTAGACTTCAAATGTATCTATGAATGTGTTAAACTTGCCCTCATTTTTGAAGGACAGTTGTGCTGGATAAAGAATTTGTGACTGGCAGTTTTTCTCTTTCAGTACCTGAAATATATCATACCATTGCCTTCTCACCTCCCTGTTTTTTAATGAGAAATCAGCACTTAGTCTAATTGAGGATCCCTTGTATATGATAAATCACTTTTCTCTTGCTGCTTTTAGGATTCTCTCTTTATCTTTAGCATTTGACATTTTTATTACTATGTGTCTTGGACTATGTCTATTAGGGTTTAACCTGTTTGGAGTATGTTGTATACCTTGGACATTGCTTTAGTTTGCTAGCTGCCAGAATGCAATATACCAGAAATGGAATGACCTTTAAAAAGGGGAATTTAATAAGTTGCTAGTTTACAGTTTTAAGGCTGAGAAAGTGTCCCAATTAAAACAAGTTTATAGAAATGTCCAATCAAAGGCATCCAGGGAAAGACACCTTGGTTCAAGAAGGCCGATGAAGTTCGGGGTTTCTCTCTCAAGTGAGAAGGCACATGGCAAGCACAGTCACAGTTTCTCTCTCAGCCGGAAGGGCACATGGCGAACATGGTGTCATCTGCTAGCTTTCTCTCCTGGTTTCTGGTTTCATGAAGCTCCCTGGGAGGCATTTTCCTTCTTCATCGCCAGAGGTTGCTGGCTCATGGACTCTCTGCTTTGTGGTGCTGCAGCATTCTCTGCTCTCTCTGAATCTCTTCTATTCTCCAAAATGTTACCTCTTTTATAGGACTCCAAGAAACTTATCAAGAGCCACCCAAATGGGTGGAGACATGTCATCACCTAATCCAGCTTAACAACCACTCTTGATTTAATCACATCTCCAGGGAGATGATCTGATTACAGTTTCAAACATACAGTATTGAATAGGGATTATTCTGTTTTTACAAAATGCGATTTAGATTAAAACATGGCTTTTCTAGGGGACATACATCCTTTCAAACCAGCACAGACATGTATTTTTAAGTCTTTCATAACAGTTGGAAATATTTTGGTAATTATTTCCTCAAACATTCTTTCTGTTCCCCTTTCCCTTCTCTTCTCACTCTGGGATTCCCATGATGTGTATGTTTATGTATTTCATGTTGTCACATAGGTCCATTAGACTCTACTCATTATTTTCTATTCTTTTCTCTATGTGTTGTTCTGACTGTATGATTTTGGTTGTCCTGTCTTCTAGTTTGCCGATTCTTTTTTTCTGTTCAAATCTGCTATCCTATGCCTTCATGTATATTTTTAACACTACTATTGTGTTTTTCATCCCTGTAATTTCTGCTATGTTTCTTTTTTTATGTTGCATTTCTTTTAAAACTCTCTAAGTATTCTTTTGTTTATACATCATTGTCTTAACACTTTTAGCTCTATATCCATATTTAGTTTATTTCTAGCCATATTTTCCTTTAACTCCCTGAATTAATTTAGGAGATTTAAATTTATTTGATTGATTGTTCCACAATCTGTGTTTCTTCCAAAGCTTTAATTTATTCCCTTGACTGATAAGTATCTTCCTGTTTCTTAGTTTGGCTCGTAGTTTTCATATTTATAAAATAAGGAGTATTTTACTTTAAAATTTATCTACAGAATGGAATGATATCTTAATGTTTTGTTTGTTTGTTGTTAATTTAATTTTTTAATTAATAAATAAAAAGAAAAGAATTTATCTTCATAGCATTCTGATGATATGAGTTCTACAACTTTTTTTTTTGAGTCAGCATTGTATTTCCAATACTCATTTATTTGATATATGTAGGTCTAATTCATTCATTTTAGCTGCTGTTTAGTATTAGATTGCTCCATGGGAGGAATACACTACAGCTTATTTTTTGCATTTCCCTACTGATGGATATTCATATATTTATAAAACATAAAAATGATATTTATTATTTATGAGGCACCGTTTTCAGTGCTTTACAAATTCTCATTCACTTGTTCTCATAATAGGTAACATTGCTACCATCTCTATTTTATTGCTGAGGAATGTTAGACACAGAGAGGCTAAGTAATTTATCCAAGGACACAAGAAGTAGTGTAGCCAGGATTCAAATCCAGGTGATCTGCAATGTCACTCTGTGTCCTAATCACTGGGTTCTGCTGACTCTTCCAGTTTTTTCAGTTTTTTACTATTACAATCTCATAATTTATTCTTATACCGATATTACATATGCACATGAGTGGAAGTTTATTTCTGGTTTATATCTGGAGGTGGAATTTCTGGGTCCAGATACTAATTTTAGTCATAATGGGTTTTTAAAGTAATAACTACAGTGGGGGTAAAATGTCATAGAAAGATTTTTGAGGCCTTAAGGGAATTTAGAGTGGTTAAATACTTACTTAGCATTTTATCCAGTTCTTAACTTTTAGCTCTTTTCTGTCACTGTAATCATCTGAGATGAGGTTAATAAATTATGAAATACTTTGAGAGAAGACAGAAGGGCCCATGAAAATAAATAACTCTTTTGAATTGTGCATATTCTTTCATTGCAATGCACTTTAATACAGCTTTTTCTTGCTGTGAGATCTATTCAGAAACTAGACCTTTCCAAGACAAAGAATTTTTACTCAGAAGTGTAATTAACTAATCTATTTAGCATCATACAAAGTAAAAAGTGAATTCTTTAAGTTGGTATAAACCAACAATTTTGAATTCATTTATGGAAATATAATTACTGAAAGAGCCAAATAGATTTTGCTGCTATAAACTTCTGATATAACTGATGTAAGCCTTTGAGAATATTCCTAGCTCAGCTATAAATGCCACCAGCTTGTCTTGTTCTCATATAGGTACAAACAATGCATCCTCACTCGAAAAGGACCAAAACACCTGTTCTTATAGTTACCAAAAACACTCATTAAATTTAACAAGTAAAAGTATATCATTGATGAAATGTCCTCAATGACTGTAAACATCAAATGGACATAGAACTGGGTTGGGGGCATTTTTTTTTCTTCTTAAACGCATTTTAATGGTTAAATAGTATTCAATTGTATTATTAAAATAAGTTACTTAAGGATCTATTGTTGGAAATTTAGGTCAAATTTTTTCACTGCTATAAAAACACAGTGATGAACATGACTATACAAGCATCTTTGGTTACATTTCTACATCTCGTTTCCTTAGGATACATTCAAGTAGAGCAAATGCTGAGAGAAAAGGGCCTGGGCATCTTAAGTGCTTTTGATAATATCACCAAATTATCCCCAGAAATATTGGGCCAATTACAATCAGATGTGATTTGGTGGCTCCCCCTGCTCCCCTTCTTTTTATTTTGAAATACCTTCAGACTTATAAGACAGTTACAAAAATAATACAAACCCATACAGAGAACTCCAACATACCCTATCCGCCCATTTTGTCACCTTGGTCATATCACTCTATCTATCTGTCTAGCTGTCTGTCTATCAATCCATTTTCTGAACAATTGAGTGTAGATAGATACATCATGCACCTTGAACAAATAATACTATCTAAATAGTTCCTGATATAAATACCTAATATTTCCTAAGAACAAGGATATTCAGTGATGTAGCCACCTCAAATTCAAAAAATATAATATGATATAAAGTTTACAGTTTTTTCATATGTCCCAATAGTGGACTTTTGAGCATTTTCTCCCCCTTTATTAGATCCTGTTCAGGGTTATGTATTGCACTTAATTGCCATTATCTCTTTAGTTGCTCTCTCTCTTTTTTAAAAAACAATCATGGGAACATAAGCACAATATGAACTTCCCCATCTTGACCACTTCCAAGCACACCATTCAGTGGGATTAATCACCTTACCCTCACCACCCTGCATTACTAAAACTTCCCCAAGTCCCTAAACAGAAACCCTCTACTTACTATGCATTAACTGCTGCTGGAGGGTGGAGCTTTTTAAGCTCTTAACCCTTTCAGACTTTTCCATTTCATTTCATCTGAAATAGCCAACATATAAACCATAGTATGCCCCTCTGAAATGATAAGATCTATGCTTGCTATGTCACTCTCTTTACCCATTCATTTATACCATTTAAGCAACATGTGAAAGAACTGATTTGCATACAGGGTTCCAATGAATCCTGCCTACACAGACTTTGCCTTTAAAGGCTGGCTTTCAGCTCAGCGGTAGAGAGCTCCTAGTCATTTACTCTCTGTGAGCCAGTTTCCCAAGTTGTAAAATGGAGACAATACCCTCCACTTCATTGATTAACTAGTTGTATTGATTCAACGTTTATTAAGTACTCAAAGTCCTGATTCTTGAGCTGCTCACAATCTAGTAGGGAACTAGACATATGTAACGACATGGAGAAAATCTTCATTTCTTAGCAAGTGGCAAGAAGCACAATTTTATTGGGTGAGTATTTTTGATAAGGCTCGTCTGAAGCTAAGGCTCCACAACGTGTAAATGAATTGGTGGATTGACAACTGGATTGACAGAAGCCGATAGTGCCAACCCGTGTGAAACATGGAAAGGAATGCATCTATGCTGGGAGGGAGGAGGAGGATGTGAGGAAGGGACCTGGTCCTGCACCAGGGAGGGTGAACGACAAGCACCCTCAGATGGCGGGCAGGCATGTCCCAGGGGACATATAAAATCATGTGTGACATAAAACCCTCCTCCATCACCTCTGCAAAGTTTCTAGTAAAACCTACATTGCCCAGTAGTGCTTTTGGTGTGGATGGGATTCTTTCTGGCAAATTCAAAGGCAGCTGGCTATCACAATTATGCATTGTACAGAAGTGGTTTTCAAACTGCAGGTCAGTTCAGAGCAGCTAGAAGTAAAAAACCTAAAATTGTGGAATTGTAACCCGTGTCAAACTCCGAAATATGTTCTACAACTAATTGTGGTACTGTGCTTTGAAATTTATTGCTTTTTTGTATATATGTTATTTTTCACAAAAAAAGAGGGAAAAAAAGTCAATTGTGATGAAAAAAAAATCTTTAAGCTTTCTAGCCTCCTATATTCTGGAGCAGCTAAGAAGGAAAAATATGAGAGGATGGTATGGTAGCCCATGACAAACTCTGGGATCTGTCCTATAACTGCTTGTTGAAGAGTGCTTTGAAAATGATTGTCTTTTTATTTCTTTGCTTTGTATATATGTTATACTATACAATAAAAAAGTTAAAAAAACAAAACAAAACTGCAGGTCAGGATACACTGATACATGTGAAAGCAATCATACCAAGCATTTAATAAATTAAATAAAAGAGAAAGAAAACATCAAGACCCCTTGCCCATAGTAAGGGTAAGGACAGCTTAAAAAATTTTTAAGGATGTTTTTTGAAACTTTTGTTTCAATAACATATATATATGTGTGTGTGTGTGTGTCTGTGTGCTGAGCTGTGATTAAAATTAGGGTTTTTTTGGGGGGTCATGGTAAAAAAAAGTGAGAAACTTTAGGATTACAATATAGTGTGATGATTACAATTGTGGAATTAAGATATAAAGTGCAAAAAAAAAAAAAAAGTGCCGAGTACACAATCTAGTATGGAATCCTAACAGCTCACTCCCTTCTAACAGGTGCCCAGAGTCCTTACAAAACGCAGGTTCTTGGTTCTACCTTTCCTAATACAGTGAATAATTAGGTTCTACTTCCTGTTCTTTCCCACTTCTCCGTTTTCAATCAAGGCCACGCTTTTTTTTTTTTACTTTAGCCTCTGCCCACTGCTGCCTTTGACGGGGCCCATGTAGCTCAGGGGGCTGCCGTTGGTTTGGCCAGAACTGCACTCCCTGCTGGTGCCAGCGTGGGAGCCAGGACGGCACGAGGGAACCCCGGGAACCGCACGTCCGGGCCGCATTACCTGCCAGGCCCCGTGCACATTCCCTGCTCCACCTCCTCGCATCCTCGCTACCAGCTCTTCCAGCTCTGCCCAAACTGCCTACCTCGCTGGGAAATACGGAAAGAAACCGCCCGTCTCTGGGCAGATATGGGGAACTCCCTTTCCTTCGTTCTCTCTCGTGGTGAGAGGCTCCCAGGCTCCTCAAGGACCCTGCGAGCACAGGATCGCTTTGAGGCGCTCCCACCACAGCCCCCCCCCAACAAGGGCCCCGCGTCGCCGACCCGGGCTCCTCCATCTCCGTCCTCACGTGGGCTTTACCAGTCAACAGGTGGTGAGAACTGGGCAGAGAGGGTCACACACGCGGCTATCGTTAGGGTCAAGACTTCAGACGTGTGAATTTGGAGACACGGCTATGAGCTAGCTATTAAGGATTGCGCTAAGTCTTGAATGGAGAGTAGGGCTCAGTTGTGAAAGCTGACAACTATGCCTGTGGGTCTGATATGCTCATCTATAAGTGTGTGTGCAGCCAAAGAAGAGGAACCCAAAAAAGCAGCTGGGAAAGCCAGAGCAGCTTCCTTTCTCTACTGCATCACCTCTCCCGACTAAACACATGGGCGTTTCCAAAAGGGCGACGCTTCTGTCCACACCGCAACTGGCTGTTATCTTGACTGTAAAGGTGCTTATGTGTTTGTGAAAAGTGAGATAATGGCTACAGTACAATTTGGAAAAAGTAGATGCATATGTCTGTCTGAACAATCCGCCTCAAGATTTTCTTCCAAAAACTGGAGTGATGACAGTTTCAGTAGGACTGACAGGCTTGATTTCAGTGAGAAAAGTTTCTAGATTTAGGAAAATTGCAGATCCTGGGACTGGCCACTAGGAGCAACTGCTTGCTACCCAGTTCAGTCCGTAATGATTGCAAAGGTAATGGGGAAAATGCATATACTGCAAGTTCACAAATCAATGAAGCCATTAAATCACTGTGGGCAAAAAAAGCCACAAAAAAAGAACCTGTTAATCGATGCAAATGTTCTAAGAGATGATCATGATGATGAATATACAACTATGTGATGAAAAAAAATGTTCAATTGTATGTTGATTGGTTTTATTAAAAAAAAAAAAAAAGAACCTGTTCCTGAATCTAAAGTAAAAAACTAAGCTGGGAAGCACTGAATTGAAACACCTGCAATGGCATAGCAAGACATGTACTACTCCATGCCTTTTGCCAACAGACCTCAGGTATGAAACCAAATTAAAACCCACCTTTGGCGCCACACAGTTTATGCCTGACTCCCAGCTCATGGATCATATACCCAGAAGGTATAAAGAGCTAGGTAAGGCACTAGCTGCCAGACCACGTACAGAGTTATGAGACGTGCGAAGTTGCAAATAATACTGACAAAAAATTATATGATGGGTAACTGTGATGTATAGAGTATAACTTAAATCAAGTTTCTTCTCTTGCACCTTCAAATGTGCAGTTTCACCAACCACATAAGATGAGTGCACAGACGGTGAGTACAATCCAAACAATATTAAACAGTTGATGAAGAAGGAGAGGCAGAAGTATTAGGATACATTTGATGGCTTTTAAGGGCTCTCATCAAAGACCAAAATAGAATAAAGGAACGATGAACACTGATGAGACTAAATTCAGAAAACATGTGTGTGAATAAATATATGTATTTCTATATATGCATCTATATATTTGCTCTGGATTTTCCAAATTAACGATGAACACTGATGAGACTAAATCAGAAAACATGTGTGTGAATAAATATATGTATTTCTATATATGCATCTATATATTTGCTCTGGATTTTCCAAATTAATGCTATCTTAATTTAGAATGATATGTGGAAGGATGTTCCACCACCTGTTGTTTTTGACATTTCCCAGAGCTAGAATAAAGTATGCACATTTTATGGAAAAAACAAAACAAAGCACACAAAAAGCCTCAACAGGTCACGGGCTCTGGAATCGATGGAGAAGCTGCTTAGCTGACGGGGCGTAGTGCACAGAGGCTGGGACTGCTCCGGAGCATGCACTTGGCACACTGCTGCAGACGCTCCAGATAAAATGCGCCCAACCTGAAGAGGTGAGGCTTTATACTTGTAATTGGAACAATTGAAATAATCAACTAAAATAGTTAAGTGGGGTTTGGAGAAGATACAGTCAAGGGAAGAATAATCATATGACTTTAAATCTCCTCTTCTCATTGTGGTCAAAAGATAGGTCCGAAATGCAAACTGGACCTTTCCTCACACCCTCTGTGGCTCCCCATTACCCGGGGGGAAATGTTCCAACTCGTTTCCTTGGTTTACCGGGACCCTCACCATCTGCCCAGACTTCCCTCCCATGGCTTACTCTTTGCCACTACCCCATTTCCAACTGCTTGCTTACCCTTCTGAGCAGCTTCCTGAGTGTCCCCACCCCACTCCACTCCTTCCTGTGCCTGCCTCAATTCCTCCACCTACGCTCCCTTCCTACAGCTTTTTTTTCTGTCTACTCAATTTATTTTACCCTTTGTCCCTCTATTATTTATTTATTTATATCCATATTTTTTACTCATCTGTCCATTCCTAGATATAAGGAGCATCAGACACAAGATTCTCACAATCACGCAGTCACATTGTAAAAGTTACATCTTGATACAATCATCTTCAAGAATCAAGGCTACTGAGACACAGTTTCAGGTACTTCCCTTTAGCTTCTCCAATACACCGTAACCTGAAAATGGGTGTCTATATAATGCATAAGAATAATTTCCAGGATAACCTCTTGTCTCTGTTTGAAATCTGTTAGCCACTGACACGCATATTTTTTCCATTCTTTTCCGTATATTTTCTTTTGTGTGTTGGATTTCAGATTTCCAGTCCTTTAGTTCACTAATCCTTTATTCTGCCTCTTCAAATCTGTCATTGTAGTTTTCCATTGTTTTTTTTTCATCTCTTCCCCTTTCAGTCCCATAAGTTCTGTGATTTGTTTTTTCAGACGTTCAGTTTCTTCTTTTTGTTCGCCAAATGTCTTAACTTATTGATTTGATTTTTGATGAGATATTCCATGTCTGTTTGAACATTCTGAATTAGTTGTTTCAACTCCTGTATCTCATTTGAATTGTTGGTTTGTTCCTTTGACTGGGCCATATCTTTGATTTTCCTAGTATGACTTGTTATTTTTACTGGCATCTAGGCAGTTGATTTCCTTAATTAGTTTATTCTGGAGGTTGTTTTCACTCTTTTACTAAGGGTTTTCTTGCTGGATGGCTTTATTCTCTGTTTTTTGGCATTCAGTTCAACTTATTCTAGACTGCTAGCATTTATTTCACTTCTTGTTATTCTGTTTTTTCACATGCCTATATGGGGCCTTTCCTCAGATATTACAGACCCCAGTCAGATTCCCCTGACCCCACAGGCCCACACCTCAGGAGGAAGGAGTAGCCAGCATCAGTGTTCCCTGAGGGTGAGACCCAGCAGGTTGTCAGAAGCCTCTAGATTCTGTGTTTTTCCTGTCCTGCCCAGTATGTGGCGCTTGTCTGCCTGTAGTTTCCCACCAGCATGAAGTGATGCGGTACCTTCAACTTCGGTAGACTCTCCCTGGTTGAGACAGAGGAGAGGTTGTAGGTTGGCATTAATTGTTTCAGTTTTTCAGTCCCTGGGGCTTAAATTCATTGAGGGAGGGATTCAGGCTGGGTGCCACCATTTTCTTGGGGAAGGTACAGCCTTTAAGAAATTAACTCCTTTCACCTGACTAGTTACCCTGTTTCTCAGAGGAGCTTAATTTCGCCCTTGCCTGGGGCAGAGCTGGTGCCTGAAAGTCCCTCCAGTTTTATCTAATGAGCTGTTAAGGAATAGAAAAAAAAAAATTCTTTTCAGAGCAGGACCCCTGCTCCTCTGATTTGTCAATCAAGAGCATAAGTGAGTCTGTGGCTCTATGTATCTCCAGGCTGTATGTGCCACCACCACCCCCCTCTTTTAGGGTCCAGTCCTTTTCCAATATTTTGTGCTTTCTGACTCAAAAAGCCTCATTTTTTTTTTTCCATCAGCCATGCCAAGTCCCAAACTCCAAATACTGTTAGCACTTATTCTAGGTTCTTCTGTGCTGGGGCCTATTTTCAGTAGTCAGAATTTGTTAATTAATTCTGCAATTGGAGCTTGGTTGAGCTAAGCCCTTGCTGCTAGTCAAGTCTGTTTCCTTTCCTGTTGGGAAACCAGGCTGCTGTGCCCGCGCGGGAAGAGCGCCAGCCTCAGTGGCTTGGAGGCCTTACAGTTCTGTGTGGGGCCTCAGCTGGTCCAACTTGTCCAGACTGGTGGATGCTGTGTGTCCGGTCACTGATGTGGCCCCAGCAGTTGTTCTGTATATTTCCTGGCTATTTACTAGCTGCTCTGGAGGATGAACTAAATTCCACACCTCACTAAGCCTCCATCTTGCCCCAGCAATCCCTCCCTTTTTCACCTGGCAATTCCTACTTATTTTTCAGGCCTTAGCAGAGAGGGATTGACCATGCAACTAATAAAGTTTCAGGGACCATTCCAAGGCTTTGTACCTAAGCTCGTGATTTGACATTCCTTTTCTTAAAGGGGTGCCCAAAACTGTATAAACTTTTGGTTTCAGAAAGCTTGAATCTACCCCTGGGTCTCAGTTTAGACAATTACACCTTCCTGACTCCAGAAAATGGGGAACCTTATCCCCTAAATGCATCCACTGACCCCATGTTTCCCCAGGACAGCCCTGACACACTCCCCAACCCCTACACTCTAAGAGAGAAGCAATTTTTGTCTGTTCTTGGACCTAATGTGCCAACGTGAAAAGTGCATAGTAGAGCATAAACAAAAATTGGATTAATATATACATTCACAATTGGATTTGGGAAAACAATGCTCTCTGTTTCCAAAAGTGTTCTGTAAATCTTAATGAATGAAGAGGGTGGGGAGTGGCCAAGAAGGCAGTTCCACATCATTGACCTGCCTTGGTCCAGTACCTTGGACACAGTACTTGCGTCCTGTTTCTTAATGGTTAACAGAATTTGTGGCAACTCCACCAAGGAAAGATATCTTAATGGCTGGCCCCTCCACTTAAGGATCTCTGGGGAACAGAATCTTTTTTATGGAAAATAAAAACCCCATAAAAATGAAAGATGTAACACTTAAGAACTATCAAATTTGTCAAATTTTCTTCTTCATTGAGTTCATTTATATTTTAAAATTTGCCCTCTCTTCCCTTTTCTTACTGAAGTCCCAAGTGGCAGCAGTTCAGCCAGTAGCTTTTGCTTTGGTGCAGCCCTTGGTGTAGGGATGTCCCCTTTCTCTTTTCTTTTTTCAACCTCTGGTGGATTATTCTCTAAAACAGGAGGACATGTACTTTGAAATATATTTCTTTTTGTATATATGTTATATTTCACAATAAAAAATGTAAACAAAACAAAACAGGGGGGCAGGCCACAGTGGCTCAGCAGGCAAGAAGGCTTGCCTGCCGTGCCGGAGGACCCGGGTTTGATTCCCGGTGCCTGCCCACGTAAAAAAACAAAACAAAACAAAACAAAACAGGAGGATGTAGTACTAAAGGACAGAGTGGCTGAGAGCATGGGCTCTGAAGCCAAACTGCCTGAGTTCAGATCACAGCTCCGCCATTTCCTGATCGTGCGACTAGTAACTTAAGCAAGCCACTTGGCTTCTCTGTGGGTTACTGGAGTTTTAATTGCCAGTGTCAGCTTACTTTTAAGTTTTCAGGAACTTTGCAAGCCTGTTGATTAATGTTTGTAGCTTGAAGTCAGCCTTGATGGAAATATTCCTACCATGGGGATGGGCAGATGCTGCAAAGCTGGTTATTGCCACTTACCAGCACACTACTGCTCAGTTTCTTCATCCGTAAAATGGGAGTGATAGGAGTGTTCTCTGGGAGAACACTCTGGGAGAATTCTGTGGGAGTGAAGTTATGCATGGCAAATGCTCAGCAGATACTCTTGGTATTTCCTCCATTTCACATCGTCCCATGCCTTTTTATTTCCTGTGCCTGTTTCTACCATAACTTCAAACATAGAATCAGCCAGATCCAGTACATATGTTGGTAATAAAAATTTTTAAATCATTTAGCTTGATTAGGGCCTTAAAGCAATCAGTTCATTACTGGTAGGAAATGTGGGGTCTAATATTATTTATTCGGTGTACTCTGATGACATATATAAAACGAAAATTCTTCTAAATCTAACCTTGTTTATGAGCAGGCACTGATGACACATAAAATTCTAAATCTAGCACTGATTGCTTTTGTTATACAAATTTCATTTGACTAGGTATTAGGAAGAATTTCTTCTTTGGTGTTTCTATTCTTCTCCTTCCAATTAAGGCTAAAAATGTAACGAGAATTTATTTTTTTAAATTTAAGGAGCTGCACTGAAGTACTTCATGAGTTGAAAATTCACATTAATTATATGCAACAAAATAAAGACTTTGGTGAGCAAATAAACTCTTGGAAATATATTACTGCTGACTGCTAAAAATATAATATGTATTATGAATACGTAACTCACTCTGTTCATTAATACATTAATCACATGTATATTCAAATGTAAATATTATGCTGATCAAGCTGAAGTGCAGTGTTCTTTTAATTTACTCTCCCTAGGTTTGTGGGGGGCTTATTTTCTCTTCATCTTAATGATTAATGAAATATGTATATCTTAATCTAATTTTACTAGCATTTAAATCATAGTAAGTGTTACTAATGTATAGTCTATTATCACATAATCATGATATATTCTGCAGCCAGGATGGCTTTATATTGGGGAATGTTTCCACCAAGATTTTTTCAAGTTCATCTCTTCAGATGACTGCGCTCGTCAGAAAAAAGTAATAGCCTGCTTGTACGATGTTTACAAAATACCAGATGCCAACAGTTAAGAAGCTAGCAGGGTTTGAAGTAACATGGATGTTTATTTTCTGCATTGGGGAAGTTGAACTTTATGTCATTGGGACCTCTCTCACTCAGGACGTTCTGAAGTCACCAGATAGATACCTTTTGGGAATTCTCTCCTTTGCAGTGGTAAACCTTTTGCTGTCAGTGGAGTTGAGTCCAGTCCAGCAACCAGATCGCAGGGAAATCAATACAAATAGATACCTCCCTCTCAGGCAACAAGGGACAATGCCAGAGGGTCCTGGGGATGCCCCCATGGTGATGCGCTTCCCCACACTTTCCTGCTCCTGCTTCTTCAGGCCCCCAAAATTGGGCTTCCTGAGTCCCCATATGTGTCAGTTCCAATCTGTGCCTAAATAGCCATGGCCCCTATCTGAAGGGTTTGGTCCCCCCACTTCTATGAGGCTGACCTGGGATGTGGTGCCCAGGTCACCCTGGCTGAACAGCTGTGATTTAGTTTTTAAAATTTAAGTAGCTGCGCTGCAGTACTTCATGAGTTGAAAATTCACATTTTCATTCACATCCAATGTTTCAACCACAGCCCCACCACCTGTTCTGCTTATGAGGATTCTGCCCTGGAGTTTCCAGGCCTGAATTCCCCTGTCCCTTGTGTGTCCTGCTTTGTAGGAGTAGGTGTCTGCTTTGGTCTCCACTTCAAATTCTTTTCCACCCAGTTCTAGTCCTCCAGACTCATGGCATGAATCAGGATCTTGCTCTAGCCAGGCATATCGTCGGGGCTGGGGCTTTGATCTGGTTATCTGAGGGTAACGTGTCCCCCCACCGCTGTGTCTCGTGCCCTCAATGATAACTGCCAATCTGCCATGAATCTTCAGCATCACCTGCCAAGCTGCCCTAACTCTCCTCTGCCCACCTGTTCACTTGTTTCTTATTTCAATCTGAACTCTGGTGTATAGTAAGGAATTTGGCCTCACTAAAGAGAGGACAGGCTTTTTCCCCCTGGCTCCAAGACAAACTGGACACTCAAACATTAGGGATGCCCCAATCGATAGGCCAAGCTACTGATCTTGAGGCTTGCTCGTGTGAAGCTTATGTATGTAGTAAGAAGCTTAGCCAACCTATAGGCATGCCTAAGTGTTACTTCTGGAGGACTCTTTTGTTGCTCAGATGTGGGCCTCACTCTAAGTTCAACTCTGCAAGTGAAACCATTGGCCTCCCCCTATGTGGGACTTGACATCTAGGGGTGAAAGTCTCCCTGGCAGCATGGGAGCTGACTCCCAGGGATGAGTCCGGCCCTGGCACTGTGGGATCAACAATGCTATCCTGACTGAAAGGGGGAAAAGAAGTGGAACAAATAAGGTATCAGTGGCTGAGAGAGTTCAAATAGAGTTGAGAGACCACTCTGGAGGTCACTCTTATGCAAACTCCAGGTAGACTTTGCTACCTATCATAACTTGCCAAACCCCAACCAAAACCATTCCAGCCAATCCTAAAGAACATCTAGGGTAATATATAAGATTCTACAATTCTTCCATGTACTGGGGTAACTTTCCAGAAACCTACAATCTTCAGATGGGTCCTTGGACCAGATAAGTCCTGAAACCTAGAGGGGCCAGCCTTTCCAGAACATCAGCTAGTTCCACTCCCTCTCCAGGACATCAGATAGTTCCATCTCCTGACCCCATATTATTGACAGCTCCCTCCAACATGAAAAAGGTAGAATGGTCATAGCTCAAGTACCCCAAAGTGGGAGAACGATTAAAGGTGCTTGTGGAGTTATACAGAGAAGATAGGGTTTAACAAATGAGTATGACTGATGACTCATTATATTGATATTTCTTTTAGCCTCCAGTATCTTAGAGCAGTTAGAAGTAAAAACCTAAAATTATGGAATTGTAACCCATACCAAACTCTGAAATCTGTTCTATAACTAATTATTGCACTGTGCTTTGAAATTTATTGCTTATATATATATATATATTATTTTTTACAAAAAAAAAAAGGTCAATTGTGACAATAAAAAAATGTTTATTCCTTCTAGTCTCCAATGTTCTGGAGCAGTTAGAAGGAAAAATCTGAGAGGATCATATGGTAGCCCATGACAAACTCTGGGATCTGTCCTGTAACTACTTGCTGAAGAGTGCTTTGAAAATGATTGCTTTTTTTCTTTCTTTGCTTTGTGTATATGTTATATTATACAATAAATAAGTTTAAAAACAAAACAAAACTCTGGACACCGAAGCTCAAATGAGCTTCCTTGGTTGGTAATACATGAATGTGATGGGTCCTGACTTCACGGGGCGAAGACCTGGAAACTGAGCTTGGGGGCCTCTGAGACTTCGTCCTGTGTGTCTCTTCTTTTGGCTCTTCTTACCTGTATCCTTTTTGTGATCGTAAGTAAAGCACTCTCCTGAGTTCTGTGCATCATTCTTGCAAATTATCAAACCTCATTCTAGTGAATTGTCGAGCCTGAGGGGGCAGTGGGAAGTCTGGAATTGGTAGCCAGTTGGTTGGAGGTGAGGGTGGCTCTGGGAACCCCCAAACATGGGACTGGTGTCTGAAGTGATGGCAGTCTCGTGGAGGATCGCCCTTAACCTGCAAAGTCTGCTCTAACTCGGGGTGTGTCAAAATTGCCACATGCCTGGGTCTATCATAGCAGCAGACAAAGCGGTTAGGAACCCTGGGCTTTCTGGGTTCAAGCTTTGCTTCTTCTTAGTAGTGTGACTTTAGCAAGTTACTTGTCTATTAAATACCTATTGGCTCGATCATAATTTATAAAGTGGACCTCTCCTTTCTATTTGTGTTTTTCTTGCTCCTCTGTAATTTTAACTAAAGGGAGCTGTGATACTGTAGAGACCAGTAAAGGCTAACTTGAAACAACTGATCATTTGGCCAGGAAACAGATAGTATAAAAAATGGCATCGATTGCAAGAGACTGAACTCATTCAGGACAGTGGGTTCCTTTCTTCTGCCCTGGGGATTAGTTTATACTTACCACTGAATTGAATGGAATCTAATTTAACTTTAAAACAAAAAACATGACATAAAATAAAATGAAAAATGATCTAAAAATGTAAATGTCCCAAGCAAATGATAGGAATTTCACTAAAGAACTTGGAAAGAACAAGCAGAGAATTAAAACTTGCACACAAACCTGGCCATGGTAACAATAGGTCTCTTTTACGAGAAACATTTAAATAACCCCTACTCCAAATGATCAGCATCAGGCATGAGCTAAATCCACTAAAATTACCTTTGTACTTCATGGGGCAGTTTCCTTTCTCTTCAAGCTGTTCTTTCATTTCTCATCTGGAAGCGATGCTTTCCAGCCCTAAATTACCATAATTAAGCACAGCACTCTGCCACCCAGTGAGGAGGGGCCCTTAGAGTATGCAGGTGCTTCATGGCTTTTAAATGGCAGATAAATGTGAGGATACTCTGAAATCAGTAGTGTGCTTTGTGGTTTCCTAGGTTATTTTTTGTTTTTGTTTTTAGTGGGGTTTAAGGAGATGAGCTTTTGCCTCTTAAACTCCTTGGTTTCATAGCAGGCACTATGGTGTTAAGCCAGGGGGATTTCTTTGGATTCACATCCAGTCACTTAGTGGTTGTAACTCAGGCAAGTTCCTCAATTTGAACCTCAGTTTCCTATATGTATATGCGGAATATAAATCTACAGATGATAATAAATTTTATACCATAGTTGTTGTGAGGATTAAAAGATTAACTGTTTCCCTGGGCACCAGTGCCTGGCCCATGCCAAGTGCTCAATAAATATTGGTGGTGCTCTCTCCTTCCCTTGGTTACTATTTCCCCGGGACCTCTGAAGGGTCATACTCACTGGTCATCAGCTTATACAGAACCTTTAAAGAGAGACACTCAGTGCCCAAAAGTATTTACCTTTCACTCATTCAATTCATAATGATTGAGTATTGTGGTAGTTCGATTCATGTGTCAACTTGGCCAGGTGAAGGTGCCTTGTTACACTGCTGTGGACATGAAACAATGGCATGTGAACCTCATCTGTTGCTGATTACATGAGAAATCACTAGGAGGAGTGCCTACTGCAATGAATGATGTTTGATTTAATTGGTTGGTGCTTAAATGAGAGAGCTCAAGGTAGCACAGCCCAAGCTGCTCAGCATACCTCATTTCAGCACTCGCAGCTCAGCCCAGGCCTTTGGAGATGCAGAAAGGAATCACTTTCCAGGGAAAGATATTGGAACCCAGAGGCCTGGAGAGAAGGCCAGCAGAGATCGCCTTGTGGCTTCCCATGTAAGAAAGAACCTCAGTTGAAAGTTAACTGCCTTTCCTCTGAAGAACTATACATTAACTAAATAGATCCCCTTTTATTGAAAGCCAATCTGTCTCTGGTGTGTTGCATTCTGGCAGCCAGCAAACTAGAACAAGTACCTATTATGTGTCTGGTGATATGGTAGGTGCTGGGGATACAATGGTGAGTAAAACCAGGGTCCCTGCCTGCAGGGAGTTTATACTGCAGTGGTGGTGGTGGTGGTGGGGGGTCAGATGTCACTGAGTAATCACATACACAACTGTAAAATTGCAATGATGGCAAGTGCTGTAAAGGAGAGTTTCACTGTGCAGTAAGACCCAATAAAGAGATTTGACCCGGTCAGAGAGGTCAGAGAAGGTTTGAACTTTCAGGGATACTTGAATTAAGATCTAAACATTAAGTAGATGTTTAACTTGCAAAGTGAGAAGAGTGTGCCAGGCAGAGGAAGCAGCAGGTGCAAAGGCCCTGTGGCAGCATGGGACAGGGCAAATAAGACAGGCTTGACTAATGACCAGGGTGGATGGAGCACAGGGTTTTGAGGGTGGGAGGGGGGTTGAGGTCTGAAAGTGAGCTGGAGAGTAAGTAGGGGTGAGAGCACGCAGGGCCTTGTGGGCTGCCCTTTGTCATCAGGGAATCTTGGAAGGTAAGTGATTATAGTAACACCAGCCTATGTTTAACTATCATACATATGCTTGACATTTTATAAAGTTAGTATATCTAAAAACAGAATCAAGGGTAGGGATTTTATTGGAAACCAGCTGTAATGCTGGGTTATAAAAATGGAAGTTGGCACTGGTTTGTCCACACATCTCCAGAAGCTTTAAAATTGGGCAGCTTATCCTCTCTTCTCCTACTGTTCTTGATGTGGGGAGGGCAGAGACTTGTTCTGTGTCTCCACAGATCTGCCCATGATCTGGTGTCTTCTCGCCAACCTGAAGGAAGTGTAAATAAATTCCGTCTAGCTTACTACCTTAGTTCATATTATTCTTAGGTTGAAATATGAGTTGTTGCTATCATCCTCATTATTATTTTAGTCTTGAATTTGTAAAGCCACAAGAACAAAATTCTTTCTGACCTTTGGTTTGCTTACCTCCTATGCCTCCCTGGGAGGGAAGCTGCTGACAACCCCTGGGTTCATTGTTAAGCCATGGGTGCTGGACCTCAGAATCAAAGGTAAGACCTTTTGATGCATGTAGTGGGTGTCCCAGCGTGAAGCTACCTTGTGATCATGCTGGGATGCAATATGTCAGTGCTGACAGAAGGAAAATAACAGAGGTCACATGGAAACCTAGAGCACATAAGAGCACCAAGAACCCTTAGAAACAGCTGGGGGTTTTGAAGGGGGTGCTAGAGCTCCCTCAGGGTGGGAGCAGAGTCAAAGAAGCAATGTTTGTGATTGTATCCTGACCTCAGTTGTTTCTGCGGGCTAGTAGGTTTCAGTTGTATCGAGAAGTGTCATTGCAGAGCTCTGGGTACTGCCCCATCCCCCAAAGGTGGTGTTTGGCAAATGGGATTTTGTGGCAGGCTGTTCCTTCTAGTCTTTCCTGATGGTCAGAAGGCAAGAGAGCCTGAGAGGATTTCTTTTGCCTCATCTACAAAGAAGCTGATCCAAGAGGGAAATCCCAGTAGGATTCCTCACTGTTTCCCCAAAGACAAAAATTCCACAGCATGGCTCTCATACATCTTCCTCACAGGGAAACATCTGCATAGAGCTGCAAGTCTATTCTCTGTGCAGACAGCTGCAGATTGTATTTTGACCTGTTTGTCTAGACGTTGTTGAACACACTTTAAAAATGCCCCACCAAGAGGTTATATCTAAAGTGGAGTAAAAAGTTGAGCAAGTGGCAAAGGAGAAAAAAATCAGAAGGATTCCTTGGTTGCTAGCCACAGAAACCAACTTTTTATTGAAGTATAACATACATACAGGAAAGGTGCACAAATAAAAAATGTACAGCACAAGGAATTTTCACAAACAGAACACACCTGGGCAACCAGCAACCAGATCAAGAACCGGAACACACTAGAAACAACCCTTGGGCCCCCTTCTGGTTACTATTCCTACTTCCAAGAGCATACATAGATCGTTCTGCCACGTTTTCTACTCTATGTAAATGGTATCACACAGCACGTACTCCACCTTATCTCGCTCCACCTTAGGTTTGTGGTATAGTTACAGATCATCACTCTCATGCTGTGAAGGATTCCACTGTATGAATATATCACCATTTATCCATCCAGCATGGCATTTGGGTCCTTTCCAGTTTGGGGTTATTATACACAGTGCCTCTTGAATATTCTAGCACATGCCTTTTGGTAAATATTTGTACACATTTCTGTTGGGAATGCACCTAGGAGTGGGAACTGTTTAGTCAGAGGGTATGCACATCCAACTCCAGCTATTTCCTGGGAGAATAAGGGTTTTCTTAGATAGAGCTTGGAGGCTCAAAGAATTGGCAGCAAGCTATAAAGCAGACCTGGGAAGATGGACAGGAGCTGAGACAGCTCTGTGGGCCAAGGAGTGAACAAGAGTGTTTGCAGGGCACTGCCATTCCTGGACGCTGTTACCAGTGGACACACCATCTGTGTAGACTGCCAGGCCTCGGTACCTCCCCTGCTGTACCACTGTCAGCCCTGGACACCACCATAGCTACCATGAAGCGGATCTTAGCATTCCTTCTTTTCTGTCACTTGCAAGAGAGTTCTAATGGTCCATCCTGGGTCACTGACCACTCCTGGGCTGGTGCAGTGCTGGAAAAGCAGTGCACCTACGAGAGAGAGGGGAGGTCTCCACAGGGTGAAATGGGCCTCGCATCCCACTAAATCTGTATGTAAGGGTGATTTCCCTCCAATAGAAAGGGAGGCCAAATGCGGGAAAACCAAAATGAAAGGAAAAGAAAAAGAAAAATGTCTACCTCAGGTGCACCCTGTAATACAAACAGGTCTTATTTCATTCATCTTATAAGGGGTTTTAAAAGGTGGCTCGCTCATATGCTTGTGTAACTCACTGCCCATCTGCATAAACCTGTCCTTTAAAAAGAGAGAACTAAGTTCAGGCATTCTTCAGAAGAGAGGAACCACACAAAATGCCACAGATTTGGAAGAAAGAGGTACAGTGAAAAGACGAAAAAGCATTTCACAGGGGAAGATAACAGAGGAGGGACAGGAAAAAGGAAGAGGAAAATGGGGGGCAGAATATGGAGGGGGAGTAAAAGGAAAAACAAAGGGGAAGAATTTTGTGAAAGACCAAAAGCAAACTATTTTCTTGACCTTATTTCACTGGGTATGTGTGCTGTCTCACTTTCTCAGCTCCTCTGATGTGCTTCTATGGACTGTGCTTTGCTCTATCGGGTTAATGGTGTTGACATGGGCCACAGAATAATGAGATTCTGGTCATAAGCCCAAATATAGGAGGGTCTGAAGTCTCATCACAGACAGCAAACAATTCTGATAGAGTTTGAGTCCACAGCTTCCTGACAATACTGGTGTTATCAGTGAGTTTTAATGTGACCAAGAATGGGGTTCAAAAAAAGGATCAAAGAATAGGGTCAGTGGAAGGCAACGCGGCCCAGGGGCTAGGAGACAGGGCTCTGGGCCCAGACCTCCTGCACCCAAACCCCAGTTTTTCCGCTTACTCTCTATAACTCTGAGCAAACGACTTAATTTCTCTATGCCTCAGGTTCCCTGTCTCTCATACACTTATAGGATCACGGGAGGATTAAATATATTAATGCATGTAAATATTTAGATCACATAGAAATCTGTGGTCACTATGACTCATTCCTGCTGGGCAGAGTGCCTTCTGGTGAAACCCCATAAGTGGGCCCTTATGACTGTAAACCATCTTATAACTACCCAGCAGGGGTCAGAAGAGGAAGGAGCAGGGAAAGGTGGCTCATGGAGAGGCGAGATGGTGTCCTTGGCAGGTCTTAATGGAGCACAAAAAATAGCAGTCACGGTACACTGACGGTCACATTTGCGACAATGCTCATCTAAAATCTGTATCTACAGAAAGACCACCTAGAAAATGGTCGATAACAAGCTGTGGGAAACCAGGGGCAAGGACCCTGGACCAGGGACTGGGCCATTCAGCTCCAGCCCCAGGAAGATTCAAATTAGGAAAACCAAAGCCTTTGGATGATTTCCTTTTTAATAGGATGATGGAAAAGTGGGAACTAGAGAATTTCTGGAGCCGTTTTCTCCAGGCAAGGAGATGGAAACTTTACTCATAATTTGTAGCTGGTCCAAATGCTTTAATTTGACACTGAATTGTTGTGAATGCGAAAGTCTTAGGTACAGAGTTCTTTCCAGTAAATGATCCACCAAAACTTATTAACTTGATGTATTTAAACTTGGCAACTGATGTTTAAAAAAATGTAAACCCTTAAATCCATACTTAGTTTTACCTGGCACATTTGTCATTTGGCTATAAAAAATGTCTATTTACTTTGCTAATAATGAAAATAAAATGAGGATGAAAAGAAAAGAAATGAAGTTAGATGCCACGAAAAAAAATGATGAAATGAACATCTGTGGGCAGGGATGGGGGTGGGGCGAGCTCTCTAAGGCTAGGGGCATGCGTGAGCTCTGGGAGGGGTTGGTCCCGACAGAAAAGGAGCCATCCTTTCTGTCTGTTTTCCATCTCCATAACAAATGGAGTTAGAGAATGGTACAAAAGAACTTCTTCTCTCGGAAGGGGTTTTCCGATGCAGGCACTGGTACGATGAGAGGGTCTTCCCGCACGTGGGCTTCACAGTAGGCCAGCAAGTCCGCTGCTGCCTGGGAGACCTGAGAGGGAGAGAAGACGACAGGTGTTTCTGTTAAAGGCCAGCTCACAGAGGCGGCGCCATGCCAAGAGAGGAAGCGCCTCGAGTCTCTTCACAAGGCCACCCCTCGCCTGCAGGAGGGTTTGTGCGAGCCTGGAGCAACCCTGCCCTAGGATGGTCTCCTGGGAACAGCTGGAGAGGAATGAAGATGCAGACGTCCTTGTCTCTTCATTGAATGATGAGTAGAAACCCGGGGCTGGTAGCCACAAATTCCTCGGTTTAACCATCTCTGGAAGAATAAAGCAGAGCTCTGCTCCTCATTAAGCCAGTGTGATTATATTATTGAAAGTCACTCTCATGACCAACACAGATATTTTATACTTCTCCACAGAACATACATTCAGCTATGTATTCTAAGCACACATGTTTGAACTGGCTTTCCCCTGGGAAGAGGGTTTCTCCCCTCCTTCTTCCTTTCAGACTACTCTCAAGCCTGCACATGAAACTGTCTGCTAGCGTAAATCCAAGAGTTCCAGAGAAAAATCTGGGTGACAGTGGGCAGGGCATGGATAAGCATTCAGTAAGAAGCAGATGAAGTTGCCAGCTCATTTTGCCTGTGGTCTGTGCCATGTGCTTAGCAAATGAGTGGCCTGTGTATGAACTCATCCTCCAGTTAGACTGCTGTGCCTGCAAGTGCTGATTAGAGGCTTACAGGCAGGGCTAAGTATATAGCAGTCAACTGAAGTCCTTTTAGTACATTTCAATGTCTAAATCTTCTCTAGAAAGATAAAAACATTCTATGCAAAAAGAATAAGATGTTTTAAAGCTTCCAGTGCATAGAAGCCACACATTTTCCTATCTTGGTTTTAAGAATTGACTTATCTTCCAAAATATTACAAAGATTCTACTTATGATTTCCAGCCCAGACCAACTCACTTTATCAGTGACTGGAATTCTGCAAGTAATATATATATATGAATGTTCTTGAAATAAGTCAACTAGAAGTTGAGCAGGTGAGTCAATATAAATTCTGACCAAACCCACATTTGTTGAGAGAGTGATATGAAGAAAAGGGTACCAATGAGCACTTGGTTTCAAATTCCAGCTCCACCCCTAAGCTAGCTGTGTGACCTGTGGCCCCTTGGAGACTGAGCCCTGCATGCAGCATGGTTGCTGCCACCTATTGAGCTAAAGACACATGGGTGCTTTCGTCATAACCTCCCTCCCTTTCACTCCCGGCTTCTGGTCATGCCCAGAGAGGCAGATGCTGCCTCCCCCACTGCCGCCATGTGAGAAGAACCGCTGCATTCATCCAGTGGCCCTGTGGTGACTGTGGGGAAGTGTACTTCACTGCTGCCCGGGCCGGCACACACGAAAAGGCTGGAGTGCTGACCCAACCACCATCTTCTGACAATCACTGTGCTGGTTTGAAAGGAAGTATGCCCCCTAAGAAAAGCCATGTTTTAATATAAATCCCATTTCATAAAGGTAGAATAATCTCTATTCAATACTGTATGTTTGAAACTGTAATGAGATCATCTCCCTGGATGATGTGATTTAGTTAAGAATGGTTGTTAAATTGGATTAGGGGATGACATGTCCTCACCCATTTGAGTGGGTCTTGATTAGTTTCTGAAGTCCTATAAAAGAGGAAACATTTTGGAGAATGAGAGATTCAGAGAGAGCAACACTACGAAGCAGAGAGTCCACCAGCCAGTGACCTTTGGAGATGAAGAAGGAAGACACCTCCTGGGGAGCTTCATGAAACAGGAAGCCAGGAGAGAAAGCTAGCAGATGATGCTGAATTCACCATGTGCCCTTCCAGCCGAGAGAGAAACCCTGTGTTCGCCATGTGCCTTCTCACTTGAGAGAGAGACCCTGAACTTCATTGGCCTTCTTGAACCAAGGTATCTTTCCCTGGATGGATGCTTTTGACTGGACATTTCTATAGATTTGTTTTAATTGGACATTTTCTCAGCCTTAGAACTGTAAACTAGCAACTCATTAAATTACCCCCTTTTAAAAGTCATTCTGTTTCTGGTATACTGCATTCTGGCAGCTAGCAAACTAGAACACTCACATAACCCACTCTCAAAGATATACTAAATCCTGTCACTGACTTCAATGAGCTCTTCCAAATGGGTACTTTTTTTTTTTTAGTAATTTCATTTTATTGAGGTAAAATTCACATAATACAAAATTCACCATTTTAACTATTTTAAAATGTATGATTCAGTGACTCCCAGCACATTCTCAATGTTGTACAACCATTTAATTACAGTGCATTTTCATCACCCCAGAAAGGAAGCCCATACCTGTCAAGAAGTTATGCCCACTACCCCTTTCCCCTGCCCCTGAAAACTCTACTCTGTGTTCAGTGGCTATGGATTTGCCTATTCTGGACAGTTCACATAGATGGAATCCTACAACAGGCGGCCTTTTGTAGCTAGTGTCTTTCACATAACATGTTTTCAGGGCTCTGTGTTGTAGCATGTTTCAGTAAATCATTCCTATTTATGGCTGAATAATATCCCTTTGAATGGATATGCCATATTTTGTTTATCCATTCATCAGTTAATGGACAGCTTAGTGGCTTCCATCTTCTGGCTATTGTGAAAAAGGCTGCTATAAATATTTGTGTATGATTTTGTTTTCGACGACATTTCAATATCTAATGTCATTCTCTTATAGCAATTTTTGCCCTTAAGGTATTTTGTTTGATATTTGTATGGCCACTCCAGTTCTCTTTTAGTCAGTGTTTGCATGGAATATCTTTTTTTTTCATTCTTTCACTTTCATTGTATTTTGTGTCTTTGGTTCTAAAGTGAGTCTCTTGTATGCAGCAATAGTTGACTCATAGTTTCCTTAACTGTTCTGCTAATTTCTGCCTAGTAATTAGAAGTTAACCTATTTACACAGAATGTAATTACTGATAAGGAAGGAGTTAGGTTGCCATTTGCTGTTTGTTTCCTAGGTCATAATTCTGTTACTCAATTTCTCCATTGCTCCTCCATTCCTCACCCCTCCTGCTATTGTTACAAAATCGTTATAAATTACATTTCTATAGGTTGAATGTCCACTGACATTGAGTTATTATTTTATGTAGCTACCTTTTAAATAATGTAGGAAAAAAGATATCCTGACCAGAAAAATATTTATACTGACTTTTATATTCACATATGTAGCTAACTTTACCAATGTATTTATGTCTTTGGACCCAAGTTACTCTCTAGTATCCTTTCACTTCAGGCTGAAGGACTCCTTTTAGCATTTTTTGGAGGGCAAGTGCTTTCGTTTGTTAATGCTGCCAGAATGCAATATACCAGAAATGGGTTGGTTTTTCAGGTCATTCTATTTTTTTTCCCCCATGGGCAGGCACGGGGAATCAAACCCAGGTCTCCAACATGGCACTGAGAACTTTGCCTGCTAAGCCACCGTGGCCTGCCCATGGGTTGGTTTTTATAAAGGGGATTTATTGTTATATGTTTGCAGTTCTAAAGCCATAAAAATATCCAAACTAAGGCATCCAGAGAAAGATACCTAGACTCAAGAAAGACCGGTGGCATCTGAAACACCTCTATCAGCTAGGAAGTTATGTGGCTGGCGTCTGCTGGTCGTTTGGCTTCTAGTTTCCAACAGCTTCCCCAGGGGCATTTTCTTTTTGTATCTCCAAACATCTGTGTCAGCTCTGAGCTTTTTCCAAAATGATTCCCTCTTCAAAGATTCCAGTAAGTGGTTTTAGACCCACCTTGAATGGGTAGAGACACAGTTCCACGGAAACCACCTAACCAAAAGGTCCCACCCATAACTGGGTGAGCCACAGCTCCATTGAAATAGCTTAATCAAAAAGATCCTGCCAAAACAGTAAGTCTGCCCCCATAAGACTGGACTAGGGAAAAAGAACATGGCTTTTTGGTGATACACAACAGCTTCAAACCAGCACAGCAGGCTTACTAGCAACAAACTCTCTCAATTTTTATTGTTCTGGGAATATGTTAAATTCTCCTTATTTCTGAATATTGGTATTGCTGAATATAGTATTGCATCCAGTATTGGTTGGCAGTTGTTTTCTCTCAAAATTTTGAATATGCTGCTTCACTGTCCTCTAGAGTTTCACTGAAGAGGATCAACAAATCTGAGTCAACAACAACAACAGAAAGAAAAAACTGAGTTTAGAGCTACTGAGATTACTCAATCTTAGGATGAAAAAGGAATTAAGGAAAGTGAAGAGGGCCTCAGAAACTGAGATTTCTGAGATCGCAATAATGAGAAATCAACTATTGATCTCATTGAGGCTCCCTTGTCTGTAACAAGACACTTTTCTCTTGCTGCTTTCAGAATTTTCTCTTTACTTTGACTTTTGATAATTTGATTATAATATGTCTCATTGTGGATCTCTTTGAGTTTATCCTATTTGGGGCTCGTTGAGCTTCTTAAATGTATAGATTCATGCCTTTCATCAAATTTGGTGATTTTTCAACCATAATTTCTTTAGATATTCTTTGGGCCCTGCTCCCCCATCTTCTCCTTCTGGGTCTCCTATGATATGTATGTTGGTGCACTTAATGTTGTCTCACAAGTTTCTGAGGCCCATCCTCAGACTGAGTAATCTCAATAGATCTAAATTCAGTTTTTTTCTTTCTTCCTTTTTTTTTGTTTTTTTTTTGTTGTTGTTGACTCAGATTTGTTGATCCTCTTCAGTGAATTAGTTCTTTCAATTAGTGGTTTCTTTACCTTCACCAGTTTTACTCTGTGTGATTTCAACTCTTTGGAGAAATCTCATCCCATTGTTTCCTGTAGCTCTTTGAGCATATTTATAATACTGGAGTATTTAATACTAGAGACACCGTTTTCTGATGCCCGGGGTTTTAAAGGGTGAGTTTCAATTTTCTTTTTATCCAGTGTATAGCCCATATTTGGCCATATGCCTGCTTTGTAAATCTTTGCTGAAAACTGGACCTTCTGAATATTATAAATGTGTTAACTCTGGAATCAGAGTCTCCCCACTCCTCAGATTGCTGTTGCTGCCTGCTGTGGTGGCAGTTGCTTCTTTAGTGACTTTTCTGAACTAATATTATAAAGCCTATATTCTTTGTTTTGTGTGGCCCCTGAAATCTGTTTGGTTAGCTTAATAGTCATCTAGTGATTTAACAATTTCCTTATAACACCTGAAACCAAAAAACAACAGCAAAAACAATGAAACCCTCGCAGTCTTTGCCAGTGGGCTCTGAGCATGTTCTGGTTCTCCTTCAACATTTAGCTGGACAGTTTACAACCCTGCCTTTGCCTTCAGGTGCTGCTCGTGCAGAGCCAGAAGTTCAGTCAAACCTGCGGACTTGAGGGCCTTCCCAGGTCTTTCCTTAGCAATGTGCTCCACTCGGGGCATACAGACGACCTTTTAGATTCACATTAAGTGGGGAGCTTTAACAATTCCTTATCCTTCAAACTTTTTAAATATCTAATGTTTGTCTCCAGACTTTTTGGTGTCTACTGCTTGCCTCAACTGTGATTCCTTGCCCAGGTGGCAGTGGCTAATACATTTTCTCTTTGTTTTTCTTGACTATATAAGCAACTGTCATTCCATGTCAGGAGAAAATTTCTCAGGATAGCAATAATACATGTCCAGCCCACCGTTCCATGTGGCTGACATATTATACCCACCCTCATGACGGGCACACTGAACCTGGGGTGAACATGTTTATTTCTCAGAATAAAACTCCCATTCCCTGAGAAAATACACAGGAAAGATGAAGGAAGAGAGAGTGTCCACGAGGAAGCAGGTTATGATTGGGGACGCTATTGGGGAGCATTCTCAGGGGCCTGTGTGCCCAGAGCTCAGAATTTCAGAGGATGACTGCCCAGTACTTGGGCTGCTTTCTGTCATAGTGCTTGATGAAACTAAGCTGCACCGTGGCCTTCACAGCCTGGGTCTTGGTAGCACTGTCCCTGTACAGTTACCTCATCTCGGCTTGGTACCTCTCGCCGGGCCTCTCGGATGGGGATGCCACCGAGTGGCAGGGATTGTAGTACAGGTGGTCAGTGCTCATCTAGTCCTCCAGGTGCTCTCTGTCCAGCTGCCGCTGCTGCCGCCACTCTTCTCTGTATCTTTTGGTCTCTGCAAAGTACTGGCAGAGCTCCTTGGTGATTTCCATATTGGCTAGGTCGCATTCTATCTCCCCATCTGACTCATTCTCCATTTCCTCCTCCTGGACTTCTCTCATGGATACTGGACATTAGGGCTGTCACGCGGATGGGGCCCAGTCCTTCTAGAATGTGGATATCTGCAGGGGGATTCCTGGGAGGCTGACAAAACTATGCTCAGAGAATGAGGGCATTTCCTATCATAAGAGCTGTGGGGAGGAATGGCAGAGGGAAAGAACCAGGGGCAACCGTAAAAGGATCCCAAGGTTTTCCTGTAAGCTTTCTGGTAGCTTTGCATCCAAGCCACTGCTTGATGATAATATTGCCAGCATCTTGCATAGATGGGGTAAAAATACCAAGGCGTGGCATCGATTGATGAATGTGAAAGCCAAGTGGGCACAGACACTTGTGGGAAGGCCAGCACTCTGTTTCTCGGTGGGAAAACAGAAGGAGTGTGATTGGGAGGGGTGTTGCCTGAGCAAGTTGAAAGCGCCTACATTTGCTTTTTTTTTTTTTTAGGTGCATGGTTCAGGAATCGAACCCAGGTCTCCTGCATGGAAGGCAAGCATTCTACCACTGAACCACCCGTGCACCCTACATTTACTTTTAACTATTTTTGAAAAATGCCTCTCAGGCAGTCACCTCTATCTTGGGAGAGTTCCAAGTCAGGTGAAATAAAGGCAACCTCTTTGTATGACTCGGTCAAGGTGCCACAACACAGATCAGAACAACCAAGCACAATTCTTTGAGAAGAAAGTCTGCTCTTCTCTTTCTTGGACCAGGAATCCTGTTTTAGTTTGTTAAAGCTGTTGGAATGCAATATACCAGAAATGGAATGGCTTTTAAAAAGGGGAATTTATTAAGTTGCAAGTTTATAGTTCTAAGGCCACGAAAATGTTCAAACTAAGGTGTCTAGAGAAAGATATCTTGATTCAAGAAAGGCCAATGGGTCCAGAACACCTCTGCTAGCTGGGAAGCACATGGCAATGTCTGCTAGCTTTCTCTTCTGATTTCAAAAGGCTTCCCCAGGGGAGCTTTCCTTCTGCATCTCCAAAATTCTCTATGTGGGTTCTGTTGGCATTGAAGCTTTTTCCAAAAGTCTCTGTCAAACAATCACACCTTGAATGGGTAGAGACATATCTCCATGGAAACCATCTAACAAAACTTACACCCACAATTGGGTGTGTCACATCTCCATGGAAACAATAAACAATAAAAACAATAAATAAAACAAAAGCTCTTATCCAGCAATATTGAATGAGGATTAAAGAACATGGCTTTTCTGGAGTTCATTGCAAATTCAAACCGGGACATTCCACCCTTTGAGCCCAAAAGACATCTTCTTCCCAGATGCAAAACATATTCATTACATCACAATATCACAAAGTCTTAAACCATTTCAGTAATAAAACGAATACAATACAAAGTCAGAAACAGTACAAATTCTCACCAAAGTCAATGACAGACACGGTCTATGCTAAGGCAAAATTCTCCTCTGGCTCTGGATCTGTAAAACTCAGAACAAGTTATCTGCTGCCAATATACAAAGGGGGGACAGTCATAGGATACATATTCCCATTTCCATAGAGAAGAACTGGAGAGAACACAGGGGTCACCGAACCTAAACAGTTCTGAACACCTGCAAGGAAAACTCCATTAGATTTCAAAGTCTGAAAGTCATTTAACCTCAGGGCTTTAGAAAGCAGCAGAGCCACCCCTTCTAAAGGCTTATGCAGTGGCCCCATTCTCTCCAAATGCTGGGGTGAGAATTGCAACTTTGTAGGACATTGGAGAGACCACCTTTTTCTTGGCTCCACCCTTGCCAAGCATCGGGGCAGCACCAAGGCTCTCTTCCGTCTCCAGGGCACACGCTCAACCCCCTCAGAACAATGTGGTGGCTGCCAGGCTAACCCCAATCCCTGTGGAATGTGCTCCATCCCCTCCAAGGCCTAAGGCAGCATGACTCTTCCTAAACATAGAGGTAGAAGGCCTGCCGTCTGCTTTTGGGGCAAACTCACCCTCTCCATTCGTATGGGTTGGTCTGCTCTCCTGGCCTGAAGTTTCTTGGCTTCAGACCTTGGCTTCCATGGTTCTGCCTCTGAAGTTATTCTCTTTTCTGCCCCTTTTAGTCCAGACTGGCAGTGATTCCATTTATATAGATCCCACAATGCTCTTGTTGGTTTTCTAGGTAGTATGCAGGGATCATAACCATCAGACAATAGGACTTGTCACAAATCCTTCTTGGATAACTCCATCTCCAATCCTGGCTTTTCCTGATGGCTGACTGCTTCCATGTTTAGTTAAGTCCTCACATGAGGTGCTATTCTCTGGGGTCTTACTTTCTGGAGGCTCAGAATTTTCCAGACCATCAATTTCTGGTTTCTTTATACCCAAGAGTTCAGTTCTCCACTTCTCTCTTTCCTGTCACATCTCACTATAAGCTGCAAGGAGAAATCAGGTTGCATTGTCCACATTTAATTTGGAGATCTCTTCTGCTAAATATTCAAGTTCATGGCTTTTAAAATCTGCCTTCCATCTAAAACCATTAGTTAATTTTGCCAGATCCTTTGCCAGTTTAAAACAAGGTTCACCTTCCTTCCAGTTTGCAATAACACATGCATCATTTCTACCTAAGGCCTATCAGAAGTATCTTTAGAGTCCACATTTCTACCAACAGTCTCTTCAAAGCATCCTATGCCTTCTCCATCAAGCTCCTCGCAGCTTTTCCGGAATCTTCTCGTTATCCATTTGAAAAGCCATTCCAACACATTTGGTACTTGCGAATGCAGTGGCCCTCTACTTCCCCAATACCAAAATTTGTTTTAGTTTCCTAAAACTGTCAGAATGCAATATACCAGAAATAGAATGCTTTTAAAAGGGGCAATTTATTAAGTTGCAAGTTTACAGTTCTAAGGCCATGAAAATGTTCAATCTAAGGCATCCAGGGAAAGATTCCTTGATTTAAGTAAGGTCAATGGGTCCAGAACACCTCTGACAGCTGGGAAGGCACATGGTGACATCTGCTAGCTTTCTCTTCTGATTTCATAAGGCTTCCCCAGGGGTGTTCTTCTCTGCATCTCCAAAGGTCTCTGGCTGTGTTGGCTCTGTCGGCTCTGAAACTTTTTCCAAAATGGTTCCCTTTTAAAGGGCTCCAGTAAGCCACCCTACCTTGAACGGGTGGAGACACATCTCCATGGAAACCATCTAATCAAAAGTTACCACCCACAATTGGGTGGGTCACATCTCCATGGAAATAATCAACAAGATCCCAACTACCAGTATTGAATGAGAATTAAAGGACATGGCTTTTTTGGGGTCCATGACAGTTTCAAGCTGGCACAAATTCACATTGAGAATGTGGGTGCTGTCTGCTGCCAAGTTCTCAAATGCTGGAGTGTGGCTGTAGAAGGCCCCTGCTCATTGTTGGGTTGTGGTAATAGGGGAAGCCAGAATTTGAACCCAAGCAGTCTGGCCACAGAATTTATACTCTTAACCACCATGCTATAGCAGCCACCTTATTAATTGGCAATGAAGCCTCTATCAAGTGGGTCAGAATATCCTCATCTGGCCAGCCAGCACACTCCTTGTTGACAAGCTACCTAGGAAGTCAAGTGAACAAAAGGAGAAGAGTCTGTACCTAAAGTTTCCTAGGTCTTCTCATTTAGCATAGGTGTTGGTTGCGCCAAGGAAAACCTAACAGGGAAGTCTCCCCAGCTAGGACTCACTCTTTCCCTACCGTGCCTTAGGCAGTACTTGGCTGGACACTGCCAATGTGTGCGGATTCTCCTTCCTCCAGGCTTCTGTGGCCTGACAATCCCCTTTACTACCGAGCCTGCCTCCAACAGGATACAATTGGTCAGAAGTTGGTGTGCTAAATTATAATCACAGCTCCCTTCCCTGACTTCCTTGTATAAATGGTTTCCTTGTGCAGGGCTCTGACTGGTTTAATTCTCTGAAAGCAACCTCAGGGAGGTGCTTTAGTGCGGCTGCTATTCTGTCAGCCAATACATCCCTGCCTAGACACTGGGAAGAAGGGAGCTGAAAAAAATGCTGGGGCTTTAGAGGACATTCCCATGTCATATCAGTGTATCTTATTTCCTCGTAGCCCAGTGTTTGCAACACAGTCACAGATACGCTGTTAATGTCTGACCTTGCTATTTCGAAGCAGGCCTAATCTAGGAATTTTTCTATCACCTCCCAAAGGTGATACTGTGCTTGCTGTCACATTATTTTCTTCAAGAAAACAAGTTGTTCTTAGATTGCTTCTTTTGTTGTTATTGTTTTAAGATCACAGTTGCATTTGCTTAGTGATAACCACACCCCTGTGGATTACTGAGTCCTGTGGCCATATTTTACAACAAGTATGAATACAAAATAAGTCGGTATTGGTGCCAAATAAAATAAGTGCTCAGTTTAAGACAGAATGTATGGACATGGGTTGGTTCCATAAAATATAAACTTCCTGGGTACACTCAGAATCATTGAAAAATAACACCATAAAGAATGGTCTACTAATAAGTAGCTAGGTTTAATACAGTAGAAGTCATAACAAAGTAACGAAGAGATTTTTTTCCACCTTAACTGTCAGTCCCCTTATTTCACGTGGTGTTCAGTGTCCTTTTATTCCTGTTTGATCAAAATATCTTGGAGAGCACCTGAAATTTGTTGTAATGTTATCTGTAAAGATAAATATCTCTAATGAACATCTTCATGAGACTTACACATTAAAGGCACCGTCCTGATACCTGGTTTAGAATCCAGGTATTATTTGACCTAAAGCTGCTCCTTGGGTTAAGTGGGAGGGTTTTCATAACCAACCTTAGATTGGATTTTTATGGTTTGATGCATATAAAATATAGATTGCAGATATTGCCAAATATTGCAGATAGCCGATATCTCTGAAGCATAATAGACAATTAGCTTTCAAGGAGAAGATTTTTATATTTTCCCTTCAAATCTAAAGTCTGATCTCCTTAAAGTGCTCTGTGAAGAAATGCCTAGAGCATCACGGACTCCCCTCCTTGGTATTTAACTGAGCTACAAGATAACAGATGTTGAGAAGAATCGGCAGCCTGGGAACAAACTGTGGAATTTTACCATTACATTTTAGAGTAAAAGAGGTGATTAAAATAGCCCAAGTTAGCATATAATCCTGTTAGTTGCACTATAATTACAGGCTTCAATGATGGGAGAAAATGTTGCAATTACTATAGTCACATTCCATGACAGGACAGATGACATAATTACTATTCTGGCTGTGACACCCACTGTCTTTATCCTTTGCATCTAAAGTAGAGAGACTTACACCTATTTCTCAGCAATCCCAATCTGTCTAGCAATGCTATTTGGAATCAGTAAAAGGCATCTTTGTTGGCTCTGTCCGCTCCTCCCTCCGCCCCAAGAAAACAAAACAGGATCAGAGTCAGGTTGCAGTTACCATGATGCCATGGTATCGTTGACAAGATCAAAGCAGGTGTGTGTCCTCATCGTCAAGAAAGCGTGAGCCACTTAGGATATTACAGGCATATGACTCAGCTCCAAATTCGGAACAAAGACTACAGAGTAAATTCTTGTGATGATTTTTTTCCTCCAACCATTGGGAAATATTTGAGATCAACATACCAGTTCCTAATGGCAATCTCTAGATACATTCATATTATGGCTTCAAGTGCATTCCAGCCACTACTTCGCATAGAGTCAGATGAATACAGGCAATTCTCAATCAATGGCCCGTAAAGGAAGAAGCTTCTGCTGGCCCAGGGAGAGTAAGCCATAGATGCCATCTAGTTGGAAGAGGGTAAGGTTATACACGGAGGTGGAAACCAGAGCTTTGGAGGGAAGCAGGGGGCAGGGAAGGGGAGGCTGTGTGCCAATAAATGAATACTGCAACAGGGTCTCTCTCTGAATTCTAAAGTCAGATGTTCAGAATAGAGAATTAGCCACTGTTTACTATCATTAGCAAAAGGCTCTGTTTCCCCATATCCAAAGCTGATTGCACATTGTGAGGTAAACCATCTAAAATGCTTGAAAATGAGTTTTAATGTTTCCAAGTTCACTTAAGTAAGATGTTATCACATGGCCTTCCCTGCAAGAGTGAAACCACCGCTTAGGCTGCTTAGAGTCTGACTGCTCTAGACACAGGCGGGACCACGATGTAACCAAGCCCTTGCATCCCGCTGGTACATGTCCTGACCGATTATCTCTTCAGTTTTGATATTTTCCAAAGGGAAAGCATTAATTGAGCTATTTTTCAAGTTTATAAGAAGAAGAAGACTTTATTTTGTGATAGAAACTAGTGAGTCAAGTGACTTCTGGGACTTAGAGGTGAAAGGGGAACATAATAAGAACAGCCACAGAAGGCTGTGGCTCTGGAGGGATTCTAGAGAGCAGGGACCTCTCTTCGAGGAGCACTGGATTGGGAGTCAAGAAGCAATGTCCCTGATTAAGCAGTACTCAATCATAACAGCTTTGTCACCCTTTGGGCAAGATGAATGTTCAGTGCACTCAATTTTCACTTTTGCAAATGGTAATAGCAATATCTGCCGGTTTGTGGCTAAATGATATAATGGGTGTCATTATACATAAACGGTGTCATTATTTCATTATTAACTTGGCCACATCCTAGTAGGACAGAAAGGTTATTTGAGAAATACATGTGAAGAAGTTTCTCAGAAATTATCAGGGCAATTTGATGTCCACAGTGCCTAAGACCAAAATATTGCCTCTGGGAGAAGGAACCTCATCTTTTTCAAATCCACCTTATATTAAGAGTGGCTTTCATCTTTTTTCACCTACTTCTAATATTCTACTTTTCGATTTAATGCAAAAAATTTTCTCCTTTTATCTGATACTAGTTCTGGAATTTCTCATTCTAATCATCCGTTCTTTGCGTTTATTTCTAAATTTGATTATAGGAAGTTATCACTGCAATAGTTTAATTTCTAAAGGTCTGTGTGAGAACTTCAATCTTTTCTGATAAAGGATGGGAAAATGAAGTCAAGGCTTAACCTAAATTTCCAAACTAGCAGAAGTTGGAGTGAGAAAGCATCACTCTACATGGTTCAAACTAGATTTACCAAAAGTGCAAAATCTATAACCCTTGGCACTAGATTCCTAGATGGATCATTCTCTGGTTTGGCTTCACAAACTAACCCAGTGTTTTTTTATCTTTTGGACAAAAATGAAACCATAAAAAAAACCAAATTCTGTTCTTTCATATGAGCTCACAAACTGGCAGTACTGCTAAAGATTCCTTGGAAGTGCTAGAAAAAATAAGGGTAAGACACGTGTTAAAGATACATTTGTAGCAAGAATCACAAGGAAAAAACTTTGGTTCTAATACAAATGTGAAGCAACAGCCAAGGCAAACTTCTGGACACCTACTGTTTGGCTCTACTAAACAGACTAGATTATCCACACTGATGGAGGAAACCAGCAATAAATACAATCTCAATCTAATTTACAATTACATTTGAGATATTCTTTATGATTTTTATGTAATGCGTTTACATAAAACTATCATCATATTTTGCATGAGGCTTTCAGTACCTCAGGGGATAGGGAAGGAAGAAATAGATTCTACACAAAATGAATAGTGTACATGTAGATAGTTAAATTTAATTAACACTAGTAAAACAAACTCTTAGGTTTGTAACAAAAGTTGCTTAAAGTTGGAGGTGTGATGGTGAGGCCCTATGTGAAAAGAACAGAAAGCGTTCCTTTTTCATGTTTACTATAGTATGCAGTCACTGTTCTCCTCACATGGTGTAATAGTTTCTCAGGCTATTATGACAAATACCACGCAATAGATGGGCTTAAACGATGGGAATTTATTGACTCAAGGTTTTGAGCCTAAGAGAGTCCAAAACTGAGGTGTCAACAAGGTGATGCTTTCTCTCCACAGTCTATAACATTCTGGTGCTGACAGCTGGTGACCCTTGGGTTCCTTGGCTTATATTCTTGCCTTGCATCGTATGGCAATGTCCTCTTCTTTCTCTTCCTGGTTTCACTGACTTCCAGCTTATGGATCCTCCTTGTGGATTTTTTTTGACTATGGCTGAATTTCTTCCGCTTATGAAGGACTCCACAAATCCGGATTCAAACCCACCCTCATTCAGTTGGGTCACACCTTATCTAAAAATAACATCTTCAAGAGATCTATTTACAATGGCTCCACACCCACAGGAATGCAGATTTAGATGAAGGACATGTCTAAATTGGGGTACATAATTCAATCTTTCACAGTCCGCTGTCTGGACCTCCAAAAGACATCTTCTTCCCATATGAAAATGACATTTACACATCATAACACCCCCAAAGCACTAAGTCATTTCAGTAATAACTCTAAATCTAAAGTCTCATAAAAATCAGCTAAGGGTGTAGTGGGTGTGGTCAGTTCTGAGGCAAAATTCCTCTCCATCCGATGGACCTGTGAAACCTGGAAAATAAGTTATTTGCTTCCAAAACACAACGTTGGGACAGGCATAAGCTGGACCTTCCCATTCCAGAAGGGAGAAATTGGAAGGAAAACAGGGTTCACAGTCCCAAGCATGTCAGACACACATCAGGGAAAACTCCATTAGATTTCAAGATTTGAGAGTTATCAATGCTTTGCCCTCCAAGCCTTCTGGAGCAACAGCTCTACCTTTTCCAAGCATTTGCACAGAGGCCACTCTGTCTCTGAATGTTGGAAAACAGTTTCCACCCTCTTTGAGACTTGCTCTGTCCGATCTTCTCTGCCTGGTCTTGCTTTGTCTGAAAACTGGGGTGTAAACCCCACTCTCTTCACCCATTGGGGTGGCATTCAGACTTTTCCCAAACACCTAAACTAGATGCCACCCTCTTTAAGCACTGGTGTGTGGCTGAATTCTTGGGTGGCAGGCCTTCCCAAACCAAACACCAGGACAGATGACCTGTCCCCTCCAAGGGCAGAGCAGATTTGCCCCTACAACACATGTGGGTGGGCCATTTCTCTTGGCTCAAGGAGATCTTTTTGGCCCAGACCTCTGCTTTCATGGTTCTTCCCCTGAAGTCATTCTTCCTTCAGTTTGCCTCCTCTCTGTCCCTTTCAGTCCAGGCTGGAAGTTCTTCTGTTCATACAAATTTCACAAAAATCTTTTTGGCTTTGCAAGCAGTTCAAGGGTGTCCAAATCATCAGACAAAAGGATTGTCCACAATGAGCTGAGACTCAGCATCAAAGGACTGAGAAAAACCCTAGAATGAGCTGAGAATTAACATCAAGGGATTGAGAGAACCTTCTTGACCAAAAGGGGGAAGAGTAAAATGAGACAAAGTGTCAATGGCTGAGAGATTCCAAACAGAGTGGAGAGGTTATCCTGGAGGTTATTCTTACGCATTAAGTAGATATCACCTTGTTGTTCAAGATGTAGTGGAGAGGCTGGAGGGAACTGCCTGAAAATGTAGAGCTGTGTTCCAGTAGCCATGTTTCTTGATGATGATTGAACAATGATATAGCTTTCACAATGAGACTCTGTGAATGTGAAAACCTTATGTCTGATGCTCCTTTTAGCTATGATATCAACAGAAGAGTAGAACATATGGAATAAAAATAAATAATAGGGGGAACAAATGTTAAAATAAATTCAGTTTGAAATAGTGGTAAATGAAAGCGAGGGGTAAGGGGTATGGTACGTATAGTTTTTTTTTTCTCTATTATCATTTTATTTCTTTTTCTAAATCGATGCAAATGTACTAAGAAATGATGAATATGCAACTATGTGATGATATTAGGAATTACGGATTGTATATGTAGAATGGAATGATATCTAAATGTTTTGTTTGTTAATTTTTTTAATTAATAAAAAAGTTAAATAAAAAAAAAGGAAAGCAAAAAAAAAGGACTGTCCACAAATCCTTCCTGGATAACTGTATTTCCCATCCTGGCTTCCTCCGAAATGGCTGACTGACTCCATGTTCAGTCACATCCTCTATAGCAAAAGGTTGTTCAGTTAAACCCCATATGGAGAACTGTTCTCTGGGGAGTCATGTCCTGTAGTCTCAGAGAGGTCCCTGATGGACCTTCTGGCCGTAGTCTCAGAGCACACTATCTGGATAGGCCAAGAATTTTCCAAATCATCAACTGCTAGTTCCTTTGGGCTTAGGAGTTCAGTTTTCAGTTTAGCCCTTTCCTCTCATATTTTACCAAAAGCTGTAAATTGAAACCAGGTGGCATCTTCTACACTTAGTTTGGAACTCTCTTCAGCTAAAAACCCAAGTTCATCACTTACAAGATCTGCCTTCCACCCAACAGCAGAATACAACTTTGCCACATTCTCTGCTACTTGATAACAAGGATCAGCATTCTTCTGGTTCCCAAAAACACTTTCATCACTTCTTTCCAAGGTCTTACCAAAAACTTTTAAAGTCCATGCAACTACCAATTAGCTCAAAAAGGTAACTGAGGCTTTTTTTTTTAAAACTAAATGTCTCAAAATTAATCTAGCCTCTCCCCATCACCCAATCACAAAGCTGTTTCTACATTTTGGGTATCTGTCATAGCAGCAACTCACTTTTCAGTACCAAAAACTCTGAGTTTTCCTGAGCTGCTAACACAAATACCAAAACTGGTTTTGGATCAAACAATGTGATTTTATTGGCTCACAGTTTGGCCTCTAGAAGTTCAAAACTGAAGCACCAGCAAGGCGATAGTTTCTCTCTAAAGACTGTAACTTTCTTTTGCCGGCTGTTGGCATTCCCTGGCATGTACCCCTGCCTTGCATCACATGGTGAAGTCCTCTCCTTTCTCCCCTGATTCCACTGACCTCTGGCTCCTCTCTGTGGCTTCTCTATGTCTGAATTTCTTCTGTTTTTGAAGGACTCTAGTCATTCATACTAAGATGCACCCTCATTCAGTTGGGCCACACCTCAGCTAAAAATAACATCTTTAAGAGATTCTATTTACAATGGACTCACATACCAGAAATGTGGATTAAGACTAAGAACATGGGACTTCCGGAGAAGATGGCGGCTTAGTAAGACGCGCGGGTCTTAGTTCCTCCTCCAGAAAAGCAACTAAAGAAACAGAAACAATACGAAACAGCTCCCGGAGTCACGACAGAGACCAAAAAGACAGCGTACCCCATTCTGGAAGAGCTGAACGGGCAGGGAGAATCTGCTGCGGTGAGATACCCGAGGGGCGTGCGTTTTCCCGGCCGGGGCGGCTGGCGACCGGGGTCCCCTCCACGCACGTGGCTCCCCGGTCTGACTGGGAACGTTGGATAGCGGGGCCCTCCCGTCACGCTTGGCGTTTCGGGCCAGCTGGGCAATTAGGACCGGCACTCTCCCAAGCCACGGCGGCCAGCGACCCCCGCCTCCACGCGCGGTTTCCCCGGCTGACTGCCGTGCAGACAGACGAGCACCACGAGCGCCACCTACTGGGCAGGAAAAGAAAAACAGAGCCCAGAGATTTCACAGAAAAAGCTTTCAACCAGCTGGGTCCCACACCCAGGGAAATCTGATCAAATGCCCAGACACCAGCAGAAAATAATGGATGACGCTCGGAAAATTGAAGATATGGCCCAGTCAAAGGAACAAACCAATAGTTCAAATGAGATACAGGAGCTGAGACAACTAATGCTGAATATACGAACAGAAATGGAAAAACTCTTCAAAAACCAAATCAATAAATTGAGGGAGGACATGAAGAAGACATGGGCTGAACAAAAAGAAGAAATAGAAAATCTGAAAAAACAAATCACAGAACTTATGGGAGTGAAGGACAAAGAAGAAAAAATGGAAAAAACAATGGATACCTACAATGGTAGATCTAAAGAGACAGAAGCTAAATTAGTGAACTGGAGGATGGAACATCTGAATTCCAAAAAGAAACAGAAACTATAGGGAAAAGAATGGAAAAACTTGAGCAGGGGATCAGGGAACTGAATGACAATATGAAGTGCACAAATATACGTGTTGTGGGTGTCCCAGAAGGAGAAGAGAAGGGAAAAGGAGGGGAAAAACTAATGGAAGAAATTATCACTGAAAATTTCCCAACTCTTATGAAAGACCTAAATTTGCAGATCCAAGAAGTGCAGCGCACCCCAAAGAGAATAGACCCAAATAGGCGTTCTCCAAGACACTTACTAGTTAGAATGTCAGAGGTCAAAGAGAAAGAGAGGATCTTGAAAGCAGCAAGAGAAAAACAATCTGTCACATACAAGGGAAACCCAATAAGACTATGTGTAGATTTCTCAGCAGAAACCATGGAAGCTAGAAGACAGTGGGATGATATATTTAAATTACTAAAAGAGAAAAACTGCCAACCAAGACTCCTATATCCAGCAAAATTGTCCTTCAAAAATGAAGGAGAAATTAAAACATTTATAGACAAAAAGTCACTGAGAGAATTTGTGACCAAGAGACCAGCTCTGCAAGAAATACTAAAGGGAGCACTAGAGTCAGATACGAAAAGACAGAAGAGAGAGGTATGGAGTAAAGTGTAGAAAGAAGGAAAATCAGATATGATATATATAATACAAAAGCCAAAATGGTAGAGGAAAATATTATCCAAACAGTAATAATACTAAAAGTTAATGGACTGAATTTCCCAATCAAAAGACATAGAATGGCAGAATGGATTACGACCCAGCAATACCACTGCTAGGTATCTACTCAAGGGACTTAAGGGCAAAGACACAGACGGACATTTGCACACCAGTGTTTATAGCAGCATTATCTACAATTGCAAAGAGATGGAAACAGCCAAAATGTTCATCAACAGACGAGTGGCTAAACAAACTGTGGCGTATACCTACGATGGAATATTATGCAGCTTTAAGACAGACTAAACTTATGAAGCATGTAATAACATGGATGGACCTAGAGAACATTATGCTGAGTGAGTCTAGCCCAAAACTAAAGGACAAATACTGTAAGGTCCCACTGATGTGAACCGACATTCGAGAATCAGCTTGGAATATATCATTGGTAACAGAGACCAGCAGGAGTTAGAAACAGGGTAAGATAATGGGTAATTGGAGCTGAAGGGATACAGACTGTGCAACAGGACTAGATACAAAAACTCAAAAATGGACAGCCCAATAATACCTAAGTGTAATGTAACTAGGTTGGAACACTGAATGAAGCTGCACCTGAAATATGGTTTTTTGTTTGTTTGTGTGTTTGTATCTTTTTTGTTTTTTTTCTTTTTCCTTTTATATATATATATATATATATATTATTAGTATTATTATTTTAATTCTCTTCTCTATATTAACATTCTATATCTTTTTCTGCTGTTTTGCTAGTTCTTTTCCTAAATCGATGCAAATGTACTAAGAAATGATGATCATACATCTATGTGATGATACTAAGAATTACTGAATGCATTTGTAGAATGGAATGATTTCTAAATGTTGTGTTAATTTCTTTTCTTTTTTTTTTGATTAATAAAAAAAATTAAAAAAAAAAAAAGACTAAGAACATGTTTAAATTGGGGAATATAATTCAATCTATCACATATGGCATGTTCCTCCCCCTTTCAAAGGGCACCATAATATATAAATGATAAGAAGAACAGAGGAAGGAGTGATTACATGAGTTCTTAGGGCTGTAGGGAGTGGTATCTCTGTTGAAAAGGTGAGTCCTAGGAAGCTATATATTTTTTGAAATTGCTTTATTGTTTTTACCTTAATAATACTTTATTGTTAATTAAAAATTATTTAATTAAATAGTTTTTAACAAAAGTACAAAGACAGAAATAAAAATAGACTAAACCTTCTATTTAGGTGAATGTTTTGGTGAATATCTTTCCAGACATCTTACTACACATTGTTGTACATAATTTCACATAAATAAAATACCATACAAACTCTTCTGTAACTTGCTTTTTTCACTCAGTACAAATCTACATCATTGCTTTGATGATAATATAGCATAACATTGCCTGTATAATAATTTGCTTAACTGTTTTAGTTTGCTAGGTGCTAGAATGCAACACACCAGAGACAGATTGGCTTTCAATAAAAGGGGATTTATTTAGTTAACATATAGTTCTTCAGAGAAAAGGCAGCTAACTTTCAACTGAGGTTCTTTCTTATGTGGGAAGGTATGGGGCGATCTCTGCTGGCCTTCTCTCCAGGCCTCTGGGTTCCAACAACTTTCCCCGGGGTGATTCCTTTCTGCATCTCCAAAGGCCTGGGCTGACCTGCGAGTGCTGAGATGAGGTATGCTGAGCTGCTTGGGCTGTGCTACATTGAGCTCTCTCATTCAAGCACCAGCCAATTAAATCAAACATCATTCACTGCAGCAGACACGCCTCCTAAACGATTGCAGATGTAATCAGCAACAGATGAGATTCACATGCTATTGGCTCATGTTCACAGCAACAGAACTAGGCACCTTCAGCTGGTCAAGTTGACGACTGAATCTAACTACCACTTTAACCAATCCCTATTGACTGACACTTGACTGTGTCATGTAAGTCTTGAAGTATTAGCTATCCTGGGTCTTTCGCATTTCCATATAAAGCTTTAGAATCAGATTGCTGATACCAAAAAATAACTTCCTGGGATTTTTATTGGGATTATGTTGAATCTCTAGATCAAGATGGAAAGAAATGATATCTTAAAAATATTGACTCTTAAGGAAAAAATTCCATTCATAATAGCAACTAAAAGAATTAAGTACCTAGGAATGAACTTAACTAGGGAAATAAAGGAAGAAAACGTAGGGAAGCATCTTCAAGACATAGTAATAGGAAGTAACTTTCTAAACTTTGCACCCAAAACACAAGAAACAAAAGAAAAAATAGATAAATGGGAACTCCTCAAAATCAAATGCTTCTGCACCTCAAAAGACTTTGTCAAAAGGTGAAGAGGCAGCCAACTCAATGGGAGAAAATATTTGGAAATCTCACTTCAGACAAAGGTTTGATATCCTGTATATATAAAGAAATCATATAACTCAACAACGAAAAGAACAACCCAATTATAAAATGGGCTAAAGATAGGAATAGGCATTTTTCTGAAGAGAAAAACAGATGGCTCAAAAGCACATGAAGAGATGCTCATTTTCACTGGCTAGAAGGGAAATGCAGATCAAGGCTACAATGAGATACCACCTCACACCTATAAGAATGGCTGCTATTAAACAGACAGGAAACTATAAATGTTGGAGAGGATGTGGAGAAATTGGGATGCTTGGGCACTGCTGGTGGGAACGTATAATGGTGCAGCCACTATGGACTGTTTGGCAATTCCTTAGGAAACTAAATATCGAGTTGCTCTATGACCTGGAAATACCACTACTCAGTAAATACCCACAAGAGCTGAAAGCAGTGACACAAACAGACATTTGCATACTGCTGTTCATAGCAGCATTATTCAAAATTGCCAAAAGATGAAAACAATCCATGTGTCCATCAACAGATGAGTAGATTAACAAAATGTGGTATACGCATACGATGGAATATTATGTAGCAGTAAGACAAAATGACGTCCTGAAGCACATGAAGAGATGGATGAACCTTGGGTACATAATGCTGAGTGAAATAAGCCAGACACAAAAGGATAGGTATCGTATGACTTCATTTTTTATGACCATGGTAAAGGTAAAATCAGAGGCTTATAATACAGAATATAGGGGACTTAGAGATACATGGAAGCTAGAGATAGGTGAATGGTTAGCTAATGAGATTCAACTCAAATATAAGGGAATTATAGAAGTGAAGGAGGTTCACTAGTGGGTCTATGATTAATATTACCATTTTGAAGATGAACATGATTGAAAGGGGTTGTATAGACCCATGTGTCCCACTGATAACACTACAAATATAAATAAGTTCTGGCATGAACTATTGCAGAGGTATGATTCTTGTACAAAGAGTATCTTAAGTTCAGGGTATAGTGGTAAAACTGCTATGGCATGCTATGGGCTATGTTTAACAGGAAAACATCAGCACTACCATAGCAACACCAGGGGTAAATAATGCGGGGAGGGACAAGAATTAAGCGGAAATTTAGATTTTCTATTTGCTGAGGTTGAGTTTCTTGGTTATTTTCTCTTGGGAAAAATGAAACTATCTAAAATTGAGAGTGCTGATTGACTATTGACTTTGGGCATTAAACATAATGCCTAATGAATGCAGGTGGCTGAAGATTGCACTGAGAAGTAGATCGGCGAACGATGGGTGTATACATATGATCGAATATTGTACTGCTACAAAAAGGAATGAAGTTGTGAGACATGCAACATTGTGCATGAACCTGTGGGACATTTGGTGAAGCGAAATAAGCCAGAAACAAAAGAGCAATTATTGTATGGTCTTCTTTAGAAAATGCTTATAAGAAAACAGTGCCTTCAATTGTAAGCTCTTTTGCAGTCACATTTAGTCCAGAGTTTTAATTGTTACTTCTGGATTTTGAGGAGCTGTTTTATATATGTATAATCTGGTTGTTCTATTTTGCTAGCTGCCAGAATACAATATACCAGAAATGAAATGGCTTTTAAAAGGGGGAATTTAATAAGTTGCTAGTTTACAGTTCTAAGGCCGAGAAAATGTCCCAATTAAGACAAGTCTATAGAAACATCGAATTTAAGGCATCCAGGGAAAGATACCTTGGTTCAAGAAGGCCGATGAAGTTCATGTTTCTCTCTCAGCTGAAAGGGCATGTGGCAAACATGGCATCATCTGCTGGCTTTCTTGTGGTTCTGCAAAAAGGACTCTCTCCAAAATGTTTCCTCTTTTAAAGGAGTCCAGCAAGCAACTCCACCTTCAGTGGGTGGAGACACACCTCCATGGAAATCATCTAATCAAAAGTTGACACCCACAATTGGGTGGGTCACATCTCCATGGGAACAATCAAAATGCTCCCACCCAGCAATATTGAATGAGGATTAAAGGACATGGCTTTTCTGGGGTCTACCACAGATTCAAACTGGCACACTGGTACTTAGAAATAAGAACAAAGCCGATCAGCTCAGGATTAAGGTAATTCAAAACACAGGGGTAAGGAAGACTTTGTCTATATTTTAGAACCTTACCTACTCTTTGAGACCAAAGGAAGAAAGTTTTATTTTGTCTGGAACTTAAATTTTCTGTAGCACATAATCTAACTCAATCTGGCTAAGATAGCTCATTTAAACAATCAAAACACAGGGGACCCAGAATAAGAATGAGGGCCTTTACAGCTTAATTTAATACCTGGATACATCCCAGAACATATTAAGCAGATAATCAAAAAGTATTGGCAAAGTCCTTTGAGGGATGGGAGAAAAAATATGGAACTATTAATGTTTACCACCAGGGAAACTCCTGATAATGAGTCAAACATTAGGGACACCCAAATCAATAGGTCAAGCCCTTGATCTTGAGGCTTGCTCTTGTGAAGCTTATGTATACAGTGAGACTTAGACTACCTATAGGTATACCTAAGTGTTACTTCAAGAGGATTCTTTTGTTGTTCAGATGTATTCTCTCTCTCTCTAAGCCCAACTCAGCAAGTAAAATCATTGCCCTTCTCCCCCTACGTGGGACATGACATCCTGGGGTGAAAATCACCCTGGTGGCATGGGGAATGACTCCCAGGGATGAGTCTGGCCCTGGCACTGTGCGATGAACAAAGCCATTCTAACCAAAAGGGGGAAAAGAAGTGTAACAAATCAGGTATCGGAGGGTGAGAGATTCAAATAAAGAGTTGAGTCTGGAGGTCATTCCTATGCAAGCTTCAGTTAGACATTGCTACCTATCATAGCTTGACAAAGCCCAACCAAAACCATTCCACCCAATCCTAAAGAACACCTAGGGCATTATATAAGATTCTACAAAGGTTCCATGCAGTATGGTAACTTTCTAGAAACCTACAACCTCCAGATGGGTCCCTGGACCAGATAAGTCCTGAAACCTAGAGGGGTCAGCCTCTCTAGAACATCAGCTAGTTCCATCTCCCTACCCCATATAATTGACAGCCCCTTCCAACATGAAAAAGTTAGAATGGGCATAGCCCAAATACCCCTAAAGAGTGGGAGAAAGATCAAAGGTGATGGAGGAGTTACACAGAGAAGGTAGGGTTTAACAAATGAGTAGGATTGTTGAAACATTATATTGATGTTTCTTTTAGTCTCCAGTACCTTAGAGCAGCTAGAAGTAAAAAGCTAAAATTGTGGAATTGTAACCCATACCAAACTCTGAACTCTATTCTACAACTAATTGTTGCGCTGTGCTTTGATATTTATTGCTTTTTTGTATATATGTTATTTTTTCAGAAAAAAGAAAAAAAAGTCAACTGTGATGGTAAAAAATATACATTCCCTCTAGCCTCCAATGTTCTGGAGTAGCTAGAAGGAAAAATCTGAGATGATGGTATGGTAGCCCATGACAAACTCTGGGATCTATACTGTAACTAGCTACTTGTTGAAGAGTGCTTTGAAAATTGTTTTTTCTCTCTTTGCTTTGTATGCATGGTATATTATACAATAAAAAAGAAAGAAAAACAACACACAAACACACAAAGTGTATCAATTTCAACAACAACAAAATACTGAGTCTTCCTATCTATGAATATGGAATATATCTCCAATTATTTAGATCTTCTTTGATTTCTTTCATCAGAGTTTTGTAGTTTACTTCACATAGACCTCGCGCATAATGTATAAATCTGATATATTTTTGCCCACCCTTTTACTCTCAGTCTGAGTTACTTTATTTTAGGTGTATGTCTAATGTAAAATATATTTTGGTTTTTAAAAAATTAAATATGAGAGTCTAATTAGTTTTCCCATTTACATTTATTGTTAAACCAGATATGTTTGGTTTTGATTTTGTTCTCTTATTCTTGCTTTTTTATTTTTACATTTTATTTTGGTTTTCTAGTTTCTGTTACATGGTATTTATTTCTTGTCTAGTAACAGAAGTGTTTATCCTTATAGCTTTAATATGTTTAAAATATACTAATCAATATCAGAAATGAAGTTGTATCTGCTGATTCATACCCATGAAATATAAGAAAATTGACTATACTGGACAGTTGTCATTCATCTTGTCCCCCAAGCATTTGAATCTTATCTATTTGGAGGAATTATCTACTTTATGAGTCTTAGTGTGAGGAAAAGATTACCTCTTGTTATAGGATCTGAAAATGTTAAATACTCATTTTCCCAGAATCCACTGCAATTGGGCACAAGCATGTGACAATAGTTCTATTAATCAGACTCACATGTGTCAGATTTTGACAAATGATACAAAAGGGAAGGGACTGGGAGTTCTTTCTCTGGTGACAGCGGCAGTAGCCTTGGCTACAAGGTTGAGTTCTTGGCTCAGAAGTGGTCATGCTATAATTTGTAGCAGGTAGTGCTTAGTCACGATTGCAGAGGTTCCCTCATCGGACTGTTCTGCAGCACAGTTTTGATCACTCTTCACAAAAGCTCAGCCTTAGGCCCCTTTCTCCAGCTCTTCCAACAATTCTGTGAGCTAGTCAAAATCTCTTAAATGAACATCTTTTATGTTTATTCATCCAGGATCAGCTGCTGTTTTTGCATCAAAGAAACTTTATTGATAGGTTGGCGTACTTAACTACCTATGCTTTTCCTGTCCCCACTTTATATAAATATTTTCTGGGATTGTCACAGTCTATTACTGACAAATATTTATTTTTACCTCATTTAGATTTTCTTAGAAGAATGATAAAAATTACATTTGATTTTGCAAATGTGATCACCACAGTTATTCCTAATTATGAATTATCATTGATTGATTCAATAATCACTGCTGCTTCTTTCACAACATATCCCCATTGAGAAATTATTTTGATTCAGCCTTCAGTTGGCTGGATTACATGTTACATAAAATATGTGCAGAGTACAGAGGAGACAGGAAATGACAGTGCCCATGGCACTGGTACGAATCCTGAATTCTCTCTGAGCGAGAGAGACCAAAAAACAAAAACCGAGATCAGGAGCATGTAGCTAGTTTCACATCAGTCCTGGCAATTTGAAAGAGTGGCAAGAGAGGATTCAAATCTTTATATAGATATGAAGTTGAAATCCTCTAAGGGGATAGGAATCAATGCTACTTGTATGAAGTTACCAAGAGCAATAACAGAAGTGAAGTTCTTAAAAGACATTACATTTTTGAACAAAGGCTCTAGCATACATGGATTCATAGCAAAGTTGCCTTTGGATTTAAAGAATCCATTAATATCAGAACAATAAGCAATGCTACTGTATCCCCAAAAGAATGTGGCTAGCTCAGTTAGCACCAGTGCTAAAAAAATTTGCTAGAGGTCACCTATATGACTGCTTTATTCCTTATATACCTAAAATATGCTTGCAACTTGTGGTAGTTAGATTCGGTTGTCAACTTGGCCAGGTGAAGTTACCGAGTTCTGTTGCTGTGGACATGAGCCAATGGTATCTGAACCTCATCTGTTGCTCATTACATCTGCAGTCGGCTAAGAAGTGTGCCTGCTGCAATGAATGATGTTTGATTTAGTTGGCTCATGCTTAAATGAGAATGCTCAACGTAGCTCAGCCCAAGCAGCTCAGCATCCCTCATCTCAGCATTCGCAGCTCAGTCCAGGCCTTTGGAGGTGCAGAAAGAAATCACCCCGGAGAAAGTTGTTGGAACCCAGAGGCCTGGAGAGAAGGCCAGCAGAGATCACCCTGTGCCTTCCCACATAAGAAAGAACCTCAGTTGAAAGTTAGCTGCCTTTTCTCTGAAGAACTAACAAAATAAATCCCCTTTTACTAAAAGCCAATCCTTCTCTGGTGTGTTGCATTCCGGCAGCTAGCAAACTAGAACACAATTCTTCAAAGAGACAGTGGTGCAGATTACTGGTAGGCATACATGGTGATATGGTGCAATAAGAGATTTGGTGTTCCAACCGTGACCCATTTCTGTGAAACCATTCTCTCTCAGAGTAACCATGTGCCACTCATCTGCCATTTTGGGTGAGGAAGTAATAAGGCTATAAAGAGTAAGAATTGAGAAGACTGACCTATTGTATTGAAAGATAATTAAGCAGAATTCCAAGATTGGATATTGGTCCAGAAAACATAACCTGGTGTGCTGGTTTGAAAGGATGTATGGACCCTAGAAAAACCACGTTTTAATCAAAATCCCATTTCATAAAGGCAGAATAATCCCTATTCAATACTGTATGTTTGAAACTGTAATCAGATCATCTCCCTGGAGACGTGATTTAATCAAGAGTGGTTGTTAAACTGGATTAGGTGACGACATGTCTCCACCCATTTGGGTGGGTCTTGATAAGTTTCTGAAGTTCTATAAAAGAGGAAACATTTTGGACAATAAAAGAGATTTAGAGAGAGCAGAACAGAACGACATAGCCACGAGAAGCCACGAGAGTCCACCAGCCAGCGATCTTTGGAGATGAAGGAAAATGTCCTGGGGGCTTCATGAAACAGGAAGCCAGGAGAAGAAGATAGCAGATGACGCCGTGTTCACCATGTGCCCTTCCAGATAAGAGAGGAACCCTGACCATGTTCACCATGTGCCTCTCCAGATAAGAGAGAAACCCTGAACTTCATCAGCCTTCTTGAACGGAGGTATCTTTCCCTGGCTGCCTTAGAGTGGACATTTCTATAGACTTGCTTTAATTGGGACACTTTCTCAGCCTTAGAACTGTAAACTAGCAACTCATTAAATTCCCCTTTTTAAAAGTCATTCTGCGTCTGGTATATTGCGTTTCGGCAGCTAGCAAACTGGAATATCAGGTAATACAGGAGCTGAAGTACTGAGAGGCTGCCACACTGTAGGGCTGAAAGAAATGGATAATTACTATTCTTTTCCTTCAACAGAATCCATACCAACCTCCTCATAATCCTTCTCAAGGGTAGCCATGTTCTCATGGCCAAAGAAAAAACTCTTCTTTCTCTACTTCCTCACCCACTTACCAGTGAACCAAGGCATGCTTGGTATGCATCAGGTCAAACTTGTGGCCCAGGCAAACCCAGCCTCAGCAACAGCTATGGTGTTGGTCTCTATGCACATAACTTGCTGTCCTGTGGTCAGATCTCCACCTGGTTCTAACCTGGGAGGCTGGTAATTCATGCCGACCTTGAAATCAATGAAACAGCAGTCTACAGACTGGATGTTGCACTTGGCCTTGATGCTGGCAATGGCAAAACTGAAGTCTTTGGGAACAACATCACCATGGTACAGCAAGTAGCAAGCCATGTATTTACCATGGTGAAGGTCCCATTTCACCATATGGTTCACTGGATCAAAGCAAGCATTAAAAATCTCTGTTACAGAAAACCGTTCATGGTAGGCTTTCTCAGCAGAGATTACAGGGGCGTGAATGGCCAGAGGAAAGTAGAAGCTAGGATAGGGCATTAGGTTGGTCTGGAATTCTGTCAGCTCAACATTAAGGGCACCACCAAGCCTGAAGGAAGTGGCAATGGAGGATACAATCCGGCTACCAAGGTGGTTAAGGTTATATAGGTCAGGTGCTCAACATCAAGGTTTCCGTGATAGAAATCACAAATGGCCTCATTATTTATCATGAAGGCACAACCTAAGTGCTCCAGGGTGGTACGGGGGGTGCAGATGGAATTGTATGGATCAACTCCAACTATGGAAACCTGGGGGGCTGGGTAAATGGAGAACTCCAGCTTAGACTTCTTGCCATAATCAACAGAGACAGTCCCTCAGCAGGGGGATAAATCCAGAGCCAGTTCCCCTGCCAAAGCTGTGGGAAAACAAGAAGCTCTGAAGATGTAGGCACTGATTGGCCGGTTTGCAAATTCTGTCCAAGATGAGGTCAATAATTTCTTTGCCAAATGCGTAGCGCTGATGGGAGTAGTTACTGGCAGCATCTTCTTCACCTGTAACGAAGTGCTCAAGGTGGAAGACCCCGTGTGAATTTCATGGATGACTGTAGGTTCCAGGTCTACAAATATTGCTCTAGGCAATAAAGAAGGTGTTTAAAGAGTCATCTCCTCTCTGAATGGTCTTATCATTTGGCATCTGGCCATCGGGCTGAATGCTATGTTGTATACAGTAGAGATCCTAGCAGGCATTGCCAATCTGACATCAGCCTGGCCTATGCAGATGGAGAAGCACATGTGAATGGTGGCTATGGACTAGGAGGCAAAGATCACAAGAGCAGACATGGGTCCTGGATACTGTCCCCAACAAGCTAAGAGTCCTGGCAAGTAATATACTCTAGGATGTCTACTGTCATGATCATGATGCATATTTCTTTTAATGTGCTGTTGGATTCAATTGGATAATATTTTGTGGAGTATTTGTACATCTATATTTATAAGAGATATTAGTCTCCGATTTTCTTTTCTTGTGGTATCTTTATCAGCCTTTGGTATTAGGATTCTGTTAGCCTGACAGAATGAGTTAGGGAGTGTTCCCTCCTCTTCAATTTTTTGAAGGAGTTTGATCAGGATTGGTGTTAATTTTGCTTGGAATGTTTGGTAAAATTTCTCTGTGTTCTGGGCTTTTCTTAGTTGGGACATTTTTAATTAGTGAATCAATCTCTTTACTAGTTGTTGGTTTGTTCTAGTTTGCTAGCTGCCAGAATGCAATATACCAGAAATAGAATGGCTTTTAAAAAGGGAAATTTAATAAGTTGCTACTTAATAGTTCTAAGGCCGAGAAAATGTCCCAGTTAAAACAAGTCTATAGAAATGTCCAATTAAAGGCATCCAGGGAAAGATACCTTGGTTCAAGAAGGCCCATGAAGTTCAGGGTTTCTCTCTTAAGTGAGAAGGCACATAGCGAACACAGTCACAGTTTCTCTCTCATCTGGAAGGGCACATGGCGGACACGGCATCATCTGCTAGCTTCTTCTCCTGGCTTCCTGTTTCATGAAGCTCTCCAGGAGACATTTTCCTTCTTTGTCTCCAAAGGTTGCTGGCTGGTGGACTCTGCTTCTTGTGGCTATGTCTTTCTGCTCTGTTCTCTCTGAATCTCTTTCTTTCTCAAAATGTTTCCTCTTTTATAGGACTCCAGAAATTTATCAAGACTCACCCAAATGGGTGGAGATATGCCTCTCCCTAATCTGGCTTAACAACCACTCTTGATTAAATCACATCTGCAATGAGATGATCTAATTACAGTTTCAAGCATACAATACTGAATTGGGATTAGAAAAAACAGCTGCCTTTAAAAAATGGGATTAGGATTAAAACATGGCTTTTTTAGGGTACATACACCATTTCAAACCAGCACATGGTTTGTTAATATATTCTATTTCTTCTTTAGTTAGTGTAGGTAATTTGTATGTTTCCAGTAACTTTGTTCGTTTCATTTAGGTTATTTTATTTGTTAACAAGCAGTTGTTCATAGTATCCTCTTATAATCCTTTTTATTTGAGTGGGGTCAGTAGTAATGGTCTCCTTTTCATTTCTGATTTTAGTCATTTGTGTCCTCTCATTATTTTCTTTGTCTAGCTAAAGGTTTGTCAGGTTTATTGATCTTTTCAAAGAACAAACTTTTGTTTTGTTGCTTCTCTCTATTATTTTTTCCTCCACTTCATTTATTCCTGCTTTAATAATCGTTATTTCCTTCCTTCTACTTGCTTTGGGTTTAGTTTGTTCTTCTTTTTCTAGATATTCCAGGTGTGAGGCTAGGTCTCTGCTTTGAGCTCTTTCTTCTTTTGCACTGTAAGTTTTAAAGTTATAAATTTCCTTGTCAGCATTGCCTTTGCTGCATCCTATAGGATTTGGTATGTTGTATTTTCATTTTCATTTACTTCAAGATATTTTCTAATTTCCCTTGTGATATCCTCTTTAACCCATTGGTTGTTTAAGAGTACATTGTTTAATTTCCATATATTTGTGAATTTTCTATTTCTCCCTCTGTTATTGATTTCTAGCTTCATTCCATTGTGGTCAGAGTAGATATGTCATATGATTTCAATATTTTTGAATTTTCAGACTTGCTCTATAACCTAAGAAATGGTCTATCCTGGAGAATGATCCATGTATACTCAAGAAGAAGGTGTATTCTCCTGTTCTGGGTGAAGTGTTAGATATATGTGTTAGGTCTAGTTGGTTTAGAGCCCTAAAGGAAGCAAGTGGAGAGGGCCCAACATTTAGCATTCCTTCCTTTTTGGCTCCTTTCCCTCCTGGTCTTCAAAGTCCACCTGGGAGCTGCCTGCTGTGGACTGAGCAGGAAACTTGACCCTCTCACCCCCCTATGGGAGAGCGGCTTCTCTGAAGCTGAACCTTGCTTTCAGGCTGTTCAGGCAGGTTCCAGAGGCTCTTTTCTCCATTTAAGTCTCAGACTCTGCTCAGCTCAGAGCTGCCATAATTGGTTGTCAAATTTCCCCTATTTGGTGGTAAATGTTATATTTGTAACACTCTTCTGATAGGATTTTATATTGTGAGAAAAAGAATAAGGCTATGATAGTATTCTTTCAATGGGGATGAAAATACTTTCTAAATTCATCTTTTATGTGCTCTCCATTTATTTTTTAGGAACCTGATGCTTATTTTCCTAGTTGTTTTGCTTTTTGTGAGGCCATACAGGTTGTTCTAGTTTGCTAGCTGCCAATGCAACACACCAGAGACAGACTGGCTTTTAATAAAAGGGGATTTTTTTTGTTGGTTCTTCAGAGGAAAGGCAGCTAACTTTCCACTGAGGTTCTTTCTTATGTGGAAGGCACAGGATGCTCTCTACTGGTCTTCTCTCCAGGCCCCTGGGTTCCAACAACTTCCCCCAGGGTGACTTCTTTCTGCATCTCCAAAGGCCTGGGCTGAGCTGTCAGTGCTGAGATGAGGAATGCTGAGCTGCTTAGGCTGTACTACCTTGCGATCTCTCATTTAAGCACCAGCCAATTAAGTCAAACGTCACTCATTGCAGCAGACACGCCTCCTAGCCGACTGCAGATATAATTAGCAACAGATGAGGTTCACGTACCATTGGCTTATGTCCGCAGCAACAAGACTAGGTATGCTCACCTGGCCAAGTTGACAACTGAATCTAACTAACACACAGGTTCTGTGTTGAATATTTTTGCGTTTATGACAATAGACATTTGCATTTTTTTTTCTAGCAGCTGATAAGGGTTCTCAAGGAGGAAATACCCCACCTTTGTTGGGAAAATGCCTTGATTGACTTCTAGGGAGTGAGACCCGAAGAAGCATGCTAAGGAAACAAAACAATCAATATCCTGCTTTTTAAGTGAGGCTTATAAACAGGGCTGCTTTTTATTTTTGCTGCATTACTGCCATACCATTTAGGGATAGAACTTGGGGCTGACTGAAATCCTTTTTATGACAGAGAAGAATGGAATGGGGCAGGGAGGGAGGGGTAGGAGGCCAGGGGTGGGGTAGCTTGGAAGGAGGACAAAGCAGAGAGGGACAATCGATAAACAGGAGATGAATGAAGGTGGGGGGGTGCATGAGGGTATTTATGGGGAGGGTCTCTGAACTAAACTGTATATAGGTTTGGGGCCTTACTGTGGACTATGAAGTATAAAGCCTCCCCTCCACATCTCCTACAAAATCTAGAAGAGAGTCTACATTTGCAGTCATGCTTTATGCAAATCAGGTTTTCTGGAGGGACAAACAGGACTTCAAGACGACAGTGGATATTTTGGCTACATTTTTTCTTCTGCTCACTGTTCCAGCCTATGGATTCTATTATTTTTTTCTTACTTTGCAACCTTCCCTTCCCTAGACAGTGCTCTCCTTTATTCTCTCACCCCCCATCATGAGTGACAAACACAGTCCTCTCCTTACTTCTTCCGTAGACATTCTCTCAAGCAGAGTAAGTACAAAGCCTGGAGGTGGGTTCTGAAGTTGGCTACAGTCCATGGCAGCTGTGGGGCTCCCTTCTGGTTTCACAATGGGACCTGCCCCAGCCTGGGCCATTCTCCCTGGGTCCCCATCTGTCGTTCTCCTACCTGGGGCCAGCTCTGTGGGACTGTAATTGCAATTATGTCTCCCATGGAGCTTCTAGCTGTTTCCCCTCCAGCTTGTCCTTTCCTCTCTCCTGGGTACGGTGAAAGGCGATGCACACTCACCTTTTTGGCCTTCTCACCATGCAGTCAGCTCAGGCCTGTTCTTTTTTCACCTCTTTGGAAACTCAGTCTCAGTGTTTTCATCTGAACTTGGCATTCCTGTCATAGTTTGTAAGGGTCCACTGAACGTTATGAACTGTTCTTCTCCTCCTTCCATTTGGCTGCCCTCTGTCATGTACCACCCAGGCTCTCTTTTGGATGCTTCCTCTCCTGCAGTCACCTCTTATCCATCCTAGAAAGGCCAATTCCTCTCCCGTGTGCCTCTCTTCTTCTTTCTTCCCTCAAGCTTGTCTTTGATGACTCCTCTTTATTTCCACATTTTGCTTTTACACCAGGAAATCAATACACACCTTCACTTGCCAGGAACTGCATCAACTAGCCGCCGTGTGCTCTTCTCGTCCTGCTTGAAGCAAGGGGTGTCTAATGCTTTAAGCCACATGTGATTGCACAGCTATGGCTGGGATGTGGTTCTTCAAGGCCCTGCTCTCGTCAGGCAGCCGAGGGATCATCTCTTCAACTACAAAACTCTGCAACTCTGTTTCTGAGCAGACATCTGAGATGGCCGTGATTGGCTTACTCCCTGCAGCCTCCAGAGTCTGCAGACGCCCCTGGAGGCTGTCCTAGTGATTCTGTAATCACATCTCCATAACGTAATCACCACAGGAACATACACTGACTATCAGGGATTGAATTGTGTCCCCCGCCCCAGTAGATGCATTGCGGTCCTAACCTCAGAATGGGACCTTATTTAGAAATAGGGTCATTTCAGATGGAATTACTTGTATTAAAATGAGGCCAAACTGGGTTGGGGTGGGCCCTAATCCAGTATGACTGGGGTTCTTATAAGAGGAAATCTGGACACAGACACACAGTCTCCCAAGGATTGCCAGCCACCACTAGCAGTCAAAAGAGAGGCTCGGAATCCGTTCTTCCTACAAACTTCAGAGGGAGCCCGCTGATGCCTTGACTTTGGACTTCTGCCCTCCAGTACTGAAGGAATCAATTTCTTGTGTTTTAAGTCACCCAGTTTGAGGTGCTTTGTCATGGCAGCCCTAGGAAATGAAAACACTGATATTCCTTTGAATACCGTATCAGTAATGAACTTTTCTTTGGCTGGCTTATGAGTTCTTCCCCTTCCTTTAGAGACAGTGTATGAGCCTTCAGTGACTCTTAAAGAGACTTCTACCCATGGGGACGTAAGTTCCCCCCTCCCCCAACTCCTAGAGTGGTGTTTATGGTAAGTGAATATCAGTTATTGCAGAATATATTTTCCTCAGCAAAGCAGAACTCCCCAGCATGGCAACTGTCTTACTGCCAAAACCGGTACCACCTTCTTTCCAGTCCTCGGCTGTGGAACTTGGCTGCTGCCTCCAACTTCTCTCTCCCTACTATCTCCCACAGTTAGTCTCCAAGCTCTGCTAATTCTCTTGGTGCATTTGACTCTCCGACTCCGCTTTTGCTGTCTGCTCCGCATCACATCCTACTTCTCTTCCTCTTCACCTCTTCTGGTTACTTCAGCAACTTCAACCGCCTCCCCTTCTCTGACGACTTCATCTGTTGCTGACAGGTTAGTTCACCTTAAGCACCTGTCTCTCCTTCACCCCAAATTGTTTTCATGATCCGTGCCCTGTGTACTTAAGATGTGGCTTATGACTAGCAACTCCCGAGCTGCCCAAACCTGGATTACCAGAACACCTGCAGCTCTACCAGTCAAGTCCAACTGCTCGACACTATAAGCCAATTCTAGCCTTTCCTTTTTCTTCACTTATCACCTCAGAACCAGCTCACGACTCACAACTTCAGCAAGTCTTTGAGCAGCACAGTAGCGATCACTGTATCCTGTGTATATCTGAGGACGGAGCCTAGTATAGAACGCATGCTCAAGGAATGTTTATCAAGAGTGACTCTCATCACGCTCTGTATTCTTAACACATCTTTTCCCAGTCTTTAAACCTTCAGCATGCTGAATGGCTACAGCAGCCATTTTAAAATTCCCTTCTGCACTATGGGTACTTGCCCTGTTCTGTGGGTGTTAACCTTGCTCCCTCCTCTAGCCTAGAGATCAAGGACTGGTGTCTAATTTGTAGGTGGTGTCAGTATGTGCAAAATGTAGATGCTCAAGTAATACTGGTCTAGCTATGCTCAATTTACATAGTGCTGAATTACCTCACTTGCTTCATATGCTATTGTGTCATCTTTTGTGCAAGTTTTCTACCTCCTTGGACAGCCTGTACCCAAAAACCCCAGAGGAAGAGAATAACTACCCTTCTCGTGGTAAGAGCTGCTGCCCTCTGGCCATAACCCTAGCATGAGGCCACGGTGACCGAAGCCCCCAGGAGGGACTGCTCGCATTGCCAACAGGAGGCCTGAGGACTTGCCCATTGCTCTCAGTTTCTGTCTTTTTAAAATTCCAGGTGCTTGGGTGAGACCCTGGTCTTGGGTCCCCAAAGACCATAAAGCACATTAGACTCAAGTCTCCTGGTACCACATTCATGACAGGGTTGGAGCTCTATTACAGCCAATGAACCAAAACTGCATTTCAGAGCCACATGCTTTTCCCAGCCTCCTGCTTGCCTCTAAGTGGCCTCTGGATAATAAGTGGCTTCGTCTTCCTCCAGCTTTCCCAGCACGAAAAGATCTATACTAATCAGTGAAATGAACACGGTGAGAGGTGGCTGGCACCTTTCTTCACTTTCCCCAAAGGAACATTTGACAAACACAGCCTACGATTCGATGCTTCACTCCCAACAATGCCCCTGTCAAAATATCAGATGTTGTCTAACCTCAAAGTCACTGTAGCAGACAGAAAAACTGCGGCTGATCTCATTGTTAAATTCTCTTGCAACCTTATTGGCATGACAACAGAGCTAAATAGAGCTGATATGAATAGGAGTCTATTTTTGGCGACTCCTTAAGGAATTCATGCACACTGTGTATTTTGTATCATTTGAATCCTTGGGTGTACTGAGAACTCTGAGGCAAACACTCATTTGTAAATGTTACAGCCGCCAAGGTTGGTGGAGTATTCCATTGGGTGATGTACCGACTTCTACTGCTTTGGAAATGGGTGGAATGCTTGAAGCTGGGTTTCGGTCAGGATTTGGCAAGGCTACCTCGTGCATGCTTACCTTTACCCTGTCCATGCAAGCCTCCATCTTCAGCTGCTCCACAGCTTTCCTGGCTTGGGAGATGCTAGTGGTGCTGTTATTGGACATGCCTTCTTTCATTCTGCTGTCCCTAAAAGCAACCACAGTTAAAGAGTTGAAATGCTGCTTTTCCAAAGTCTAAACTAGGGAGTATTTGGAAGCACAGTGGCACTCGGAAGCAAAGGCTCCTGTGAGGAGAGAAAGAAGTGCTTCATTAGAGCCGTAGGAGCAAGACAGTGATTCTTTTCTTTTTAAAGAGTTTCTCAGGAGTGGGGAGTCTGTCAAAAATAACAGATGGTACCAGAGTTGCTTTCTTACCATCACCATGACTGTCAGTAATACTTTGACAGTGGTTTGTTAATAATAAATCATTTTCACAGATATTGTTCATTCATTCCTTATAGAAGTTCATTCTGCTAGGCAGAGCAATGTTCATTTTTGTTTTATAAATGAAGAAAGTACAAAAATCAGAGAAATTAACCAATAGCCAAAGGTCCGTCAGTCAGAATGTGTGGATTCAGAACCCAAACTCAAACCTTTGAAGCCTAACTAGGTGTTCTTTCCACTGTCTCAAAAGGACATTCCCAGGAATCTAAGACTCTAAGCACAAGTTCCCAATGCATAAAGTCGCTTAATTATTATTTAATCTGCTGTCATTCCAAAAAATTTACTGACCTCATACTAGGAGTTTGTTTTAAAACAAAGTAATAGACACACACTCCCATGCACACACACCCTTATCACACATAAATTTGCTTTTCAAGAAGGGGCAAGAGATTCTTCCAGATCTGCCACATATTGATGTCACATGACTCAGAACAGACCACTGCAATGCCAACTGTTCCATAACACAGCATATGTTGTGGATTACACTTACTCCATCTAATGAGAAGCTGCTTGGAGGAGGCTTAATAATTAAAGTCTAGGAGCTGGGGATGGGAAACATAGGTGATAACAGCTTCGGAGGGTGCTCAGTGAGGTGGGAGGAGGCTTGACCAGCCTCTGGGTCAGGTGCACAGGCCAGGCTCTCTCTGTGGGTTTTGTCACATGTGAGTTAATAGTCTGGCCTGGATGGGCATGATGACAACTTCATTTGTCCATAAGCACTTTTTTAAAAAGGAAAGATTCTCATTATAAGGCATAAATCAGCCACCTAAATCAGAGTCTCATAGGTGTGTGTTCCTATCTTGGTTAGGAACTTTTACTCAACAAGAAGAGTAAACTGATTAGTAGGGGGCTTTGAAATTCAGGAGAGCAACCTCTTAACCTCCCCTACTATGCAGAGATGTGCTTGCATTGCTGCATGTATGTTCGGCCCTGTGCCCGCAAGGCTGCAGGGCATGCCTCGTGCCTGTCCATGTACATGGCCGTCTCCGTGTGGATGGTTAGGTGTGCCTGGGTCCCTATGTGACCATGAAAAATGAGGGAGGAAACAAAGTCTCATTTCCAGCTCTTCCCAGACTGAAACTAGTAAAACAGGACTCCAAAATAGTTGCCTTCAATCCTGATCATCTCATCCCCATTCCAGAATCTGTTGTCTTTAGGCTTTTAGGAGTTGGGAAAGTCAACAGGAACAGTGATGGCTGGGGACAGGGAAGCAGAGCCTGGGGTCAGCAGGAGCAGAGAAAGGAAGACAGGGGAAGGGAAAAGGAAGAAGAAGCGGGACTCTGCAGCTGTGTGTGTTGGGTGTGTGAGAGAGTCAGTGTGTGAGAATGAGTGTGTTTGTGTCTGTGTCAGTATGCATGTGTATGTGTGTGTGCATGTGTAATGTCTGCGAATGAGGGTATGTGTAGGTGAGGTTATCACCAAAGCCTCATCAGACCCCCTTGAATTGCCTTCTCCCTTCCTCCTGGCCCTGGGATCTGCTATATTTAAAATGCCCTGATTCCACCAAGAAGGGCACATTATCACATACTCCACAACATTACACAAAAGAAGAACTCTGGCTGAAAGTTTAATATTTGTAAAAGACTTCACCAAGCTATGAAGGTGGGGATAAAATAAGCTGGTGGGGGAGTGGGACTCCTCCCCCTCGGTGGCTCTTGTAGTCAAGAATACGGAATTTCATCCTCTCATGGAGCCAAGGCCTCCCATGTCCTCTTTGCTCTGTTCTTCAGTCTCTCCACCACCAGTGCTACCCTCCAACCCACTTCTGCCACCCACAGCTCCAGACCTGGTCCACTGTTAGGAGGGCTTCTTTCTTCCTCCCCCCCTCCTGGCCCCACTCCCCAGTATTGTATCCCACCTATGACCACATGCTCTGGTCCTTCTTCCTTCTCTTCAGTCTATAGAGCCACCCCTCCCCCCCACTGGTATCTCCTAAAGAAAAGATCTCTCCTAGCTTCATTCAGTTCTATGTTGAGCTTAAATGAGGGGACCCAACATTGCAACCACTCTTTTCCCAGGGTTTCCTACTTGCCTTGCCTTTCCCTCTTTCTCCCAACCTGACTGTATCAATCCACTTCCCTCCCCTCTCTACTCACACTGAGAGGCTGTTAAACACTGCTGGAAACCACTCCCCCTCAACTCTGGGAACTGGTGTCATCAAACATTCACAATCCAGCATTAGCTAGATCCTTCAAAGCTGTCTGGCAATATTTTTCCCTCCCAAATCACCCTTTCCTTACTTTCGTTTTCCTATTTCTTCATCACTTCCTTACCACCTCTGACCTCTCATTCTTAGAAAATGACCTCAGCTCTACCTGCATAGAGAAAAAAGACCACTAAGGCAGAGCCCTCTCTCCACTACCTACAGCCTATCTACATTGACATCAACTTTTACCTTCATTTGGTGGAGCACCTACTCCTCTGCATCCACTCTGCTGCTGCCCACCCACTCACGGTTCCCTCACTCGGCATCCCACCAGCAGGGCCCACCTTCGGCGACAGAGGCTGCAATGCCACACCTGGCACTTCCTCACCACCCTTGCAGAAGGCTGGAGCACATGACTAGTTTCCAATCAATGGCATCAGAGGGGAAGTCTGCAGGGAACTTCTAGGAAAGGTTTTCCTCTGAAGTTGAGGCACGAGAAGAGAAACACTCCTCTTTGGCTGCCTTGATTGAATCTTGTCCAGAGCTGCAAGCACCATATCGACCAAGAGGAGGAAGTTAAAAGATTCATGGAGAAACCAACCCCAAGCCCCAAGCTGAGCGGATCCTGGAAGGTCTGCTCTGACTCCTCAGTGTGTGAGAGAATACACTCTGTCATTTGCAGCTGAAAGAATTTTCTTGCCCAAGGCTAATACTTCCACTTGTGGTTGGGCCTGTCCCCTCCCCAAAGGCTCTATTAACCTCCCTCCTTCCTCCTGTAATGTTAATGTCTCTGGCTTCCTTCTCAGTATATAAAATTATATTCATGTCTTTTCCCTCTGACCACCTTAAAACAAACAAATAATAACAACAAAACAGAAAACCCTTCCTCTTCCTGAATTTCCATTCTTGCTCAAGAAGGAGGTGGAAAGGTAATAACGAATTCCCATGTAAAGGGCCCCCCTAAGTGATGAAATGAGGAGAGAGTCTAAAATAAGGTGGAAAGCTCTCCTCCCAGTACACAGGATAAAAAAAAGGCTGCAACACTGTCTGTCCTCTGTTCTCTTCCTCAACCCTCTCTGATGCCATTTATAGGACATTTACTCATTGCCATCAGTGATTCCTAAGCTGTTTCATGTGTTCATATTCATTCTGTCTCTCCAACTGGACAATAAGGCTTCTCAAAGAATCCGTACCAGGAATCCACACAGCGAGCAAGCAGACCTGGACATCTGCATTTTATAATTTTCCTAGATGATTATGGCATGTGTTGAGAACCAAAATGGCTACAAATCATTTTCACTACATCATTCCTTTGTATCCTCCCAAATTACCTTGTAAGGTGCTCCAAATACCTTAGCGACTCGTCAGTCCTTCTAAGATATGAATATGTATTTGAATCACCTGGGGATCTAAATAAAATGCAGATTTTGATTTGGTGGTCCAAGATTTTGCATTTCTAAAAAACTCCTGGTGGCCACTAAATCTCAGAATGTGAATACTGGAAGGGAAGTTGGAGGTCCAGGTCCAATCCTCTTACTTTTCAGAAGAAGAAACATATTCAGGGAGGTTAAATAGCTTAATTCCAAAGATCCCTTTAGTGGAAGTGGAAAGAGGCATTATCCCAATGTTGCTTCCAGCTTGTCCTCCCTCCCGGGCTTCTGGGCCTTTGGAGCGGGACTAGGATTTCAGCCCAGACTTGGTCTATACTTTTCTCCTAGGGTAGCTCAACCTCAAATGATCCTACCCCTTGCCAACTTGGGAGTGAGATGGCAGGGAGGGGCCATTCCGTGGTGATGAAGGTAGGAAGCTGGCAGGGGAGAAGGAACTGTTTTTTTTATCAGCTGAAACTAAAAACAAAAGATAACAATATGACCCAGAGGGAAGCTTTCAGAGAACCTCCCTCCCGTATCTGGTCAGTGACCTTCCAGATTCTACTTTAACAACTCTGTCCTTTTCAAGACTATCAGACGCCATATTTCTATGTGAATTGGTTTATGTATCTCTACACATATGAGTGCACGCATATACATCTTACCTTGAACAGGGGGCAGTTTTACAAGAAGAAAAATGGAAGTAGGGACAAAGTAGCATGGGCATGAAGCTAAAAATGCCCATTGGCTACCAGGGGGCCACAAATTTGGCTGCTGAGCTCTTTAAAAGACAAGGCAAAAGGGAAAACAAGCTCGGGGTTGGTCTTTGGTACTGCTGTGCTCAGACACTGGTTTCTTCCTGGGCACAGAGGAATATACCCAACCCACAGGTTTCATGGTGCTGTTTCTTATGGGTTGCATTATGTGGTGCACAACTCAATAAAATCAAAGTTGGAGATAAGACCAATGCAAGGTGGTTCAATCTTCAGCGTCACTGCTCTGACGTGTTTCAGGAAGGTAGACTGGATTTAGAATATCTGGAAGAGTGGATGTCATTCATGTCTTTTCAGCCAGTCTCCTTAAAAATGATTTGTGTCTATGGAGCTTTTGACAAGCATCAGCTGACTGCTGCCATCGGTCTCCTGGACAAATGCCTGAAAGTCAGCTATTGGCAGTAACGACGGACCTGGACCTTAAGGGGCCAACCTTAGACGAGAGGGCTGGTAGGAGAGGGTGTTGGCTAACCTCCCTTTGTCAAAGGGAGGTGCTGAACAAGGATGCTTGCTTGAATAACATCTCTTTTGCTCTGGAGGAGCAGACAGCATGATTCTCCCAGGAGAGATGGCTCTGTACCCCTCCCCTCGGTGCCCCAACCGGAGCATATCCACTGGGGATAACGTGAAGTGGTACACTGCCCCCATGGGTACTGTGATAATTTGTAAAATAGGCTTTATGCATTTGCTCTGGAGTGTGGGTGAGGAGGATGGGCAGGCGATAACTGCTAGAAGAAGAAAATGACTGGCATGAGGACCAGGCTATTTATCAGGGCTCCCAGCAGCCAAGTCTCATCCCAGGCCCTCTTGGGCACTCCTGACAAAAGCACCTGGTCTGCAGAAAGTACCTGTGCTTGGACAGGACTAAGTCAGTCTCCTTACCTGAGAGGGCAGCACTGTGAGAGGCCTGGGGCAGGGGACGGAGGTGGATGGCAGTGGCAGGATCACTGGCTGACAGACGAGAGGCTGACTTGGTGCTTCTGCTCTGAGGTTCACCTGAAAGCACAACAAAGGCGTGTCTAGAAATGTGGACGGAGGCCTGACTCCTCCATGTCCTCAGTGTCCTCAGACCAGCCCCCTCTCCCATGGCAGCCCTCGCTTCCTTCTCAGAAACTTCCTTTTTAAGCCCGAGGACTCTCCTATCAGACCGTGGGGTAGAGGGCAGAAAGAGAACCCCGATCTGAAACAGAGCAGACTGGGGACATGACCTCTCCAGCCACAGGCCAGAGGTGGGCAAGCGCGGAGGTCTCTCCCCTCCCACCTGCACGGGCTGCCCTGCAGTTAGCTCTCCTGCCCCACACGCTCGCCGTCCCAGCTCCAACCACAGCCTCTGCCAAATGGAAATCACTTTACGTGCTTTTACATATTGCAAAAATAATATTAAAAAATCATTGAACTGTATACTTTAAGTAAGCAAATTGTTTGGTATGTGAATTGTATCTCAATAAAACTGTTATTTAAAAAATATATGTTTACTCTGGAAAAACATAGAGACAGAAAATTACAAAAGAAAATAAAGACCAATTATAATTCTTATTCCCAGAGATAACTATGGTTAATGTATTGAGGCAAATTATCCTTACATATATTAGAAATAACTTGATTTGAACCAAAGGATGTTCAGCACAGAGGAGATGCCTAAGCCAGATGACTCTAAAGTCTCTTTAAACCCCGGATTCTCCAAACAGAGACAAAAGACAAAAAACTCTGTCCACCTTCCTGCTTGGACAGAGGCCCCCTCTGGAACTGTCTAACTTTGGGATAACAGTCTCATTTCTCAAAGCTTTTCCTAGGGTCCTGCCCTATAGCAGGACCGCAGTGAATTTAGAGCAAAAGCAAATACCTCTCGGATGGACAACAGTCCTGGTTGCTTCCCTGGCAAGAGTGGACTCAAATTAGTTTTGGCTTTGAACTTCAGGGGAGATTCTGTTTGAAGTGATGCTTAAGTGTATTGCACTCGGCCTGTTACACATTTTCACAAACCCCACATCCTGCTGTTTTGAATGTGATTGTTATTTCCTATTATAGTACTTTGTTGGATTTGGGTCCTTCTTACCCTCCAGAAGTTGTCTGACTTCTATAGAGTCGTATCCTAATTTTCTTCCCTATTTTATTTTCTCACACCTCTGCTATTAGAAGAATCCTTTCAATCATGTTTCTTTCACTTTGCTAACAGTGCTCTGGAGAATCATTCCATTCTCTGTTTTTAGGCCACTGACATTCCAAATTTCTCTTGCTGGTAGAAATATGGCCAACTGGGGTGGGCCCAGCAGAGCCCCCACTAGAGAAGATAAGGAGGGGTGCAGTAGGCCTCTCACCACTGCCTCACCATGAGCTCCCCTACCCCACAATCATCTTCCAAGGGGACGGAGACAGACAGACGGACAAGTCCTAGAGAGGAAGCCTGCTGGAGGGGGCCAGGACTATTTCTTGCAGGTGTGAAGCCTAAATCCTGTACACTAGGAAGGTCACTTTCAGGGTTTGAGCCTCAGGAATCTTCCTGGCCCACCCTTCCAGAAGGGCATGAAACCCTGGGGCGGAGGGGGCTAGGCAAAAACAGCTGCGTGACTCCTCTCCCCATCCTCACTGAGCCATCCCGGTGGCCTGCTGGCACTGTTCGGTTCCCAGGCACCTCTCAGATGCCAATCCCAGCCTGCGGAAACAGCCAGGACAGCTCTCACCCCTCTTCACATCCTGGCCTCTATTTGGATCATTCAATTTTTGTTCTAAAATCAGATTTGCCCAGGGAAACGTTCTCTCAGTATCTTCATTCTTAAAAGAAAGACAAATATTCCTCTGACTGGCTGTCCATCAGCATCCATATCACACCTTCCAACAAACGCCTCGCAAGAAATGCTGCAAACGAAATGAGGGAAGAACAAGGAAAACACAGGTATGATGTTCATATTTGCTTTACTAAATAAATCAGATATTTTGTACATATTCACATCTTTTCTGGAAAAAAAAAAAAGGCCTAAGACTTTGTGCCACATGTTCTCTTAAAGAGCTCCATGAAAAAGGGTTCTCTGGTCATAGAAATATGAGAAATTGCCATTGTTTTACTCCTGTCTTTGGAGACGCAACACGTACACTGACATATTAAACATTTTTGAGGAGTCCTGCGGTAAAGAAACCTGTATTGCTCATCTTCCCAGGCTGTTTCGTTTCGTTTTGTTTTTAAAGTGTGACAGCGGTTCCCATACTTCTCCACCGCATGCTGGGGTAAAGAGAGCAGCTGGGGCAACTTCAGAAATGCAGACTCTCAGCCACGAGAACTACAGAATCAGAATCTGCATTTGAACTCAAATGATTCCCACGTACATCAGAGTTTGAGAAGCTCTGTGCTGGACTAGAGGAACCTGGTTCGGCTCAACGCTGGGCTGTGAGCCTGAGATGAAACGACTGTCCCAAAGACACCTAAATCAGTAGTAAAAGTGGGGAATAATCAAGTCCCCACTCTCCTGACCTTTAATGTCACTCACAATCCAATCCAGTTTTTTTGGCTCCCTTTCACATGTTTTAATTAATTCCGGTAGTTCTTTGAGGGAACATCCATCAGGAAAACACTATATCAATTTATCTTGGTTCCCGTGGCATTTGCATAAGGTCTTCCAGCCAACGTTTTGAACGTATTTCAGAGTCAATTCTGAAATATTCTGCACCCCAGGGAGATGTGTTTGCACCTTCCCTGCATTGCTGCTGTTTCTCAGAATAAAACAACTTGTTGGTGCTGGCAGGGACTTACTTCCTGTCTGCCTTGATCTACTTGCTAAAGAAAGCTGCTTTAAAAAAGCATTAAATTTTGCCATGAAGTTTCAAAAATGAAGTGTTTTTAATTTTCCTAAAGAGAAGAAAATGCACTCATCTCTGAACAAGATTCATGGTCTCACTGTGAGGGGTGGGGCGGGAAGATCCCACAGCTGAACGGGAGCGCCATGAGGGCAGGGGCGTATTTTACTCACGGCAGTGTTCCCGGTGCATATTTGATAGTCCATACAAACGTGATTAATGTAGGTATGAAAGAACAAACTCTGGTGTCAGAGGAGTGATTTAAATTCTCTATGGCCGTTGCTATCTCAGTTCTTGAATGAAGTTAATTTAGCTCCCTGGGTTGGGATGTGTAGTGAACTGAAACCACACGTATTTACTAATGGCTTAATGCCAGGTCTTGAACAAGAAAAAGCACAGTGTCTGTCCTCAGGGAGCTTACACATTGTTCAAATAATGCAGATGAATGGAATCCTACAGATGAAGGTCCAAAGAACTTGACCTGGCCAGAAGCATCTATGTCAGTTTCTATGATAGATTTTGAAGCTATGATGAGGACTGAGACTACCTTCCTGGCTTCAAAGAGCTTAGGTTCTAAGGGGGAAAATAATGATTGATCATGACAGGTCTACGTAAGGCTAGTTGTCTAATCCATTCCCCCTTTTCTGTCGTAATTTAGTAGGGTGGGTGACTGCCTAGCTAGACTTTTCCCCCAGCTTCTCTTGTAGCTATGTGTGGCCATGTGACTAATTCTTGGTCAACAGTATGTTAGTAGAAGTGATGAGTGGTACTTCCAGGCCTGAGCCTTGAAATACCTAGAACCTCTGAGCTGTTTTCCCATCCAGGAACCTGGAGCATGGATGTGCCTACAACTTAACTTCAACAAGGGCAGGAAAGGACAATGTCCCAAGTGGTAGCTGTTCAAGTGTAGTCCCTGAACAAGTGGTATCAGCACCAGCATTACCTGGGAGCTTATCAGAAATGCAAGTTCTCCGGCCCCACTCAAACCTACTGAACAGAAACCGGGAATGGGGAGTGTTTTAACAAGCCCTTCAGGTGGTTCTAATACTCACTAAAACTTGAGAACCACTGTCCTAGGGGGTGAGAGAGAAATAAAATTAAATGAACCTGCACCCCTGAAACATGCCCTAGAGCAGAACTTCCCCATCAACCTGAGCTACTCAACTCTGGGCTTTTATGAGAGAGAGAAAAACATTTCTATGTCCCTTAAGTCATCATGTTTTGGGGTCTCTTTGTCATAGCAACTTTGCATCTACTCTAACTAATACAGCATTTCAACAGAAATCTGGATAAGGTACTATGGGAACACTGAGACCTTGAAAATGCTATAAATCTTGAGACAGAAATACTAACTTGTGTGTCTTGGGAAACCAGAATTCAATGAGGTATATAATTACAGTTAAGGATTCTACCTTGTGAGTAAGCTGTGTTCAGTTCCAGGGGTTCAACATTTCTGGGTATGTCAGACAGACTGGTGGTGCAGCCTTTCAGCCCCCTTGTTTCTCTAGGAAAGAATCAGATTCACTGGAGAGAGAACCTAGGACACAAACCTGGTTCATTAACAGCACATGGCCTTGAGTTAATATTTCTAGTACTGTATGGAGTCTATCATACAGATTTGCCCTTTGGTCCAATCTCTACAATTTTGCTTCTGGGTCTTAAGGATAAAACTGCAAGGAGAAATGTAAGGAAGTTGCTGTTTTTCACCCTAAAATCTGTCAGATATCAGGTGCATAGGAAGCACTGCTTCTGACACAAAAGCTGAAGTTCTGATAACTGTGACAACATGGAAGCACCTTGAAGACATCACATGGAGTGAACTAAGCTAGACATAAAAGAAGAAATATTGTGTGATCTCACTGATATGAAATAACTAGAATAAGTAAACTCACAGAGCCAGAATCTAGAATATAGGTTACTGTGGGACAGGATGGGGATAGGGAATGGGGAGTTAAGGCATAAAATCTCGAGTACCTATTTGTGGTAATGGAAAAATTTTGATACTGGATGGTGGTGACGGCAGCACAGGATTGGGAACGTAACTAACAGAACTGAATTATATATTTGAGTGTGATTAAAAGGGAAATGTTAGTTTGTAGATATGGTACTAGAAAAAATTTTAAAATAAGTTGAAGAGGAGTTCTCCCAGCTTTCAAAATATTCATTTAATTAAGATAAATTGCTTTTGAATTGGATTTCACTTGAGTTGACACCTTCAGTATTACCCCAACAATGGGGGTCACACTCACTTCCGCAAAGGAATCTAAACAAAAGAGAGATCCTAATTAACCTGAGACGGCTCCGCAGCAGAATAGGCGGTCTTTAGCAAGGACAGAGACTCTTTATATGCACACCTGGAAGTGTAAAAGTGGTTTATTAGCATCATATGACAAATTTTGCTCTTTATCACAGTCATTCCAGGACAGAGCTGATGAAATCAAGGGCAGGCCAACTGGATGCCCTCTGTCCTGTAACTTTTTCTCCGGAGCGTGTTTAACCACAGGTCATACAACCGGAGCATGCACAGAACCACTAACTCTTGTCCTTTAGATGATCTTTGAGACACCAGGAACAAAGGTCGCCTCCCTTGAACACAGAATACAAGGACAAGGAGGCACTGGAAGCAAATCAAATGTGAGAGGTCCTTCTAAAGGAAGATCTGGCCTAAAATCCACTCCACTACATATGGACAACTCTATAATTAAGCAACTGGACTATGCCAGTTCTGTCCCTACCTCTGACCTCCCATTCCCATAAAATCTCCCTTAACTCTCAGATTGGGGAGATAGAGTTGAGCTTTGCTTCCTATCTTCTTGCTGGTCAACCTTACAATAAAACTTGTTTCTCAAAATCTCAACGTCATAGTATTGGCCTCTGTGTGTGAAGGGTAGCAAGCCGGTGCCCAGTAACACTGAAGGGCCCATCCTGGGGGGGAGCAGTCAAGAATCAGGCTCTAGGTCTACAGTGGGAACAGTCCTGCTCGGCAGGGACACCACTTTCCCCACTCCTGCTCAAACCATTTTGCAAATTAAATACTGTGGTAGTCAAGCTTGATGGTTTTACAATTTGGGTCTCAATTACTCAATTTACATTTTGATTGCCTGACAGCATCTGCTTGATCTCATAATGTCTAATCACACAGATGCTAAACAAGCACAGGAATAAAGAGCTTTTAGCATGGGATGTATTGCAAAGTACTTGAAATAGGAAAGTACAAGACATAGGAAAAACACACTGGGTTTGAACAATTGATGGAGCCTGCTGGTCACTGGTTACCACAAGTCCACCTAATCCGAACTCTACGAAGGTCAAGAAATTTAGGAATGGTTAGCAGACCAGGTAACATATTTACAAGCATTTGACAAATTAGTGCAGGATAAAGAACAGAAAGAGAAAGCAGACCCATCATTCATGTGACCCTCAATACTTTCCATGCTTTCACCTATGTGGTTATCCCAGACACTTCCTAGCCATTTCTTTGGCCTTGCTGATAGAGTCCCAAAATCTTAACTGACAGAAACAAAAGTTTAAAAAGTCTACTAGTGTTCTGTTGCATTTTTGCCAGTCCATGGAGAGTATGTAGTTAACTCTTCCTGACTGCTGAATGAAATACTTAATTTGTTCAAACTGGACCATGATGTTTCCCAGTGTGAATACTGTAAAGACAGAAAAAAAAACATGCTCCATGTGTGGTAGCTTACAATTTATACAGTAGTTTTTTAATAATGAGATCATTGTCATTTGAGTCTCAGGAAAACTCTACCGAAGAGCTGGTAAATCACCGAATAGAGGAACAAAGGTAGTTCAGAGGTTACATAGCTGGGCCAGGACCCAGGATTGTGGCTACAGGTCTGTGTTCGTCCTCAGGAAGAATTACATATATTTTTTGTTCTTTAGAACATCCATAAGAAACACCTCCTGAGTATTTCATGGTGGTTTACGGCTGTGTGAGAGCAATTCATCTTAGGGTAACGGGAACATGGATTGAGAAGGAGCCTATACAACAGAATTTATAACCTATACCCGCCGCAATTTCCTCAGTTTACAAATGAGAAGGCTGAGGTCCAGACAGGTTAAGTAATTTGTCCAAACTCATTAAATAGCTAATTAATAGTGCAAACATGAAGAAAACCCAAATCAACCATTCAATCACCCAGTCACTCAGCCCTTACCACGCCAGGCATTGAGGAAATGAGGAAGTGAATTGAACATGATTTCTGCCCTCTATTTAGTGTGGGAGACAAATCAAACATTAGCCAAATGCAATGAGAAAGTTAAAGTTCTTCCATGGAAGTCAGCAAAGTGTAGAAGGGCCAAAAAGGAGATGACTTATTCTTGTTGGGAGGGAGGGGGGTGTAAGTAGGGAGGGGTAAGTGTAAGGAGGTGGTTTAAAAAGGCTTCACAAGATAAATCATGGTTAATCTGAGCTTGCAAAGCTGAGTAGGTGCCCACCGGGCATTGTGAAGTAGAGAAAGGGGGTTCCAGGCAGAGGGAATGGCACAAGCAAAGAAAGAGAAACCGTCAATCAGCCTGGATGGCTCAAAAAACTCTAGATAGTTCACTCTGTCTGGAGCCCAGGAGGGTAGGGGTCAGATCAGGGAAGTTCTTGAATGTCATGCTAAGGGTGTGGAACTTGTATCAAGCAGGCAATTATAATCAAGTGAAGGATGCTTAAATAGAGAAGTAATAAGACTCCTTTTACATTTTAGGAAGATCACTTTCACCTGGTATGGGGAATGGACTGGAGGTGAAGAAGATAAGCAAGGGGGCAAGTTAGGAAACCACATAAGGAGATGGGGTGAAGGGGACTCACGGGAGGCTGTTAGGATGGAAGACTAAGAGGATGTGAATAGGATGGGTTCTAGGGTGATGGGGAAGGAAGGTTGCCAGGGACACTGAGCCATGCATGGTGCCACTCACCAAATTTAGGAATAAAGGGAGTGGGATTTTCAGGGTGTGCAATGAGGTCAAGTAGGGGCATCTTGAATGTAGGGTGCCTATAGGACTGCTGACACGTGGCCTAATGGGGAGGGAGCCCAGAGGTAAGTGTGGAATAGGATGGGAAGTTGTACTGCATGCCCTCGGAGTGGTGGTGGCAGCCTTGGGGCAGGGTTTCGCAGGTGAAGGTGGGGCACAGACGAGAGGGCTGGGCCATGTGCAGAGTCGAGACCCGAGAAAGCACACGGAGGCTGGGCAGAGGAAGGAGATGCATCCTCACACCACGAGTCCGTCTCTTTCCGAGGATGAGATTTTGCACTGCAGTCTGCATTTTCAGATTTGTAGAATAAAAGAGTTCAGTGCCAGTAAAACCAATAAATTATTCTTTCTAGACCAAATAGCACAAAATCGTTAGGACGGGTGTCTGGGGCTTTGTGAGGTAAAAATTTTCAAGAATGAAAGTGTGAGAGAGAAACTCTCATGTAGTACTTAGGAGGACATAATCTTAAATGAAGCCGTTAGCTGTTGCTGTTGGGGAAAATGTGGTGCCTGCTCTCAGGAAATGTCCATCGACAGAAGAAACATTACAGATGAGTCCATCCTGTGAATTATCTGAACTAGGTACATTGTGCATCACACATTTTATAGTTAAAATGCCAATACAAAATTAGTGGGCATGCACTTTGCTCCGTAGGAATGAGTTTGTGCAATTCTTCCATCAACCTCTCCCTGACAGACCCCTTTTCCACCTCACCAGGGTGGTTTTTCAGGCATCTTGATAGGGGTAGGGGAGTTGTCTCCAATTTGAAAGCAGAATAAAACTAGGAGCTATCATGAGGGTAGAAGCCCTGCCTCTCCCCTGGAGGGTTTCTCCTGCTAGCGCCTGACTCCTCACACAGGATGGTCCATCTGATCCCGGAGCTGCCCGATTGGGAAATAGCAATCTCAGTAGACAGAGCAAGCTCTCCTATTAAGACGAGGTGGCTCCTCCCTCTGGGATCAGTTACAGGAAATGCTGTTTCTAAAGACTCCAGCTCTTGGCACCTACATTTTTTCTTTAAAAAATTTTTTTTAATATTTACAAATTTTTATATGGTAACAATCTCATGCTTACATAATGGCTGCAAGGACAATTCAAAGAATCTTTTTTCTGAACCACTTAGCATGAGTTGCCAATGGGAACCCCCCACTGCCTCATGAATACGGTGTACAATGGGCCTTCATTATTCACTATTTACTTATCAGTGAATTTACCTATCTCCTTGTTAAAACTTACTTGTAACCCTAAATTCAATACTTGCCAAGTTTTCACAGCCTTTCACGGACTTGTGCAGAGCAATGAAAAATTTGAGTCTCCCAATGTGACTCCAATTCCCAGGTGAGTTGAACAAACCAACGCTCTGGCTCTTGTTTCGGTCATGTTAAACAAGGGTCCTTTTTGCAGTATATTTAGTGCTACGTTTTCTGCATTTTTGCGTTGTCGATTTTGCTATTTAAAATGGCCTCCAAGTACAGTGCTAAATTGCTGTCTAGTGTTTCTAAGCACAAGAAAGCCGTGATGTGCCTTGTGCAGAAAATATGTTATATAAGCTTTGTTCAGGCATGAGCTACAGTTCGGTTGGTGTGCGTTCAATGCTAATGAATCCACATTATATATTAAACAGGGTTTTTTTTTTAAAACAGAAACACACAGAAAACAAGTTTATGTCTTGACTGAGGGATGAAAATTTGCGACCAAAGACTCATAAAAACTCATCCTGTATTTTCTCTAGCAGAAATGATGTAGTAATGAATACTTCAGTGTTGGCACTAACTGTATAGAACATAACTACTGCAAATAAAGAGAACTGACCACGCTCCTTAGAAATAAGGACATTCTCCTACATAGCCACAATACAACCCACAAAATCAGGAAATTAACATTGACACATTACCACCATCTATTTCTCAGACCCCTTTGAAGTTTCACCAAATGTACCAATAACATGCTTTCTAGCAAAATGATCCAGTTTAGAATCATATATCACATGTAACTGTCATTTTCTTTAGTCTCCTTCAGTCTGGAACAAATTTTCCTTAATTTTCATGACCTGTAACACTTTCAATGATTATTGGCCATTATTTTTCAGAATGTCCTACAATTTGGGTTTGTTTTATGGTTCCTCATTAGATCCAGGTATTATTTTTTGGCAGGAATATCACAGAAGGCATACTTGGTTCTTCTCATCGTACCCTATTCAAGACGCACAAGATTTCAAGCTGTCCCATTACAGATGATGTTCATTTGACTGCTTGATTAAGGTGGTGTCTACCAAGTTTTCCTACTCTAGAGTTAATCTGTTTCTTTTTCTAACTTATAAGTATTTTGTGGGAAACTATGTACATTTGTTCATTATCAAGCTTTCAATATATTCATTTATTTATTGATATCAGTAAGGACTAATGGTTTTCTGTTTTATTCAATGGATTATAATACGTTACTATCAGTATTTATTTATTTAAAAGCAGTTTTATTGAGATATATACATGTACCGTACAATCCACCCAAAGTGTACAATCAAGGTATAATCACAGAGTCGTGTATTCATCACTGTAATCAATTTTAGAACATTTTTCATTACTCTGAAAAGAAAAATCCCTTACCCCTTAACGGCCACCACTTAATTCCTCTATCCTTCCCCAGTCCTATGTAACCACTAATCTAATTGTCTCTATAACTTAGTTATATTTACATTTTACATAAATGGAATCACGTAATATGCTGTACTTTATGTCTGGTTTCTTTCATTTAGCATAATGTTTTTAAAATAATTGTTTTTTTAATTAAAGAAGTGGTAGGTTTACAACTACAAATTCACATTAAAAATACATTTCCATATATCCCCCTATTGTTGACACCTTGCATTAGCAGGTACTTTTGTTACAGTTGATGAAAGAACATTAAAATATTACTGTTAACTATAGTCCATGGTTTACATTTGGTGTCTTTTCCCCATATGCCACCCTATTATTAACACCTCATAATAGTGCTGTACGTTTGTTTAATTCATAAATAACAGTATTACATTTGTACTACTAACCCATCTATTGTCCACAACAGGGTTCCCTGTGCCATACACGTGTCCCATGTGTTTTATCTTCTAACTTTCTTTCTAATAACACACATGATCCCAAAATTTCCTCTTTCAACTATATTCATGCACATAATTTAGCGTTGTTAATTACACTCCGAATAATGTGCTACCATCACCACTATTCATTTCCAAACATTTACAATCAACCCAAATATAAATTCTGCACAAATTAAGCATCTACTTCCCATTCTCTACCCTCATTCTATCCCCTGGTAACATATATGCTATATTCTAACTCTATGAGCTTGCTTATTCTAATTAATTCATATCAGTGAGATCATACAATATTTGTCCTGTTGTGTCGGTTTTATTTCACTCAACATAATGTTCTCAAGATTCATCCATGTTGTCACATGCATCAGGACTTCATTCTTTCTTACAGCTGAAAAATATTCTATTGTATGTACATGCCACATTTTGTTAATCCATCCATTGGTTGATGGCACTTAGGTTGCTTCCATTCTTTGGCAATTGTGAATAATGCCACTAAGAACCTTGGTGTGCAAATGTCTGTTCTAGTCCCTGTTTTAAGTTGTTCTGTGTGTATATCTAGCAGCAGAATTGCGGATCATATGGCAAGTCTATACTTAGCTTCCTAAGGAACTACCAAACTGCCTTCCAAGCAGCTGCACCATTTTACATTCCCACCAGCAGTGGATAAATGTTCCTATTTCTACACATCCTCTCCAACACTTGTCGGTTTCTTTTCTTTTCTTTCTTTTTTTTTTTTTTAAATAGAGGCCATTCTAGTAGGTGTGAAATGATATCTCATCATGGTTTTGATTTGCATTTCCCTAATAGTTACTGATGTGCTTTGGAAAAATGTCTAGTTAAGTTTTTAGCCCATTTTTTTAATGGGTTGCTTATCTTGTTATTGCTCAGTTGTAGGATCCTTTATATATTCTGGATATTAAACCCTTAATGGATATGTGGTTTCCAAATATTTTTTACCATTGAGTAGGATGTCTTTTCACTTTCTTGACAAAACCCTTTGAAGCACAAAAGGTTCTAATTTTGAGGTGGTCCAATTTATCTATTTTTTCTTTCATTGCTTGTGCTTTGGGTGTAAAGTCTAAGAAACCATTGCCTACCACAAGATCTTAAAGATGCTTCCCTACAGGTTCTTCTAGGAGTTTTATGGTCCTGGTTTATATATTTAGGTCTTTGATCCATTTTGAGTAAATTTTCGTATATGGTATGTGTATTTTGTTTGCAAGCTGCCGGAATGCAATATACCAGAACTGGAACAGCTTTTAAAAAAGGGAATTTAATAAGTAACAAATTTATAGTTCTAAGCCTCTGTCAGCTGGGTAGTCACATGGCTGACATCTGCTGGTCTCTTGCTCCTGGGCTCTGTGACTGTTGGAGTTTCTTACTTTGCTTCTCTGGGGCTGGCTTTCATCTCTTGGCTTCCCTGGGCTCTCTCCAGGTTCTGGCTTGCTTAACATCTCATGGTGAAATCTACTGGGCTCCAAGCATCTCCAAACATCTACGTCTCTCTTCTCCAAGTGCTGGCATCTGTATCAGCTCTGCTCTGAACTTTCTGTCAGTTCTGTCATTTCTGACTCTCTCCAAAATGTTTCCTCTTTTAAAGGATTCCAGTAAACTAATCAAGGGCCCACCTGGAATGGGTGGAGTCACATCTCCATCTAATCAAAAGATCACACCCTCAGTTGGGCGCATCACATCTCCTTGGAGATAATCTAATCAAAAGTTTCCAGCCTGCAGTATTGAATCAGGATTAAAAGAAACTGTTGCTCCTATAAGATTGGATCAGGATTAAAATATGGCTTTTCTGGGGTACATCATAGATTCAAACTGGCTGAGTTTGTTATAGGGGTCTTCTATCATTCTTTTGCATATGGATATCCACTTTGTCGAAGAGATTATTCTGTCCCAGTTGAGCGGACTTGGCCGCCTTGTCAAATATCAATTGGCCATAGATATAGGGGTCTATTTCTGAACCCTCAATTCAATTCCACTGGTCAATATATCTATCTTTATGCCAGCACCATGCTGTTTCACCACTGTAGCTTTGTAATATGCTTTAAAATCTTTTTTTTTTTTTCCCAAGACGTTTTTGGCTATCTGGGGTCTCTCACACTTCCAAATAAATTTTATAATTGAGTTTTCCATTTCTGCAAAGTAGACTGCTAGAATTTTGTTTGGGATTGCATTGAATCTGTAAATCAATTTGGGTAGGACTGACATCTTAATGACTTTAGACCTTCTAATCCATGTACATGAGATGTCCTTCTATTTATTCGTATCTCCTTTGATTTCTTTTAGCAATGTTTTGTAGTTTTCTGTGTACAAATCCTTTACATCCTTGGTTAAATTTATTCCAAGATACTTGATTCTTTTAGTTGCTATTGTAAATGAATATTTTTTCCCTTATTTCCTCCTCAGATTGCTCATTACTAGGATATAGAAACACTAATTTTTGCCTGTTGATCTTGTGCCCATCACTTTGCTGAATTTGTTTATTAGGTCTAGTAGCTTTGGTGTAGATTTTTTCCTCTTGATTTCCTCCTCTGATTGCTCATTACTAGTGTATAGAAACACTACACTATTTTGGGTGTTGATTTTGTATCCTGCCACTTTGATGAACTCATTTATTAGCTCTAGTAGCTTTGTTGCGGATTTTTCAGGACTTTCTAAATTTAAGATCATGTCCTCTACAAATAGTGAAGGTTTTAATTCTTCCTTTTCAATTTGGATGGCTTTTATTTCTTTTTCTTATCTAACTGCTCTGGCTAGAAGTTCTAGCACAATGTTGAATAACAGTGGTGACAGTGGGAGTCCATGCCTTGTTCTAGATCCTAGAGGAAAAGCCTTCAGTCTTTCAACATTGAGCATGATATTAGCTTTGGGTTTTTCATATATGCCCTTTATCGTGTCGAGGAAGTTTCCTTCTATGCCTATCTTTCAAGTATTTTTATTAAGAAAGAATGCTGGATTTTGTCAAATGCCTTTTCTGCATCAAACAAGATGATTGTGTTTTTTTCTCCTTAATGTGGTGTATTACATTAGTTGATTTTCTTGTGTTGAACCACCCTTGCATACCTGGGATAAAACCTATTTGATTGTGGTTTATAAATCCTCTAATGTGCTGCTGGACCAGATTTGAAAGTATTATTTTGAGGATATTTGTGTCTATACTCATTGGAGAAATGGTCTTTAATTTTTTGTATTATAATGTCTTTATCTGGCTTTGGTATTAGGGTGAGGTTGGCCTCATAGAATGAGCTGGGTAGTATTCCTTCCTCTTCAATTTCTTGGAAGAGTTTGCACAGACTTGTGTTAATTTTGCTTGGAATGACTGGTAGAATTCACCTGTGAAGCCATCTAGGCCTGCGTTTTTCTTTGTTAGGAGGTTATTGATGATGGATTCAATTTCCTTACTTGTAATCAGTCTGTTGAGGTCTTCAATTTCTTCTACAGTTAGTGTAGGTGGTTCATGTGTTTCTAGGAATTTGCCATTTCATTTAAGTTGTCTAATTTGTTGGCATAGAATTGCTCATGGTATCCTCTTATAATACTTCTTATTTCTGTGGGGTCAGAAGTAATGTTCCCCCTCTCATCTCTGACTTCATTTGTTTGCATTTTCTCCTTTTTTGTCAGTCTAGCAAAGGGTTTGTCAATTCTCTTGGTCCTCTCAGAGAACCAACTTTTGGTTTGTTTATTCTCTCCATTTTGTTTTTTTTCTGTATGCTATATGGTGGGGTCACATTTCATTCTTTTTCCATGTGAGTATTCCATTATTGCAGCACCATTTTTTGAATTTTTATTTGTTTTGTTTATTGTTTGTTTTGGGAACCCAGAACAAATTGAACCCAGGTTTCCCACATGGCAGGTGAGAATTCTACCACTGAACTACCCTTGCACTCCCTTTCCATTGTTTTTTTATTCTCAGTTTCATTTATTTATGATGCAACATTGTTATTTCTTTCCTTCTGCTTGCTTTGGGATCAGTTTGTTTTCTGTTCTAGTTCCTTCCAGTGTGGGGTTGGTTCTCTGATTTTAGCCCTTTCTTCTTTTTAAATGTAGCCATTTAGTGCTATAAATTTCCCTTTCAGTACTTCCTTTGCTACATCCCATAAGTTTTGATACGTGGTGTTCTTGCTTTCATTCATCTTGAGATACGTATGGATCTCTCTCGCAATTTCTTCTTTGACTCATTGATTATTTAAGAGTGTATAGTGTAGCCTCCATATACTTGTGAATTTTCCAGTTCACTGCCTGTTATTGATTTCCAGCTTCATTCTATTCAGAGAAGTGGATAATTTCAAACTTTTAAAATTTATTGAGACTTGTTTTGTGACCCAATATGTGATCTATCCTGGAGAAGGATCCAGGAGCACTTGAGAAGAATGTATATGATGCTGTCTGGAGTACACTGTTCTATCTACGTCTGTTAGATCTAGTTCATTTATAATATTATTCAAGTTCTCTGTTGCCTTATTGACCCACTGTCTAGATGTCCTATCTGTTGATGAGAGAGGTACATTGAAGTCTCTAATTATTATTGTTGAGACGTCTATTCCTCCCTTCAGTTTTGCCAGTGTTTGCCTCATATACATTGGGAATTACCATGGTTAGGCGAATAAATATTTATGATTGCTATTTGTTCATGGTGGATTGCCCTTTCATTAATATATAGTGTCCTTCTTTGTCTCTTATAACAGTTTTGCATTTAAAGTCTATCTTGTCTGACATTAATATAGCTACCCCAGCTCCTTTTAATTACTGTTTGCATGGGATATCTTTTTACAACCTTTCACTTTCAACCTATTTCTGTCTTTGGGTCAAAGGTGAATCTCTTGTGGAAAGCATATAGTTGGATCATACTTTTTTTTTTTTATCTATTCTGTCAATCTGTGTCTTTTGATTAGGGAATTTAATCCATTAACATTCAATGTTATTAATGTAAAGGCAGTACTTACTTCAACCATTTTATCCTTTGGTTTTTAGATGTCTTTTTGCCCCTTTAGTTACTCCTACTGCTAGTCTTCATTTCTCCACTCTTCTCCAAGTCCCTCTCTCATATCTTTTCCTATCAGCCTGCAGAACTCCTTTAGTATTTTTTATCGGGATGGTCTCTTATTGATGAACTCTCTCATTTATCTGTGAATATTGTAAACTCTCCCTCATTTTTGAAGGAAAGTTTTGCCAGATGCCTTAGTTTATTGATGCTGTTGCAAATGCAATATACCAGAAATGGGTTGGCTTTTATAAAGGGGATTAAGTTATAAGTTTACAGTTCTAAGGCCATGAAAATGTCCAAACTAAGGCAGCCAGAGAAAGATACTTTAATTCAAGAAAGGCCAATCTGGGAAGATACATGGCTGGTATCTGCTGGTCTTTTGGCTTCTGGTTTCAAACATCTTTCCTGGGGGCGTTTTCTTTCTGCATCTCTGTCTGTGCTGGCTCTTTAACTTTTCTCAAAATAGCTCCCTCTTAGGGGACACCAGTAAGTGGATTAAGACCTACCTTGAATAGGCAGAAACACATCTCCATGGAAACCATCTAATCAAAAATTTCCACCCACAATTGGTGGGTCATCTCTCCATGAAAATAACTCAATCAAAAAGATTCTTACAATAAGTCTGCCCCCACCAGAGTGGACTAGGAAGAAGAAGATGGCTTTTCTGGGGTACACACCAGTCTCAAACCAGCATGCTGGATAATGAATTCTTGGCTGGCAGTTTTTCTTTTTCAGTCCCTTAAATACATCATACCATTACCTTGTCAAATCCATGGTTTCTGATAAGAAATCAGCACATAGTTTTGTTGAGCTTCCCTTGTATGTGATGCTTTCAGAATTCTTACTGCTTTTAGAATTCTGCCTTTGTCTTTGGCATCTGACGGTCCGATTACTCTATGTCTCAGAGTAGTTCTTTAAAGTTTGTTCTGTTTGGAGTACACTGTGATTCTTGGATATGTATATTTATGTCTTTCATAAGTGTTGGGAAATTTTCAGTCATTATTTCCTCAAATATTCTTTCTGCCCCCTTTCCCTTCTCTTCTTTTGGGACATCTATGAATGTATGTTTGGACACTTCATGCTGTCATTCAAATCCCTGAAACCCTGCTCTATGTTGTTTCATTCTTTTCTCTATCTGCTCTTCTGTCTGTACGATTTTGATTGTCATGTCCTCTAGTTCAATAATTCTTCTGTTCGTTTAAATTTGCTGTTGTATGTCTCTCATGTATTTTTAATCTCTTCTTCTAGCCTCTTTTGCTGAGAGAGCAAATTTTGGGAGAAGGATCACTCCAAAGAGGACTTTCCCAATTCACTATTTCCCAGTCAAAACAGAGTCAGGGGTCCATGGTGGCTCAGTTCTCGGTGCCTGCCAATGGAAAAAAAAAATAGAGCCAGGGACCCATGAAGGGAGTACAAACCAGCTCCAAAGAGTCTGGGTGAGAGGGTCAAGAAAGATGCCAAAAACCTTTCTGACAAGTTGCTGAAGCTGCACTTTCCTGGCCTGTCCAGCAGACAGCAGTCTTCAGCAACTTGTTCCTCCCATCTCTACAGAAGGCCTGTGACTAAACCTAAGTGCCTCTGCCCCTGTTGAGGCGTGGGTGAAACAATGGCTCTTTCTGTCCTTGTCTAGGGCAGGCTGAAACAGCAGCTCAGAGCTGGAACCCAGCATCCCAATTCACCAATCAAAAGCTGTCACTGTAGCTCAGCCATGCCCCACTATCATTCTTGAGGAAGAGGATGTCCACATCCCTCTCTGTCTACAGCAGCCAGCCAGGGACCAGAGCCCAAGGGGCCCCACCTCGAGTGGGGGATGGGTGCCAGCAGCTACTGCAGCATTAGCTACTCACATCCTTTATCTTAGCTTCTCCGTCTCTTTGTCTCACTCTTCCCTGGATGCTGTACAATGCTCCCCTGTCCCCTGGAGCTCCAGAACAGTTGTTTCTCACAATCCCTCCCTGTCCAATATCTATTTTGAAGGAAGAGAGTGAGACCTAGAGCTCTCTATGCCAGGTAATGTTTTGGAAATGCCTTTTGACTCTTGTCCAATTTAAGAGCATTTGCATCTATGACTAGTTTCCTTAGCTCCCCTGTGTTTGCCTCAACAATGCATGTGGCATTCAGAATGGACCCTGCCCCCACCCCAGAAAAGGATAGTCAGGCTATCAGCCCTAACTACCAGGCTGAGTCTCACAGCTTCCGTCCTGTGGCAGCCCCAAAGGAGGTCACAAGGAGCACAGTGAAGTTCTGAGAGGACCCATAAGAGATGTCCACCTGCAGGGACAACTTCCTAGTCTCTGTGACCACAGATAAATCTTGTTGGAACCTCACCCCTGGGATTCAAGGAGAGTAAATAATATTTGTGTGTGGGGGAGGCAATGGAGGCCCCATGTGAAAGTTCACCAAGCCCTGACCTGCACTCAGCATGCTTTCTTTCCTTACTTCTAGGGGCTTTGGGTTTTTGCTGCTTTTAGAGAGCAAACAGAACTCAGTTTCTCCAATTTGAAGCTTCTTCCAATTCGAAGCCACCATGTTTTCCAACTGCTGGCACTGTGACTGCTTCTATCAGTATTTATTTTGATGCCTAAATTGTCACAAATTTGACCATGGGAGCCCATTAAAGCTGGTTCTCTGTCTTTCTGGTATACCTTCATCATTCTTTGACTGCTTATTTGCTTTCTTAACACCGCCTTTTCAAGGGTTAGGATACTGCTCATGTTTTAATGTCCTTCCAAACTGTTATTTTTATCTTCCTCTCTCCTGGCCATGTGTCCCTGTGTCAACATATAGGTGCACTGCAAGAGATAAGAGATAAACCCACAGGTAAGAGTCCCCTGGAAGGATTGAGTGCTGATCACATCAGCCAAATACCACCAAGCATTATGGCCGCTTTGAGCATGTTTTATGGTGAAGGAGAGTCCTGACTCATCACTAACTTCTTAGGCAATCTTGAGAAAATTACTTAACTACTCTGGGTCTTGGTTTCAAATATTAACAATATAGTTGTGACACTGAAAGCATGTGTAAAAAAGGTGTTAAAAATATGAAGTACTTACAAATGTAAGAATTAATGCCTCATAAGATAAAAGCCAACTTCTTCAGCCTTGTGTAATGCTGAAGACTGACGAAACATTCAGACTGAAAGACTGCTATAAGCCACACACCAACCTATTCAGGAGAATGAAAGCAACCCCAGCGAGCCAGCTGTGATGCAGGCAGCAGCAGGTATTCCTCTCACAAGGAGCCCTTGCAGAAGTTTCACAATAGTTTATATGGTATCTGGGAATATACTTATCCTCAAGGACAAGAGTCACCAAAATTCAGGGAAGGCTAAAGTTTGGTGTCCTATTGGGTATTTATAATTCATCCAGTGCTCGTCCTAGTCCATAAGCAACGTTGCTTGGTAATATAGTTTGCATGTACTATCTTGTCTGGTTTCCAGGGTGTGTTAGGAAGTATAATGGCCTCCCAAAGATGTGCATGGGAAAATGGCAAAGGGAAACTAAGGCGGCAAGTGGAATCAAGGTTGCAAATCAGTTGACCTTAAAATAGGGAAGTTATTCTGGACTATCTGGGTGGCCCCAATGTAATCACAAGAATCCTTAAATATGAAAAAAGGGAAGGAGAACAGTTAGTGTCAGAGTGATATAATATGAGAAAGTCTCAGCCAGCCATTAAAGATAGGAGGCCACAAGCCAAGGAATGCAGGTAGCTTCTTGAAGCTGCAAAAGGCAAGAAAACAGATTCTCCCCTAGAGCCTCCAGAAAGCAGCACAGTCCTGCCAACACCTTAATTTTAGCCCAGTGAGACTCATTTTGGACTTCTGGCCTCCAGAGCTGTAATACAATAAATCTGTTCTTTTAAGCCACTAAATTTGTTACAGCAGCAACACAGAGTACAGAGCTAGGTGGTTAACAGGGTTAGGTTCTCAAGGGGCAGGGGAAGAGGTTTCACAAATCCTTTCAAACCTGACATACAAGGCTGGTTCCTGTCTCTCTCTCCAACCTCATCTCTGGCTCTTCCCATCTTTCACCTTGTTCCTCACATAATGTATCACTGTAATTATTATTTCTTTTAATATTATTCAGTCTAATTCACTACTATTTTGTAGAGGATTTATGTGTCTGTGATCATAAGGAATATTGGGCTGCAGTTTTCTTTTCTTATAAAGCCTTTGTAAGGTTTTGGTATGAGGCGAACTCTAGCCTCAAAAAATATACTGGGATGTGTTCCCTCCTCTTCTAATATTCTACAGAATTGGCATCACTTATTGCTTAACTATCTGGTAAAATTCACCAGGGAAGCCATCTGGGACTAGAGTTTTCTTTGGTGGAAGAATTTTAATTAGAAATTCACATCTTTTAGAAGATGAAGGATTATTCAGGCTTTCTATTTCTTTTTTTTTTCTTTTAGAGTAAGCAGGCAGAAAATTTATTGATAACACATGCAAGAAGACATGCCGGCACTCTCGCAAAGACAGAGGTGAGGGAGGCGAGAGACCTCTATTTCTTCTTGAACAAGCTTTGGTTATTTGTGTCTTTCAAAGTAATTGTTCATTTAGTCTAAATTGTCAAATTTATAAACATAAAGTTGTTCGTGATTAAGTTTACGTGTCAATTTGGCGAAGTTTGGTTAAGCAAGTACTAGCCTGATTATTACTGCAAGAATATTTCACGGATTTAAATCATCAGTAAGCTGATCGTATTTATGGTTGATTACAGCTACATCAACAAGGAGATTGCCTTCAATGAGAGAAGTTTCATCCAGTCAGTTGAAGGCCTTAAAAGAGAACTGATGATTTCTGCAGTTATAAGAAAGAATTTCCATCTTTACTGCAGTCAGTCAGCTTCTCCTGGGGAATTCACTGGAAACCTTTATAGGAATTCCCAGTTTACAGCCTTGCCCATCCCCAGAGTCATGTGAGCCAATTCCTAGAATAAGTCTCATAATATTTATCTCCTGTTGGTTCTGTTTCCTTGGAAAACCCTGAAAATACAGTAATATTCCTTTTTTATCCTTTTAATGTAAATAGGTTCCGTAGTGATGTCCCTTCTCTCATTTCTGATATTGGTAATTTGTGCCTTTTCTCTTTTTTTCTTAGTAAGTCTAGCTAGAGAGTTATCAATTTTATAGATCTTTTCCAAGAACCAGTTTTCGGTTTCATTGATTTGTGTATTTTTTCCCTCAATTTTATTGATTTTTGCTCTCATCCTTATTATTTCCTTTCTTCTGCTTGCTTTGGGTTTAATTTTTCTCTTCTCTTCCTAGTTCATTAAGGATGAAGCTAAAGTTATCAATTAAAACCTTTCTTCTTTTCTAAGATAATAATTTAATGGTATAAATTTCCCCTTAAACACTGCTTCAGCTGAAACCCACACATTTTGCTATATTTTCAATTTCAATCAATTAAAAATACTTTTAAATTTCCCTTGTGACTTCCTTTTGACCCATAGGTATTTGGAAGTGTACGTTAGATTCCAATCTCAGTTTGTTTTAATGTCTTTGCTATTCCATACATGTGTCACTTAGGGGTTGGTCTGAGATTTGTGTGGTGGTTTCAATCTTATTTGATCCTCAAAGCCTTTGCTATGCTGTTTTGGGTTTGTCCTTTGCATGTGTAGCTCAGGAGTGAGGCTGGGCTTTTTGCAGCTTCATACAAAGATTCAGGTGATCCACTTTCAGGGTAACAGGTGGAATCTCCAGGATTTCCCCATATTCTCCAATTCACAGGGCCCCTTTTCTTGTTTCCTTGACCCGAAAGAGAGGGTCCATCTTGGAGATTTAGGTCCTAGTGAATTGTGCGACTAGAACCCATCCTTGGGACCCTGCTCTTCTTGTCTAGGTGGTACCTACTCATCACTCACAACTTGGCTCCTCTGTCTCTGATCTCCAGGAACTCTTTGCTCATCCCTCCCACCTTTCAATTCGGGTTGGGAGTGCCTCTTCCACACCAGCCCTCTGCACAGTACTCAGAGTGTTGTTTGTCCTCCACCAACCAGGAGCTCCCGTAAAGAGAAAGACCTCACGCTCCAGTTCATCACTGTATTCCTAGCTGACAAAAAGCTCATGGAAGAATGAATGAACATTTCTACTACAGCACTAAATCTACATTAAAGAGAGAAAGTGGACATCTAAAAAATGGCTATCTGCAATCGTGCAAGGACTTCACATTTTTTAATGGTGTGTTTAAGTAGGAAGGAATCAGAGGGTCCCCAGAGCCTTTGCCTGGCCAGCGTTGGCTGAAACTAACTTGGCTGTAGCTGGCTGGAGGGAAAGTCTCGTACTTAAGTCTTTGTCAAATTCCATTTTGACATGATATTGTTCCAATAAAAAAACTATTTTCACAAAGTGAGGAGTGTCTGACTACTAAAGAAAAACGATAGCTTTGAGTTTTCCATGTTATTTTAATCTAAGTTTTGTGAATCATGACATTGATAAAAGAGAAAAAGATTGATGCTGTCATATTTCAGTATTATTAAAAAAGAATGCATTTTCTATAAACATTGTTATAGCAAACTGTTCATTTTCACATTCCTGGAGAATTTTTTTTTAAATAGGATGACTTGTTTCTAAGACATCAGGATTTTACTTTATATTATGTGTGTAATTGTATGCATATATAACTGCAAATCTATTTCTTTTTTTTTTTTAAAGTTCCATGTTCCTATGGTGTTCAATTGAACTGTCCATATAAGTTATATTAAGGGGCCATAGTGGCTCAGTAGACAGAGTTCTTGCCTCCCATGCTAGAGACCCAGGTTTGTTTCCTGGTGCCTGCCCATGCAAAAAAAAAAAAAAAAAAAAAAAAAAAGCTATATTAGGAAATGCACTAGTCAAAATAAATTTTGTACCAAATAAACATTTTTTGCTTTAGTCTCACACATAAGTTAAAGTTTTAAAATATGAATTACCATCTATTTTTAACACCCTGCAATATTAACATTCCTTTGTTCTTCCTCATGCAAAAACATTTTTAAATTGTACATTTAGTCACTATCATTGTACACTCAAGGAATTCCTAGATTATACCATCTCAGTCTTTATCTGTCTACCTTTCTTTCTGGTTTCATTTGTGCCCCCAGGCTTCCTCCCTCTATCATCCTCACTTTCAGCTTTATTCGGTGTACAAGGTTACTGTGCTACAATTAGGAAGTATGGTGCTATCCATTTCAGAATTTTTACAATCGGCCCTGTTGGACAATCTGCAACCCTTCAGCTCCAATTACCCAAAATCTACTGTATTTGTATCTCCTGATGGCCTCTGTTCTTTTTTTTTTTCTTTTTTTTTTATTAATTAAAAAAAGAATTAACAAAACAATTAGAAATCATTCCATTCTACATGTACAATCAGTAATTCTTAATAACATCACATAGTTGCATATTCATCATTTCTTAGTACCTTTGCATCGATTTAGAAAAAGAAATAAAAAGACAACAGAATAAGAATTAAAACATTAATAGAAAGAAAAAACAAAAAACAAAAAACAAAAAACCTATACCTCACATGCAGCTTCATTCAGTGTTTTAACATAATTGCATTACAATTGGGTAGTACTGTGCTGTCCATTTCTGAGTTTTTATATCCAGTCCCGTTGTACAGTATGTATCCCTTCAGCTCCAATTACCCCTTCTCTTTTTTTTTTTTAATTAACGGGAAAAAAAGAAATTAACCCAACATTTAGAAATCATACCATTCTACATATGCAATCAGTAATTCTTAACATAATCACATAGATACATGATCATCATTTCTTAGTACATTTGCATCGGTTTAGAAAAACTAGCAACATAACCGAAAAAGATATAGAATGTTAACATAGAGACAAAAATAAAAGTAATAATAGTAAAGTCAAAACAAAACAAAACAAAAACCTATAGCTCAGATGCAGCTTCATTCAGTGTTTTAACAAGATTACTTTACAATTAGGTATTATTGTGCTGTCCATTTTTGAGTTTTTGTATCTAGTCCTGTTGCACAGTCTGTATCCCTTCAACTCCAATTGCCCATTATCTTACCCTGTTTCTACCTCCTGCTGGACTCTGTTACCAATGACATATTCCAAATTTATTCTCGAATGTCTGTTCACATCAGTGGGACCATACAGTATTTGTCCTTTAGTTTTTGGCTAGACTCACTCAGCATAATGTTCTCTAGGCCCATCCATGTTATTACATGCTTCATAAGTTTATCCTGTCTTAAAGCTGCATAGTATTCCATCGTATGTATATACCACAGTTTGTTTAGCCACTCTTCTGTTGATGGAGATTTCGGCTGTTTCCATCTCTTTGCAATTGTAAATAACGCTGCTATAAACATTGGTGTGCAAATGTCCATTTGTGTCTTTGCCCTTAAGTCCTTTGAGTAGATACCTAGCAATGGTATTGCTGGGTCGTATGGCAATTGTATATTCAGCTTTTTGAGGAACCGCCAAACTGCCTTCCACAGTGGTTGCACCATTTGACATTCCCACCAACAGTGGATAAGTGTGCCTCTTTCTCCGCATCCTCTCCAGCACTTGTCATTTTCTGTTTTGTTGATAATGGCCATTCTGGTGGGTGTGAGATGATTATCTCATTGTGGTTTTGATTTGCATTTCTCTAATGGCCAGGGACATTGAGCATCTCTTCATGTGCCTTTTGGCCATTTGTATTTCCTCTTCTGATAGGTGTCTGTTCAAGTCTTTTTCCCATTTTGTAATTGGGTTGGCTGTCTTTTTGTTGTTGAGATGAACAATCTCTTTATAAATTCTGGATACTAGACCTTTATCTGATATATCATTTCCAAATATTGTCTCCCATTGTGTAGGCTGTCTTTCTACTTTCTTGATGAAGTTCTTTGATGCACAAAAGTGTTTAATTTTGAGGAGCTCCCATTTATTTATTTCCTTCGTCAGTGTTCTTGCTTTAGGTTTAAGGTCCATAAAACCGCCTCCAGTTGTAAGATCCATAAGATATCTCCCTACATTTTCCTCTAACTGTTTTATGGTCTTAGACCTAATGTTTAGATCTTTGATCCATTTTGAGTTAACTTTTGTATAGGGTGTGAGAGATGGGTCTTCTTTCATTCTTTTGCATATGGATATCCAGTTCTCTAGGCACCATTTATTGAAGAGACTGTTCTGTCCCAGGTGAGTTGGCTTGACTGCCTTATCAAAGATCAAATGTCCATAGATGAGAGGGTCTATATCTGAGCACTCTATTCATTCCATTGGTTGATATATCTATCTTTATGCCAATACCATGCTGTTTTGACCACTGTGGCTTCATAATATGCCTTAAAGTCCGGCATTGCTAGACCTCCAGCTTCGTTTTTTTTCCTCAAGATGTTTTTAGCAATTCGGGGCACCCTGCCCTTCCAGATAAATTTGCTTATTGGTTTTTCTATTTCTGAAAAATAAATTGTTGGGATTTTGATTGGTATTGCATTGAATCTGTAAATCAATTTAGGTAGGATTGACATCTGAACTATATTTAGTCTTCCAATCCATGAACACGGTATGCCCTTCCATCTATTTAGGTCTTCTGTGATTTCTTTTAGCAGTTTTTTGTAGTTTTCTTTATATAGGTTTTTTGTCTCTTTAGTTAAATTTATTCCTAGGTATTTTATTCTTTTAGTTGCAATTGTAAATGGGATTCGTTTCTTGATTTCCCCCTCAGCTTGTTCATTACTAGTGTATAGAAATGCTACAGATTTTTGAATGTTGATCTTGTAACCTGCTACTTTGCTATACTCATTTATTTGCTGTAGTAGTTTTGTTGTGGATTTTTCCAGGTTTTCGACGTATAGTATCATATCGTTTGCAAACAGTGATAGTTTTACTTCTTCCTTTCCAATTTTGATGCTTTGTATTTCTTTTTCTTGTCTAATTGCTCTGGCTAGAACCTCCAACACAATGTTGAATAATAGTGATGATAGTGGACATCCTTGTCTTGTTCCTGATCTTAGGGGGAAAGTTTTCAATTTTTCCCCATTGAGGATGATATTAGCTGTGGGTTTTTCATATATTCCCTCTATCATTTTAAGGAAGTTCCCTTGTATTCCTATCTTTTGAAGTGTTATCAACAGGAAAGGATGTTGAATCTTGTCAAATGCCTTCTCTGCATCAATTGAGATGATCATGTGATTTTTCTGCTTTGATTTGTTGATATGGTGTATTACATTAATTGATTTTCTTATGTTGAACCATCCTTGCATACCTGGGATGAATCCTACTTGGTCATGATGTATAATTCTTTTAATGTGTTGTTGGATACGATTTGCTAGAATTTTATTGAGGATTTTTGCATCTATATTCATTAGAGAGATTGGTCTGTAGTTTTCTTTTTTTTGTAATATCTTTGCCTGGTTTTGGTATGAGGGTGATGTTGGCTTCATAGAATGAATTAGGTAGTTTTCCCTCCACTTCGATTTTTTTGAAGAGTTTGAGGAGAATTGGTACTAATTCTTTCTGGAACGTTTGGTAGAATTCACATGTGAAGCCATCTGGTCCTGGACTTTTCTTTTTAGGAAGCTTTTGAATGACTGATTCAATTTCTTTACTTGTGATTGGTTTGTTGAGGTCATCTATTTCTTCTTGAGTCAAAGTTGGTTGTTCATGTCTTTCCAGGAACCCGTCCATTTCCTCTAAATTGTTGTATTTATTAGCGTAAAGTTGTTCCTAGTATCCTGTTATTACCTCCTTTATTTCTGTGAGGTCAGTAGTTATGTCTCCTCTTCCATTTCTGATCTTATTTATTTGCATCCTCTCTCTTCTTCTTTTTGTCAATCTTGATAAGGGCCCAGCAATCTTATTGATTTTCTCATAGAACCAACTTCTGGTCTTATTGATTTTCTCTATTGTTTTCATGTTTTCAATTTCATTTATTTCTGCTCTGATCTTTGTTATTTCTTTCCTTTTGCTTGCTTTGGGATTAGTTTGCTGTTCTTTCTCCAGTTCTTCCAAGTGAACAGTTAATTCCTGCATTTTTGCCTTTTCTTCTTTTCTGATATAGGCATTTAGGGCAATAAATTTCCCCCTTAGCACTGCCTTTGCTGCATCCCATAAGTTTTGATATGTTGTGTTTTCATTTTCATTTGCCTCGAGGTATTTACTAATTTCTCTTGCAATTTCTTCTTTGACCCACTCGTTGTTTAAGAGTGTGTTGTTGAGCCTCCACGTATTTGTGAATTTTCTGGCATTCCGCCTATTATTGATTTCCAACTTCATTCCTTTATGATCCGAGAAAGTGTTGTGTATGATTTCAATCTTTTTAAATTTGTTAAGACTTGCTTTGTGACCCAGCATATGGTCTATCTTTGAGAATGATCCATGAGCACTTGAGAAAAAGGTGTATCCTGCTGTTGTGGGATGTAATGTCCTATAAATATCTGTTAAGTCTAGCTCCTTTATAGTAATATTCAGATTCTCTATTTCTTTATTGATCCTCTGTCTAGATGTTCTGTCCATTGATGAGAGTGGTGAATTGAAGTCTCCAACTATTATGGTATTTGTGTCTATTTCCTTTTTCAGTGTTTGCAGTGTATTCCTCACGTATTTTGGGGCATTCTGGTTCGGTGCGTAAATATTTATGATTGTTATGTCTTCTTGTTTAATTGTTCCTTTTATTAGTATATAGTGTCCTTCTTTGTCTCTTTTAACTGTTTTACATTTGAAGTCTAACTTGTTGGATATTATTATAGCCACTCCTGCTATTTTCTGGTTGTTATTTGCATGAAATATCTTTTCCCAACCTTTCACTTTCAACCTATGTTTATCTTTGGGTCTAAGATGTGTTTCCTGTAGACAGCATATAGAAGGATCCTGTTTTTTAATCCATTCTGCCAGTCTATGTCTTTTGATTGGGGAATTCAGTCCATTAACATTTAGTGCTATTACACTTTGGATAATATTTTCCTCTACCATTTTGCCTTTTGTATTATATATATCATATCTGACTTTTCTTCTTTCTACACTCTTCTCCATACCTCTCTCTTCTGTCTTTTCGTATCTGACTCTAGTGCTCCCTTTAGTATTTCTTGCAGAGCTGGTCTCTTCGTCACAAATTCTCTCAGTGACTTTTTGTCTGAGAATGTTTTAATTTCTCCCTCATTTTTGAAGGACAATTTTGCTGGATATAGAAGTCTTGGTTGGCAGTTTTTCTCTTTTAGTAATTTAAATATATCATCCCACTGTCTTCTAGCCTCCATGGTTTCTGCTGAGAAATCTACACATAGTCTTATTGGGTTTCCCTTGTATGTGATGGATTGTTTTTTTCTTGCTGCTTTCAAGATCCTCTTTCTCTTTGACCTCTGACATTCTGACTAGTAAGTGTCTTGGAGAACGCCTATTTGGGTCTAATCTCTTTGGGGTGTGCTGCACTTCTTGGATCTGTAATTTTAGGTCTTTCATAAGAGTTGGGAAATTTTCAGTGAAAATTTCTTCCATTAGTTTTTCTCCTCCTTTTCCCTTCTCTTCTCCTTCTGGGACACCCACAACACGTATATTTGTGCGGTTCATATTGTCCTTGAGTTCCCTGATACCCTGTTCAAATTTTTCCATTCTTTTCCCGATAGTTTCTGTTTGTTTTTGGAATTCAGATGTTCCATCCTCCAAATCACTAATTCTATCTTTTGTCTCTTTGAATCTATCATTGTAGGTATCCATTGTTTTTTCTATCTTTTCTACTTTGTCCTTCACTTCCATAAGTTCTGTGATTTGTTTTTTCAGTTTTTCTATTTCTTCTTTATGTTCAGCCCATGTCTTCTTCATGTCCTCCCTCAATTTATCGATTTCGTTTTTGAAGAGGTTTTCCATTTCTGTTCGTATATTCAGCATTAGTTGTCTCAGCTCCTGTATCTCATTTGAACTATTGGTTTGTTCCTTTGACTGGGCCATATTTTCAATTATTTGAGCATGATCCGTTATCTTCTGTTGGCGTCTGCGCATTTAGACAGATTTCCCTGGGTATTGAATCCAAAAGTTTGGAAGATTTTTCTGTGAAATCTCTGGGTTCTGTTTTTTCTTATCATGCCCAGTAGGTGGTCTCGTGGCACACATTTGTCTGCGGGTCCCACCAGTAAAAGGTGCTGTGGGACCTTTAACTTTGGAAAACTCTTGCCGTCCGGGAGGTTCGCTAGCCGAAGCGGCTTGGAAGAGTTCGAGCCGGCCCGGGGTCCGAACGCAGGGAGGGTTGCTGGCCGCCGCAGCCCGGGAAAGCGCCCATCCGAATTTCCTAGTCGCCCGGGTGACAAGCGTGGCGGGAGGGCGCCAGCGGCAGTGGCCCTCCCGGGAGAGTGCACGTTCCCGGGGAGTCACGGGTTTGGAAGGGGCCTCCCCCACCCGTCACCGTTCTCTGCGGCCTGGGGATTTCCGATCCAATTCTCTCAGTTGGTCCGGGGGGCCACGCGTGGTGTGGGCGCCAGCCACCGCGGTTTCAGGGGACCGCCTCTCCAATTCTCCCAGCCAGCCCGGGAAGGGGGAAGAGAGTGACTCCGGCCGCTTGCCGCCCCGCCCGGTGAAGCCCGCGCGCCTCGGCGATCTCACCCGAGCGGCTTCTCTCCGCCAGCCAGCCGTTCCAGGATGGGTTACGCTGTCTTTTTTATCTCTGTTGTGGCTTTGGGCGCTGTTCTGTATCGTTTCTACTCCCCTAGTAGCTGTCCTGGAGAAGAAACTAAGATCCGCGCGTCTTACTAAGCCGCCATCTTCTCCAGAAGTGGCCTCTGTTCTTAACTGGAATTCTCCAAGTTCATTCATTAATGTTCATATCAGTGAGACCATACAGTAATCGTCCTTTTGTTTCTGGCTAATCTCACTCAGCATAATGCCTTCAAGGTCCATCCATGTTGTTACATGTTTCATGACTATTCTGTCTTACAGCTGCGTAATATTCCATTGTATGTATACACCACAGCTTGTTTAGCCACTCATCTCTTATGGACATGGGCTGATTCCATCTCTTGGCAATTGTAAATAATGCTGCTATAAACATTTGTGTGCAAATGTCTTTGCCCTCATGTCCTCTGAATAGATACCTAGCAATGGTATTGCCGGATCATATGGCAATTCTATACTTAGCTTCCTGAGGAACAGCCAAACTGCCTTCCACAAGCAGTTGTATCTTTTACATTCCCACCAACAATGGATAAGCATGCCTCTTTCTCCATGTACTCTCCAGCACTTGTTTTCTGTTTTATTGATAATGACCATTCTGATGGGTGTCAGATGATATCTCATTGTGGTTTAGATTTTCATTTCCCTAATAGCCAGGAAAGTTGAGCATCCTTTCATGTGCTTTTTAGCCATTTGTAGCCATTTGTATTTCCTCTTCTGAGAAGTATCTATTTATGTCTGTTCTACTTTGCTAGCTGCCAGAATGCAATATACCAGAATGAGAGTGGTTTTTAAAAAGGGGAATTTAATAAATTGCTAGTTTACAGTTCTAAGGCCGAGAAAATGTACGATTAAAACAAGTCTATAGAAATGTCCAATCAAAGGCATCCAGGAAAGATATCTTGGTTCAGGAAGGCCGATGATATTCAGGATTTCTCCCTCATCTGGAAAGGCACATGGTGAACACAGTCACAGTTTCTCTCTTGGCTGAAAGGGCACATGGTGAACAAGGCGTCATCTGCTACTTTCTCTCCTGGCTTCCTGTTTCACGAAGCTCCCTGGGAGGTGTTTTCCTTCTCCATCTCCAAAGGTCACTGGCTTGTGGGCTCTCTGCTCTCATGGCTATGTCATTCTTCTCTGCTCTCTCTGAATCTCCTTCTTTCTCCAAAATATTTCCTCTTTTATCAAGACCCACTCGAATGGGTGCAGACATGTTGTCACCTAATCCAGCTTAACAACTACTCTCAATAACATCACATCTCCAGGGAGATGATCTAATTACAGTTTCAAACATACAATGCTGAATAGGGATTAGAAGAAACGGCTGCCTTTACAAAATGGGATTAGGATTAAAACATGGCTTTTCTAGGGAACACACATCCTTTCAAACAAGCACAATGTGTTTTGTCCATTTTGTAGTTGGGTTGTTTGTCTTTTTTGTTGTTGAGTTGAACAATCTCTTTATATATTCTGGATACTAGACCCTTATCTGACACATCGTTTCCAAATATTGACTCCCATTGTGTAGGCTGTCTTTTCACTTTCTTGGCAATGTTCTTTGATGGACAAAAGTGTTTCATTTTGAGGAGTTCCCATTTCTTTTTTTTTTCAGCTTTAACAATGTAATTTATTAGCTTACAATTTATATATATATAATTTATTTATTTATTTTTTACATGGGCAGGCACTGGGAATCGAACCCAGGTCAGGAGTTCCCATTTCTTTCTTTCTTTCTTTCTTCAATGCTCATGTTTTGGGTGTAAGATATAGGAAACATAGGAAACCACCTCCTATTCTAAGATTTATAAGATATTTCCCTACATTATCTTCTTAAAGTTTTATGGTCTTAGAGCTAATGTTTAGGTCTTTGATCCATTTCGAGTTAATTTTTGTATAGGGTGTGAGATATGGATCCTCTTTCATTCTTTTGCATATGGATATCCAGTTCTCTAGGCACCATTTATTGAAGAGACTGTTCTGTCCCAGGTGAGTTGTCTTGACTGCCTTATCAAAGATCAAATGTCCATAGATGAGAGGGTCTATATCTGAAACTCTATTCGATTCCATTGGTCAGTATATCTATCTTTATTCCAGTACCATGTGGTTTTGACCACTGTAGCTTCATAATAACACCTTAAAGTCAGGTAGTGTGAGTCCTCCGACTTCATGTTTCTTTCTCAGGATATTTTTAGCTATTCAGGGCAGGCTGCCCTTCCAGATAAATTTGGTGATTGGTTTTTCTATTTCTTCAAAGTAAGTTTTTGGGATTTTAACTGGTATTGCATTTAATCTATAAATCAATTTAGGTAGAATTGACATCTTAACTGTATCAATCCATGAACATGGTATGCTCTTCCATTTATTTAGGTCTTTTGTGATTTCTTGTAGCAATTTCTTGTAGTTTTCTTTGTATAAGTGTTTTGTATCCTTAATTAAATTTATTCCTAAATATTTATCTTTTTGGTTGCAATTGTAAATAGAATTTTTTTCTTGATTTTCCCCTCAGATTGCTCATTACTAGTCTATAGATACACTACAGATTTTTTTTTTAAATTTAAACCTGGTTGCTTCATTTAACACTTTAGAAATTCACAAAAAAGCTTCACAATATCTGCTTTCACTCTGTCGAATATCAGGCTTTACGTAAGACAACAAAAACTGTGTCACATCAATTGAGGATACTCTGAAAAACAATCGATAGTTTACAAATTCCTTTAATCAAGAACACTTTTCAAAATATATATTCTAGTACACATATAATCTCGTCTATCCTAAAACTAGACTTTAAAGAGCTTAAAAAAAAGCAACAGATTTAACACTAATAAGACTACCAGGTAATGTTGATGGCAAGTTGTAAATAGCTTCAAATGGTGAATGGAGTTTGAGGAAAGGTGGAGAAGAAATTATCTATTGAACCTACATTTAAATGCATCTATTAGTAAAGGTTCTCTAGTTTAAACAATTCAATAAAGTGAATATCCCCTTTGCCTCTATACTGGTTTCTTAAGTTTTATTTCTAATCTGTGACTTCTTGACTAAAGCAATTCAATCTTGACAACAGAATATTCAAGGAGAAGAAAAACACTGGGATCAAAAAAGGAAAAAAAGATGATTACTCTCATAGTCTTTCTAAAGTGGGTAACAACAACAAAAAAATCACTGTTTAAATTAGGGAAGAATAGCGAAGATGAAATGAGGGATTCAGGTTGGCTTTATGTTTTATAAATTTTGAGAAAACATATTCATTTATGTTTTTATCATTTAGGCAAAAATGAACATTCACAGTGGTCTCATTTAGGACAATTAAAAAAACCAATTATTATTCTCAATTAGTTCTTATATTTGTGGACTGGAGTAACACATATTTTGAGGTACCCAGGATATGGGCTGATAAAATGATTTCTACTGCTATTTTCCACTTTTAATATAAGTTTTATCAACAGAGGCCACTAAAAATAATGCCAGAATTCAGTGAAAAGAGAGTGAAAATGGAAAGAGGATGGGAGGATAACGAAATGGGGTAATTATAACAAATATGATTTTTAAGGCTTCCTCACAAATTAATTCCACAAAAGAACATATTCTGGATAAATGCCATTACGCCGCTGGAAGCGATCAGGAAATGAGTAGAATATTCTGATCATTCCAGTTAGATTTTTTTTAAACATGGGCAGGCACCGGGAATCGAACCCGGGTCCTCAGGCATGGCAGGCAAGCGTTCTTACCTGCTGAGCCACCATGGCCCACCCTCTAGTTAGATTCTTAACTAACCTGTGATGTGGATGGCTCAGCTCATGAAGTACTGTTGACACTGACTGCTTAGCAAGGGGTATACAGTGCTGGGCTTACTGCCTACCCTATTCTGTTTCTTTCAAGAACCCTTTTGAAGGGCTAGAAAGCTCTAAAAAGAGCTGCAGGGTAAAGAACTCAGACCACAAACAGAGATTAACAAAGGAATGAAATGTAAATGGTTTAATCTTGGGTAGATATGGTATCAGTCATTTCTTGAGCTGGGGAGTGTGGACCTACGGAAAAAGTAAAGCACCATTACTGCTCTAAATATAAATATTTCCTCTCAGATAATTCAGGAGCTGCAGGATTATTTTAATAGAAGACATTAATAAATTCATTTACTTGGAGACAAAAGTGCATTCCAAAGTGTCTTTTAGGGACTTAGGTGTTCTATTTTCTCACTGAACAAGAATTATTCTCAAAGCAAATAAGCTCTAAAATATCAAAGTATTCTGTTTACTGAAGACAGTATACATGAACATATTAAACATATTAAAAGTCACAAAGCCCAAGATAAACAGACAGCAATTCAGTAAAAGCATAACTCATGGTATCATTCACGATGAAATGCAAAATGTTTAAATGGAACGATCTCTAACTTGTAAATTACACTTGTGTGATCAAACAACTGATAACATACTGTGCATGACTACAGAATATAAGTAAGTATACAAAGTCTCCAGAACTGCTTTTTTAAAGCTTGAAAAATTAAGTGACACATCATTTTGGTCTGTGGGGGGTGGGGAGGGGGGAGAACAGGTATGGATTAGGGCACTACACATGGACAAAGAAAATTTTAATTAAAATATCTTAGACTATTTTCATGTTTATTCAATACTGGAAATGTGGTAAACTATCATGAAGTATGTCTATTTATCACAAAAATTCCATATATTAAGGATTTACACAGTTCAGGTGTGCTGGTTTGAAAGGAAGTATCCCCCTAAGAAAAGCCATGTTTTAATATAAATCCCATTTCATAAAGGTAGAATAATCCCTGTTCAATACTGTGCGTTTGAAACTGTAATGAGATCATCTCCCTGGATGACGTGATTTAGTCAAGAGTGGTTGTTAAACTGGATTAAGTGATGACATGTCCCCACCCATTGGGTGGGTCTTGACTGGTTTATTGGAGTCCCATAAAAGAGGAAATATTTTGGAGAATGAGAGACTCAGAGAGAGCAGAGAATGCTGCAGCACCACGGAGCAGAGAGTCCACCAGCCAGTGACCTCTGGAGATGAAGAAGGAAAACGCCTCCCAGGGAGCTTCATGAAACCAGAAGCCAGGAGAGAAAGCTAGCAGATGACGCTGTGCTCCCCATATGCCCTTCCAGCTGAGAGAGAAGCCCTGACTGTGTTCGCCATGTGCCTTCTCACTCGAGAGAGAAACCCTGAACTTCATCGGCCTTCTTGAACCAAGGCATCTTTCCCTGGATGCCTTTGATTGGACATTTCTATAGACTTATTTTAATTGGGATATTTTCTCGGCCTTAGAACTGTAAACCAGCAACTTATTACATTCCCCTTTTTAAAGGCAATTCTGTTTCTGGTATATTGCATTCTGGCACCTAGCAAACTAGAACACCAGGAAATAAAACATTCTTTTGCCTGACCAAGAAATCTTCTAAAAAGGTTTTCCAAAATCTTGACTAGAAATGTCATACTCTGCAATGTAATGCTTGAGTTCTTCAACCATTCAACCATTCACCTGTTTCATGTAAATTTTGCCCCAAAGCAAACTGTATGGACTTTTCTTATGAAGGATCTTTTTCAATCAGCATTTTTACAACCATCCAGAAAGTTTCACTGTCTTGTCAATAAACCTTAATTAAAATGTGACAAAGAGAAACGAAGTGAGCATATGCTGTTGGAAAAATGGCACCAACAGACTTGCTTGGTGCAGGGTTGCCAAAAACCTGTTCAATCTCTCTGGGTTTTGATGCTAGTGCTTCAGAGCGACTGGTTAGCTGACTGTAACACTACAGATTTTTAGTGATGATCTTGTAACCTGCCACTTCGCTATACTCATTCATTAGCTCTAGTAGTTTTGCTGTGCATTTTTTGGGGTTTGTGACATATAGTAGCACATCATCTTCAAACAGTGAGAGTTTTACTTCTTCCTTTCCAATTTTGATGCCTTGTATTTCTTTTTCTTGTCTAATTGCTCTGGCGAGAACTTCAAACACAATGTTGAATAACAATGGTTATAGTGGACATTCTTGTCTTGTTCTTGATCTTAGATGGAAAGCTTTCAGTCTTTCCCCATTGAGGATGATGTCAGCTCTGGGTTTTTCATATATTCCTTTTATCATGTTGAGGAAGTTCCCTTCTATTCCTGCCCTTTGAAGTATATTCAACAAGAAAGGATGTTGAATTTTGTCAAATGCCTTTTCTGCATCAATTGAGATGATCATGTGGTGTTTCTTGCAAGTCTATTTCTTATTTCCATTCACCCTATGAGATTTTTCAGTAATAACATAGATCAACTTTCTTTGCTGTCTTTGGCTTCACCACTATTTCCTCTCACCTGGAAGAACCTGTTCCTGGTCTTGGTCAAGAGTCCTGTGTGCACGCAGGCGAATGAACGCCCGAAGGAGAGGGCTGCTAACGAACTGCAGTGCCGAGGAAGATCACTTAACACGGCTGACTTCCCTGAACTTGGGGAACAACTATCCTAGGAAAGCTGGCTCCAGGGGAGATTCAGAGCCTGCTGAGGACCTGATCTTGGAGTTGCTGATTGATGCAGGCACTGCCAGCCTGATGAAGAAGGGATCAGCAGAGGGCAGGTGAGACCCCACATGGCAAAGACATACTCTGGGGCCTTGGAAGAGGGAATAAGGCCCAGTAACCTATATAAAACCATGGGGTTGGTGTCCCTTCCCTTTCCTCTCACCACACAGCCTGGGAAAGTACATTCCCACCTTTTCCCTGCCACCTTCCCAACCTTTTTCAAAGCCGGTATGCAGGGCCTGGATTAAGGTGAGGGTAGGAAGGCACCTAGAATACAAAATTTAAGGAGGTGCTCACTTCCAGGGCTCTGTACATGCTAATGCTGCATTTGCGTGACCCTGAGACGGGGTGCCTGTCGAACCTGCCGCCTTATTCAGGCCCTGCAGGGGCATGCAGGCTCAGCCTCGCTTAACACGCTGGCCTACCCCACCCACCTCTCACCTCGAGGCAAATCCCTTGGTGTGGGAGCCCCTAGGACCACCTCTACTGGCCAGAGCCAGGGTCGACCAGGCAAATTCCTCACCCCACAACATGCCCTTCCCCCAGCCATCACTGCACAGACAGCATTTTCATAAAGAGAAGTTCAGAACCCCACATCCGACTGTCTTTGAGGCTGGAAGACTTCTCATGACTCAATGGAGGACTATCGATATTGGCAGAGCTGAAGGAAAGCCTGTCATGTATCTCCAGTGCGATTCTGGGAAGGCTGCTAACTTTACTATCTCTAAGCCTCAGCTTCTACATCTGTAAAATAGGTATAACTGTATCTACCCATGGTGAGGTCAATCCTGGAGCAGCCTGCCACATTTCCCTGGACTCACAAGTACTCCTATGCTCAGGACGAGGTGTGTCAGACTGGTGGGATAAAACACAATCCACTAGTGGAGAAGGGGACTGGAGTACCCTCCTTTCCTTTCTGTCCTGAGTACATGTAAACATTCACAGATGAGAGTCTGTCCAGGTGGGCATGATTTACAAAACCCAGCTCACACCCTGGTGGAGCAGCTGACCCTGGCAGGGAAGGTGTAGGATTCCTCCAGCATGGTGGCCCATGAACACAAGAGGAGGCAGAGAACGCACAGGATGTCTCGCTGCATTGGTCATGGATAGAGCCCCACTGGCTACAGGGAACAACGCTCACTTGTGAGACTGACCTTGTTCTGTCTCTTCATGTGAATTAAATACCTCTCCATCAGAGTCTGCGTGCACTGTGCTTTTATGGTGACCCTGATGCTTGAATTGGAGTGGACTGACATCTCTTTAGGTGTCTCTCCTTCTGACTGACATTACCACATGGCATTGCTTTGAAGATTAAATAAGATTATATGAGTAAAGGGCCTAGAAGAATACCTGGCACAGAGCAGATGGCTCTCAGTAAGTGGCACTTATCACTAATATGATGGAAGAGCAAGGGAAGGGGATGTGGGGTGCAGAAGTGGTTCTGTCCATCAGATTTTTGTGATATATATATATATATATATATATATATATATATATATATATATATATATATATATATACCTTTTTTTTTTTTTTTTTTACTTTGGCCTCTCCCCAGGACTGTCAGGAATGGCGGCACTTCCAGGTGTGAGTTGCCATTTTCAGAGAGGAAGGGTACCTAGAGTGAAGATTTTGCAAGAAAAATCAAATCCCTTATTTTCAAATAAATGAAATAATGGCATTTTGAGATATTAACCTACATCTCCCCATTTAAGGAGGGGATGGGCGTGGAAGGTTAAATAGACATGGTCCAAGAGCCTTTGTTGCTTTTGTTTCTAAAAGCCTAAGCTTTAGAGATGGGAAAGAATTCAAGGTGTAGGAATAAGATGTCCTGGCCAGAAGCAGGAGGAAGAATGGAGTTGCCTCCAGGACCAGGGAGTGACCCTCTGCTGGGAATGGTGGTGGCGAGGGTCTGCAAAGCTCCCTTCGGTGGGCGATGAGAGGTTGGCAAGACTCAGAAAAAAATGAGTCTTGAGGAGAGTTTTGTGGCCCCAGGCAGGACCTTAGACCCCAAAAAGCCATGAGTCTAAAGGGCTGAACTGATGAGCTGACGTGACCCACTTGGCAGAGAGACGCCTCTAGCCCCAGACAGGCACGTCTCCCAACACCTCTGCTCTGAATAAGTTCCTGGGACTTCCTGATGCTGCCTCAGGGAAGCATCAGGAAAAGTGGCCGTTGCTCACCCCTGAGTTTGTGGACTGATTCACACCAGCCTATTCCTCTTTATTCACGGATTTCGATGGTGGCCCTTTTTAATGATGGCTTCCCTGCAGCAAGTCCAGCCTTTCCCCATCCCTGGGCACTTCACTTTCACCAATCCCCGCATTTTTGTATTCACAAAGTCCTCAACATCCTTTGATTCTGGGGCTTTCACACGCCTACCAGGTCAAGGACATCTGATTTCAGCATCTCATCCAGTTCTCTGCAGCTTCCTAACCATCGATTAAAGGCCGCCTCCTTGATGGCGCCTGTCCTTGGCATCACTGTGACTGGTCCTTCTGAGCCCGACAATCTGATCACCAACTGGGAGACTGTGACACACAATTCCTCTTTGATCAAAATTGGTACTTGCTCAACTTGGAAGTGATGAAGTTAAACACCTGCTAATTTTTCATGCAGGTAGTTAATTAGTAAACAGGTGAGGTTGACAGATTTATAGAAGGCAAGACAAAGTAGTAGCCCAGATCAAGCCACTGAGTTTATTTTATTTAACTTTTAACCATATTAGTAGTTAAAAGGTAATGAGGGGGAGGGGTCTGTATTTCTGAAAAGATGGTGGAATACGATAGGCCAAGTTTACCCCTGCTCTAAGGGACAGAGAAGTGACAGAAAAATGACTGGGACAGCGGTTTGAAGGTGTAAATGACTTGAGAGGTTCTTCTATACTACATGGGGAGGTCTTGGATAAAAATGCTGAGGTGAGTGGGCTCCTCTGGAACTCTACTGGGGACTAGAGGCTGTGCCCAGGAAAGTGCCTGCTACCTCAGCTAACTTGGGAGATCAGCCTCCTCAGCCCTGCAGCCCAGAGATCCCTTGGGGAACCCGGAAGCCAGCAATCGAGCTTTCCCTGCATATAGAGACCATCCAGCTGGTACAAAGATCCTAACACGGCCCTTCCCAAATGGAGGCCCAGAGCCCTCAGGCGTGTGTGGAAAGGGAGGCGGGGGACCAGGAAGTAGGCCAGGCCATGACCCTTGAATGCACTATGCCCATGCAGGCTGTTCCCTGCTCTAATCGTACCCTGCCCTGCAGCCTGTGCCCCACCCCCCACCCTTCTGCATCCCAAACCCCACACCCTGTGCACACGTGCACCTGTGCCCTGCCTCCTGTGCACCCACCTCCATGTACCTGATCTCAGCCCTCCTTCTCCCTGTGCCCCTGCACCTGCACAGCCCACCAGTCTGACTCCTGCCACAACTGGCCTCCCCGTTGCCTGCACTGCACTTTGCCTCTGTGCCCTGAGGCCTGTCCATGCCACACTATGTTTCTGAGGCTCCTGCACCACCCCCCAGAACTCTATGCTCTGCAGCCCATGCTCCTGGGCCACCATATAACTTCTGCTCTGTGCCTAGCCCTGCGCTGCAGCCAACTACCATGCTGCTACACTCCACCCCGTGCCCCGTTCCCCACCCCATGCTTCTAAGCAAATACAAAACTTAAGATGACTCGGGGAAATCAACTTCCACAGTAATCCCATCCATGCATTTAAATGCCTTGAAGTCAACAGAAAATCCCAAAGCATATGACAATGCAGACAGTGTAGCCCAGACTAATGACCAAATTAAAATACTGGAGGAGACACAGACTTTGGAACTACTAATCAAAAATGTTCATATAACTCTACAAATAAACTCAATGGGTTGGCTAATGACATAAAGGAGATAAAGAGACACTAGAAGAGCATAAAGAAGAATTTGAAAGAATAAATAGAAAAAGTCACAGATATCACAGAAATGAAAGACACTGTAGACCAAATTGAAAATATACTAGAGATACACAACAGCAGATTTGAAGAGGCAGGAAACAGATTAAATGAACTGGATGGCAGGACAATTTATTTCTAATGCACAAAAGAACAAATGGCAAAAAAGATGGAAAATTTTGAATTCGGTCTCAGGGAAATGATAGACAGCATGAAGGACACAAATGTAAGAATGACTGCCATCCCAGAAAGAGAAGAGTAAAGGGCTAGGAAGAATAGTTGAGGAGATAATGGGGGGAAATTTCCCAACTCTTATAAAATACATAAATATGCAAATCAAAGAAGTGCAACAAATCCCAAATAGAATAAATCCAAGTAGGCCTACTCCAAGACACATACTAATCAGACTGTCAAACTTTGAAGAGAAGCAGAAAACTCTGAAAGCGGCAAGAGAAAAGTAATATACTATATCCAAGGGAAACCACATACGACTGAGTTCGGACTATGCAACAGGCACCAAGGAGATGGGAAGGCAGTGGTATAACATATTTAAGATCCTGAAAGAGAAAGACTTCCAGCCAAGAATTCTTTAGCAGCCAAACTGGTCCTTCAAAAGTAAGGGAAAAGGCAGTGCAACGGTGGCTCCGTGGCAGAATTCTTCCCTGCAATGCCAGAGACCCAGGTTTGATTCCCAGAGTCCGCCCATGCAAAAAAATAAAAAAATAAAAAAGTAAGGGAGAGATTAAAATTTTCATAGACAGACAAAGCTAAGAGAATTTGTCAACAAGAGACTGGCCCTATAAGAAATACTAAAGGGAGTTCTGTCAGCTGAAAAGAAAAGACAGGTGTGCCAGTTTGAATGGATGTATGTACCCTAGAAAAGCCATGTTTTAATCCTAATCCCATTTTGTAAAGGCAGCTGTTTCTTCTAATCCCTATTCAGTACTGTATGCTTGAAACTGCAATTAGATCATCTTCCTGGAGATGTGAATCAATCAAGAGTGGCTGTTAAACTGGATTAGGTGGAGACTGTCTCTACTTATTCCAGGTGGATCTTGATTAGTTTACTGGAATCCTATAAAAGAGGAAACATTTTGGATAAAGCGGGAGATTCAGAGAGAGCAGAGAATGCCAGAGCCATGAGTAAGCCACAACAGAGAATGCTGCAGAACCACGAAGCAGAGTCTACCAGCCAGCGACTTTTGGAGATGAAGGAAAACGCCTCCTGGGAAGCTGGAGAGGGAGCTGGCAAGGGAGCTAGCAGATGATGCTGTGTTCGCCACGTGCCTTTCCACTTGAGAGAGAAACCCTGAACTTCATCGGCCTTCTTGAATCAAGGTATCTTTCCCTGGATGCCTTAGATTGGACATTTCTATAGACTTGCTTTAATTGGGACATTTCCATGGCCTAAATTATTAAATTTCCATTTTTTAAAAGTCATTCCATTTCTGGTATATTGCATTCCAGCAGCCAGCAAACTAGAACAACAGAAGAGAGTGGTCTAGAGGGCACAGAATTGAAGAGTACCAGTAAGGGTAACTTAAAGGATAGAAAAGAGAGAGAGGAAAAAGACTATATCAATCTGACAAATAAGAACCAAAGGATAAGATGATAGATTCAAGAAATGCCTTTACATTAATAACTTTGAATGTTAGTGGACTAAACTCATCAATTAAAAGATACAGATTGGCAGAAAGGATTAAGATATATGATCCATCTATATGCTGCTTACAAGAGGCTCATCTTAGACCCAAGGATACAGATATACTGAAAGTGGAAGACTGGAAAAGATGTTCCATGCAAGCTATAACCAAAAGAAAGCAGGAGAAGCTACACTAATATCAGACAAAATAGGCTTTATTAGTAAGGAAGTCATGAGAGACAAAAAGGACACTACATAGTAATAAAAGGGACAATTCACCAAGAAGAAATAACAATCATAACTGTATATACTCCCGTTCAAGGAGCTCCAAAGTATATGAGGCCAATATTGGCAAACTGAAGGAAGCGTTAGATGTTTCAACAACAATAGTAGGAGAATTCAATACATCACTCTCCTCTATAGATAGAACAACCAGACAGAAGAAATAAGGAAACAGGAAACAATAAGGGAATAGAGAACTTAAAAAACTGATAAATGAGTTAGACCTATAAGACATATATAGACTGTTACACTCCAAAACACCAGGGTATACAATCTTCTCTAGTGCTCATGGAACATTACCCAGGATAGATCATATGCTGGGACACAAAGCAGGTCTTTAGAAATCTGAAAAAATTGAAATTATTCAAAACGCTTTCTCTGATCACAATGGAATGAAGTTGGAAATCACTAATCATCAAAGAACGAGAACTTTCATAAATATATGGAGATTAAGTAATCCACTCTTAAACAAGCAGAGTTAAATGGATGGGTGAACAAAGGAACAATAGAAAGAATCAATAAAACCAAAAGTTGGTTCTTTGAGAAAATTAATAAAATTGATGGTCACTAACAAGACTGACAAAGAAAAAAAGAGAGGATGCAAATAAACAAAATCAGAAATGAGAAGGGGTGCATTACCACAGTCCCTGAAGAAGTGAAAAAAATCATAAGAGGATACTATGAACAACTATATGCCAACAAACTAGACAACTTAGATGAAATGGACAAATTCCTAGAAACACAGAAACACGCTACATTGACTCAGGAAGAAACAGAAGATCTCAATAAACCAATCATAAGTAAAGAGATTCAATCAGTCATCAAAAATCTTCCTGCAAAGAAAAGTCCAGGGCCAGATGGCTTCACAGAGGAATTTTATCAAATATTCCAAAAAGAACCGACATCAATTCTGCTCAAACTCTTCCAAAAAATTGAGGAAAAAGGAACACTATATTTAATTCATTTTAGGAAGCTAGTATCACTCTAATACCAAAATTAGGTAAAGATGCTATAAGAAAGGAAAACTACAGGCCAGTCTCCCTAATGACTATAGATACAGAAATTCTCAACAATATACTAGGAAATTAAGAATCATGACCAAGTGAGGTTTATACCAAGAAAGCAAGGGTAGTTCAACACTAGAAAACCAATCACTATAATACAATACATTAGCAAAACGAAAGGAAAAAATCACATGATCATCTTGACTGATGCTGAAAGAGCATTTGACAAAATCCAATATCCTTTTCAGAAAAAAACACTTCAAAAGATAAGATTCAAAGGAAACGTCTTCAATATGGTAAAGGGCATATATGAAAATCGATAGCCAGCATCGTACTCAAAGGTGAGAGACTGAAAGCCTTTCCCCTGAGATTGAGGGGAATGCCCTCTGTCACCACTATTATTCAATGCCTTCCTAGACGTTCTAGCTAGAGCAATCAGGCAGGAAAAAGAAATAAAAGGCATCCAAACTGGAAAGGAAGAAGTTAAAACCTTCATTATTTGCAGAGCATATGACACTAGGAAAATCCTGAGAAATCTATGACAAAGCTACTTGAGCTAATACACAAATTCAGTAAGGTGGCAGGATAGAAGATTAATGTGCAAAAATCAGTAATGTTTCTATACACAAGCAATGATGTAACTAAGGAGACAATTAAGGAAAACTATCCATTCAAAATACCAACTAAAAGAACCAAGTATCCCTAGTTCCTGGAGTGGCTCAGGCGGCACCTGGAAGCCTCCCAACTCCTTCCTTCTGCCTTCCCAGGGTTCTGCACTTTCTAACTCTCCTCCACCATTGCTTAGTTCTCCTCGTGGTTTAGTGATTTGTATCTCTGCCCCTTGTTGCCCTGAAGCCCGTGAGAAGCACTCATTATTCCCCATATGAATGTACAGGGCCCAAATGTTATTTACCTGTTACACTTAATCCTTAGTTCCCTTTCGTGTGGGTGCGTACATACAGTATCTGGCATATACACCTGTGATTCCCAGCCTGTGGCCAATGAACCCCTGGCAAAGGTTAACAATACCTATTCACTTACTCTTGAGGCTAGAAAAATAAACGTATCTCCCCAATTAGAATGAATAACTTAAAGTTTTCAAAAGTTTTTATTCACATTACATATCATTTCAAGGTTGTTGATCTGGTTATCTCATGCTGATTTGAAGTTCTGATTGTCAGCTTTAGAATTCTTGAATAAAACCTGAACTGATTAAATAATTTTTCAACAGATCTTTCAAAATAAGGGGTTCCTGGTACAAAAATGGGGACCTGTTCTATTTAGGGCTTAGTGAAAATTTTTAAATTGATATGTATACCAGTTATTGCTACTTCTTCCTTAAATTCAAAGTTTTCTTCAAGTAAATAGTAATTTTTTCAAAAAAAAAAAGAATCAAGATTCTAGAAATGAACTTTAGGGATGTAAAGGACTTGTACACAGAGAACTACATAACATTGCTAAAAGAAATCAAAGATCTAAATAGGTGGAAAGACATTCCCTACTCATGGATAGGAAGGTTAAATGTAGTTAAGATGTCAATTCTACCCAAATTGATGTACAAATTCAATGCAATACTAATCAAAATTCCAACAACCTACTTTGAAGACTTGGAAAAGCCAGTTAATAAATTTATTTGAAAGGGAAAGAGATCTCGAATAGTAAAAATATCCTTAAAAAGAACAAAATAGGAGGTGTGCTAGTTTGAAAGGATGTATGTACCCTAGAAAAGCCATGTTTTAATTCTAATTCCATTTTGTAAAGGCAGCCATTTCTTCTAATTCCTATTTGATACTGTATGTTGAAACTTTAATCAAATCATCTCCCTGGAGATGTGACTTAATCAAGAGTGGCTGTTAAAATGGATTAGGTGGAGACATGTCTCCACCCGTTCTAGGTGGGTCTTGATTACTTTACTGGAATCCTATAAAAAGAGGAAACATTTTGAAGAAAGAAGAAGATTCAGAGACAACAGAGAAGGACAACAGAGAATACTACAGAACCAAGAAGCAGAGAGTCCACTGGCAACCAACTTTTGGAGATGAAGAAGGAAAATGCCTCCCAGGGAGCTGGAGAGGAAGCTAGCAGATGATGCCGTGTTTACCATGTGCCCTTCCAGCCAAGAGAGACACTCTGACCGTGTTCACTGTGCCTTTCCACTTGAGAGAGAAACCCTGAACCTCATCGGCCTTCTTGAATCAAGGTATCTGTCCCTGGATGCCTTAGATTGGACATTTCTATAGATTTGCTTTAATTGGGACATTTTCTGGGCCTTAGAACTGTAAACTAGCAACCTATTAAATTCCCCTTTTTAAAAGTCATTCCTGTTTCTGGTACATTGCATTCTAGCAGCTAGCAAACCAGAACAAGAAGATTAACATTTCTTTATTTTAAAGCTTATTTTAAAACCACAGTGGTCAAAAGAGCATGGTAGGACCATCCCAGCCAATCCTAAAGAACAACCAGGGCAATACATAAGATTCCACCAGGGTTCCATGTACTAGAGTAAATTTCCCAAAACCTCCTACCTTCAGATGGGTCCCTGGATCAGATAATTCCTGAAACCTAGAGGGCCCAGCCTATTTAGAACATCAGATAGTTCCATCTGCCTACCCCATATTAGTGACAGACACTTCTAACATCAAAAATTTAGAATGGCCATAGCCCAAACACCCCTCAAGAGTGGGAGAAAGATCAAAGGTGATGGTGAAAATATACAGGGAGGAAAGAATTTAACAAATGAATATGATTACTGAATCATTAAATTGATATCTCTTTTAGTCTCCAGTATCTTAGAGCAGCTAGAAGTAAAAACCTAAAACTGTGGAACTGTAACCCATGTCAAATCCTGAAACATGTTCTACAACTAATTGTGGTGCTGTGCTTTGAAATTTATTGCTTTTTTGTATATATGTTATTTTTCACAAAAAAGAAAGAAAAAAAAGTCGATTGTGATGATAGAATAAATAAGCCTTCTAGCCTGCTATATTCTGGAGCAGCTAGAAAGAAAAATCTGAGAGGGTCATATGGTAGCCTATGACAAACTTTTGGGATCTGTCCTGTAACCACTTATTGAAGAGTGCTTTGAAAACTACCGCTTTTTAATTTCTTTGCTTTGTATATATGTTATACCACACAATAAAAAAGTTAAAAAAAAAAAAAAGAACATGGTAATGGCACAAAGACAGAAGTATTGACCAATGGAGTTGAATAAAGAGTGTGGGAAAAGACCACCTACAAATCTAAGGTCACCTCTCATTGACAAGGCCCCCAAATCTACTGAACTGGGACAAAATTGTGTTTTCACTAAATGGGCATGGGAGAACTGGATATCAGTAGCCAAAGGAATGAAAGAGGACCTTTACCTTATACTTTATACAAAAATTAACCCAAAGTAGATCAAAGACCTAAATATAAAAGTCATTAACATAAAACTCATGGAAGAAAATATAGGGAAACATCTTCAAGATCTAGTAATAGGAGGTATTTTCCTAAACTTTATACCCAAAGCACAAGCAACAAAAGCAAAAATAGGTAAATGGGAACTGCTCAAAATCAAATGCTTTTGTGCCTCAAAGACTGTCAAAAAGGTGAAGAGGCCTTTAACTCAAATATTTGGAAATAATGTATTGGATAAAGTTTGATATCTTGTATACATAAAGAAATTAAACAACTCAACACAAAAGAATAAACAACCCAATTATAAAATGGGCTAAAGATATGAATAGACATTTTCCTGAAAAGCAAATACAGATGGCTAAAAAGCACATGAAGAGATGCTCATTTTCATCAGCTATAAGGGAAATGCAGATCAAGACTACAATGATATAATGATAAACCACCTCACACCTATTAGAAAGGCTGTTATTAAAGAAACAGGAAACTACAAATGTTGGAGAGGAGGTGGAGAAGTCCAAATACTTATTCACTGTTGTTGGGAATGTATCATGGTATAGCTGTTGTTGAAGTCAGTTTGGTGGTTTCTCAGAAAATTAAATATCGAGTTGCCCTATGATATGGCAATACCACTACTTGGTGTATACCTAGAAGAGCTGAAAGTAGTGAAACAGACATTTGCACACTGATGTTTATAGCAGCATTACTTACAGCAATATTCACAATTGCCAGAAGACGGAAACAATCCAAAAGTCCATCAAAAGACGAGTGGATAAAATGTGGTCTGTATATATATATGATGGAACATTATGCAGTAGTAAGACAAAATGACATACCGAAGCATATGACAACATGGATGAACCTTGAAGACATAATGCAGAGTGAAATAAATCAGACAAAAAGGATAGATACTGTCTGATTTCATTTTTATGATCTTGGTAAAGGTAAACTTAGAGGCTTATAATATGTTCCCCTTAGAACATAGGGGATCTAGAGATACACAGAAGATAGAAATGGGTGAACAGTTAGCTAATGAGGTTAAACTTAAATGAAAGGGAATAGATAGACGTAAAGTAAGTTCACTAGTGGGTCTATAAGTAACATTGCCATATTAAAGGTGAACATGATTGAAAGAGGTTGTATAGAATCATGTATCCCACCAATTAAAACTACAAATATAAATAAGTTCTTGCATGAACTACTTCAAAGGTATGAATGTTGTAAGAATAAATAATATCAGGGTATAGCAGGAAAACTACTAATGCATGTTAGGGGCTAAGCTTAACAAGAATACAGCAACAGTACCACAGAAGTACCAGGAGTTAATAGCTGGGGGTGGGAAGGGGAGGGAAGACAAGAGTTAAGGGAAGGTTTGGATTTTCTATTTCTATTTCTATGGTGAGGGTGTGCTTATTGGTTATTTTTCTCTTGGAAGCAATAAAAATGGTCTAAAATTGAGAGTGACGATGATTACACAACTAAGTGAGGATAATGTGAGATACAGACTGTTGACTTTGGACATTATACATGTTGCCCAAAGGATGTAAGTGGCTGAAGGATACACTGATTGAGAAGTAGAATGGCAAATTGTGGTGTACACATATGATAGAATATTGTGCTATGACAGAAAGGAATGAAGTCATGAGGTGTGGAAGGAGGTGAATGAAACTGGGAGACATTATGTGATGCAAAATAAGCTAGAAACAAAAGATAAATAGTGTATGGTCTCTTCCTAGGGTCAGTGCAATGGTGGCTCTGTGGCAGAATTATCACCTGCCATGCTGGAGACCCAGGTTCGATTCTGGGTGCCTGCCCAGCAAAAAAAAAAAAAAGAAATATATATATACATATATATATAGTATGACCTCATTTAGAAAACCTACAAGAAAATTGGGGCCTAAATTCTAAGTTCTTATAGCAGTCACATTTAGTCTGGAGCTGTAATTGTTATTTCTAGATTTTGAGAGGCTGTGCCTACATATGTATAACCTGGTTGTTTCCATGGAACTTTGGGACCTGTGTGATACCCAAGACTCAGAGTTGGAGTTCTGCAGGTCTGAAAGTCAGCATTGCCACATACAAGTGTTAAAGAAACTGAAAAAGAAATCAAGCTTCAATTAGAGCTAAGAATGAAGTGATCAGGTTGGGACTAAGATAAACCAGAATACAGGGGTAAAGAGGACATTGTCTGTATTTTAGAATGTTATCCACTTTATGACACCAAAGGAAGAGAGGTTTATGTTGTCTAAAACCAAAATTTTCTGTAGCACATACTCTAATTCAACCTGTCTGAGTAGATCATTTAAACAATCCAAATGCCTAGAATAGGAACGAGGGCTTGTTTTAAATCTGCATACTTAATGCAATGCCAGACATATCCTAGAGTATGCTGAGCAGATGATTAAAAAGTATTGGCAAAGTCTCTTGAGGGATGGGAGAAAACATATGGAACCATTAAACTTTGCCACTGGGGAAACCTCTGATACTGTATCAAACATTAAGGACTCCAAAGTCAATAGGCCAAGCTGTTGATCTAGAGTCTTGCTCTTGTGAAGCCTATTTATATAGCAGAGAAGCTAAGCCTACTACATTTATGCCTAAGAGTTACTTCCAGAGGACCTCTTTTGTTGCTCAGATGTGGCCCCAGAGGACCTCTTTTGTTACTCAGACGTTGTCCCTCTCTCTCTCTAAGCCCAACTCTGCAAGTAAAATCATGACCCCCTACATGGGACATGACATCCAGGGGTGAAAGTCTTCCTGGCAATGTGGGATATGACTCCCAGGGATAAGCCTGACCCTGGCACTGTGGGATCGACAATGACTTCCTGACCAAGGTGTGTGTGGGGAGAAGAATTGTAACAAAATAAGGTATCAGTGGCCGAGAGAGTTCAGATAGCATTGAGAGGCTATTCTGGAGGTTACTCTTATGCAAGCTTCAGCTAGATATTGCTAACATGGCTTGTCAACCCCCAACCAAAACCATTCCTGCCAGCCCTAAAGAACACCTCGGGCTCTAACTGTGATTCTATAAAGGTTCTGTGCACTATGATTACTTTCTAGAAACCTACAATCTCCAGAAAGGTTCCTAGGCCAGATAAGTCCCGAAATGCACAGGGGCCAGCCTCTCCAGAACATCAACTGGTTTCATCCCCCATCCCATATTACTGACACCCCTTTCCAACATGAAAAAGTTAGAATGGGCATTGTCAAAATACCCCTAAAGGCTGGGAGAAAGATCAAAGGAGAAGGTGGAGTTATAACAGAGAAAATAGGATTTAACAAATGAATATGACTGCTGAATCATGACGTTGATATTTCTTTTAGTATCCAGTGTCTTGGAGCAGCTAGAAGGAAAAACCTAAAACTGTAGAACCATAACCCATAACAAACTCTGAAATCTGTTCCATAACTAATTGTTGTGGTGTGCTTTGAAATTTATTGCTTTTTTGTATATATGTGATGTTTTACAATAAAAAATCTGTCTAAATTAAGTCAAGTGTTATTACACTAATGCAAAATATTAATAATAGGGAAAACAGTGTGTGTAGTATATGGGAACTCTGTACTTTCTACACAACTTTTCTATAAACCTACAACTGATTTAATAAAAAATTCTAAAAAAATAAAGTAATGGAGGGGATAATTCTCCCAAAATGTCAAATACAATTGCAAGGGGCTTAAAAACATCAGTATGAAACTTTCCCCATATTATACTAGAGATTAAATAAGTCCAGCTCAATCCTAGCACTGGCTGTCTGAATTTACGCTTAGGTGCTTAACAGTTTTCCATCTTTAGGCTTTTGCTTCCACTGTTTAATTTACTCTACTCCTCCCTGACATACCACCCCAACTTATCCTGTTAAAATTCTCCTCTTCTCAACTTCAAGGTTACATTCAGAGGCTACCTAACTCTCAAACAAAGCCTTCTTGAGCTGCTGCTCCGCCTTTGTCCCTGGACCTGAACCCCCTGTTTCTATGACACTTCTTGGCTTCTTATTGTCCTTATCACAGTAGACCTTGTATTTACATAACTGGGAACGTGTCTTTCTTTTCTTCTGTTCTAGTCTGACAGCTCTTTTAAGAGCAGGAAGCTTGTTAAATTCAGTTTTATACCCCCATAGCACCCAGCAAAGGGTTTTAACCTTGTTATTTAATTAATTGAATGCAAAAAAAAAAAGCAGTTTCAACTCTTTCCTCTCTCTGGTCAATACCATGGGCGCGGATGTGAAGGTGGTCTCTACCTAGAGACTTCATTATCATCGGCCAGCCAGGGTTCCAGGTCTCATTAATTATTTTGAAGGGGGTGTTTATTTCCAAATGGAATTATTCTAGATTTTTTGCTAATTAAGTGTTCATTATAAAAATATCCAAACCCATAGGAAGGGGTAGAAAAGGAACTTCAACTAGAAGAACTGTTTGGAACAGATTACATACCTCTCCACGTTTACTGTTCCCTTGCTTTTTAAATAGGACTACACAGAAAGATATTTGAAGCTTCCAATCCTTATAACTTCTCATAAACCAAATACAAGCTCATAGGAGAGGCAAGTAATATTTATTAAAGGTACATACTAGACTGTTTCAGAAAGTCCCTCAAATCATCAGCACCCTTAAAGCTGTCAGATACACACCTTCAAAGTACCCCAAGTACTTGTATCCTTGCTGTTCAACTACTTGAATAATCAAGACTGACTGATGCTGCTGCATAGTAGAACCCTCATCAAGAGTGAGCAACAGAAGCAAGGTGCTTTGTTGGTCCTCGGGAATTCTGGTTGGGGCTCATGGCTTGTCAAGTGCTCTTCAACTCAGCTGGAGATGGCAATTCAAGGCCCCTGGCCAGCCTGTGGCACAGGGTCTGCCTGTCATAAACAGGCCCCTGCTGAGCTACCAAAAAGCTACCCTTGATGAGGTGTGGGTGTAGTAGCCTTGGAAATGATTTAGGATCAAGTGGTTTGCGGACTTGAGAGGTCCATACTATGGAAGAGGAGGTCTGAACACTTTATTAACTGAAATATAGTTATAGTTGATTACCCATTATTCTGTCCACTGGAAGCCTCTATTAACCAACAGTTCTAGAGTAGCCAATACTGAGAACTGGTGTTCATAACCATGATGATGAGGCAATGTTGGGTTCTAAAGTAGCTTCCGATTTAAGACTGTTTACATATCTAGCATATTTTTCTTTTTACAAATTCTTCCAAGAGTGGTGATATATGGACTACAGTAATTCTCAGTTATCCAAAAGATGGCACTTTACTGACAAGAAAACTTCATTCTGTGAACACATCAAATAACAGAGCTTAAAAATAACCCCTGAGATGGCTCAAACGACCACAAGCAGAGGGTCAGTGGGCTGTGTAATGACGTTTGTTACTCCCACTTGCAGAATGCCTCATGCAGGGTAAGATTTAGTTTACGTACTTTTCATCTTTGTGCCCTCTTTTGTGCAAAGACTGAATATCCAGCTAAGAACAAGCTGCCAGGACCAAATTAGAGAATTATCCCTGCAAATTAAGTAGAAACAGCTAGAATACTTGCAATGCTGGTTCTGGAAACGTAGCCTAAAAAACTGGATAAAGAATATTTTTCAGATAGGAAAAGTAGGTGATGAGATTTGCTCCTAAACTTATCTCCATTTTCAATTACTTATATGACTCTGAGGAAGTTTCTGTCTCTCTGTATTTCAGTCTCCTTTTTTATAAGTCTGTCATCTTCTTAATCCAAAAAGGTTAGCCTCAAGTATAATGCCTGGTGTGGCAACAAAACCACTAAGACAACTTGGCAAATTTATAAATACTAGACACTATCACCAGACTTTTTTGATTTAGGTAACAACTTAATGGTTTGATCCTCGAAGGAAAAATACAGTAATACAGTTTTCATACTAGATTAGAAGAACATATAAAACCAAATGACTATTCAAGGGCAATTGTCTTTAAAAGAGGAAGAACTGACATTGAAAGTTGTCACCTACTTATTAACACTGTTGATCATTTGTTACAGGCATTAGAAGGACCTCTCTGAGGTGGTTATTCATACTTTGCAGACAGAATGATTTGTGTTGCTCAACTGAGCCATGCATGGAAGAGAACCTTTTAGCAGCAGTGGGAAAAAAAAAAAAAAGAACAAATTAAATAAGCCCAAAAATTATCTAGATACTTTCCAGGAAAAAAAAGATGTAGAGTCTGACACGAGTTCTTCTTTAAAGTTTTGATAACCCGCCAATATCATTCAGCATAGTTGTTCCTAAATATTAGAAGTCAGTGGTGAATGGCGGTGCTGGGATTAGAGGCAAGCAGAGATAAATTCCACTTCTTCCCAGTAGCAAAAAAGCCACAGCCCACAGGATCTGTTTGGCTAACCTGACCATATGCCAGCATCCCTCAAATTAAGTATCTGAAATGATACAACATTTCATGTACCATATGGCTGCACAGTGGTGGAACAACTCAGCACAAGACAGTCTGACAGAGGGGCTGGCTATTTCTCTCTTTAACTAGAAGCCAACTGATTTTTGAATAAAGAAATGCCTGAGATGGAAAAAGTCTAATAGAATAAGGTAATTTAAAAAAAGAAAAATGTACACAGCATCCAGTTCACTGCAAAGTTTCTGTAAGTAAATAGGGAAGGATGCAAAGGTCAGCATCCACGTCCGAGAAGCAGATGAAATGAAGCCGTGGTCAGGAGAGGCTCACCTGAGAGGGCACTCAGAACCAGAGGGCTGAGAATTTGGGGTCCACAGAATGGTGTAGAGGTCTTAGCCTCACTGGTTCATTAACTAGTCCCTACTTTTCCAGGGAGGGTGAAAGAAAAGCCAGTCTCAGGACTTTCCCTCTATCCCTATGCCAGGAAGACCCTGCCAAGCTTCTCTAATCAATACCCTGTGGAAGGCATGAGGTTGCTTAGAGATTCATGCTTCGAAGCCAGCAACTGATTTAGGAAGGCAGTACAGAAAAAGGTCGACAGGGAATACATTTACGATAGCTGCGTTACTAAAACATGCTATTATTAATGAATCACAGAATACTAGAAATGGGAGGGACTTCACAGACCATTGTTCTGATGGTTTTCGAGCATGAAGCTACCTTAAAAAGAAAACCCAGTCTCCTTTATGACAGTATTTTTAATATCTGTTGACTCAGAAGACATAAGGTGACAAAAGCTGTGACTAATTCGGTAACACATTTAAATTCGTTTTATTTTATAAATCCCTAAGGCATCTATGCAAATTTGTAAATGAGCAGCATAGACACACATAACTTTCCGTGTTCAGTCTACCCAGTGTTCAAGGTACAGACCTAGATTCGGAGACCTGCTGTCACGCTGAGGACTCAGGCTGGGAACCGCCTTGTGGAGGCTGACGGTGGGGAGCGGGGGGTAAGCCAACCCCTTTCAGCAAATTTTGGGTGCCCAAGGTTTTGATTTGTATAAGGGACGAGGCTCTCAGAAAGGGAGGGTCCCAAAGGCAACTAGAGGGAACACAAAGAAAGGCCAGGACTGACCTGGGCTGGGAGAAGAGAGGAGAGCAGGACAGGATGACCCCGGGGCCAGGGGTAGGACCTGGGGACCCACGTGGAAGGGAGAGCGGTTGGCTGTGAGGGGCAGGCCTGCTGCGTCACCATCTTATCAAAGGAGGAACTGCAGCAGCCTGTGGCCACCCAGGAGCGTATCCCCAGGCTGGGGTCCTCCCGCCAGCGCACCACTGGGCATCCTCCCGCAGGGCACCTGTACGGACACTGCCCTGTCCAGGAGCTCCCGGGCCACACTGAGTGGGTTGGTGCAAGAAGGACCCGGCATCAGTGCTTCCATCCTTGGGAGGGACACGTGAGGCAGAATCTAGTACCCTATTTTCTTGTAGGGACGTTTGGGGACCTTTTTTTTTTCCTTGATGGAAAAAGTATGGGATTTGTGGTACAAGCTCTGAGTTTTCATCCCGGCTCTGTTGTGCAGTTTGACCAACATATGATACTTCTGTAAACCCTGGTTTCCCCATTCAAAAACAGGGATGAAATTCCTGCCGCCCAGACCAACTGGATATGGGCAGGTAGAGGCTTTTAGTAAACCACAAAATGCTAGTCAAATGGTATTTACTGCCCCTTTGAAAATCTAAGCACGGCCTGTAAAATACTTGGAATATAAAATAAGCAGGCATATTTAGAGTAGCGGTTTCAAGGAAATACTTACGATGCCTAATATTTTTTAAAAAATCTATTAAAAGTTGTCTAAAAATTTCTCTGACCATTCATCTCAGTCAAAAAATGAGGGATGGGAAATATTTTATATTAAAGATCAAAAAAAAATTAGAGCAAATGAAGGATTTATGAGGTGGAAACAGATGTTTGAAAATGAAGTTTAAAACGGCTAAGGGTGCTGTACTTGACCAGAGGCTGCCCTTAACTCATGCAACAGAAGATCTTTGAAACCCTCTGATAGTGGAGTAAGGCAGAGACAGCTGTAGCATCAGACAAGAAGACAAGATGGTCTGCATCTGGCTGGGTGGCTGGGTGAGGGAGCGAGCTGGGTCCGGAGAGGCCAGCTCTGTTCTCAGGACACTCACCGCCTGGCTGACCATTAGAAAGGGGACCAGGAAGAGTGCGAAGGCCACTCCCCTCTCTTGGCCAGGAAGGGCCTCGAATCCAGCCTGATGCCCGGCCGGCCGCCTCGCAGGCATCACCGTCTGAATATCCCCGTCTCCCTCCACAAGCTCCAGCATGATGGAACTGCTGCCTTTTATTCCCTTCCAGGCAGGAGACACAGAAGAGTGAGCGTGGGTGAATGCAGGTTCTGGAATCAGATGGCTGAATTTTGAATCCTGGATCTGCTCTTTAATAGCTATAACACTTCCGGTAAATTACTTGACGTCTTTCTCTATTTTGGTGCAAAATGAGAAAAGCAAGATTTATATTAGTTTCCTATTGTTGCTGTAATTAATTCCCACAAACTTAGAGGCTTAAAACAACACAAACTATTATATCACAGTTCTGGAGTCAGAAGTCTGAAATGGGTCTCTCGGGCTGAAAATCAAAGTGTCCCTAGAGCTTTTTTTCTGGAGGCTCGAGAGGAGAACGTACTTTCTCATCTTTTCCAGCATCTAAAGGCTGTCTAACATCCCTTGGCTCAAAGTCCCCTCTCCATCTTCAAAGCCCAGCAGGGGAGCTGCAAACCTCTCCCTGACTCTTATTCCCCTGCTTTGCTCTTTAAAAAAAAAATTTGTTGTGGTAACATATTTATATATATATAGCATAAAATTTGCCATTTTAACTATTTTTAAGTGTACAATTCAATGGCATTAATTAAATTCACGATGTTCAAAACCATTCCATTACTAAAACTTTTTCTTACCACAAATGAAAACTCTATTTCCATTAAGCAATAACTTCCCAGCCTGTGGTTACCTTTAATCTAGTTTCTGCCTACTCTAGACACTTCATGTAAGTGGCATCATACAAAGTTTGTCCTTTTAGGTCTGGCTTATTTGATTCAGCATAACAGTTTCAAGGTTCATCCATGTTGTGGTTTGCATCAGCATTTCATTCCTTCATGGATGAATAATATTCCATTTATGTATTCAGCTTGCCTTGTTTATCAATTGATATATTGAATGGCATTTGGGTTATTTCCATCTTTTGGCTCTGGTGATAATGCTGCTATAAACACTAGCATACAAATATATGAGCCCCTGTTTACAATACTTTTCGAAGTGGAATTGCCAGATAATATGGTAATTTTATGTTTAGTTTGCTGAGGAAGTGCCAAACTATTTTCCATAGTGGCTGCACCACTGTACACTCCCACTAACAGTGTCCTAGGGTTCCTATTTCTCTGAATCTTTGTCAACACTTGTTATTTTCTGTTTTTTGTTTTGTTATGTGATACCCATCCTAGTAGATGTGAAGTGGTATTTCATTGTGGTTTTGATTTACATTTTCCTAATGTTTAATGGTGCTGAGCATTTTTTCATGTACTTATTTATACATCTTTGGAGAAGTATCTAGAAGTCTTTTGCCGGTTTTTAAATTAGGTTGTTTGTCTTTTTGTTGTTGAGTTGCAAATATCCTTTATATATGCTGGATATTAAATTCTTATCAGGTGCATGATTTGCAACTATTTTCTCCCATTCTGTAGGTTGTCTTTTCACTTTCTTGATAATGTCCTTTGATTCACAAAAGTTTTTAATTTTAATGAAATCCAATTTATCTATATTTTATTTTGTTGCTCATGCTTTTGGTGTCATATCTAAGAATCCATTGCCAAATGCAAGCTTGGAAAGTTTACCCTTATGTTTTCTTCCAAGAGTTTTAGGATTTTACATCTTTTATTTGTTTAGTTCTTATATTTATTTTGAGTTAAGTTTTTGGATATAGTGTGAGGTGGGGTCCAACTTGATTCATTTGCACGTGGACATCCAGTTGTCCTAGCTCCCTGCTGAAGGGGCTATTCATTCCCCCACTGAATGGACTTGGCACCTCTGTTGAAAACTCATTTGTCCATAGGTGAATGGATTTCTTCCTCTTGCAGTCTTCAGAACCTTTGTGATACATACTCCAGGGTAATTTCTCTAATATTCTTAATTTAATCACACCTGCAAAATTCCTTTTGCTGTATAAATAATATATCCACAGCTTCTGTGGATTATAATTTGCATATCTTTGGGGGCCTACCACAATAATTGTCAGGAATAAATAGTGAATACAATATAAAACACAGTCTGGCATGTAGTAAAGATTCAATAATTATTGAGTAATAATAGTAACTGAATAAATTATAATTATAATGGAAGAATAATTATTTAAATTTTGTTATTTGCTGTAACATGTCTCTAAGCCTGAAAAGCCTTCACCACTCTCTCAGCTCTGTCATAACCCTTTCATCTGGCTAATCTTGAACCCTCCTTCAGGAAACCCTCCCTGATCTTCTGGGCTGGGTTTGGTGTCCTGCTGTGCTCTTATGGAACCTGTTCTTAATTCCATGTTGTTTTATAATCATCTGTCTCCCTTCCTAAATTGTAAATGCCTCAAGAACAGGAACCACCATTTACTCATCTCTGCATATTCCTATCACCTGACACATGCTACACATTTCATCAATGACTAATGATCCTCCCTGACTCTTTAGCAAACAAGGGTGAATAAGTCATGCAGCGGGCTAACCAATGGTGGTTTGCATTCACCACATACGTTCTGGGTGCCAGGACTGCAGGCGCTACTGCTGTGTGCGGGAAGGGAGTGTGGTGGGGAAGGCTATATTTGTTATCACTGTACTTTGAACACAGGAAGTTCCTGCAAGGTGAGTAGGAAGTGTCCCCATACGAGGAGGCTCTTTCCATTAAAGATGGGAAGACAGATGAACGCATTTAGCCTCAATGGAAACCTGGTCTCTAGCAAGTGTTTTCAGCTAGACCTCATTTATTGGCAGTCATTAGCTCTTGGCTTTTCCCAAAAGGGGTGGGGGAGGCTGGCATTGGAAATGGAAACCAGAGGAAGCTTAAGCAGGTTGGGGGTTATCAGATATAAGGAAGGACACACAGAAACATTTAGTTCAGTGGTTCTCAAACCTGGTGGTTATAAAATTCAAGCACAGATCCCCAGGCCCTATCCCAGGCTTGCTAAGTCACAATGTTCAAGGGTGAGACCCCCCAGAAGCTGTATTATTGAAAACTGCCCAAGATGATTCTGATATGCTACCTGGTTTGGGAACTACTAATGGGTCTACTCTTGATTGCAGAGATAAACTGTGCCAGAAGTAAATGGCTCCTTCAACATTGGTGTAAAAAGTGGAAGAAAAGGCCAGTGCAGTCCTTCGTTAAGCAAACCTACTGTTAACCCATTTGGCCACATGTCAAGAAGAATGCAGAAAATGGAACTTAGCAAGCAGTTCTTCTAACCCATCAGAGCCACAGGAGGGTGGGACTTGCACAGCGGCCTCACACTCCATTTGGCCCTTCCTGGATCTTCAGTAAGTATAGGTCTTTGAGCCAGCCTCTCAGGAACACCCTTCTAGATGTCTCTAGGGATAAAACTCCCCTGGAGCCCAGAGATCTACCTCTTTCTCCTTAACCTGGCACTCACCATCTGAAGTCAGCTTTGTCTCTGGATTAATGGGGCATCCACAGAACACAAGTTCAGAAGAGGTCAATTTTGGAGTGAGAAATATCTGTATACTGTGTGTTATTTGCTAAAACTCTCTCTATTTCTTTGCCTTGGTTTGTAACACCAAACGCTTCTTTTGTTATACGGAGCTTCTTTTTATGCTAGGGGTGGGGTGGGAGGAGATTGAAGGGGAGTGGAAGAGAACCTGTCCCATCAGGGAAAACAAAAGAAAGCAGCTGGGCATAAAATAATCTGTGGACCTGTCAACATTTTCACTTGCTTCACTTTTGCTGCCTCCACCCATCAGATAAGTTCATGTGGGCAGTTTATCTTACCCTTGGATCAATATGGTAAATCTTACCATGGCCACCCTCTTTAAAATTTCTAACGCCGGGTAAGCCACGGTGGCTCAGCAGGCAAGAATGCTTGCCTGCCATGCCAGAGGACCTGGGTTCGATCCAGGTCCTGGTGCCTGCCCATGTAAAAAAAAAAAAAGAAAAAGAAAAAAAAATTTCTAACCCCTTCCTCGTACTCCTTCTCTCCCTTCTGTTTTCTTTTATTCCAAGCACTTATTAAGATGTTTATTCATTAATTTGTGTATTTAAATTACTTTTGATTTGATCCTCTATTAAGATATAAATTCTGTGAAGGCAGGGACTTGCCCCTTCTCTCCAGCGCCTGCTTTATCCCTAGCACTTAGAGAAAGTATAGTGAGAAAAGCCAACAGAATAGACACAATGAGGAACTATGAGGAAAAAAGAGAGAAAACCCACAATGGGATGTATTGCACAGCTAACAACAGAGGTTCAAGGAGAAACCAGGGCGGGGAAACACTAGAGGAGGGGATGGAGCCAGGTCTGTGGATGAGAGCCAATCTTCAGGGCAGTTGTAGGTGAGTTGCCATGGTTACCCAGAGCAAGGGGGGGGCCAGCCTTCTGGCCTCAGGCCATCAGAGCTTAGGGGTGCGAAGTAGGGGAGACTAGGAAGTTTAGGGGAAACATGAAACAAAAACTCACCCTTGCAGAGACACACATGCATCAGAGGGTAATAAATTGTGCTTCCCTTAGGTCAACACACTAAGACACTGGTGCTAGCAGCATAAGATCAAATCTGTAAACAGTACTGGGACAAAGAAATCATAAACAAGAGATGGAGCGGCAACCACTTGAACACAGAGAGAATGAGTCATCCAGGAAAATGAGGCGGTCATGGGTTTGCTGTTGTTTTTCACAGACTGGCGCGATGAACAACTGAAGGCACAGCCGATGAGGTGGGTCCCTTTTAGGGGAATCGGGCATATGAATGCCTGCATCAGAAACAGAGTGTATTTTTACAGAATTTTAACGTTGCCCCAAACTTCATGTATGTTCTTTGAGCATCTGAGTAAATGCTACTTCATTTGGCATGCCATGGACCTTCCTGGGCCATCTCATCCGCCCTCCACCCCTTGGCTTCACCTGGGGACCAAGGACTCCCCAGTCCATCTCCAGCCAGACCTCTGCTCAGCCCTGGCTGCGTGCTCCACCTGGGTGTTCCTCGGTCACTTTCTAACTTGGCGAGCCATGCACTCTCCTCACTTGCCCAGCCTGCTCTGGTCATGTGACTCACACCCCTGTCCATCCAGGCACCCAATATCCAGCACCCCAGGAATCTCTAGACTCCAGTCTCTTCCTATCTCCCTTTCCCTCCACTTCTGATCAGAGAGCAACCCCCATTGACCTTCTGGCCTCAGCACTCTACAGACTATCAGCACAGTGTTCTCAGCTCTCTCTGCCGACCATCTCATCGCACAGCCTTGCTCCCCTGAGTGGTCACAGCCAGAGGGCCAAGGCTTGGATCTGCTATAATCTGTTTCTGCTTAAAAACTGCTTGGGATTTTCCATTCTTTATAGGATAAACTCTTCCATGACACCCGAGATTCTTCAGAGCCTGGTTCCCATCTGCCTTTGCCGCTCTCCCCCTGCGCTTTCACAGCTCCATGCCTTTGCATCCACTGGGCCTCTGCCTGGAAAGCCCATTGGTCAGGCTGGAAAAAACTTCCTCAGCTTTCCAGGATCAGCTCAAGACATGCTCCCCCTCCCACCTTCCTGTTTCCCAGTACTCTCAGGAAGAGTTAATGCTTTCGTTCCCATAGCACTTCAAACATGTCTACAGTAGCACTAACTCCTGGGTAAGTAAGCTGTTTTCAAACGTATATTCTCCTCATGATTATAAGCTCTTTGAAGGGCAAGGCTATAGCTCACTCATTTTTAATTTTCCAGTGCCTAAACTATCTGGCCCATATATTACAGGTGCTTGACACATGCTTAGTAAATGAATGTTTAACAAACATAATTTACATACCATCTTTGAGGTACTCATTTATTGCCTACAGCAAAATAAATGCATTAAAAAGTCCCCCCTAGGGCAGTGCCATGGTGGCTCAGTGGCAGAGTTCTCACCTGCCATGCCAGAGACCCAGGTTCAATTCCCGGTGACTGCCCATGAAAAAAAAAAAAAATTGCACTTAAAAGAAAAAAAGTCCTCCTTGATTTAGAGAAGTAACACATAGGGAAACTAGAATGAGGTTTCCAAATCCCAGCACTGACGACCCCGAGAAGCCTGGTTATATGTAGCTCAGCAGAACCCTGTGATGAGAAATCCCTTCAAAGCAAAATTCTGTTTAACAAAAATGAGCCTGGGTCTGGGTCCACAGTCAACTTTCTTCAGAAACTACTTACTGCAATGAAGTCTAGCACAAGGAGTATAAGGAGAGAAATGTTGGAGTTCCAAGGACTCTGACCCACTAGAAAGCAGACTGAACCATGGGGGACACAAGACTGAGCCACACGCACAGGCACCCAGGGGTTTAGCTAAGCGAAGGGTGCAGTGAGGCTATCCCAGCACCACCCTCAAAGCTCAGCTGCAAGAGGGGACTGCGTGATACTGATGATCAGTTTATATATTTATACCTCACCTTTTTCCAGAAGCAATGCAGTGGCTTACACCTCTCTCAGTTTCCCTTTGTGATTTTCCCTGAAGTTCAACCCTTGAGGATTCTCCACTCATGTTCCAGCCTTATCCCTTCCATACCAACTATGGTCCTAAAGAGTTAGGAAGCCTGTGTTCCTACCTTTACTCTACACTCCTGTAACGTTTGCCTCCCTTTGTTTATACCAACAAACACACCTGCTATAACCCAGGTAAATTTGGTCTCCTTAACTAGGTTGCAGTCTTCTCACTTCTGTGGAAGTAAAGAAGCACTGACAGACTGTTGCAGCCTTCAGGTTGAAAGTGAAGTTAACTGGGGCACAGAGGATACAGAAATTTTCCAAGACTGCCAAATGGGGAGTAAAACCAAACAGGGATGGGCTCATGCCAATACGGTATGCCGTAGGTCCTGGGGGCCGGATGCACCGAGGAAAGGGCCTCCCGTTACGGGTGTGCACAGCAAGAACCACACGGCAACAGGGCAGGGCAGATGCCACCCTGCTCCCCAAATCAGGGTGGAAAAACGCTCTTGAAGAGGACAACATCCCAACAGTAGAGGGTGTTGGGGGAAGAAATGCAGCTTTTCCCAAGGTGTGTTAATGCTTCGACTCTGAGCATATAGAAGTGTTGCTAGACCTGAGGGGATGCAACAGAACTTGGTGGGTGCGGAGTGTGTGGTGGGTGCTGAGCGAAAGCAGACTGCACCAGCCCCTACTGCTCCCAGACTGCTGTCTCCTCTGCCTCCAAGAGCCTGCACCCTGAGAAGAGAGAGCCCCAACAGGAGGCATGACCACTGTGGCCCCCGAAAAGATTCGTCCCCCACAACCTGTGAATGTGACTTTATTTGAAAAAGGGTCTTTGCAGATGTAATTAAGAGAAGGATCTCAAGACGAGATCATCCTGACTTACCCAGATGGCTTCTCAATTCACTGACCAGTGTCTTTATAGAAGAGAAGAGAAGACACGGACGGAGGAAAAGCCACATGAAGATGGAAGTGGAGACGGGAGTAATGCAGCCAGGAGCCAAGGAGTACCTGGAGCCACTGGGAACTAGACGAGGCAGGGAAGGATTCCCTCCTAGAGCCTTCAGAGGGAGTGTGGCCCCGGCTGACACTTGGACTTCAGACTTAGAGCCCCGGGACTGTGACGGAATAAGTTTGCATTGTTTCAAGCTGCCCGGTTTTGTGGCAATTTATTACGGCAGCTCTAGGAAACAAATACAACCCCGCGCTGTCTGCCTTCCCTGTCCTTGTCTCTCCAACAGTGTCTGGACCCTGAGGCGCAGAGCTCTGCTGGCCGGTCATAAAGAACAGCCTGGCTCTCAGCAGATTGCCTTCAGCAAGCTCCCCAAGTTGCTTGGCCTCCCATTCCCCTCCCAACAGTCCCTTGCTTTTCCTTCCTGTTTTTGAATCCCGTTTCTCCTGCTTGGACCTACATACTTGGACACTGTCTCATTAACGATCTCTTCATTTTACATATTTGTGTAATTGAGTACTGGAATAAGAAAAGACAGTTGAGTTTGGCTGGTGGGATTATGGGGGAACATCTGTTTTTCATTTCCGTATCCTTTAATGCAGCTATAAAGGTGTTTTTATAACCATCTTTAAAAGAATTTAAAATGTTCTCCTTCTTTCTGTTACCATCGCCTTGTCCCTCTGTCTTGGTGAAGGAGAGAGGGGTGGAGGAGGCCACCCCAGCTGTGGATTAGACATGAGAGCCCAGGATGAACTAACAGGGACTAATGAGAACGGCATAAAAGAGCAGCTAGTGCCAGTTAATGGATCACAGGCTGTGCCTGGTTTTCTGTATGTGTTCACGGGGGAGGGGGTGGGGCCGTGAACAACCACTCTGCCCCCCCCAGAGGGATACTTTAAGCATTTTTTCTATCTCTGTGAGCCCTTCCTTGGCCTCATGGCCAATGTTCCACTAGAGAGAAACAACCCAGCAACCCAGAGAGAAATGATTTCAGAAATCTAAGAAGAAAGAGGGACATATCTTCTCTCTTGGAAGAGGGACACGTGCCCAGTTCCTGCCTGTGGGTCTTTGCACAGTTTTTCATTGCTTCTTCTCTTCCATATATCTCAATCGCTCTTATTTGCCCATTTGTATAACTTTGTCTTTAATCAGTTAAAAGGAAAATTACTACTTCCCACTAGACATTATGCCACACTCCTGGACAGAGAAGATACTAATAGTTACCACTGTTTTTTTTCTTTTTCTTTCTTTTTGCAAAATTGTTCAGGTATTGTGTGAAGATTAAATGGGAACACACACCTGACAGTGTCCAGTGCAGAACTAGTGACTGCTGGGTCCTTCTTTCCCCTTCTGCTGCCTGGGGCTCCCTACCCAGTCTAGTCCTCTTTGGCTGGGCCTTTGGTGACTTGCTTGCAGATACCTAGGAACTTCAGGGCCACAGGGACAACCAGCTTCCCCATAGCTACCCATACATCCCCACTACTTTGGACACCTAGTGCCCCATTCCACAGTGAGCACCAAGTCTCTCAACATGCCTGCACGCACTCCACCATCTGCACAATACCTGCCATTTTGTCTGCCAACTTCCAGCTAGGAAAACTGATTGTACACCAGCTGCCATTTGACCTAACAAAAGCTCCTTGATAATTAAAGTGATTTGGAATGGTCCAGCTAGCTGACTGAATTGATGTCTTTTTAAGAACCCATTGTTTTCACCACAGTGCATTTTCTTTCAGCAGTATTTCTTGCTTCTGTTTCCTCCCCCAAATTGAAATTCTATTTGTGTTTTCACTTCAGATCATTTATTTAAGGTCTATGGTTTATTCCTCATATGATTTTAACTAGCTACCTCTTTCAGTAGTATTATGCCAATTTCTATATGATTATTGGTCTTTCCATTTAAATCTCTCTACTAGCATAATCAAAGTCCCTTTATGCTCGAATAAGTCCAGAGTGGATAAAATGCCAAATAAGAAAAGAAAATCAGTAAGATGAGCTAATACTAATGTTCATAAAGGTGAGCTGAGAATAAATCAGGTAATATTTGAAATAAACTGATTTCAAAATTCCATGAAGAAAAAAAGTAATTTACTCACATGCAATACAAGCATTCTTTCCTCTTCAAATAAAACAAAAAAGAGGCAAGGTAAGAAGGAGGTAATAGTGAGGTGTGACTATAAATAAATGAGAAAGATTTGTCTGTTATGTCTTCTCTCAGCCATGTGGCCACCTTATGCAGTAAGTGGTGGTTCTGTGCTGCGTGTGTGGTGCCGGGGGTGGGTGGGTGGGGGGGAGTGGGGGTTGATTGCAGAGAAGGTGGCATTATACCCAATCATTCCTAAAGTCCCAAGTGAGACAGCTTCCCTAGGAACCAGAGGACAACGTCCCTGCATTTCCACTTGGAGTTCCACCATTTCAGAGAACACACTCAGACTTGGGAAGCTTCAGAGAATGATACTTTGGCTTTAAAACTGTAAAATGAATATGGGAAGCTTTTTTCCCCTGTTGACTTGCATGAGGAAAATTAAAGGCAACTGCCCAGCCAGTCACGGGATTATGGGAACGATGCCTGGCCATGCTATCCCTTAGTGGACCTGGGATCTTCCACGGGGGGAGCTGTGTACGTGGGTGGGGGAGCAAACAGGAAGCCTGCTGTCCCAAACAGCCATCAGCCTAACAACCCCACAGTGAGGCCACTCATCAACCACCAAGGCATCACAATAAACCTTGTCTTTACGTAACACTGAGTATTTATTGTGTCACATCCATCTCTTATCGTGACTGATAATTAAGGCAACCCTATACTTTTAAATAACTCATATATGAAATGTGCAGGGTCTTGTTTCTCAGGACTGGAAATGTTTTCCATTTATCACCTCAGCTGTTCCCACAATAGCCTCTTACAGGGCACAGGGCCAGATCGGATGGCAGTGTGCCTCTCTTCCCCCACCACACAGAAAAATCATGAAAAGGAATTGCCCAAGGAATCAAGAAGCTAGTCACAGACCCCAAGTAAGTCTTCTTACTTCCACTTGAAGGGATGTGCTGCTGAATTTTCCTGTCCTGTTGTCTGAAGCATCACCCCTCACTCACGAAGGGATGACAGGACTGACACGTTTTAATGGGGAAATACAGGTGCAGCCTAGGAGGCCTTTTGCTCTGGCTGAAACACCCAGCCACATGCCAGTCCTTTACAATTCTGGGTGGCAACTGAAAGAGATGTTGGGGGACACTGGGACAGTAAACACTGGGAGCTGGGGGACAGAGCGGGAGACCTGGTGTCCATGTTTCACTTTATCACTTGATCAAACTTTAGCATTTATTGGTTTTATAACACCCTAGATCAAAATAAACGACAATAAGCAGATCCTTCTAAATTAAGGAGTCCTCTCCAGCCACACTTTGTCCCCCCCTTTCACTCTCCCGTTATTTTTCTGTGGCAATTAAAAAATTAAACCAAAGCTCCTTAAATTCTGCTGAGTGCGTGCGCTGCGAGCCAGTAAATTTCAGCACCAGCCTCGGGGACAGACGCCATAAGAGGGGAAGAAACCCAAACCTTTTCCTCTCCATTCACTGCCACCACCAGAATCGCTCCCAAGCAGGTGTCCCGGGATGTTGGGCGAATGAAGAGCGCTTCTCCAGGCACTCGTCAAAAACATTTCCCCAAATAAAAGGACCAACTAACCGCTCCATCTCCTTCCACTAAGGTCCTCTTCAACTGGGGAACAACACTGCCGGGAGCAGGGCAAACGCTCCCTGACCTACATAAGGAAGCGGGCTCTTCCACTGCTTGGAGCCAGAGAGATCCCGAGACCCCGACCCCCGGGCGACCCCCTAAACGTTCCGAGTGGTTTGACCAAAACTGTCCTCCAGCTTACCAAGGGCTTGGTGGGAGGGGCCCAGGATGGCGTCGAGCCACCGAGGAGCCCCCGCACTTCGCAGCGCCAGGCACCGCTGGGTCTAGGCGTCCAGCGAACCAACGCATCCGCTTCGCCTTACCTGTGCGGGCACCTCCAAGGCCCGGCTCCCCGGCGTGAGGCGAAGCTACTGCCAAGATACAGGTATTACATGCATTTTTTTTTTCTTCACGTGCTTTCACTCACATCTTCAGGACGACCGCAGCACCAGAAACCTTTTCTCTAGTTGCTGAGACTTTGCAGCCTGAGTTTTCCCTTTGTTTCTGGCTCGCTAGAGCGAGGGGGCTTTGCCCTTCCCCACGCACAAACTCGACCCGGCTTCCTTCTGAACAGCAGCCAGAGGCTACGCCGCTCGCCCATTCCAAGCCCCAGAGGAGGGTCTCCCCTCCGCAGCCCGGGCTCCCGCCACCGCCCCCGGCGCCCAGCGGCTGCGCCCACTTACCCGGAGCGGAGCGTCAGGCACTGCGGGAGGGAAGCGCGCGGGCCGAGGGCGCCGCTCACGCGCGGGCTTTGTCTCCGGCGCAGTTCACGCGGGGGGCTGCCAGACCCAGCGGCATCGCTTCTCATGGGGGCGCGGGGCTGGGCGCGGCGGCGGCGCGCAGGCGGGTGCGGCGGGGCTGCCCCGACCACGGCGGGAGGGCGGGTAGGGATCCGGCTCCCAGCGCGCCGCGGCGCCTAGTGGGTTCGCTATGGAAACGCGCACCCCGCGCCTCTCCCCTCCGCCCCGCCCCTCCGCGCGCGGCTCCGGGGTCTCTGCAGCCCGAGTCACCCGCATCCCCAGCCCTCCCCGGCCTGGGTCGGGGAGCGAAACGAGGGAGAGACTACGCAGGGGGTAGGGGGAGTCAGTAGGCCAGTTCCCTCCCCTCTCCCCCTACCCCATTTTAGAAGGAAATCACTCAGGCGCAAGGGACTTGTTTTACTCAAATGCCACAATTCCGGCCTCTAGGACTCGTGTCCAGACTCCGCGGACTTAGGGGAGCTGCGACCTCGCGACCCCCGCCTCCTTCTTTCCACGTTGGTTGCGCCCACTCGGCTGCAGGGTCTCGCCGGGCGCGCGCGGGAGGGGCCGGGAACTCCCGCCCGCCGCCGCCGGCGTCACAGGTGCGTCACTGGGGCTCCCGCGCCGGGTCTCCGCGCGCGCTCCCCGGCCCCGCGCCCTGCAGCCCCGCGCTGGTCCCTCGCAGCGGGCGTCACCCAGGGGTTGGGAGAGGGGTCCGCGGTCCTGGCCGGGTGTCAGGACCTCAGCCCTGCGGTTAGCCCCAGAGACGAGCCCGGTTGGGGCGCGGCCAGTTCCCCTCCTCCACCAAGAACGCCCCGGATCCCCCCGCAGAGGCGTGGGGGGTGGGGCAGTGAGTGGAACATCGCCTAATTGCTGTGACAGTTGGCACGGCATTGTCTCCAGTTGCCCGGCGATAGCAAAGAGGCTGTGGCGAAGGCTAATGCTAGCGTTGCTAAGTAACCGGGGATGAAGGGAGCCGCCAGACCAGCCCCCTACTTTTGGGAGCGAAGGCAAAAGGCAGGACCGCGCTCCCTCGACTGCAGCGCCCGCTGTCAGGATCCCGGTTAGCCACCAAGAAAGCGGGATAGAAATTCCCAGTATTCATGGAGAGCAGAAAACTGCTTCCGTGGGAAATCCTCGGTGACGCTCAGGTTTTAGATAGCCACTGCTCTCCAGGCCTCTTCTCCTTTGGACTAAAGACATTTTGCTATTTATATTATATAGAGAGTTAAATCCATTCATATAGTCCTCTTCCTTTAGGGAAAAACAGCTTGAGCGCCGACCATTTTCCAACTCTTGGCGAAATACTACATAACGTTTGGAATAGAGAAACGACAAAAGCAGTGCTAGCAGGATTTGTAGAAAAAGGAGGCCAATATTAATTCCTTTATAAAATCAACTAAAAAACTATTGCTGACGATTAGGAAATATTTCTTTGAAAGTCTACGTTCCTCATCTTCCTCAACCATGAGCAGCCGACTCTCATCGTGAATGGCACAGGAGCACTTGTTTTTTAGACCTCTGATCCCCATTGATTTGATATTTGCCCCAGACAAGATGCGAATGCAGAGATGAGAAAGGCCCTCCTGGGGCCAGCAAACATCTCATATCAATTTTTTTTTCACAGCTCACAAGGGTCCATTTTAAGACATGGAATTGAACTATGGTAAAATGACTAAGCCACTAGTGTCCACCATGCTGACCTATTTAAAAAATATATACGGGGACAGTGTTGAAAATTCATCAAGTCCAAAATGGACTCACTATTTTCACGCCACAATCTTTTCTCCTGTTTTTCCTGCCTCCATGGCACCTTTCACAAAGTAGTTGGTTAAGGCAGAATCCTCAGTTTTCTGTCACCCTAACTGCCGATCCCAATCCAATTGATCACTTACAAGGAAAATCAATATTTCCAGATATCCCACTTTTAAAAAAAAAAACCTCTCTTATTTTACACTACCCTTTTAAAGGTAGGAGTATGTCTGTTTTAAAGAGCAAGGAAAAGGAAAATGGTCAGTCACCCCGGAACTTGTTAGAAATGCAACCTCTCAGTCCCCACCCCAACCTACTGAATCAAAAATTCTGGGGGTGGGACCTAGTAATCTGTGTTTTAAGAAGCCCTCCAGGTGATTCTGATTCTGTCCATCTGTGGACATCATTTAAGAGTGCTGCAATAACATAATGTTAACACCTGGCTGCAGAGTTGGGTATCAGTTTTCCTGGTAATATTCCAGGAAGTCTGGAGCCTTTTTTCCCTGATATTAGTATAGCCATTGGTATATTAGATTTCTTATGACTAGTGTTTGCATGATATGCATTTTTGCATCCTTTTACTTTTTTTGAAAAAATTAAGACTTTATTTTTTAGAGTAGTTTTAAAAAAATTAGAAAAACATTTCAGCTTCGAAAAATTAAGTGCAGAGTTCCCATAAAGACCTTCCTCTGCTGTTTCTCCTATAATTAAAATCTTGAATTGGTGTAGTCCATTTGTTATAATTGATGAATTGATATTGATACATTGTTATTGGCAAAAGCTCACAGTTCACTCCTTCTGTTGAACATACAGGTCTATGGGTTTTGACAAATGCATAATGTGGTGTACTTATCACCACAGTATCATACAGAATAATTTCACTGCCCTAAAAATACCCTGTGCTCCTCTGCTGATTCATCTCTCCATACTTTCTCCCACCAAACCCCTGGTAACAACTGATCTATTTACTATCTCTGTAGTTTTGCCGTTTCCAGAAATATCATATAGTTGGAATCATACATACTGTAACTTTTTCACACTGGCTTCCTTCACTTAGCAGTAGTCACTTAAGATTCCTCCAGTCTTTTCATGGCTTGATAGCTCATTTCTTTTTATTACTGAATAATATCCAGTATAAGGATGTACCATAATTTATTTACTCACCTCTTGAAGGGCATCTTGGTTGATTCCAATTTTTGGCAATTATGAATAAAGCTGGTTTACACTTTCATATGCAGTTTTTTTTAGTGGACATAAGCTTTCAACTCAATCGGGTAAATACCTAGAGCTTGTGTTTAGCTTTGCAAGAAACTGCCAAACTGCCTTCCAAAGTGACTGCACCATTTTTACATTCCCACCAGCAATGAATGAGAGTTCATGTTGTACCACATCCTTGTCAGGATTTGGTATTGTCAGTTTTTTGGATTTTAGCCATTTTAATAGGTGTGTGGTGGTATCCATTGTTTGAATTTGCAAACAATGACATATGATGTTGGGCATCTTTTCATATGCTTATTTGCCATCCATATATCTTTTCTTGTGCGCTGTCTCTTCAGACTCTTTTGCCCTTTAAAAATGGGTTCTTTGTGCTCTTATTGCGAGTTTTAAGAGTTTTTTGTTTATCTTGGTGTGCTGGTTTGAAAGAAAGTATGCCCCCTAGAAAAGCCATGTTTTAATCAAAATATCATTTCATAAAGGTAGAATAATCTCTATTCAATACTGTATGTTTGAAACTGTAATCAGATCATCTCCCTGGATGATGTGATTTAGTCAAGAGTGGTTGTTAAACTGGATTAGGGGATGACATGTCTCCACCCATTTGGGTGGGTCTTGATTGGTTTATTGGAGTCCTATAAAACAGGAAACATTTTGGAGATTCAGAGAGGCTCAGAGAGAGCAGAGAATGCTGCAGCACCATGAAGCAGAGAGTCCACGAGCCAGTGACCTTTGGAGATGAAGAAGAAAAACGCCTCCTGGGGAGCTTCATGAAACTAGAAGCCAGGAGAGAAAACTATCAGATGATGCTGTGTTCGCCATATGCCCTTCCACTTGAGAGAGAAACCCTGAATGTCAGCGGCCTTCTTGAACCAAGGTATCTTTCCCTGGATGCCTTAAATTGGGCATTTCTATAGACTTGTTTTGATTGAGACATTTTCTCAGCCTTAGAACTGTAAACTAGCAACTCATTAAATTCCCCTTTTTAAAAGCCATTCCATTTCTGGTATATTGCATTCTGGCAGCCAGCAGACTAGAACACTTGGATACAAATTCTTTATCTGATGTGTTTTGTAAATATTTTCTCCCAGGCTGTTGATTGTCTTTTCATTGTCTTAACATCCTTTTACTTATAACCTTTCTGTAACTTTATTCTTTTTTTATTAACTAACATCCATTGTTTATTCAGATTTTGTTAGTTTAAAAAAATTTTTTTTAAATGTTTTCCTTTATTTTTTTACATGGGCAGGCACTGGGAATCAAACCCGGGTCCTCTGGCATGGCAGGCAAGCATTCTTGCCTGCTGAGCCACCGTGGCCCACCCTAAAAAAATATTTTTATTGACGAATCTTCACACACATACAGTCAGTCCATACATGGTGTCTAACCAGTGGATCACAATATCATCACATAGTTGTATATTCATCAGCATGATCATTTTTGTAACATTTACATCATGCCTGGAAAAGAAATAAAAAAGAAAAGAAAAAACTCATAATCGCATACTCTTTACCCATCCCTTTCACTGACCACTAGTTTTTCAATCTACCCAACGTATTTTACCTTTTATCACCCCTATTATTTATTTATTTTCTAATCCATATTTTTTTACTTATCTGTCCTAGACGAAAGGAGCATCAGACACAAGGTTTTCACAATCACATAGTCACATTGTAAAAGCTATATCATTATACAATCATTTTCACGAAACAGTGCTACTGGAACACAGCTCTACATTTTCAGGTACTTCCTTTCAGCCACTCTAATACACTGTTAAGTAAAAAGGGATCACTATATAATGCATAAGAATAACCTCCAGGATACCCTCTTGACTCTGAAATCTCTCAGCAACTGAAACTTTGTCTCATTTCTCTTTTCCCCCTTTTGGTCAAGAAAACTTTGCTCAGTCCTATGATGCTGGTCACACCAGCATCCAACACATCTCAGGATTTCTGCCCCATGTTGCCAGGCAGGTTTACACCCTGGGAGTCATGTCCCATGGATGGGGGAGGGCATTGAGTTTACCTGCCAAGTTGGCTTAGAGAGACCACATCTGAGAAACAAAAGAGGTTCTCTGGGGCTGACTCTTAGGCATACTATCCTTAGGTTAGCCTATCCTTTGCAGGAATAAGTTTCATAAGGGTGAACCCCAAGATTGAGGGCTCCTCATATTGAATTGGTTGTCCCCACTGCTTGTGAGAATATCAGAAATTCTCCAAATAGGGAAGTTGAATATTTCCTCCTTTCTCCCCAGTCCCCACAGGGACTTTGCAAGTACTTCTTTATTCACTATCCAGATTATTCTGAGATGTAACGGGATATCCCACTAACCTGGACAAACCAACAAAATCTCATGCCCTATACAAGACTCCATGTACCTACGGTGTTCAACTAAACTGACCGTACAAGTTAAATTAGGTAATGTTCTACCCAAAATGCACATTTTGTACCAAATAAACATCTCTCCTTTTGGTCTCTCCCTTTGAGGGAGACCATGTTTTAAAATATGGACCATATCATCCTTTACCTTGTATTCTGATCTACCCCAGTCCTATCCTGATCAGTTTCATTCACATCTCCAGTCGAAGTTTGATCCCTTTTTCAACTTTTTAAACAGTTCCTGCGTGGGATACTGCTGACTTTCATAGCTTCACAGCTCTAACTCTAAGTGTCAGGTGTCATATAAATACCTGAAGTTTCTGGGAATGATCATGTTATATACAGACAGCTCGGTATCTCAGAATTTAGAATTAATAGTTACACCTCCTGAATATATGTTAGTGCTGTAAGAGCTTATAATCTAGGACCCTCTACAGTAGCCCCCAACCTGCTAGCCCATGCTCTCAACTTCAGTTCACTTTATTTTTATATTATAGTTAGTCCATATGGGTAAGGCCTGATAATATTTGTCCTTTTGTTTCTAACATTTCATTCAACATATAGTCCTTAAGTTTCTTCCACCTAGTGGCATGCCTCACACCTTCATTCCTTCTTGCAACTGCTCAGTAGTCTGTTCTATGTATACACCACAGTTCCCCCTTCCATTCCTTAGTCATTGTACCTTTAGGCCATCTCCTTGTGACTGTGAATCACAAACACTGCTGCCATAAACACCAGTGTCCAAATGTCCATTCCTGTCTCTTCATGTGCCTTTAGCCATTTGTATTTCATCTTCTGAGATGTGTCTGTTCATGTCTTTTGCCCATTTTTAAATTGGGTTGTTTGTCTTTTTGTTGTTGAGTTGAACAATCTCTTTATATATTCTGGATACTAAACCCTTATCTGATATGTAGTTTCCAAATATTGTCTCCCATTGTGTAGGCTGCCTTTTTACTTTCCTAACAAAGTTCTTTAATGCACAAAAGTGTTTAATTTTGAGGAGTTCTAATTTATCTATTTCTTTTTTGATTGCTCGATTCCATTGGTCAGTATATCTATCTTTATGCCAGGACCATGCTGTTTTGACTACTGTAGCTTCATAATATGCTTTAGAATCAGGTAGTGTGAGGCCTCCCACTTTCTTTTTCTTTCTCAAGATATTTTCATATTCGGGGCACCCTGTCCTTCCAAAGAAATTTGGTTATTGGTTTTTCTATTTCTGCAAAGTAAGTTTTTGCGTTTTAATTGGTATTAAATTGAATCTATAAATCAATTTGGGTAGAATTGACATCTTAACTATATTTAGTCTTCCAATCCATGAACATGGTATGCTCTTTGGTATATGGGCCCACAGTATATGCCCATGGTATTTGGGTCTTCCATGATTTCTTTCAGCAATTTCTTGTAGTTTTTTATATATAGGTCTTTTGTATCCCTCATTAAATTTATCCCTAAATATTTTATTCTTTTGGTTGCTGTTGTAAATGGAATTTTTTTTTTTTGCATAATAGTGACCTCCAGAGTAGCCTCTTGACCCTCTTTGAACTCTCTCAGCCACTGATACCTTATTTGTTGCACTTCTTTTTCCCCTTTTGGTCAGGATGGCATTGTTGATCCCATGATGCCAGGATCAGGCTCATCCCTGGAAGTTATCTCCCACGCTCCAGGGAAACTTTTACCCCTAGATGTCATGTCCCACATGGGTGGAGGGCAATGATTTCACTTGCAGAGCTGGGCTTAGAGAGAGTGAGGCCACATCTGAACAACAAAAGAGGTCCCTGGAAGTAACTCTTAGACATACCTATAGGTAGGCTAAGCTTTTTGCTACATACATAAGCTTCACAAGAGCAAGCCTCAAGATCAGGGGCGTGGCCTATTGATTTGGGTTTCCCTAATGTTTGACACAGTATCAGGGGTTTTCCCTGGTGGTAAAGTTTAATAGTTCCATATTTTTTCTCCCATCCCTCAAGGAACTTTGCCAATATCTTTTGATGATCTGCTTAATATACTTGGGGATTTATCCAGGTATTACATTATGCTATGTAGGATTAAAGGCCCTCATTCTTATTCTGGGCTCCCTGTATTTGGGCTGTTTAAATAATCTATGCAGACAGATTGAGTTAGAGTATGTGCTACAGAAAAATTAGGTTCTGGACAAAATAAACCTTTCTTCCTTTGATCTCAAAGAGTAGATGAGGTTCTAAAATACAATGTCTTCATTATCCCTGTATTCTGAATTACCTTAATCCTGACGTGATTTGTTTTTTTTTAAACTTTTTTTATTGCATAACATATATACAAAGAAAAGAAAGAAAAAAAGCAATAGTTTTCAAAGTAGTCTCCAACGTGTAGTTCAGAACAGATCCCAGAGTTTGTCATGGGCTACCATACCATCATCTCAGATTTTCCTTCTGTCTAGCTGCTTCAGAACATTAGAGGCTAGTAGGGATAAATATTTCTTTTATTATCACAATTGGCTTTTTCTTCCTTTTTGTGAAAAATAACATATACAAAAAAAGCAATAAATTTCAAAGCACATTGCAACACTTAGTTTTAGAACAGATTTGAGTTTGGTATGGGTTACAATTCCACAATTTTAGGTTTTTACTTCAAGCTGCTTAAAGATACTGGAGACTAAAAGAAATGTCAGTATAAAGATTCAGTAATCATACTCACTGTTTAAACCCTTCCTTCTCTGTATAACTCCACCATCACCTTTGATCTTTCTTGCATTCTTTAGGGATATTTGGACTGTGCCCATTCTAACGTTTTCATGTTGGAAGGGGCTGTCAATAATATGGGGTAGGGAGATGGAACCAGCTGATGTTCTGGAGAGGCTGGACCCTCTAGGTTTCAGGACTTATCTGGTCTGGGGACCCATCTGGAGGTTGTAGGTTTCTGGAAAGTTATCCCAGTGCATGGAACCTTTGTAGAATCTTATATATTGCCCTAGGTGTTCTTTAGGATTGGGTGGGATGGTTTTGGCTGGGCTTTGGCAAGTTATGATAGGTAGCAATATCTAACCAAAGCTTGCGTAAGACTGACCTCCAGAGTAGCGTCTCTACCCTATTTGAACTCTCTGTTACCGATACCTTATCTGTTACACTTCTTTTCCCCCTTTTGGTCAGGATGGCTTTGTTGATCCCATAGTGCCAGGGCCAGGCTCATCCCTGGGAGTCATCTCCCACACTGCCAGGGAGACCCTCACCCCTGGATGTCATGTGTCATGTAGGGGGGGACAGCAATGATTTCACTTGCAGAGTTGGGCTTAGAGACAGTGAAGCCACATCTGAGCAACAAAAGCGGTCCTCCAGAAGTAACTCTTAGGCATCCCTATAGGTAGGCTGAGCTTCTCTGCTACATACATACGCTTCACAAGAGCAAGCATCAAGATTAAGGACTTGGTCTATTGATTTGGATGTCCCAATGTTTGACACAATGATTGATTTCATTTTTAGCTCAGAATGAATTATTTTTATCAGAATAAACATATATAATACATGTTCTCAAACTTCAGAAATAATATTTACTGCTCCAGACTAAATGTGACTGCTGTACAATATTTGTTTTTTTGTTTCTGGCTCATTTTGCCTCATCAAACGTCCCACAGTTTCATTCACAATGTTGCATGCCTCACAACTTCGTTCCTTTTTGTAGCAGCACAATATTCAATCATATGTATACACCATTGTTCACCATTCTACTTCTCAGTCAGTATATCCTTCAGCCACTCCATTCATTGGTGAGCCTTATCTTTTGAACATTATTTTTGGATAAAGGGACTCAATTGATAGAGGGATAATTATAACTGCAAAATATTGTCTCATATGAAGTTATTTACTGCTGAAGGAAAATATAAGGGCTTGCTGGATTGAAGGAGAGACCAATTGCTTTTGGTACAATTTGTTCCTGAGTGATGAACAAATTTTGATCTTAAATAGGGTTCTAAATAAAACTTTTTTTCAGTGAATCTTAAAAAGCTGTAGTAATCTCTGAAAGGATTTGTTCTGTCATTCTTACGTCTATTTTTTATAAGAATTATCCTGAAATAAACATGTAAAAACCATGATCTACTAAAATAGATGACCAGATGGGGGCAAGAAAATCTTTGGGGAAGTTAAATAGATTCACTCCAAGGTAAGGAGTTTCTTAGCATAGAAGAAACTTGAGAAAAGTGTGTAAGTGAAGACAATCTCAAGTGTGGGCTTCATATTCTGTAAAGAAATTTATTTTGGGTTGGGGAAGTTTTTCCTAAAAACAAGCAAAGGGACAAGAAATAAGGTCCTTCCTTCATCTCTCCCTTCCTCCCTCCCTCCCTCCTTCCCTTCTTTCCTTCTTCTCCCTCTCCCTCCCCTCCTTCCTTGTAAAAAAAAAATATTTTTACTACCTTGTAATTGCACTATTTTGACTAAAACAGTTATCAAGTAACTTATTAGATTCAGCTCTGAATGACTTTTGGCGTTGTTTCCAAAATTTATATATGTTCACAGAAGAAAGAAGTCTCAACAGAGTTTATTCAATTGTAGAATCTGAAAGAAAATTTGAATGCTGTGGAACACTATCAAAGAGACTATCAGTTTAACATAAGGCAGTGGGAACGAGAACAGCTCATTAAATGTGCATCTCTGAGTATGAAGCACATCTCTGAGGCAGAGCTGAAAGTGGGTGTGCAAATGATGTCTGTAGCTGAGGAACAAAGAATAATGTTTGTATATAAATATGCACATGGTAGGAAGGGGTGTGGAATACAACTGTTCTTTCCATCTCAACTACAGGCTGTGAGGCATTATGTTTCACAACTATGTCCTCCAGAACCACTCTGGAAAATAAAATAGATGTCTAATTCTTCTTAGAGGAAGACCTGTGAGTAGATTCTACTTGCAATTACATAATGAAATTAGCTATTGATCATTTGTATTAAGGCCATACAATTATGAAAATTACACCTTAATTTTTACTAAGAGCTCGGAATAGAGTCTTTTTTTCTTAATGTTTGAAACTGGATCCTAAAGATTTAAAAGGTGATTTTAACAAAATTAAAATCTGAGAATGATAGAAAGGCTTCAGAAGTTTTGGTAATTAATTTCGGTAACGAATCAAACTTCACCACAAAACAATCTTTTCTAAACTCGTCTCTCATTAACTTTATTCATAAACAAGCTCAGCACTTGAGTAAGGTTATCATAGCCAGGCTCAAATGATCTTCTCGTCATTTTGGACTTAAAGGACACATTGTTACTTAATTTCTGTCAGAGAGCTGAGTTGCAACCTAGTGTCCCCAAATTAGTAGGGTTTATTTTTCCGTTCACGTCATATAACACAATTTAAAATTGGTGGTGTGTTCTTCCAATCTCATGTGGATTGAAGTGTAGGTATTTTGTATTGGCAAATGTAACTGCTTTTTAAATTGTGAAGTTTAAACTGGACATATTACTGGGGTAAATATCTGAGATATTTTGAGTGTAGTATGATTCTGTTTGTGTGATATTCTCAATCCAAGTTTGGGCTGAACCTAAAACCTCTTTAATCTTGAATTGTGATGTCAAATTACAAGTCTTGGTTTTGTTTCCTCCCCCAACCCAAAACTACTAATACTTTTCAATTGGTCTTTCTGGCCAAAGGCTTTAAACTTACTAAAATTTATGGTTTCATAATATACTGGTGTTATCCCAAGAAGAGGAGTACACTAAAAAAATAGTATCGTTTTCCACAAATAGTTAACAAATTGGGAAAACTGAGGGATAATTAACAAAGTAAGGGGAGCTGTTACATAGATAATTTAAGAACTCCAATAGCTTTCATCTCTAATCTCTTTTCAAGATTAGTGATAAAATAAATGCTAAGCGATTGTTTCTTTCCTTCCAACTCACTTTTTAAAACATTTACCTTGTAGCACTTCCTTTTTTTGCTTAACACATTAACAAGTCATCCAAATTGTAAGAAACAGATCTAGGTATAAGCTCTGTAGGGATGGAAAGAATTTATCTACTCCCCATATTACACCCCATCACCTAGCATTGTGTTTACACATAACTGGCATTCAATTAATGCTGTTGAGAGGATGAATCAAACTGAGATGTGCAGGTAAAAAGGGGACGTTTGAGTCTGCAGGCTTATACAGATTAAATGCTGCCACTGAGTTCTCTTGGGGACAGTTCTCTAGTCTTGAGAACCCTTAAAACACAGCAAAGGCAAAGCAGGGAAAAAAGAATTCCGTGTTCTCAGCCTGTCTATTGCTAAATTTGCCCACACTTGTGCAGTGCCTACTAGAAAACCATCGGAGGCTCTATTCTTCATGGGCCTTTTGTTTGTTGATGTTTCCATACCACAGACACGGCACTAACGTATTTCCCTCTGTTTGGAAGTCATCGGTCCCCATCTTCACCAGTTGAATTTCTATTCATCCATTAGGTCTAAACAAAAATTTCACTTCCTCAAAGGCTTTTCTAGGTCCCCTCAATTTAAATTGAATTCTTCCTGTTTTATTCTCTCAGAGAACCCTATACTATATCTTCCTAGCACTGACCATAGTTTGTAACTATACACTCATTGTGTGAAATGATGTGTTTCGCGACAAGTTTGTAACCTCCCTGAGTCCAGGGAACAAGGATATTTTGTACAACACTATATACCAGCACAGTGCCTGGTATATAGCATAGGCTCAATAAAAATTGGCTATTGTGGGTGGGTTAGATGGGGGCAATGCTTTGTTTAAAATGAGTAGTTTGATCTTGAGACTTCTGCCTAAAGTCCATCTAAAGGTAATAAAGATTGAAACCTATTATTTTAGCACAAAAAGCATAATTAAGAAACGAAAATCATCCTTTCCTAGTAACATGTATTTATAGTGGAGCTAAAGAGAGGACATATGTGGGTTTTTTAAAAGTCATCTATTTGAGACCTGGTCATAATACTGAAATTGAGTAAAGAATAGGTCTTTAAATCTATTTTTATGAAATTTATTCCCAAATTGAAGTGGCAGTGTATATAAAGATAACAGAGCTCGTGATAATTTACAGAAATATTTGTTACAACATGCACATTATGAAGTGCTTCAAACATATACATACAAGGTTTCATGCTGAATAAATAATCCCCCAAAAGTAATTTTTATTTTTACATAAAAATATATTGCACTCTTAACAAGATCAGTTATTTTGCATATTTTCTCTTTAGATAAATGATGAAATTCAGCCTTAAAAAAAAAGACTGAGTAGCATCCCTATTCTAAGGGGATTAATTTAAAGTTCTCAGTCAAAAAAATGAAAGCTAGACAATAGCTGCAATTTTTTTTAAGAAAGCAAATCACTTCAACGTGAATAGGAATACTCTTATCTCTGCATCTATTTGGACCTCAGAATTAATACTTGGCTTGTGCAAATCATGACCAAAATTCAGCCTATTAATGTCCTTACATATGCATGCAATTTAAAGTTATTAGCATACGTGGTCATTTGCTTTCTCTTGTATTTATCTTCTTGACAGCAGAGAATTTGGAATTGTATTTTATATGGTTTTCAAGCAGAATGTTTTAGAAAGTTTGGAAATTATAAAAGTAGTTCTGTAAACACCATATGAGTTAAATTTCCATAACAAATGCGCAAATTATTCTTAGAAAGGAATATATATTTTTATCCCATGGTAACATATTACTGAGCTTATTTTACAGTTTTCAAAGCCAAAGAAACAGCACCCCAAGTAACAACATAGCTATAATATCATCGTAGAGATAGACTATTCCAATATTTTTAGGAATTTTTAGGAATTCTGTCTTTACAGTATGCAAGTTTCCTATGGTACTCACAAGTTTTTCTTATGGTTCCTGGCATTATTAGGTAACATTAGGTTAGTAGAAAAAGACTAGAAACTGTTTCCTAAAAGAATTATTCTGCCTCCTATTTAAAACACAGTAAGCTGTCTCCTTTTCTTTTGTAATTCTATTTTGAGGAAGAAAACTCTTGTACATTAGATTAAGTGCCTTTTCTAGGCTGCATTGTTAATATCTGTGTAGACTTGTTACACGGTAGAGGCCTTCTGTTGCAAATTGTTAAGTATTCAATGCTCTGTAAATGGCAGATACTGATAAATATACATCATTATGTTTAAACCTTAGTGACTCAACTAGGGATATTCAATATCTAGTGTTATGGACTTTAAGTAAGGCTTCTATGAAGAAACAGTATGCGTTTGAAATCAAAGGTACCTGTATTCTTGTTTGTGGCTGTCAAAAAATTCTGCTTCTACTTTCAGCTGAGAAGGCAACTGGCAAAACTTCCTAACGTTAACATTCATTAGTAGTTTATTTTTAGTATTCAGATATTTCATAAAATGCTTGGTGCAGAGGCACCTACTGAATAATTTGCTCCTCAAAGAAAGCAATTTATTGAGTCCTGAATTCTTTATCCTCTTCATTTTTTCTTTCTTTTCTTTTTGGGGTAGTGAGGTTTATCTCAGGGCAGAAAATTCTTCCAATATAACATATTTTTAAGAGTATTTTATATAAATAATTAGCTAACCAATCTAAAGGCTACTGACTGTTTTTGAATCATTGAAAAAAAGGGGGGGGGGAGGTGAGATCCTGATCTTTTCTTTAGAATGCCTTTGTGGGGAAAAACTTCAAGAATGTGATTTTAAATTAACAAGAAAAACTTGAAAAACTTGTTGGTCAACGCATAGTGACATAATCCTTCCGATTAACAGTCTCTTCGAATCAAACTTCCTTCAGGATCTCGTGTGCCTTCAGAATTTTGTGCAGATGAACAGATTTTATTATTATTCTGATGGCTTGTTTAGTCATCTATTTCTCCAGGTTCAATAGTCTAAAACTGATGCAGTGACTTCTGGTTTGGAGTTAAAGTGCTTGAAGAATTCAAAGCGCTCTCTTATTCATCCAGCTGCGTAGCTGCTAAGGAAGGAATAGAACATTGGCTGTTTGAAGCGCTGCTGGTCCTTCCGGCACCAGGCAATCACGGTTCCATCACTGTTTGCTGTGTACAAATGGTGGCCATCACAGGAAAATGTAAGGCTGTAAAAAATACCAGTTAGTTTGTTATATCTCTTAAAATTGTACTAGCATATTGGTGATCATACAGAAGTTAGTATAAAGAAGTTAAGATATCTTCACTGGAATAGAGAGACACAGATTAAATGATCACCTACAATTCACTGGTATAAACTGTAATTCTATAATATAGTTTAATCATTCTGCTGAGAAAGAAGTTTGCGAAGCTCATTCTAATTAGCATAAAATCAGGATTAAAAAAAGATCAAGATGTTCTTTCTTTGCAAACTTTTTCCCTTCTTGTTTATGCTTTATTACCTAGATGACAAATACTTGGGTGAAGGAAACTTAAAAAAATAACAGTACTTTGTTTTCTCTATATTGAAATATATATATTTTTCTTTTTTTGGGTGCATGGTCCAGGAATTGAACCTGGGTCTCCCATATGGAAGGTGAGCAAGCATTCTACCACTGAACCACCCATGCACCTTCTCTTTACTGAAATAAATGATGATGATTTTACAGAGATATTTTTATTTCCATGAAAGAGGAAAGGGTAAAGATGTAACAATAATAATTAATTTTGGTTCGTTAATTTACATTTAGCACACTGAAATAAATTTATTAATAAAGTAGAACTGGGATCACTTCCAATTGAATTTTTAGTCAAATTGTTTGTTCGTTGTTTATAATAAAGTCAAAGTGTTTGTTAACTAAGTAAATGGCAATTGGTTATCTATTGAGCCTTACAAGCACACTCCTGAAGCTATCAATCCCATTATGGTATTTTCAAAGAAGGAGGAAAAAAAAAAGTTTCTATAAGTCAGGAGGTCTTACCTGGGCTTTACACCAGCACATCTTTCAATTAAATGAAAAGTTCCTGACTCAGGTTTTAAGTTCCAAGATGAGGACTGTGCCTCTTTCTTGGTGCTGTGACACTGACCAACCTAGTAGTGTTCTATAAATGTCTGGCTTTTTATAATGATAATTTTAATCATATATTTCTTTAGGTTTGTGTGTTTCAACATCTCTTTAACAAAAACATAGTCACAAAATATATGATGAAGAGTAAAAGCAGGGAAAGATTTTACCTTACAATAGGTTTATTTGATTTAGGAAATGTAATTTCCCTCACAGGCTTTAAATCCCATGTGCTCCATAACCTAGAGCAAAAAAAAGTCATTATCTAATTAGACAAACTAAAATTACCCTTACTACATATTAATTTGTTAAAAATCATCTGGAAGGAAACACAATAAATAAGCAACAGTAGTTACTTCCGGGAAGTTGGTAGGGGTGGGTGTGGGAGCAAGGAAACATTTAACTTCATATACTTCTATATCGTTACTCTTTTATAGTTAACAAACTATATACAATTTCAAAATTATACCAAAGTGATCTATATTACATAGAAGAAAAAGGAACTGAACAGTCTGCATCTGAAGGTGATTTTAAATCTCTAAATATTAAATGTTAAAATGCCTACATATTAAAAACTAATTTCTGCAGCTGCTGTGTCCTTAAGAATGAAAGCAAGCAAAGAGAATAAAAATTTCTCTTACCTTACAATTCCGTTTTCTAATCCCCCAGCAATCACATTGATAGATATTCCCTCAGGTTGGTTAGAGAAAGAAACGGAACAAATGATCTCCCTGCAGTGGACATGGCCAACTAGGTCACCATTCACTGTCCAGAGTCTGAGATCACTGCCACCACCAGCTGAAACACAAAATCATCCCACAGGTCACAAGAGTGGGGGTGTCCCAGACCCACTCACATACCTATGGACCAAGTGCTTTTGCTTTAGTGATGAAGTTTATAGGCAATCCATGACTCAAGACTGTATAAGCGAAATTTCTACTTTATGTCATATTGAACTTTGCATATTGATCTAGAGATAATGACTAGTGAAAATATAAAAATATTAAAAGTCATCTACAATGCAAAGCAACAATGTAATTAATCATCAATCTTTGTATAATCACAGTATTCCAGCATATGAATTGCTAAATATGAACTATATAGACACCTGGAAAGCTAAACAATCTTCACAGAAAGCAGAAAGATATTCCATGAAACCATCTGTAAGAAGTGACTAATGTGACTTTTGAAGAAAAATAAATAAAAAGTTCTAGTAGAAAATTAGCTGTTAAAAACTAATTCTTGGGCAGGCCACAGTGGCTCAGCAGGCAGAGTTCTCGCCTGCCATGCCAGAGACTCGGGTTTGATTCATGGTGCCTGCCCATGCCAAAACAAACAAACAAACAAAAAAACTAACTCTTAAAAAAAAAGGAGGAATTCCTCAAACTATCTAAGACCAAATTTTATTAACCTAATTTTTCTCTGTCTTTTGAAAGACTTTACAGTAGCCAGACTTTTTGTAGTTTGCAGCAGGTAGAGGACACAATTTTACTTGCCATGCTATTTGGGGTGGTTTGGGGCCTTATGATGATGTGCCCAGCTTTTTTTTTGGAAAAATATTCTCATGCTGATAAAAAGTTTGGATGACACAGTTTCACCAAATTTAATTTTATCTTTTCATAAGAACTACCAAAAAAACATAGAGAATGTCTCCCTTTTATTAAGACAATGAAAATATTTCATACTTTTAACAAAAAAATTAGAAATATTTCTGTATTTAAAGATATGCTAAAGACCATCAAACACTATAGAACAAAATGCTCAATGTGCAGAATATTTATTAGGAGATATTATCTAACTAAAGCATCAAGATGCAGGAGAAATATAATTGTAGATAATGGACTCACTGATGAGTCCATTTTTTAAATTCAAATTAAATCCAAAAAAGTCCCCTTTTTTGAATTTAATAACTGATAAAATTATGTTTTAAAAAAGATAAACTAACCAGATGAGTATTAGTAAGATTAGAAGGCTTGTTAAAGCCACTGAATACATATGCATAAAAGATATTGATGTAGGAGTTGGTCATTGTAACCCATAGGTACTGCATGAATTAAACCTTCAAAATAATGCAGTGTAGTCCTGTACACTCTGAATGCTATGGAACTTAAGAGTCAAAGAACTATCCTAGCAGATAACCCAGCAACTTGGGCTACAACAAAACCAAGTAATTATTCATCTGCCTAAGACTGCAAATATCCAAAACTGAGACCCTTGCCCAGTATCAGATTGCTTTCATGTTAAAATTTAATATATTAATTAAAAGTTAGAACGTTGGACATTTCTCAAAAAAAAAATAAATAAAAGCTCTATTTTCCCTATATATTCTCATGAAAATTAAATAAATTGGATGACCGCTCCCTGCCTTGAATCTTAGAGTCTTGGAATACATAAAACTTCATAATGTCACTGGTAACACAAGACGAGGCTATGGATGTCTCACCCTAGTTCAAAGGTATGTACTTTGATCCAGTGGTAAAACAGTTAAAAAAAAAAACAACAAAACACAAGAATAAAAACCATTTATTATAGCATTTTCAAAGTTTAATAAATTTCACTATAAAAACTACATCCCATAATATGTGGTAGGGAATTATGATTAGGAGGAATAAGTTTGCCAATGTAACTCAGCAACTAATACAATTTTTTTGAAAAAAAATCAGTTTTGATTTTAAGGTTACTTGGATGGCACCCATTTAAAGGGTTAAGAGTTTTAGTAGGCTAAATCTACTCATTTTCTCTCCTTCTTGGTGTATAGGAATAGGAAGATGAACTCTAGCCCAGGTCTCTAAACATGTTTGGCTTCTCTTTTAAAAAATGCTTACTTTATTATGTTCTCTGTATGCCAAAGGTTCTTTATGACTTCTTTTTTATATATGTGCCAAGAGACCTCAAGAAAGTTGAGAAGGCCTTTTCGTTCCAATTGGAATAAAAGTTCTACCCGTTACTCTATTAAACTGGGTACTACCTAGGGACACCTGAATACTCTACTAGGGAGTTTGCAATTGCAGCAGAAGTTATTTTGTTTCTTGTTCCCCTGTGACTAACTAATATAATATCATAGGTTATAAATCACTACTGACAGCAGGAAAGTAATTAACTTTATAAAATTCAGCTCCCTCAGGATCAGCCCTAACTTCCAAATGTTGCCAAAACAAGAAAGCAGAGAACTCTATGCAAATGATCGTTATATTGTTCTGCCAGTGTACTTCTGCAAGTGACACACTAAAAGCTGCTAATGTACAAATCAAGGAAGAACAATTTCCAAACTCATCAATCATCTGCTTATATTTCCATTATCAAAAGCAATTGTTTAAATAAGGTCTTTTCTCTTAGTTATGGTCATTAGGAAATAAATATGTTTTCATGACATTATTCTATGTCTGGGTTATTGGCAAATACGTCACATCTGAAATCTTTAATCATGACTTTAGGCATCACTTTTCTTGAATACAAGAATAAGTAAACTTTTTTTTAATCAAAAGCAAAAATTAAAAAAAAAAAACCCAAGATACATCAAAGGATAGGAGACCACCTGCTATAGATCTATCAAACACTTTCTATACTGAATGGAGGGTAAGAAATGAACAATTTTTCAAAGGATCATTTCAATTTCATGACCCTTAACAATAGAAATGCAAACAGAATATTCATGAATTTTCCAACTGTTTCTTTCTGGATGCATGTTTTTAAACATGTATGTTGAAAAAGTACAAAGTAAAACCAAAATCTTTGTTTAGGAGATAAATTTTATCAATTAATTTTTACAGCAAACTAAACTTCCAATTATTATTTTATATTATTGTCCTCTCACGAATGAATAGGAAGACATCTTTTCAAAACTGGTCATCTGCAGCTATTTTTCAATTAGTCATGAAGAAGGTAACAAAGTTAATAGTTAAAAAGCAGAAGAAAAAAGACTAGAAAAACAAAAACCAAGGAAATTAAGGTAATTAGCAATTTTCTTAACTTATGTGTGCTCAAGTGCAATTTTACATATGTCAGGAAAAGGGTTAAATTATGACAATATGAACTTTTGCATTTAAGTTGATGCCTAAATTGGTGAACTCATTCTTGAACCTTACTATATTTTAATACACATACATGCTATTAACAAAGTATTTAAATCTGACAGGACCTTAGAAAACACAAAGTTCAACAACTCAATCTATAATGTAATTTGTTGGCTGAAGGTACTGTGAAAGCAGCGTCTCTGTGATTTGGTTTTTAGGGCAATACTCACCTGAATCACACACAGTAGCAATATCACCTGTTGTTTCACTGGCAGAGACAGCTGTGACAGGGCTTTTGTGTCCTGCCAGACTTTGTACATAGCACAACCTGAAAGGCAAAAGACATGAATTTCTATATGATCATTAAGCATAACCATATTCTCTTAGTTGTATAATTCTTTTCCTCAGTGTATGTACCTATTATTCATACAGCATATATGTTTTCCTAATTGATCTTTTCACTTCAAAAAGATTATAAAGGTTAAGTTTGTATTTCATACTTAAGATTATTAAAATATAAAGATATTATTCTCATGCTTCTATTTCAGAGAGTAAAAACTGAAACATTAAAAAAAGTTATGCTTCTTCTATACCTATTTAAATCCCATATGATGCAGGTTCCATCTCTGCTCACACTTATCATTATACTGTATGGTTTGCAAACAAATAAACTGGTTATCTCTTCTGTATGTCCATAGAGATGTATCTGAGACTCCATTTCTATCTCTGATGGCTGAAATTAGAAAAAAATAATGTATAAGATAAAAACTATGACAAAAAGTATCCTAGAGACCACAGTATCTCAAAAACAGTGATTCATTCTTCTCAAACATATTTTTCAATCCACTTTGTTCAATTTTTTTAAAAGTAAAACTCTTAACAAATTTTTAAATTGCCCATAACTTCAACTAAAATGTTTTTCATTTTTGTCTATTCTTGTCCAGTCTTTGTCCAAATACACATGCATTTTTTTCTTTTTTGGCATGGGCAGGCTCGGAGCATCAAACTTGGGTCTCTAGCATGGCAGGTGAGAATTCTGCCTGCTAAGCCAGAAGTATAATGTTTATACTACTATAAGCATTTTTATAGTAGTAATTCTGCCATACACATTTTCCCACAAACATTTTCCATCTTCTACACTGTCTTCAAAATTATCTTTAATGGTGTTATAATAGTCTACAGTTAGTATACCACACTTCACTTGAGCATCCTTTATTGATAATATTTAAAATTGTTTCCATTTTTTTTCAAAATTGTAGAAAATGCCATAATTAAGTACTTCATTTAGAAAAGTTTTGTTCCTTCTCTGAATTATTTCTTTAGGATAAATTTTTAGAATCTTATTATTGGTTCAGTGAATATTAAAAATTTTATAGTTCTTGACTGTTCTTTTCAAAGGAGCTATACCAATTCATGATGTTACCAATGATGACGTGAACTAACACCATCATTACTAATCAGCAGTTGCAGATTTATTTTCCAAATAAAGGTTGCAAACCAATGGTCTGAGGTCCACACTGCCTCACAGATGCCAGATGTCCATCCAGGGTTTTATTCTTTTTTCTTCACAATGCTAACTGTTTATTATTGTATATACTTCCACTTAAAATAATATAGAAAAGTAGAAAAAATAGTAAACACCTTTACTGACAACCCAGTTATTTTGAATAATTAGGTTTTTCAATAAAGAAAACTCAAATGTTACACATACAGCTTACATCCTGCTCCGAATCCTAGTTCCCTTCCATCCTTAGAAGTTATCATTATCCTGAATTATGTATATATGTATGTTTCCCATGCAAGTTTTATACTCCTACAATATCTTGCTGTACTATAAACACATATATTAATGTTTTCATGCTTTTAAACTTTATATATATGCTGTCATTCTTTACTGTATCTTCTGCATCTTGCTGTTTTGTTCACCAAAATTGTGTTTGTTCAGCAATTGTGTTGATACATTAGCTATGGCTGATCTATAATAATTGTTATAGAGTTTCTAGACAGTGTTTTATTCATATAAAAATACATATTTTTCTACTTTAAGAATCAAAATCCAAGCAATAGCAGGTACATTATTCCTTGGAACAACTGGCTAGAAGTATACAGCAGTTGCCTCTTTAGATAGGGCATTTGATTTTCAACTGAACTCAATCACGGTGACCAGATTGGCTTTTAACATGGGCCAGCATCCTGGACTTGGGTCCCCGACCCAACCAAAAGGTCCCAAGTCCTTTCCAGGGCTACATGAATGTCCAAAGGGTTTTGTCCTCTGGGCAGATCACACTGCAATGTGTGCAACCCTAAACCAAGTGGGTACCAAGGGGTAGGAAAGACTGGTACTACCAGTCAAGTCTAGGCCCACCTTAAACCAAAACCCTGTCTTGAGGATCCTGGACAACTCAGGTAATTCCAGAACAGGTGGTAATTCCACGCAAGGCCTGGTCCTCATCTGATTCACACTAACTATAGGGTGCAGTCCTTCAGGAACCCAGTTTTTGTGAAGGAGAATCTCCTGTGGAACTCCCCAGCATACTTGGTCCCTGGATGTTATTTTCTATTCCTTCCACAAGAAGCTGGCCAAGGACAGTGTCAGAGTTCCAAGACTGACAAATACCCTCACAGCTAAAGCAGCCTCTGACTATTTACATCTCTGGCCTCCTTACTAGCTTGTCAACTTTTTGATGCTTTTAAGACATTAAAAAAAAAAACTAGTCTTAGTTGTTTAAGAGGAGGGTTATTTTAAATGACTTATTTAAGAAATAGGAAATTTCTTCCCAGAATTTCTTTGTTGGCCATGGTCATAGAGTCTTTTTTTTTTCTTTTTTGTATGCTATCTGGCAGGGTCAAATTTCATTCTTTTTCCATGTGAGTATCCATTTCCATGTGAGTATCCATTCAACCATTTGTGGAATTTTTTTTTTTGTTGTTTGTTTGTTTTGTTTGTTTGTTTGTTTGGGAAGTACATGGGCCGGGAATCAAACCTGGGTCTCCCACATGGCAGGTGAGAATTCTACCACTGAACTACCCTTGCACCCCCAATAAAGATTTTTAATAAGGTCAAAAGAATGATTTGCATGTAATAGAAAAAAATAACCTGAGGATGCAATTCATTCATTCATTTATTCATTCATTACTACTAAGTGCCTGACACTGAAATACCAGTTGGGTATACAGAGATAAAAAAAAAAAGTCCTTTCTTTCCAGGAGAGGATCTACACAAAGTACCTCAGGACCCACAGATAGGTCACTTCCTTAGACTGGGGAGAGAGAATAAAAGGAGGATTTCCTATGGAGATGGCATATGAACTGAGGTTTGAAGAACTAGCAGAATTTATTCACGCAAAGAAAAAAGGTTGACAAAGGGCATTCTAGACTAAGAAGTAGTATGTGTAAAGGAAAGGAAACATGAGAAAAAGTGGCAGGCAGATATACCTGGAAGGGAAGTAGGCAGAAGGAAGAAACAAGGGTGGTGAGGCAGACAGTTGTTAGATCATAAGAGGCATGGCGTGTGATGCCTAGCAATCTAGATTTTATTACCCTAATGAACGGTCATTAAATTTTTTTTTTAATCTGGAGAATAATTTGATCCAATCAGCATTTCAGAAGACAGTTTTACAGCCTGTAAGGAAAAACACTTAAAGGGGCGTGTGACTAGAGACAAGGTTGCCAGTTAGAAAGCCAATGCAGTTATCCAGGCAGTAAAGGGTGAAGATCTGAACTGGGGCAATGGTCATGGGGACATCTGGAGAAAAGAGGTTTGACTCATTTCTATTTATCCTGCCAGGGAATCATTGTGGTCTGTTAATCCAAAATGCATGTTTTAATTCTGGAAAATTCTCAGTCATTATCTCTTCAAATTCTGCCTTTCTTCCATTCTGTCTGTCTTTTTATAACTATTAGTACAGAACTGCTCATTCTATCTCCATGCCCCTTCTTCTTTATCTTTTCTATCTCTTTATCTTTCTCTGTTATAGTCTATATGATTTCTTTTTTTTTCAGGTCTGGCTTCCAGCTCATTAATTCTGTAACCTGCTATTTAACCTTAGGCTACTATCACAAAATAGCCATGCGACCTTGGGCAAGTTACTTCATCTCCTCTTTGTTTCACTATTATCATCTGAAAAAGGGGTAATAAAACTTATGTGAAATATGAATTACATATTTAAGTATGGAAAAAGCTTAGAATAATGCCTGAAACAAAGTAAGCATTCAATAAATATCAGCTATTGTTTTTATTTTTTTTATTTCTAGAAGTTCTATTTGATTTTTTTCACATCTACTTTGCCGTTCTTTAGGGTCCAATTTTTGAAGAAAGTAAATGCCTCTAATTCATTGATTATAAGCATCAATGCCTCAATGTCAAAACTAAAATGAGGTCAGTGTTCTACTTGATAAGTTACAAGTCTGTACTAAGGCAAAGATTTTCCTGCAAGTTTTAAGCTTTTGTCCTAACATTCCCATTTATTTTTGTAAAGAATATGTTAGATGGACCTGAACAAAAGGGGGAAAGAAGTGGAACAAATAAGGTATCAGTATATGAGAGAGTTCAAATAGATTCAAGAGGCTACTCTAAAGGTCACTCTTACACAAGATTCAGTTAGACATTGCTATCTACCATAACTTGCCAAAGCCCAACCAAAACCATTCAAACCAATCCTAAAGAACACCTATGGCATTATATAAGATTCTACAAAGGTCCCATACACTAGGGTAACTTTCCAGAAACCTACAACCTCCAGATGGGTCCCTGGACCAGATAAGTCCTGAAATGCAGAGGTGCCAGCCTTTCCAGAACATCAACTAGTTTCATCCCCTTATCCCTTATTTTTGATAGCCCCTTCCAACATGAAAAAGTTAGAATGGGCATAGCCCAAATACCCCTAAAGAGAGGGACAGAAAAGATCAAAGGTGATGGTGGAGTTATACAGAGAAGGTAGAGGTTAACAAATGAGTATGACTGCTGAATCATTATATTGCTATTTCTTTTAGTCTCCAGTATCTTAGAGCAGCTAGAAATAAACCCTAAAACTGTGGAACTGTAACCCATACCAAACTCTGAAATCTGTTCTATAACTAATTGTTGCACTGTGCTTTGAAATTTATTGCTTTTTTATATATATGTTATTTTTTCATAAAAAAGAAAAAAATATTTCTTCTAGCCTCCAGTGTTTTGGAACAGCTAGAAGGAAAAATCTGAAATATTGGAATGGTAACCCATAACAAACTCTGAAATCTGTTCTGTATCTACTTGTTGTAGTGTATTTTGAAAATCATTGCTTTATTTTCTTTACTTTGTATGTTTGTTATATTTAACAATAAAAAATGTTTTTTTTCAAAGAGATATGTTAGATGGAACATAAGACTACAGATTTATTGACCTGTTCTCCACATTTACTCTGACTGCGATTATTTATGGGGTAAATACAACATTTGGCCCCTTTAGTGCTTGTTGATAATTTTATACAATCTATACTTTAAAATGACTACAAGAGTTAGTGTTAGTAATATGATTCATTAATAGTTCAGAAAATAATTTCCAGAGTATAGAACAAGAATCTTGTGCTGGCCTCCTTCTTTTTTTAAAATTGTTCTTGAATGGACTGATACAACTCTGAATAATCTCTTGTTTATTCTTCTAACACCATCAATTTAGAGAATAGAAATACTGGCATTCACTTACATGAAGATAATGCAGCAATATTAATTAGTGAAAGAATGACTGAAGAGTAATCAATTATCACTTTCAGAAGACATTATCCTCTAACATTTAAATGGCTTATAAATGAGAATCCCATGTAACAAGTCAACTCATTCATTATTACCTGGAATGTGTATAAGAAGACTTCACTTTGGAAGTTCAACAGATACCCTAGATCTAGCTCAAAATTAGGTATACTTTACTAGCTAAGAAAGATATTACATACATGCCTCCAGAACATATTTTTAAATAATTATTTTGGCCACATTCAATATGGTACTGTTGGGAACTACTGTATGTCTTAAAGTCAACTCAAAGGAAAATATGAAAACTTAAAAACCATGGCAATCAGTGGATTGGGAAAGCTGTAGAAAAGAAATAAGTGGACAAGAGATGTATTCTGCTGGTCCCAACTTTAGTTTGGCTTTAGGGATACCAAAACAGTGAGATGGTCCCTGAGAAGAAGCACAATTGACCAACAATAAGTACCAACAATAACATCCATATAAACCCAAGTAACCTCTCAAATCAAACAATGATAAAACCACACAGTGATGGTTCTTTTCTGACCCTGATTAAATAGTAACTGTTAATCTTATGACTTGATTACTAAATACTTAGAAGAAAAAGAAAACTTTTATAAAAGTCAGCTATAAAGTCTGCTTTCAGGCAAATGTATATCTGAGAAAAGGTAAGCAACAGATGCCTTTACAAGCCTACCATGACTTCAAAACTGAAAGAAACCTATGTCTCACTATATTCAAATCACAATAGCTACACTCTTGATCTGGTATATTCAAAGCTATTCTGTGCACAATTACTCCTATACTGACAGCTTAATTTTTTTTTTAACTTGTACTGCACACTGTGTTAGTACACAACTAAAATTTTAATTATAGGGAGATCAGAATTGAGGGAAACTAAGAATACTGTTCAAAGTGTTAGGAAAAGCAAGAGGACATAAAAGCAAAAGACGAAGGCAGTTTTAAGAAGGTGTCCATGTCATGATGTAAAATGATCTGAGTACAGAAGTTGACAACTGCCCTGCAGCAGTGATTAGGACCTATTTGAAGGAAAAAGGAAACAGAAGGATGAGCTCAGATTAAAGGGGATGGCAGCAGTGAGTATCAGAGATGTTCTGAAATTAGCATACACTTTAGGCCTTTGTGAATAAGAAGGGGAAGAAAGAATATATTACCAAAGTTGCACTTCTCTGCTTAGATGCCTTAGCATTCCTTTTATGGTAGTATAAGAACCTTACTATTAGATCACTCTACATCTCCTAACCTGTTTTGGCTATTCTTCCCCTACATGCTATACTCTAGTCATATAAAAGTATTTGCCATCCCCAAACATACCATGCCTGTGATCTCTTGCTGTTGTATAAGCTGTTCCCTCTTCCTGAAATGTTCTTTCCTCCTTGTTCCACTTAGTAAATTCATAAAATAATCCTTTAAGATCCAGTTCAAATATCATTTTTCAGGCTCCCTGATATCTGGTTATTCCCTCTTCTGAGTTCCTCTAACCTCTGTATGAATCCTTCTTAGAACACACACTTCACTATCCTGCAAAAATTTGTGCATGCTTGCTTCCTGCCAGTTATGCTATGAGACAGAAACAATATTATGGCCACATTAATAATAGGTGAGGTACTATGACAAAGAACCTTAATAAGGTTTAAAAGGCAATGGATAGAAAAGAGAGGATCTTGGGGTTACCCTATTCTAGGAATGCAGGTTTCACCCACTAAAATATATATAATAAACATAATAGAAAATTATAATGGAAAAAAAAGCTCAGAAAAAGTTCTAGATTAGAATAGTAATTACTGAGTTACTACCCTAAACTTGTCACTTATCTTCAACTGCATCAGTTGAACAGTTGATTCAAGAAAGGAAAGATAATAAATGAAAAGATGTTACATAATGTCTTCCTCACTTTACTATAGACTTTATAATTTAACTTCCAAATCTTGGAAGTCCAGTGAATGGCTAAAATAAAACAACAAAAAATTCTTCCAGTAGGTGGTAGAAATCAAGACAGGGGTTACTTGGGTTTTGCTGTCATTTAATTCATCCAGAGTATGGCAATGTTGAACATTAAAGTGTTCTAGAATTGAAAGAATCTTGTGGTTCAGTTCTAGGCATTCAAGTTAATACTGAAGAATCCAGACAAGCATCAAAATGTAACAAAAAGCTTAAGAACATAACAGATCATAATTCGAAATACTGTCTCTGAAACCAAAAAACAAGACTTATATATTTATTTTAAAAGTTTTTTATGATGCTTATAAACCTAAAGCTAGAGTGTTGCATATGTGACCTTTCATATTGTAAGAGCTAATGCAAAAGGAATCACTAATGTACAAAATACTTTTAAAAAAATTATTCTTACACAAAACAAATTATATTTTATAAAGGTTTTCTTCCCATTACTGATATGGAAATCCAAATTACCCATGAAGTGAGTCCAGAACCTACCGTGCTGCTTGTAAATCTGTTTGTGTAGGCTGTGATGACACCACATTTGCTCCCAGTAAACAGCTGGCAACTGTCAGATACCCAAGCACAACTAGTCACCTTTGAAAAAGGACAAATCAAAGAGTATTGCATTTTTAAAGTATAAGAAATTCTTCTATTTTTCTGACAACTATTTTTAAAAAAAGTATCATCACAAAATTTAAGGGAAACATTTTAATTGAAATGATTAGAATGGTGCCAGTTATAAATGAATATTCTGTAACTTTAAGCCAGATGTCTAAAAGCAGTTTCAAGATTAAAATGTATTATAATGCACAGTCCATGATTTTACACTTTTCTGTATATATTATACTTGTGGCCATTTTTCCTCAGAAATTTAAAATAATAATCCAGGATTAACTAGATCCAAGGTATTGCGTGTGTATCTCTGTGTGTGTGCATTTTACACATTTACCTGCTTTTTATTTCTTTTTTTTTTTTTTTTTTTAAAGGAAAGACAGAGAGAAGGAAGGAAGGATAGAAGGAAGGAAGGAAGGAAGAAAGGGAAACATCTTTAAACATTTTCTTGTTTTTATTGTATTCTGTTTCTCCGTTTTTGTTACATGGGCTGGGGCCGGGAATCGAACCGAGGTCCTCCGGCATAGCAGGCAAGCACTTTGCCCGCTGAGCCACCGCGGCCCGCCCCTTTTTATTTCTTTTTTGTTTCTCCTTTTTTGGGTGGGGAGAGAAGGTATATATAAATAGAGCTACTGCTTCTTTATAAAAGTTCTAAAGATTGTTAAGAACGAGAAGAAGGAAAGAAAAATATGATGAAAAAAGTTGGGATTATTCCTTTAGTAAAAAAATCCTTCAGTCCTAACCATGGGCACAGAAAAAAGTATGGTACAATTCAAGTTCAGAGCAGTTGTCCACGCAGCCTGACTCCCTTTGGCACTGGCTGACTCACTGGGCCATTTCCCATAGCAGCTGTTCTCCAACTGCTCTGGTGCCCTTGGGCCCACTGTCCAGCTTACCTCCCTCCAGCTGGTAATATCCTCACACTTTACTAAAGAGTTGGGGGCAATCAGCCATGGACTTCTTCCTTCCTTTGCATTGCAAAATATATGCTCCTAATTTACAAGAGGAAGTATCTCTTTGCTTCTGAGGCTCTGTCCCACTCCCAAGAACATTGTCCTCTCTCTCTCGGTTTTAAATTGTCTTTTACTGGCATCTTCCACTGGACCTGCAAATGTGTTTGTACTGGTTTGAAAGGATGTATGTCCCCTGGAAAAGCCATGTTTTAATCTAAATCCCATTTCATAAAGGCAGAATAATCCCTATTCAATACTGTATGTTTGAAACTGTAATCAGATTATCTCCCTGGAGATGTGGTTTAATCATGAGTGGTTGTTAAGCTGGATTATGTGATGACATGTCTCTACCCATTCGGGAGGGTCCTGATTAGTTTCTGAAGTCCTATAAAAGAGGAAACATTTTGGAGAAAAGTGATTCAGAGAGAGCAGAGGAGAATGACATAGCCACAAGAAGCAGAGTCCACCAGCCAGCAACCTTTGGAGATGAAGAAAGAAAATACCTCCCGGGGAGCTTCATGAAACAGGAAGCCAGGAGAAGAGGCTAGCAGATGACGCTGTGTTCGCCATGTGCCTTTCCAGATGAGAGAGAAACTCTGTGTTCACCATGTGCCCTTCCACTTGAGAGAGAAACCCTGAACTTCACTGGCCTTCTTGAACTAAGGTGTCTTTCCCTGGATGCCTTAGATTGGACATTTCTATAGACTTGTTTTAATTGGGACATTTTCTCAACCTTATGACTGTAAACCAGCAACTTATTAAATTCCCCTTTTTAAAAGCCACCCTGTTTCTGGTATACTGCATTCTGGCAGCTAGCAAACCAGAACAGTGTTCAAGTCTCTGCTACCTTACAAGATGACACTCTCTGATCCTGGTTGCTCTTAACTCTTGGTAAATCATCAGGGTCCAATGGATCCAATTTTAGGTTTTGAGTTTCTTTTTGGAGCTGTTCCCACCATTTGTAAAGATCGATAATTCATAATTTTTATTTTTAGAGCTCTTCCAACAAGAGCAAATGTACTTATCTTTAGATATAGAGAGAGACAGGAAAAACAGAAATCATTTTCTCTTGTAATTACCATATGAATCCATTGAATCCGTTTATAAACCTAAGTTATGTTATAGGATTGAAATGATCTTATTTTTAATATATCTTGAAACATTTTGGTATTTCATCATCCTAGGAATTATTTCATCTTCTTTCAAGAAAGTATAAAATAAAACTGGAGACACCACTTCTGAGCCTGCTTTTGTCTTTCACTGAACACAGTTGAAAATTCAGTTTTTCATTTTCCACCAATAATAGCAAAGAGAAGAAAACTGGCAGAGGAAGATGTTTCACAGTTATGAGACCAATCAGAAGATGAATGCAAAGACAGAGCAGGACTTTAGATTTTAATGATGATGATGAAATTGATCATATAAGTGGAATGTTAGACTATCAGTCTTCATATGAGGATATCCTAGGTGAATTTTCTCACACTCAACAACTAATGAGTGAAGAGAAAGTTTCTAAGGATAAAATCAAAATGTGGTATATACATTAGCTATTTGATAGGAAGTATATTTTATCATGTAGTATTTTGCTATAAGAATCTGGAAAACCCATACTTTGCTAAAAGATTTGTGACAGTATTTTTTATCTTTTATGATGTTTGTGTACCAAACTTTACATGATACAAATAATTTTGCAGTGTTTATATTCGGATTAAAATTCCTAATGAGGTTATTTTTTACTATCTTTTTATTCTTATGTCTATAATTTGCTGGTAAAGTGATTTGAAATTGCAAAATAAAAGTGTCTTTTGGAGTCATAATAAATGGAAATGATCTTTTTTCAGGAACATTGGAGGTTGAGTGAATAGATCATTGCCCTCCCTTTTTCTTTCCACTGCCAAAGTTTTCCCCCAAAGTAGCTTTCTCCATTTCTAAAAGGCTCAGGAAATGGGAATAGATTTTAGGACATATGAATAGGCAGGAGGTGCTATGCAAGTAATGGAAATCAGGAAATGTTAAAAAGTTTTTTCCAATGTCAAGATAGTCAAGGAAAGGATTTGCATACAATTTAGAACCCGGAAAAGCTGTGGCATAAATATATTTATATGGTGCTTTATAGTTTACAAAATATTTTCAAACACTGGAAACATTTTTACAACCATCTTGTGAGAAAGTAGTGTAAGTACTATTATCTCAGTTTTAAAGATAAGGAAAGAAACTCAGGTTTGAAAAGATTAAACTAGTTGCCTAAGGCTACACAGTAAATAACCAAGCCAGGACATTAATCCAGATCACAGGATTTAGGCCCAATGTTCTTTCCATTGTATCAGGATACCTGAAAATCTGATTTGGGAAAAGGCAGGTATAAAGATGGCACTATGGTTACAGAAAATGACACAGCAACAAAAGGTAAGTGAACCCAGAAAGGAAAACAACAGACTTTGTTCAAACACTGGCCCATTATTTTGTTCAAACACTAGGTCATTAGGTGACCCGAGTAAGAGATAATGAAAATGATACTCTCTTGAAACAACAGGTGGAAAGCAAATTTTAAAGGCACAGTCAGAACAGCGGCAGTTAGGAAGTCTGTAACCATTGTAAATGGAGTCATATGTCCAGAATCATCGTCTTGGACCAGACTAATTGTAGGATATTAAAAACTAGCTGCTATCAGTCTGATCCTTTTTAAAGCATTATGTTTGACTATTATAAAATATTTCATAAAAAAGTTTACCTGATATTGTTGTGAACTTTGTATAAAGTTTATTGGAGGCTCGCTCTGTTTACTCTTCAATCTTAAAATGTTATCAGCATATCCCCAGCTCAGGATGGCTGACCACTGAATGTCAGTACTGTTCATGCTTCTAACACCTCAAGGAGAAGGAGAAATGAAAGTATTAGATTGCCACTGCTCAATGGTTATTTGACCTCCACAAAAATGGCAGCTTTAAGGCTGAAGTTTACATAGCAGAACATAAACTCATTCTGGTGCAAAATCCTCTTCATATCCATAATTTGTTAGTTTTATTCCCTTAAAGTTAATAATATTCTAAGGGTGGAACTGCATTCTTTTTCACTCATGGTATTTTGGTTGTGATTTATTTCACAGACTTATTAGTAATAGACTAAAATATCTGTTAAATTCTTATAAAGGACAATAACACTCAAACTTACTCTATTGAGGTTCTGAATACCTTCCTTTTAAAAATAAATATGAATTAGATACTATTTAAATAATGTCCTAGACACTTCTGCTGAATAGAGAACATTGTTAGAATAGACATAAAACCAGTTCTGAGAAGGGATAATTTAATCCTGTCAGCCACAAGGACTTGTTTATCCTCTTCATGGTAGACCTTAATTGAAAGAGGTTCGATTCTTTTCCCTCTCTCTTTTCTTTGTCCTTTCGGCAGATGATGTAGCAATTTTGACATCCTTTTTTGGTATTATTCATAATCTGCTGGTATGCAGAATATAGTTAAATGCAACACACTGGAAATGGCACCACCCTTGGGTCTTGAAATTTTTTAAGTTCCTTAAGGAGAGAGATCATGCTGTTATTCCAGTACCTAGCAGAATACCTAGTATATAGATGAGTATATTTATTTATTTATTTATTTATTTAATGAATATTTATTGAATGAATCAACAGCACACTGAAATGTAATTCACAGATTTCTTTTTGTTTTAAGTATAATAATACCAAGTATTGACATCAATTTAGCAACAAGGGAATTGGAATATACTCACTAACTATAAGCTCTTCTAAATAAAAACTCTTAGATGAAAGGAACCATATATTTTGAATCCTGGGATCTCTCAAATCTACCACAATGCCTGGCATGTTGCAGGTACTCAGTGACCAAGTATATATAACAACTGCCCCCAATTTTTCATTCCAGCAATAAAGCACATGCATTCTTTTTTTTTCAAACAACAACAGAGAAACGTCTTCTTTACCAATTACAACAGTGAATCTAAACAGTTTGCAAGAAAATTGCTTTTCCAATATTTGTAGGCTTGGGCTCAGGCCTCAGAAATTCTGGTGCTGTGTGTCCCACAGTGAGACCAAACGAATATATATTTTGAAGAAAGCACTTTGGGCATTTCTGAGGCACAGACAGTTTTCAAGTAATTGGGCTATATTGGGCTTAAGATAATTAAAACCATCTCAGTTTAGGTGCTACATTGTTTCATGCATGTATAATTAAGCAAAACTACATAATTACTCTATATAACAACAGAACCCAACCCTTCCTAGCTACTAGTACATGACCTAACTTTCACCAACATGCTACACTCTTGTTCGTTCATCACCTTTACAGAATGTCTGTTATGTACACTGCCATGAGCTGGATGTATGGCAGTTCAACATTGACAGAATCCATGCTCCAGGGGATTTAAATCCAGTGGATGCTTGTCAGAGACTTAGAATGAGCCAGGCACTGTGCTAAGCATTTCCATATATTACTTCATTTTATCCTTATAATAAATTACCCTGGAAGAGAAATCCTTTTGTTATCCCCATTTTACAGATGAAAAACCAAAATTTGGAAAGCTTAATAACTTTTCCAAGGTCCCACAACTATAATGTAGCAGAGTTGATACACGAATTCTGGCAGTATTGCCTCCCCACACCACAGACATAATTACTGTACTATACTGCTTCTCTGGGCATACCTAGATTTTGAGAAATTCCATATACATTTTGTAAGAAGATAAAAGAATAATTTGAATGAACACAGTTATTAAGGGCACACTAAATGCTATTGTGACTGTAATAGCACAAATAAGACAGATTGGGAGTATGTTCAACATATTTATTTAAGTCCCATCATGCTTAAATGTTAGCACCAGCTTTTTCTCTTCTGCTCAATAAAGGTAAACTTCAATTTTATTTCATCTTTTTTAAAGGTAAATCATTTATAAACTTTGGTACTTAAGTATTACTAGTAATAAATTATTTGTGACATGTCTCAAACTAATGGCAACATACTAGTGAGTAAAAAAACGACTAATATCACAATAATTTTGATTAAATAGATTTGCCCTGATATACTAACTTGCAAAACTTAGATGAAATGGGATATATCCAACTTTATTCTTGGTAACTATGAAAATGATCATCCATTCCATGTTAGAAGACTGAGCCTGAAAGAAGTGTGATCCAGCTAGCACACTTAATTTAATACAGTGACTGCTGTCTGGTATGGGGACTGGCATCCCTGCACTGCAGTGCTGGTGGAAGGCTGTATGGGCCTCTAGGAGCATGGCGTTGGCAGGAAGTGATGTTAAACGCTAATGGTGCACATGCATCTAGTTTTCTAATTATCTATTTGACATTTAGAAATATAAAGCGGGCCTCTAGTGTACAGCACTTTTTCTACATGTTGCTTTTAGTGAGTCAGTCTATGAAAAGTCAGAAAAGGATTGCTTTTTGGGTGTATATATATTGTTAAAACCTAGTTTCAAGACAATCTTGGCTCCCTTGTTTTATTGCTTTGTTTGTTTTAATTCCATGATTATACCTCCAGAAGTACTAGATTTGTTGGCCAAATACATCTAACTATTGTAGGATTGAACAGCCTCAAGGTAAAATAGAAATTTCTATTAAATGTTTCATCCTGTGAGTATAATCATTTATTCTTATCTCTTTCAAATTCCTTGCCTCACTCAAATGGCACTGCCTTTAATTCCCACTTTTTCACATGTAGTATGTTTTCATTTCTACCTTGCACTAAGTAACCACAATTTAGAAAACTGCAGAAATAAAAAAAGATGACTGCACAGATGAGTTGGAAATTTTCAAATCTCATGAAAGATATACCTGGGATGATTTTTCATTAGCTTTTATTTTACCTTGTTCTTTGCTGTATGTCATTAGAAGACAGAAATTTCGGGACAAACCACAGATTGCTCGGGTAGGCAGAGCCTGGAGAGAACCAAATCTTTCTCCGTGGGGTTGACTGAAACAGACCACAGGTACTGGAGCACTTGGAGAACCGACATATTCCCCCCACTTCAAGCCTTTTATCCATGACAAAGGGCTCTAAAACCAAGGAAAGTAAAAAAGGATTAGTTCTAATAGAAAGTAATCTGATTATAAACCTTTGAAGGCTAGAATCTTTTTTTAATGCTTTTTAAAATTTTCCCTATGCTTAGCATATAACAATATGTGCTCCTTATTTGATTTTTATTCTGTGGTTCTGGTCAGGCTTGCATAAAAATGTCTGGTTACTAATTCAAAATTCCTTGAAATTTGAGCAAAGAAAAAAATTTAGTAAGTATATTTCTTTCAGTCTAAATAAGATACCTAAAGTTGATGCCCACAGGAGGATTGTGATTTCATAATATGACTATATATATACTATATATCATATATATAGTATGACAACCCATATATATATATATATATGAGGGGGAAATGTTCATCTATATAGAATATTGAGAGAACTAGACAGAGAGTATTACATGCTAATCATGAGATATCCACAGTAAACATTATAGGCAGAAGAGAAGAAAGAGTTGTCAGTGAGGAACAGAGGTAGAGGTGGGGCTTAAAGAACAGCAGGATTTGGATAAAGATGAGGGAAGATTGTATACCTGCCCATACCCATATGCCTTCCCATCAATAGTCATGAAAAGGTTTTCCTTTCAAGCAAAAATAATTATCAAGAAAGAAACCAAGAAAGGAAGAAACTCTACACTTTTAATGAGTTTCTCTTGATAGTTCTACACTTTTTGTGCTCTTCTTGACTGTTTTATCCTTTATTAATCTCTTCTTTTAAATGGATTTTCCCCTTTTGCATATTTAAAAGTTTAATTATTTCCCTTTCAATTTTTCTGAGGAAAAATGCTACATAAATAAAATAGAAATTAACAATATACTAAGCAATTTCAGTCATTTGCACAAAAGACCTGGTGATTTTAAGTGAAATTTGCTTATATAGTTTTCCAAATGAATGAAATAATAGGCATCATTAACCTAAATATTATCTTTTATAAAATCCATAGAACTTTAGGGGATATAATAATTTCAGAGCATTTGGGGATATATAGGAACACAAGGTTTTGAATATTTTAGAAGTCAGAAAAAAATGAAAATCTGTGGGAATAGAACAAGTGGGACTAGAGAGAGTAGGATCAGATATGTTAAAAACAAATTTTTCTAAACTCTTTAGACACAGATACTCTCCGTGTTAAAGTTAAGAAAACCATGTGTGTTGGGCTGCTATTATGATTTATCAATCAGAGTTTCTTTCCAGAAAACCTCTTTTATACGAATTGAAGAGTTTAAACTTTCAGTTTTCCAATTACACAGAAAAAGATAATGGCAGCTGCTTTATATCATGGTATGCATAAAAGAATAGTTCTTTATTTCTATGCTCTTCACACAGCTTTGATGATTTTTAATTTCACTGATAAAGTTCATGTAAGCATCTGGAGATCACCTGGATGACCCCATATTAACCAAATATTTCTACTCAATTTCAAGACTTGTGTTTATATATTTTGTAGACACCAAGTGAGGGTTCAATGAGCCAAGGCACAGTACTGTATGAAAGAAAATTAAAAATGGTTCAAATAAAGAAAAATAGTGGAATAATTACATGTTGCACATTAGTATAGGCAAGCCAAACTCTAAAGGACTTGCACCTGAGAAGTTATTCATTAATTTAAGAAATATTGAGTGTTTACTACAACTGTACTAGGAGCTGAGGACACTGTGATGAAAAAGCCAAAGTCCTTGTTCTCATGGAGTTACACTCTAGTTGGGAGGGGAGAGGCAGACAAATAAATAGACAAATATGTATATAATCTGTCAGGTGATAAAAGCGTTATAAACAAAAACTAAGAAGGGAGAGAGAATTGAGAATCATGGGGGTGTTATTTTGGATATGGAGGCCTGGGAAGACTCTGGAGAGATGATGTTTGAACAGAGACATGAATGAAATGAGGGCGCAAACTGGGGACATATCTGGGGATAGATCATTCCAGGAAGAAGACAAAGTCAGTGGAAAGGTCCTGATGTGGGAATGAGGTACCACATTCACACTTCATATACATCAAAATTAAAATAGTTAATTAGCTATTAGTAGGAAATTAAATGGCGCTTGTTAATTTTCAAGGATGTACCATTAAATTATTTTCTACATGTTAAAATAAGGAATTGATAGCTAAAAATAGTGACCCTTGTAACGATTGTGACTAAAATGATTTAGACTTTAAAATCTTAAGAGTTAAACTGACAAGGAAACACAAAACAAAAAAATATAGCATTCCACTATGAAACACAATCCTGTTGATTTACCTTCAGGAAAACAAAACTGTCTATCATATTAATGGTTTAAATTTGAAATTTAAATTTACCGATTTCATAAGTTTTGTTTGTATTTAACATGTGCTACAAGTGTATATGAGCAATGAGCATAAAGAGTTTACAACTAATGTTCTCACACATTTAATACTATTACAAGAAAAAATTGCCAAAACAAAGTCTGTGAAAACCTTTTTCCTTAAAATGGATCATGGTACTTGAGTTTGAGATACACTGCTTTATTTCATCTTTAAGGTCCTTCACAACCTCTTTTCCCCTGCCTATTCATTTCCTGTCATTCCTTTCTGCAAACCTTTTATAATGCTTTACGATCCTGTCTCTTATCTTAGGCTGCTTTTATAATGAACAATTTAGTTGGAAATTAAAATCCACTTTATTCATAAGGCTTGTTTATTTTTCTACTTTAAAATAAAAGTTATGTCTACTTCCTATTTCAGAGGCATTACTTTTAATTAACATGATCTGGGAGGGGGGAAAATAAATATTCTTAAATGTAAACCAAAATATTCATACCTCTGATCAGTACTTTTGGTTGAAGATAATCAGGACCATGCCAGGCATGCTTACACTGGCATACCCATGCTCAAACTGTTCTCCATCCTTAACTGTTCCTCTCTTCTTCTTTGCAAAATCCTATTATACTACTGCTTTGTGAGGCTTTCTCTGGTAATAATCCTTTTCTGTTCTCCAGGAGGAAAGTTACAATCTGACAACATCAATTCTTTTTTCTCTGTGCTCCCAGCAAAATACTCTCATTTATTACACTCAAGATATTGCTGTTAGCTACATGAATCTGTCACTCTCTGGTTGGTAAACATCTTCAGGCTGTGACCGTGCTATTCCTTTCTGTATTCCTAGAGGCTGAGGGGGGCTGACTCATTCACATTCACCCCAGGGGTTAAATCAGGTTTTGCTGAATTCTACTGAAGTCCAAATGACATACCGGATAGGTAATTTCTTTGACTTGTTCTCGGGTTTCTCTGAAAGCAAACTGTACTAACAATCCCACAGCAGCAGGCAGCTCTCCTTCAATGTGGGGTTTAGATGCGGCTCTGCTTGCATGTGCTGAGTAGAACAACTGACGAGGAGTCTGGCCATAGGTTTTTATCATGGTTTCTAGTGCTCGCCTCTGAACTGGATCTTCAACTGCAGAGACATCCATTCCGAAATATGTCTGAAAAGCAACAGAGCAATAGAGAACAAAAGATACATATGAAGCTTGTCAACAACATTAAAGGGAAAACCAACAACTTGTTTTGTTCTTTAGGTAATGGTTCAATCTTCTTTATTTAAAATGGAAATGGTTTCAAAATGTTTTGACCAGGTTACCAACAATTAATAATCACCCTGAGATCAGAATAAGAATAATCAATGTTTCCTGAAAAAATGGGTGAGTGAAAATAGTATATCTTGACAGTTAATGCTAATTAGGTGTGTATAAAATTATATCACTAACAAACTACATAACTTAGGAGAAATGGACAAATTCCTAGAAACACACAAACAGTTTACACTGACTCGAGAGAAAATCTCAACAAACTAATCACAATAAAGAAAATCAATCAGTCATCAAAAATCTTCCTACAAAGAAAAGCCCAGGGCCAGATGGCTTTGCAGGGGAATTTTACCAATTCAAACAATTCAAAACAGAACTAACACTAATCCTGCTCAAACTCTTCAAAAAAATTGAGGAAAAGGGAATACTAGCTAACTCATTTTATGAAGCTACCAAGAAAGGAACACTACAGACCAATCTCCCTAATGAACATAGATGCAAAATTCTCAACAAAAGAAAAGCAAATGAATCTAATGACACATTAAAAGAATTATACACCATGACCAAATGGGGTTCATACCAGAATGCAAGGATGGTTCTACACAAGAAAATTAATCAATATAAAACAGCACATTAACAAATGAAAAGGGAAAAATCACATGATCATCTCAATTAATGCTGAAAAAGTATTTGACAAAATTAGGCATCCTTTTCTGAAAAAACAATTCAAAATATAGGAATAGAAGGAAACTTCCTCAATATTACACAAGGCATATAAGAAAAACCCATAGCCAGCATCTACTTAATGGTGAGAGTTTGAAAGCCTTCCCCCTCAGACTGAGAACAAGACAAGGATACCCTGTGTCACCAGTATTATTCAAAATTGTACTAGAAGTTCTAGCTAGAGCAATCAGGCAGAAACAAGAAATAAAACGCATCCAAATCAGAAAAGAAGATGTAAAACTTTCATTATTTGCAGACAACATGATCCTAGAGGAAAATCCTGAAAAATCTATGACAAAGCTACTTGAGCTAAAATACAAATTTAGCAAAGTGGCAGGATACAAAATTCGTGTTAAAAAATCAGTAATGTTTCTATACACAAGCAATGATCTGAGGAGACCCATTCAAAATACCAACTAAAAGAATCAAGTATCTAGGAATAAACTTAACCAGGGCTGTAAAGACCTGAATGCAGAAAACTACAGAACATGACTAAGAGAAATGAAAGAAGATCTAAATAGGTGGAAAGACATACTGTGCTTATGGTTTGGAAGGTTAAATGTAGTTAAGATGTCAATTCTACTTAAATTGATCTACAGATTCAATGCAATACCCATCAAAATTCCAACAACCTACCTTGGAGACCTGAAAAAACTTGTTATCAAATTTATCTGGAAGGGAGAGAGATCTTGAATAGCTAAAGATGTCCTAAAAAAGAAGAACAAAGTAGGGGTCTAATATTTCCTGACTTTAAAGCTAATTATAAAGCCACAGTGGTCAAAACAGCATGGTACTGGCACAATGACAGAAGTATTGACCAATGGAATCGAATTCAGAGTGCAGAGATAGACCACCAAATCTATGGTCAGCTGACCTTCGACAAGGCCCCCCAAATCCACTGAACTGGAACAGAATAGTCTTTTCAAAAAATGGGCATGGGAAACCTGGATGTATCAATAGCTGAAAGAATGAATGTATGCCATATACAAAATATTAGCCCAAAGTGAATCAAAGACATAAATATCAGTGCCAGTACTATACAAATTTGTAGAAGAAAATATAGGGAACTATCTTCAAGACCTAGTATACTTCTTAAACTTTATACTCAAAGCACAAGCAATGAAAGAAAAAATAGATAAATGGGGACTCTTCAAGATCAGATGCTTCTGTGCCACAAAGGACTTTGTCAAAAAAGTGAAGAGGCAGCCAAATCAATGGGAAAAAATATTTGGAAACCACATATTGCATAAAGGTTTGATATCCTTTATTAAAAATACATAAATAAATCATAAAACACAACAACAAAAGAACAGACAACTCAATTATAAAATGGGCTAAAGATATGAATAGACATTTTTCCAAAGAGCAAATACAGATCGCTAAAAAGCACATGAAGAGATGCTCATTTTCATTAGCTATAAGAAAAATGCAATTAGGACTACAATGAGATATCACCTGACATCTATAAGAATGGCTGCCTTTAAAAAAACAGGAAACTACAAATGTTAGAGAGGATGTGGAGAAATTGGAACACTTATTCATTGCTGGTGGGAAGGTATGATGGTGCAGTTGCTGTGGAAGATAGTTTGGCAGTTTCAGAAAACTAAATATTGAGTTGCCCTATGACCTGGCAATACCACTTTTCAGTATACACCCAGAAGAGCTGAAAGCAGCAACATGAATAGACATTTGTACACTGATATTCATAGCAGCATTACTCACAATTGCCAAAAGATGGAAACAATCCAAGTACCCACCAACAGATGAGTGTAATATTATGTTAACAGTAAGACCGAATGAGGTTCTGAAGTATATGACAATTTGGATGAACCTTGAAGCATAATGCTGAATAATATAACCCAGGCACAAAAGGATAGATGATTTTGCTGTTATGATCCTGGTAATGGTAAACTCAGAGGCTTATAATTTGTAATGTAGAATATAGGGGAACTACAGATACAGAGAAGCTAGAGATGGGTGAATGGTTACTTAATGAGGTTGAACTTAAATGTAAGGGAACAGATAGAAGTGATAGTAGTTCATTAGTGAGGTTATAAGTAATATTGCCATATTAAAGGTGAATATGATTGAAAGTGGTTGTATAATCAAGTATCCCACTGATTAATATAACAAATAAAAATAAGTTCTGCATGAACTACTTCAAAGGTATGAATCTTGTACAGAGTAAGGAATAATGGGGTTGGGGGTAAAACTACTACTGCATATTACAGCCCACAGTTAACAGGGTGACATCAACAATAGCACAGCAATAACAGGGGTAAATAATTGTGAGGGAGTGATAAAAGTTAGGGGAGGCTTACATTTGCTATTAGTGAGGGTGTATTTATCTGTTATTTTTCTCCTTGGAGCAATGAAAATTATCCATGATGCCTAATGGATAGGGGTGGCCAAAGAGTACATTGACAAGCAGAAAGGTGAACTGTGGAGTATACGTATGATGGAATATTGTGAGGCTACAGAAAGGAAGGAAGTAGTGAGGCATGCAATGAAGTGAATGAACCTTTGGGACATTATGTTGTGCAAAATAGGCCAGACACAAAGAACAAATATTGTATGGTTGCTTTTAGAAAATACTAATAAGAAAATTGGGGCCTAGATTGTAAGCCCATACAGCAATTACATTTAGTCTGGAGCTGCAAGTATGATTTCTAGATTCTGAGATGCTGTGCTATATGTGTATAACCTGCTATTTCCCTGGAACTATGGGTACCTAACACTCAAAGTTGGAGTTCTGCAGCTCTAGAAAGTCGGCATTGCTGCTACATACAAGAATTGTTAAAGAAACCAAAAAAGAGATCAGGCTTCAATTAGAGATAAGAATAAAGCTGATCTGGTTGGGATTAAGGTAATTAGAATACAGGACAAAGGAAGATATTGTTTGTATTTTAGACTTCACCTACTGAATGAGACCAAAGGAAGAGAGATTTTGTCCAAAACCTACATTTTCTGTAGCACACAATCTTACTCTATCTGCTTGAATAGCTCATTTAAAGAACTCACACACACAGAGGCCAGAGGGGGAACTAGGGCTTGTAAATTTGTATAGCTTAATGTAATACTTAGATACACCCCAGAGAATGTTGGGCACATAATTAAAAAGTGTTAGCAAAGTCCCTTGAGGAACTGGGAAAAATATGGAACTATTAAACTTTCTCACCTGGGAAAACCCTGATACTCTCTCAAATATTAGGAACTCCCAAAATTATAGCCAACCCCTTGACCTTGAGGGTTGGTCTCATGAACTCTATTTTCTGTAGTGGAGAAGCTAGTTCTACCTATAATTATGCCTAAGAGTTACTTCCACAAAACCTCTTTTGTTGCTCAGATGTGGTCGCTCTCTCTAAGCCCAACTCTGCATAGAAAATAATTGCCCTTCCCCTTACTTGGGATATGACATTACAGGTATAAGTCTCCCTGGCAACATGGAACATGACTTGTAGGGGTAAGCCTGGTCCTGGCGCTTGAGAGTATAATGCCTACCTGACCAAAAAGGGGTAAAAAAATGTAACAATAAGGTATCAGTGGCTGAGAGATTTCAAATAGAGTCAAGAAGCTATTCTGAAGGTTACTTTTATGCAAGCTTCAGCTAGAAATTGCTAATTGCCATGGTATGCCAAGCCCAAACCAACAGTATTCCTGTTAATCCTAAAGAACACCGAGGGCTCTACCTGAGATGCTATAAAAGTTTCACTTACTAAGTTTACTTTCCAGAAACCTAAAACCTCCAAGTTGTTCCTAGGCCAGATAAGCCACTAAACCCAGAGTTTTGAGTCTTCCCAAGAGCATCAACCAGCTGCCATCCCCTACCCCATAATATCAGCACCCCTATTCAACATTAAAAAGTTAGAATGGTCATTGCCCAAATATCCCTAAAGATTGGGAGAAGAATCAAAGGAGGAGGAATTGAAACAGAAGAAAGGACTTAACAAATGAGTATGACTGCTGAATCATTATTGATATTTCTTTTTAGTCTCTAGTGTCTTAGAGCAGATAAAAGGAAATACCTGAAATTGTGGAACTAAATAACCCATACCATACTTTGATATCTGTTCTACAACTACATGTTAAAATGTACTTGGAAACTTACTGCTTTTTTGTATATATGTTTTATTTCACAATAAACAATTTTTTTTAACAAAAAAGCATATGTATATAATGTATTGTTGAACCTATTACAGAATGAAATATATATGGTGGTTTGGCACTGTATATACCCATGAAAAACATGTTCTTAAACTTAATCCATTCCTGTGGATGTGAACCCATTATAAGTAGGACCTTTTGATGAGGTTATTTCAGTTAAGGTGTGGCCCCCCTCAATCAGGATGGGTCTTGCTCCTTTACAGAATCCTTTATAAGCAGAATGAAATTCAGACAGAGAGCAAGGAAGCCACAGGATGTAAAAGCTGAAGATCAACAGAACCCAGAAGAGAAGTGAGAGGCCAGGAGAGGATGCCATGTGCACTGCCATGTGTCAGAGGAACCCAGGACCAAGGATCAATGGTGGCCAGCCCCAAATCACCAGAGTCTCTGAGAAGAAAGCATCACCTTGATTTGGACTTTCTCTTAGCCTCAAAACTGTGAGCAAATGAATTCCCATTATTTAAGCCAACCTACGGCATGGTATTTGCTTGAGCAGCCAAGGAAAATAAAACAATACATTTGGCAATAACAGCACAAAGAAGATGTATGTGAGCAAAGCTACACTGAGTTCAGAATTAACAAGAAATACAAATAAATACTTGCTCTCTTTCCCTCAGCTTCTTTAAAAGACTTAAAATTATATTAAGTAATAATTATAGCAATGAATTGATGGATTTGTAACATTTATAGATATATTACAGATAATGACAATAACCCCAAAAAGAGGGAAAAGGTATAGAGCTATATATAAGTAATGTTTCTATATTTTACTGGAATTAGGTTACTATAAATCTCAAGCTGATTCTGACAAGTTAAGATATAAATGGTAAGCCTTAGAGCAACCAGTAAAGAAATACCAAAAAGAAGGTAAAAACAACTATTAAAGAAAAAAACCCACTATATTATAAAATATTCATGTAATGTAAAGGAGCAATAGAAGATAAAAACAGACATGAGGCAGACAAAAAAAATGTAAAATGGCAGACACAAACCCAATGATAGCAATAACATTAAATATAAATGGAGTAAACAATCCAGTCACAAGGCAAGATGGTCAGACTGGATGAAAAGCAAAATCCAACTTTCCACTGCCTACAGGACACGTGAGATTCAAAGACACAAATGAATTGAAAATAAGATAGAAAAAGATCTATCATGCAAACAGCAATCACATGAAAGCAGGAATGATTATTCTAGTATCAAATAGACTTTAAAATAAAAATGTTACTAGAGTTAAAGAGGAAAATTTTATAATGATAAAAAGTTGAATCAGGCAAATTTAACAATTGTAAAAAAATATTTTAACCTTAGGAATACATTTAACAAAAGAAGTGAAAGCTTATACTCTGACTGTATCACATTGTTGAAAGAAATTAAAGAAAACCTAAATAAACAGAAAGACATCCCATGCTCATGGATTACAAGACTTATTCTGGTTAGGATGACAGTACTCTCCAAATTAATATACAGATTCAACACACTCACTGTCAAGAGTTCCAGCTGATTTCTTTGTATAAATTAACAAGGTAATGTTAAAATTCATATGGAATTGCAAGGGACCCAAAATAGTAAAAACAAACAAACAAACAAACAAAAAACTTGAAGACCTAGAACAGAGTTTGAGGACTCATATTTGCTGATTTCAAAACTTATTCCAAACCAACAGTAATCAAGACAGTGTGGGGTAGTATAAGAATAAGTATATCAAAGCATTAGAATTGAAGCTGTGGAAATGAACCTACATTTCTACGACCCACTAGCTCAACAACAGCACCAAGACTATTTAATGGAAGTGAAGAACAGTCTTTTCAACAAATTGTGCTGGGACAAACACATAGCCAAATGTACAAAAAGGAAGTTGGACCCTTACCTCACACCATGTACACAAATTAACTTGAAATGGATCAAAAGCCTAAATTTAAGAGTTAAGATGATACAATTTTTAGAAGAAACATAGGAGGAAATCTACATGTCAGACTTGGCAATGGATTCTTAGATATAACATCAAAAGCATGAGCAACAAAAGAAAAAATAGATAAATAGCACTCATCAAAATTAAAAAATATATGCTTCAAAGAACACTACCAAGAAAAGTAAAGGAAAACCTACAGAATGTGAGAAAATATTTGTAAGCAGTATATCTGATAAGGGCTTAATATCCAAAATATATATTATGTCCACAACTCAATAATAAAAAGACATCATTAGTCATTAGGGTAAATCAGACTACAGGGTAAAGGATTATGGACTATATTTTAAAACTTCAACTTCTGTGTGAGACCAAAGGAAGAGATGTTTATTTGGTGCAAAATCTATATTTTGGGTAGCGCATTATCTAATTTAACTTGTATGGCCAATTTATTTGAATACCATAATTACATGGAATCTAGAATAGGGAATGAGATCTCACTGGTTTGCACAGTTAGTGTGATGCCCTGATACATTCCAGAGTAATGTGGGCAGAAAATAAGAAGGTATTTTCAAAGTCTCCTTTGGGGACTGGAAAGAAAGGAAGAAATACTCAACTTCCCCATCTGGGGAATTCCTGATATTCTTGCAAGCAGTGGGGACAACCAATTCAATAGGCTGAGCCAGCAATCTTGGTTTCTCGCCCCTATGAAACTTATTTCTGCAAAGGAAAAGCTAAGCCTACTCATAATTATGCCTAAGAGTCACCCTAGAGAACCTCTTTTGTTGCTCAGATGTGGCCCCTCTCTCTCTAAGCCAACTTGGCAGGTGAACTCACTGCCCTTCCCCCTATGTAGGACATGACTCCTAGGGGTGTAAATCTCCCTGGCAATGTGGGACATGACTCTGGGGATGAGCTTGGACCTGGCATCAGGGGATTGAGAAAACCTTACTGAACAAAAGGGGGAAAAGAGAAATGAGACAAAATTAAGTTTCAGTGGCTGAGAGATTTCAAACAGAGTTGAGAGGTTATCCTGGAGGTTATTCTTATAGTTATATAGATGTACCTTTTTAGTGTATGGGGTATTGGAATGGCTAGAGGGAAGTACCTGAAACTGTTAGGAAGTACCTGAACTGTATTCCAGTAGCCTTGATTCTTGAAGATGATTATATAACTATTTATAGCTTTTACAATGTGACTGTGTGATGGCAAAAACCTTGTGGCTGATGCTCCTTTTCAACCAGGGTATGGCAGATGAGTAAAAACATAAGGACAATAAATAAATAAATAATAGGGGGGTAGAAGGGGTAAAAAATAATTGGGGAGATTGAAATACTAGTTAGTGGTCAGTGAGACAGAGGGGTAAAAGATATGGGATGTATGAGTTTTTCTTTTTTCCTTTTTTTTTTTTTCTGGTGTGACGCAAATGTTTTAAAAATGATTATGGTGATGAATACATAACTATGTAATGATATTGGGTGCCACTGATTGTATAGTTTGGATGGACTGTATGTGCGTGAAAATATCTCCATAAAACTATTAAAAACAAAAAATGTCTCCAGTTTTCAAATAATTAAAACTAGTTACCAAAGGGCCAAGCAAATTCCACTCCTAGATAGCTACCCAAGAGAAATGAAAAGAAATGTCCGCACGAAAACTTGTGCGCCAAATTTATAGCAGCAGTATTCATATGGTCTAAAGGCAAAGCAACCCAAATACCAATCAGCTGACAAATGGATAAATAAAATGGGGCATGGCCATATACTGGAATATTATTCAGCCATTAAAAGGAATTGAGTACTGATATATGCTGCAACACAAATGAACCTTATAAACATACAAAGTGAAAACTAGTCACAAAAGACTATATATTTATGACTACATTTATATGAAATGTCCGAAACAGAGAATTCTATAGAGACAAAGTACTTTAGTCTAGATGGTCTAGGGCTAGACTACTAAAAAGCATGTGGTTTCTTTTGGGGTGATTAAAATGTTCTGAAATTAGATCATGGTAATGACTGTGTGTATCTGTTAATATACTAAAATTCATTGAATGGTAGACTTAAAATGGGTAAATTGTATGGTATGAGAATTATATCTCAATAAAACTGTTAAAAAAGTTGACTATCAACATCAAAATACATGTGTAAGTGCAACAATTCTACTTCCAGGAATTTATTTTCAATTTGTATAGAAATGTATACATAAATAAATAACGGAAAATTAATTTTAATAGCAAGCAATACTAACCGAATGTCCAATAGGAAACTAGTTAAGTAAATGATCATACAGTCATACTTTGGAATAATTATTAAAAATCATATAGCACAGCATTTAATGGCTTGAAACAAATTTAAGAATATATTGTTTAGAGGGATGAAAAGGTTATAAAATATTATTTTTATATAAATGAGATGATACATATATACAGAAAAAGTACTGAAGGTGGCTTCAATATTTATCTCTGGATGGTGATATCAAAGCTGATTTTTAAATTTCTTCTTTTTGCAAATCTGTATTTTATACATTTTTTACACAAGACACATACTGTTTCTGTAATAGGGTAAAATGATGCCATTTAGAAATAGAACATATAGGTAGGATGATGTGTATAAAAGAGTTAACAAAGCAGGTCAAGAGACTGCTATGCTTAGAAAGGCCTGCTTGGCTTGTAAGATTGGCTCTTGATTGATTAGTGATGGCAGCTATTCTGGAAGGTACCTACCATTCCATAACTGATAAGGGTGGCTCACTGTGCCTAAACTATTTGTATAATAAACAATGTGGTTTACATTCAAACGCCTCCTTTCCTTCTGGGAGTATGGAATTTCAGTACATTCTAGCTAGAGGGTGCCTATGTGACAATCCCCAATGAAAACGCTGGGCACTGAGGTTCTAATGAGCTTCCTTGGTGACTTTAGTTAAGATGTGACCCGCCTCATTCAGGGTCTTGATCCTCTTCCTGGAGACCGCTACAAAAGGGATGAATACAGAGAGAGCCACAGAAGCAAGAAGCTGAGAGCCCAGAAGAGAAGGGGAGACCAGCAGGTTGCACCATGTGCCCTGCCATGTTGCAGAGGAGCCAAGGACTGCCAGCAGCTGGTCTTTGGGAAGAAAACATCGCTTTCATGATGCCTGATTTGGACATTCTTATGGCCTCAAACTGTAAGCTAATAAATTCCCATCGTTTAAGCTGAACCATTTCATGGTATCTGCTTTGAGAAGCCTAGCAAACCAAAACAGAGTCTATTTTACATAAACCCAGGTTAACTTAAAAGAGTCACTTACAGCAGGGTGAAAAACATTGATAGCTTGAACAGAAGCCTTCCCCTTTTGCTTATACCCAAACACCAAGTCAATCCATTGGCAGATGTTCTGGGACACGTAGTCAGACTCTAGGGCCTGTCGATGGATGAGGACAAAAAGCCGAGGATCGTTGCGTGCCCAAGGTGGAAGGTTGACGTGATTAACCCGCTCACCATTCTGACGCACACCAAAATCAAAACCTAAAAAAGAGCATTAATATTAACGTTTAACTCCCCAAAGAATGCTTCATTATGCCCATAGAACAGGTCTTAAGAGTTCACAGAACTAGATAATTCTGTGTTCCAACCACGAAATAGCAGCAGCAAGGAGGATATATCTTTAAAATAAGGAAAGCCATTGCTCATCGGCTTGCCTATGTAGTAACAGAACTACCTGGATTAATAATTTCTTAATTAAATTTGAGATCTTTTAACTTTATTCTTCTACCATTAATAACATACTAAAGAAAAAGAAGCAGAAAATCTTTGCAAATTCCCACAAATAAAAATTTCAAATGCAACAAGTGCTTAGATATCTATTCAATTGTGAATGTGATTAAAATCAAACTAAGGTTTTATATAAGCACTTCTGAATTATTGATGTTAACATTTTAATAAAGATTATATATATATATATACACATATATACTAAATGTCAGTATTCTGTAATTTAAAAAACCCAGCTAATACAAAGTATAGTTATTCCTAGAATGAGTTGTCATGGTCTTAATTTTTTGTTGTTGTTGTTGTTATTGTATGCTGTATGGCGGGGTCGCATTTCATTATTTTCCATGTGAGTATCCTGTTATTTCACCACCATTTGTTTAATTTTTGTTTGTTATTTGTTTTGCTTATTTGTTTGTTTTTGGGAAGTACATGGACTGGTAATCAAACCTGGGTCTCCCATATGGCAGGCGAGAATTCTACCACTGAATTACCCTTACACCCCCTAGTCTATTAATTTTATGATAAATCTAGATCTGTTTTTGACTTACTTTCTATTAAGCAATCCTATGAACAACAAAATTATCCCAACCCATCTAATAAGGGGGTTCTTCTGTAATATAAATGAGCTGATGCCTAACTCTTTCTTTAATCTGCTAGTATAAACAAAAATGTCAGAAGAGTTTATTAAAAAAACTAATCGTAAAAGAATTGTTACCTTTGAACAAAAACAAATCCTTTGTGCTACTTTTTATGGACAGAAAAAAACAAACACCGTAACAAAAGTAAAATAAGCAGGAGCTCTTAAAAGCTGATTAAGCTCCATAGAAAATTAAGTTGCTGCCTGCCTACATCTTGATGTTGTGAAAACAGAAGGATCTTCACCAACTTTGCAAGATGTTTGAAATCATATGACATAAAATATAAACTACCAAATTCCCTTTAGGGTGGAAGCCATCTCAAAAACTATGCAGTCATTCTACAGAGAGCTGAAGGGTTAATCTAGGATGGACTGGCTGAGCACCTGCAGAATTCTATGTGTGCAGCTTCGGAGAAGCAGCAGCAGGGATTCATTTATTTAACAACGGTAAATAAGGTATCTAAGGGTTGAACTGGGAAGAGGCTGGACAGCAGGGGTCTCTACAAAATCAATCATTTCCAACTTTCAGGTATTTCGGGACACATCAGAAATAAATGGACATTCCTCACGCAGAGTAGATGGCATGGAGGTACTATGGGAGGTATATAGGAATCCTGGTAAGAAATGACATGATGTATGTTATAGTAAATTATATTTTCAAAAAATGGCTGTAAGATTTCTGTCTCGCATACTTTTCCAGTATCTTGCCAATCCCCCATCAGTTTATGTTCCTTTACTTAGAATCTGAGCAGGCAATTATGACTGCCTCAATGAATAGAATGCAGTGGAAGTGATGCTGTATGACTTTTCAGGCTAGATTAGAAAAGGCCATGCAGCTTCTGCTCATCTCTTTCTTTGGACACTTGCCTTTGTAACCCTGAGTTGCCAAGTAAGGAGTTCAAGGCTGCCATACCGTGAGGCAGTCCAAACTGTTCCATGCAATTCACTTGGAGAAAACATGCACAAAAGCTCAGACTATATGAAGCGAGTGATGTCTGTCCAGCTCCCAGATGTTCTAACCCCCTGGCTGTTGCAGCTTCAGCCAATTTGAATACAACTACATGAGAGATCCTGAGCCCAAACCATCTGGCTGAGCTTTTCCTGAATTTCTGACCTACAACTATGATAGATAATAAATTTGTTGTTGTTTTAAGCCACTAAGTGTTGGGATTATTTATTATGCAGCAATAGATAACTGGCACATACACATAAGATACCATAGACAGAGAAAATAAGCAGTAGATCTGAGTCCCTGATGGAAAGCCATAAGGTAGCCACCCCAAATTGCAGATACTGATATTTCACTGAGGCATTTCTCACTTGGGGAACACTATGAAACATGTTCCAGGTTAACTAGTAGCATGAATTTATTAGTGATTCTCCAAACAACACCAGTGAGGCCAATTAGTGTAGCATAAAATTCTAAGGTAATTTACCTAACACTAACTTCCCCTAAGATATAATTCTCAATTTCATATATTCCTAAGGGTCACAAAATATGAAATACCACCCAAAGATACCCCATAAAGGGTTAACTAATTATGAAAAATAAGTAAGGTTGGCCAAGATTGTTAATAACTGGCATCTTAGAAAATTTGTTTTTAACTTTCAGTATTCCTTCTGGTAATCAGATAAATCTGGTTGGGGTATTTTCTTTCTCTGTCACCACTGAGATTATAATCAATTTGCATTTTGCTTTCAATAAATGCATGCCTCTTGTTTTTTACAATGAGCACATTATAAATCACAAAAGTCACAATTTAACTTAAAAAATAAAGTATAATAAAACTAAAATAATTTTAATGAAGTTATAGTCTTCCAGATATATCTATTCTACAAAGTGCTTAAAATAAAATCTTCAAGCTTACTTGGAAATAAAATTATATAATAAGTAAAGGAATTTTTCTTTTTGGGGGGACTCAAATTTTAGAACTTAGAAAAACTATGATTAGTTTTGGAAAATAATAAAATAACCGCAAACCCTCAGAAACATATATTTGAAATGATTTAGCGTTATACCTTCACGGTTAACTAAGAACTCTGGAAGATAGAAGAATTCTGGGATAAGTTCTTTTACATCAGTCATGGATTCAAAAGATGAGAGGCGCCAAGTTGTATTTGTAGAATGAAAAGTTCTGTCTGGAATGTCAAAACTTTGATCTATAAAGAAATAAAAACAATTAAGACACACTGACTTGATTTGAGGCCTATCATAATTAAATTTTACTGCCTCAAAAGAATTAAAATAATGTTCATTTTGCTTATTCAATAATTAAAAAAAATTTATTCATGTTCTCAAAAATAAAGATTTCTACAAATAATGTGAGGGCTTATTACATTATTTTAAATCTATATTATGATTTCATAATACATATAACTAGCTGAATTTATATCAATTATTGTTTATTTTATTACTATCTGTCTTCCCAAGTAGAATAAAGACCAGAGAAATGGGGTATCATCAACACCTGGCACATAACAGGTATTCAATAATTATTTATTTATTGAATGAAAGAATAATAAAGAAGGAAAATTAAAGTTCATGTAGGTACAATGGTTTTTGCACAGCCTGGGCAAAAACATCTAACTGCTAGGAGTATTTTTTTTTCTCTTCTTTTGTTTTCTATTTTTTGGGGGGGTTGGGGACATGGATTTATAAATATTCTAATTTTGAGGCTAAACAAATGAGTAAAATTTCCTATGAATGCAAATAGAACTAAGCATAGGCATTCCAAGCAAGTTTTTTTGGCACAGACTAATAATAATCAAGAAATGGATTTTTTTTTTTCTGGCGCCTGGCCTGGAAATCAAACCCTGCCACATGGCAGGTGAGAATTCTACCACTGAACTACCCATGCACTCTAAGAATTGAATTTTGACTCTGTTTCTTTTCCATCAACAATTATTAGAACTTCTACCCATAAGTCAAGCCTAGAACAATAAATGATATCCAAAAGCTGGTCTCTGAAAGCATCAGCAGTGTAGAGTCTTAAGAAGGAACCATGTTTTGTCTAAAACTACTCTGAACTTGCTAAAATTTGAATATATCATTTCAACTGGGATACATTCACAAGACTAATCTTAATATTAAGCAAGGTAAAATTTTTAAAGGACATTTTATTTTCCCCCCTAAACTTAGTTACTCTGCCAAGCAACATTTTCTATTATTTTCATTACTTTCTCATCTCTCCTGTTAAGTCAGTTAGCATTGGCTTGCCACTAAATAAAATCTGGAAGAAATGTGGTTTATTACTTTTTCTCAGACAGTAGGGCCATCTAAAGAAACATCTAGTAAGTCACTTGGGAGAAAAAATTTTCAATATGAATGAAATTCAGTAAAACTAAAGGCAATTCTGTAAGGCTGTGATGGGGTCCCAGTTTTGTTATCAGACTGTGACTAAGGAACTGTAGAACAAGAGAAGCATACTGTGGGTTCTGTTCAGATTTTAAGATTTGCCATAGTTTCCTAATTTCTTTTTTAAGTACTACTATAAATCCTATGATCTAGAACTTGCATTTATTAAATCAGTGGTTAACTGGTAGCTCTTTCGCCCCCAGGGGATATCCAGCTATGTCTGGAGACAGTTTTAGTTGTTACAACTGCAGTGGGGGAGTATGCCACAGGCATGATGCTAAATGTCTTACAAAGCACATGACAGCACTCTCTCAACACAGACCAGTGTGGATTATGGATTCTTGTGCTACATTAAAAGAAATATAGTACTTAGATGGAGTCATGTTATAATTACATTTGAAATACTCTTTTTAAAATTCTGATTACTGTATTTTAATATGGGCATTCACAAATGAGACTATGTTCAGAAAGATGGAAAGAATAATGGTAGGTTTGGAAACCATAGCAAACAAAGATGGTTTAATACCACTTTAAAAAAAATCTTTACTAAGTACAGAACTGTCTTCTTCTTCTTATTATTATTATTTTGTATGCCCTGCAGCATCTGGATAGGACCTTGCACATGGGAGGCTCCCAAATTGATGCCAAATTAACTAAGGATAACCAGCCTGGGGAAAAACAGGGCTGAGTAGGAGAAAGTGGCCAGGACACCAGTCTCTAAGTATCTGAGGAGCTATCATTTGGAAAATTTGTTCTATGTACTTATGGAGAGACAGTTATAAGGAAGTCCGTTTAATAGGCCAAGCAGAGAGAATACAAAATTCTTTCCTCCAAGAGGTTATATGTCAATAAGGGAAAAAAAACATAAAGTTTAAGTTTAAGAAGTTTGAATAAATGAATAGACAATGATTCTAGAAAGGATTTTGGATGCCATGAGGAACAACTACAGACCTAAAACTAATACTATGGTTCTCATTAAAAACTGACAGGTGAGTATGTCCCTATTTATGCACAAGTATAAGTGCATAAGTTCTAAGTTATCTTAAGGCCTGCTGGCTGCCACTCAAAATACTGAGGTAGAAAATTATTACCTAGAAAGTTACTACAGTGAAGATACAAGTGTGGCTCACATATGAACTATTTATAATAAATTAAAATAACATACATGTCTCCAGGCTCCAAAGGGAACTTATGTGATTTGAAATAATTATTGTGTTGAATATCTTTAAAATGTGAATTGCAGTCATCATAAAAGGGTAAATTTTATAGTACACGGATTTTATATCATTTCAAAAAAATATATAACATTTTTATAAACTTAGAAACTAACATTAGAGATAGATTAAGATAATTTGGCTTACAGCAGCTTTTTGATAAAGAATTTTTGTAAATGAGTAAATACAGCTTTTTTCCTGTGGTTTGACTGATCTCCATGCATTGTCAGGAAGTCAGTCAATTTGTTTTTCTCTGATGACCCAACATGACTTTTTAGGTTGTTAAAAAGACATCATTACCAACAGATGAGTAGAACATATGGAATAAAAATAAATAATAGGGGGAAAAAAAGACATCATTACCTTGGTATGCTAAAAACATTTTAGTAAAAGGAGGCATCCTAACCAAGAAGTGCAGCACCGTCCCACTGTTTGAATAGTGGGAGCCGTAGTGATAGGGCTGCACAGGAGGCATGGGGTCATCTTCTCGGGCTCCTTTGCGGTACTCTTCTTCCAAATACTGAAGGAAACAGAGTCAGAACATAATTCACGTTAATGTGCCCCAGGCAAAACTGAAAAAGCCTCAGTGATTTCCCCTCCCATCCATCTCTCCCGCCCCCTTCAATACTTGTGCCTGGACACCTCAGGTCACCTTGAGCGTCTGGGTGTCTCCTACGCAGTGCCCTTGCTAAGGCCTGACCACTCAACAAGTGTCTCACATTTTGGACCTCTACTTTCTCATTCCCTCATATAAACTTTACCTGTTTTCTATCCTGATTACCAGCACTTCGTATCCCAAATAATGCATAATGTCTAAGCTGATTAAGCACTCAAAATCAGAGTTGCTACTATCACTAGATATATCTTTATTTTAAAAGAGAGTTTTGAGATGTAATGCAGTCTAATTTAGAGAAATGCTTCCCTAGAAATGGAACAACAGAAATGTAAAAATTATATCAGTTTATTGGAATCTTAGGAATTGCAAACATTTTATGACTATTTGCAGTGTAGTTTACACACAGGTAATAACCAATGTGGTGATTTTTTCACTACTCCTATCTTCACATCATAAAGCAGGAAGCTCAACCAAACACTTTGCATCTGTCACTATTATCATCTCCCATAGCTTCTGTTTGGTCCTGATAACAAAGTGAGGTAGTAGTTATTTTTCAAAAACCACTTCTTCTTGATAACTATGGCACTGCCCCATTGTCAACTGCAGAGGAATCAAGCAGTGATAGTTGTAAGATCTTGGAGGGCTTTTTCTGGCACTGTGACATAAAATAATATGGTGAATATGAAAAACTGCTTAAGCTGCTCCTATCTTAATTCCATTGTAGAGAGAAATACAACATGTGCCTAATAAAAGTTTTTTGTATTTTCCAAAAGAATTTCATTAATACTAATTTCTTAGACACAGGTAATTAATTTCTATTTTTATACCTTGAAATCTGGCAAATTTCTGTTTAATAAACCAATGCATAATTTTTTCAATGCAAATAATATGGGTTTACAGTACATTAATATACAAATAGCAAGTTTCTGGAATTCTTTGTGATTTTACAAGGAATAAAATGATTTACATGTTTGATTATAATAATGGTTCAATAGCTTTCAGCTTATGTCACAATAAGTACATTCTTTCTCTGGGTGAAGTGTTTTCCGGGAATTGAGATGGAGAGATAGAATATCTAAAATCACATGATTTCTAGCTATCAAAGTACAAGAAAGTAAAAAACAGAAAAATTAATACTGAAACTTAAAATTAGGTAAAACACAAGTAACATACAATAAAACTCTTCTTTTTCCTTTATCAAAATATGAAGAAAAACTAAAGGCTACCTTATATGTGTTCACGTAACGATCTTCCTTTTCTTTATACTGCACAGCTATAGGCTTAGAGAGATTTCTACAGAAAGAGAGATGATGGAAGAATATTAAATATTTTGAAAGTGTCAGAAGTAATTTGCCTGTTGTCTGCATCCTGTAAGTAAATAAATGATCAATAAAATGCTCGTCCCTTAGCTTGCTGCTTACACATGTTGCTTCTACACTAACAGTCATCATTCAAATCTATTAAGGTACAATGTTTCCAACAGATGAGACACTCCTGACTTAAGAGTAATTTACACAAGAAGAGTGGTTGCTGACCCTTTTCCCTCTCCTTCTGCTGCTTCCTCCAGAATCACAGCTGATGTTGCCCATGACAGGTGATTCTTAAAAACCCCTAGAAGTCCTGTACCCATTTTCCAGATGCTATACCCTGTTAGGCAATAAAGAGTGAAAGAAAGGTTGGATAGAAATTATGACCATAATGAGATGCTGTGTTGGTTATTTACTAAAAATTGAAATAGTTACACATGTTTGAAATGACTGAGTTGAGATTTGGGGTGTGGGTACTGAAATAAATATTTTGTAGTCTAATCAGTAGATGCTGATTGGTACCAGTGTGCACAGTATAGAATATCGGTGTCTGCATGTGAATGTGTCCACGGTGATGCTTACACCTTATGAGGGAGGCAAGAGAACACAAGGGGTAAAGCCTCACTTTCATGAGCTACGGAATCAAGTGGTGTTCCTGTGCAACACTTGAAAGAGCAAGAGAAACAGAGCTAATAGAGAAGGGCACGTGTCCCCTGGCTGAGATGCCATCTGCTCTGGCCTAGTAATGGGGCCATATGGAGTTTCAACATCTGGCACCAAAACTAGACCAACATGAAGATTTGCCCAAATTTCTATAAGTCAAGCTAGGTCGGCTTATTTTTCCTGAGATACTGAAATTACTGATATTAAACACACTAATTTTGCTTTTGAGACTTAATAATCTTAAGTATTTTGTTAAGAAGTACAAACAGTTTTCTAGAATAGAAGTAAATTCTCATGTCTAAATGGAAAGAAATCATGTTTAAGGATTTGGCAAGCAATCTTTTATAAATAGCATAAATTACTTTTTCCTGGACCCAAGTAATACTTTTTTGTTATGGTTGAAAGATCTGAAATTACAGATAAACAAACAGAATAAAACAAAAATCCTCTAATATACTATTGTCCAGAGGTAAAACATTTTAGTGCATACCTTTCCAGATATTCTTCTGCTTATCTGTGAATGTATGCTCACTTTTTTAAATTAAAAGGACCCCTTTCCATGCCTATAATACACACTTTCACAATATCATTTTTAATGGCTCAACATATAATAATTTACTCAGTCCAAGTGTTGGGCATTTAAGTTGTTTCTAAATTGTAGCAGCCTTGAAAAATGACTTGAGTACTACCCTTATGGCTAATTTTTTTTCATGTAGTGAAAGGCACTATCACAAGCAATGAACTAGTAAATGTATTCCCTGTCCTCATGAAACTTTACTTCTAGTGGGAACCATTCTGCTAGAGTACACGACCTTGAGTATTTCCTAAGAAAAAGTTCCTACAAGTTAAATTGATAAGACAGAATATATACATATTAAGAGTTCTTTGAATATGTATTGTCAAATTGCTTTCCAGAAGGACTATATCTATATACCAGCTCAGTACAAGGTTTAAATGTCCATTATCAGTGTATAAATATATCTAAAAGAGATATAGTGTGACATTTGCTCTTTTTTAAATCGACAAATACATTACACTGAATTTTGATTTCTTGAGAACTCCTTGATATAGGCCTACTTTTTTGTGATTACAACTAAAATACCCCAGTATACCAAGTGGAACTTTTGGAATCAATTTTTCTTTAAATTTCACAAGAGAATATCTTTAAAAATTTATTCTAATAGAATACTTCCACTACTCAGGAATTTGGTTTCTTTTAAAATATAGTTCATTCAGAAAAGACAGCTGTATGCTGAATTCTTTTCTTTAAATTGCCACATTTCAAAATAAGGCACTGGTGCCTTAGTTACTTCCACCGGCGATGAACAAACTTTGTTCGGCTTTGTTTATTTTTACCTTTTAAACGTAAAGGTAAAAAAATTTTTTTTTACTTCAATGTGTTTTCAATCAGTTGCAGTCATTATTCTTTTTAATGCTCAGTTTATCCTACGTTTGGTAGTATAAAATCTCTTCAAGTTGGCTCTGGGTCCTTTTTTTTTTTTTTTTTTGCATGGGCAGGCACCAGGAATTGAACCCGGGTCTCTGGCATTCTGGGGTCCTTTTGACAAGAAGACTACATTAGATTTTGATAGTTTCCTTGCCCTTTGGCATAACTAATAAGTCCACGCTCATCTTGTTCTCTTTCAATAAATGTAGAAGAAAAGAGAGAACAGGGAATAAACATTTTGCAACCCCTACTGACATCATTGATTCAGGCAATAATCATCAGTGAATGTAACCATTAGGTAAAAGTTCAATGGAAATCTGAACCCACAGTTTAATCTTGGCACCATTTAGAGTGCTGATATGATGCAATATAAAGGTCATACAAGCACTTATAAGGCATCTTTGTCAAAAAAAAAAGTTGAACCTGAATCTAAACAAGACTTTGGAACCAATTTCTAGTTTCCAGGAAATATAGAGGCTAGAGAAGTAAGTTGAATACTACCACAGGAAGGAATGTGGAAAATGCAGAAAGGGGAACATTCTATGGGTAAATGTCCTGCTTTTTTCAATAAGTCAATATTAGAGGAAAAAAAGAGAAAAATATCAATGAAAAAATTAAAACTGTTCTGAAAGTATGTCTGAGATACAACAACCAAAGGCAACATTGGGTTTGATTCAAGCTAACCAACTATAATAAGACATCTTTGAGATAATCAGGGAACTTAGGAAAAGTGACTGGGCATGAGATGACAGCATAGAATTATTATTCATTTTCTCAGATGTGATAATGGCATTGTGGTTAGGTCAAAAAAAATCCTATTGTTTTTAAGAGATGAATATTGAAGAATAGAGGTGGCATAAGATAGCTGTGATCTGCCTTAAATTAAAAAAAAGAGATGATACAAATTCGGCAAAAGTCTTCAAAATAGTTGAACTGAGGTGATGGGTATGTGGAAGGCCATTTATTATATATTCATTCTATTTTTGCATGATGGGACATTTTCATAAAAAAATTTTAATGAAATAAATGTAAGATATGGATAAAACCAAAAGGTGATAATAATCTTATTTACCTGTAAACTAACAGATCGTTGAGGTCAAGTGTTTCACTAACATAGTCAGCCAGTATAAATGGGAACACTGGATACTGCATGAGATCATTGAAGGATCGGCCTGCATGTTTGTTTAAGTGAGTCAAATATTCAAAATTAGTAATCTGTCCAGTATACCATAAATTTGTCAGAGCAGTGATGTTTCCATATTCCAGAAGATTAGGCAGGTTATTTGTTAGAATACTGTGGTACACATCATCACGAACCTAAAGGGAAGAAAGGAAAAAAATACAGATTTATTTTTAGGCTTACTGATGTTTTCTCCAAAGAATCCAGGGTTTTCCTTGAAAAACTGGGCTCTTTGTTTTGCTGCTAGAGAAAACTGTTAGTAAGCAACTACTAAAAAAAAGTTTGTATAGAAAAGTCACATTTTGTATAGGAAAGTATACAGATTTTTAAAAAAATTTCAATGATGAACAAACAAGAGCCATAATAAATGTAACATGGTATAACAGAAAGAGCATGGTCTAATTCTGGGTCTCTTTTCCTGCTTAACTCCTTTGTGCTGCAGTCAATATATCTGCAACATGGTAATAACAATCTTTTTTTTTTTTGCATGGGCAGACACTGGGAATCGAACCCGGGTCTCTGGGATGGCAGGCGAGAACTCTGCCTGCTGAGCCACCGTGGCCCGCCTGGTAATAATAATCTTTATCTCATGAGAAGCAAATAAAAAATCCAATGTAAATTTGGATATTTAATTTTCACTACTGATTGAGAACTTTTTTTTAGATATTCACAAAAGTTCTGGCACGGAAAAATGGTATTTTTGTTTCTACTAAAGAAATAAACTGATGATTAATAATCAACAAGAAAAACAGGCAAGAAGGCCTTTGCCAAAAACAAAAATTTTTTTTTTTTTTGTATGCTGTGTGGCAACTCACATTTCATTATTTTTCCATGTGAGTATCCTACTATTGCAGCACCATTTGTTGAATTTTTGTTTGTTTGTTTTGGGGGAAGTACATGGACTGCAGGAAGAACCCAGGTCTCCTGCATGGCAGGCAAGAATTCTACTAGAAATAAATTTGAAATGCCCATCTGTGGTGGTTTGAAGCTGCATGTACCCCAGAAAAACATGTTCTAAAATCGGATTCATTACTGTGGGTAAAAACCACAGTTAAGGTATGACTGATCTCACTGAGAATGGGTCCTAATTTTCTTACTGGAGTCCTTTAAAAGTGGAATGAGGAGAGTGCCAAGATGGCGGCTTAGCAAGGTATGGGATTTAGTTTGTCCTCCAGAACAGCGAGTAAATGGCCAGGAGCAGTACAGAACAACTGCTGGGGCCACGTCAGTGACTGGACACACAGTGTACCCCAGTCCGGACCAGGTGGACCGGCTGCGAGCACCCTCCAGAACCATGAGTTCCCAAAGCTGCGGCGGCCAGCACCCCTCCCCCACAGGCTGCTTCCCAGAGGGGAAAGGAAATGGACTTTACCAGCAGCAGGGGCTGAGCACAACAAAATTCCAAATGCGAAATTAATTAGCAAATTCTAACTACTAAAAATAGGCCTCCAGCTCAGTTGAACCTAGCAGACATTGCTGATTTCTGCCCTGGTGCTGAGGAGGCAGGGCTGACAGAAAAAAAACAGAGGTTTTTTTGGATCAGATAGCACATAACACTTGAAAGGGTCTGGGCCCTGAAGGAAAGGAGGGGGCACATAGGATCTGAAGGTACACAAAGCAACATACCAACTTATGCTCTTGATTGGCAAACCTGAGGAATGTGGGTTCTGCCCTGAGAAGGATTTTTCTCTTTCTTTTTTGTGGCTGTGTTTCTACAAAGGCTTGACTGCCTTTGGATACAGTGGCAGGGTTTCTCAAGCTGCAACCGCCTCAGGCATAGGCAGAAACAAGCTTGTTTGAGTGTTTGTCTGGAGTCTGTGCCTACCCCAGGAGAGAGGTGGGGCCCAGCTCAGGTGGGTTTCCTCCCTCAAGAAATTCAGACCCCAGGGTTTAGAAATTTGAAGCGATTAAAACCAGCCTACAACCTCTCCTCTGTCTCCACCATGCCCCCAGCAGGGAGAGTCTGCTGAAGTTAAAGGTACTGCATCACCTTATACCGGTGGGACCTGCAGGCAGACAAGCGCCACATACTGGGCAGGATAAGAAAAACAGAGTCCAAAGACAGGAAAGTCTTGCAACCTGCTGGGTCTCACCCTCAGGGAAAACTGATGCAGATGACTCTTTCCTCCTGACAGGAGACAAGTTTGGTCTGGGAAAATCCAGCTGGGGTCTATAATACCTAAGTAGGCCCTCCTGAGGGTGGGGGGAAAAAGGCACCATATAGGCAGGGCAAGAAACAAGAAAACAAGAACTGAAAAATTCTGCTCTGTTAAACAAAACCTAAGCTAGTGGTCCAGAATAAGCTGAACTGAATGTCAAAGAACAGATAGACAACAAAGTCATCCAGCAAGAAAATCCTAGGTAAAAGAAGTGAAAGCAATCTCCAGAATAAACTATTTAAGGTAATTAAATGCCTAGACACCAGCAAAAAATAACGAATCACACTAGGAAAATTGAAGATATGGCTCAGTCAAAGGAACAAACCAAAAATTCAAATGAGATACAGGAGTTGAAACAATTCAGAATGTTCGAACAGACATGGAAAACCTCATCAAAAATCAAATCAATGAATTGAGGGAGGATATAAAGAAGGCAAGGAATGAACAAAAAGAAGAAATCGAAAGTCTGAAAAAACAAATCACAGAACTTATGGGAATAAAAGGCACAGCAGAAGAGATGAAAAAAAACAATGGAAACCTACAATGTCAGATTTCAAGGGGGAGAAGATAGGATTAGTTAACTGGAGGACGGAACATCTGAAATCTGACAAGCAAAAGAAAATTTGGGAAAAGAATAAAAAAATATGAGTAGGGACTCAGGGAATTGAATGACAACATGAAGCGCATGAATATACGTGTTGTGGGTGTCCCAGAAGGAGAAGAGAAGGGAAAAGGAGAAGAAAAATTAATGGAGGAAATTATCACTGAAAATTTCCCAACTCTTATGAAAGACTTAAAATTACAGATCCAAGAAGTGCAGCATACCCCAAAGATATGTACCCCAAGACACTTACTAATCAGAATGTCAGATGTCAAAGAGAAAGAGAAAATCTTGAAAGCAGCAAGAGAAAAGCAATCCATCACATACAAGGGAGGCCCAATAAGACTATGCATAGATTTCTCAGCAGAAACCATGGAGGCGAGAAGATAGTAGGATAACATATTTAAATTACTAAAAGAGAAAAATTGCCAACTAAGAATTCTATATCCAGCAAAATTGTCCTTCAAAAATGAGGGAGAAATTAAAACATTTTCAAGAAAAAAAATCACTGAGAGAATTTTGTGACCAAGAGACCGCCTCTGCAAGAAATACTAAAGGGAGCACTAGAGGCAGATACGAAAAGACAGGATAGAGAGGTGTGGAGAACAGTGTAGAAATGAAGACTATTAGTAAAGTTAAAAAGAAGAACAATTAGATATGACATATAAAATCCAAAAGGCAAAACGGTAGAAGAAAGTACTGCCTGTACAGTAATAACACTAAATATTAATGGTTTAAACTCCTCAATCAAAAGACATAGACTGGCAGAATGGAATAAAAAACAGGACCCATCTACATGCTGTCTACAGGAAACACATCTTAGACCCAAGGACAAACATAAGTTGAAAGTGAAAGGTTGGGAAAAGATATTTCATGCAAATAACGATCAGAGAAGAGAAGGAGTACCTATACTAATATCCAACAAATTACACTTCAAATGTAAAACAGTTAAAAGAGACAAGAAGGACTCTATGTATTATTAATAAAAGGAACAATCAACAAGAAGACATAACAATCATAAATATTTAATCACTGAGCCAGAATGCACCAAAATACATGAGGCAAACACTGAAAAGAGAAATAGACACATCTACCATAATAGTTGGAGACTTCAATTCCCCACTCTCATCAATGGACAGAACATCTGGACAGAGGATCAATAAAGAAACAGATAATTTGAATACTACAATAAATGAGCTAGACTTAACAGACATTTATAGAACATTACACCCCACAACAGCAGGATACACCTTTTTCTCAAGTGCTCATGGATCGTTCTTAAGGATAGACCTTATGCTGGGTCACAAGGCAAGTCTCAATAAATTTAAAAAGATTGAAATCATACAAAATACTTTCTCTGATCATAAAGGAATGAAGTTGGAAATCAATAATAGGCAGAGTGCCGGAAAATTCACAAATATGTGGAGACTCAACAACACACTCTTAAACAACCAGTGGGTCAAGGATGCAATTACAATAGAAATCAGTAAATATCTCAAGGCAAATGAAAATGAAAATACAACATATCAAAATTCATGGGATGCAGCAAAGGCAGTGCTACAAGGAAAATTTATTGCCCTAAATGCCTATATCAAAAAAGAAGAAAGGGCAAGAATCGAGGAATTAACTGTCCACTTGGAAGAACAAGAGAAAGAACAGCAAACTAACTCCAAAGTAAGCAAAAGGAAAGAAATAATGAAGATTACAGTGGAAATAAATGAAATTGAGAACATGAAAACTATTGAGAAAATCAACAAAAACAGAAGTTGGTTCTATGAGAAAATCAATAAGATTGATGGACCCTTAACAAGGGTCCATCTTCTGACAAAAAGAAGAAGAGTGAGGATGTAAATAAATAAAATCAGAAATGGAAGAGGAGACATAACCACTGACCCCACAGAAATAAAGAAAGTAATGAGAGGTTACTATGAACAACTTCATGCTAATAAACATGAAAATGTAGATGAAATGGACAACTTTCGAGAAAGGCATGAAACCAAAGTCAAACCAACTTTGACTCGAGAGAAACAGACGACCTCAACAAACCAATCACAAGTAAAGAAATTAAATCAGTCATTAAGAAGCTCCCCAAAAAGAAAAGTCCAGTACCAGATGGCTTCACATGTGAATTCTACCAAACATTCCAGAAAGAATTAGTACCAATCCTGCTCAAACTCTTCAAAAAAACTGAAGAGGAGGGAAAACTACCTAACTCATTCTACGAAGCCAATCTCACCCTCATACCAAAGCCAGACAAAGATATTACAAAACAAGAAAACTACAGACCAATCTCTCTAATGAATATAGATGCAAAAATCCTCAACAAAATCCTTGCAAATCGAATCCAGCAGCACATTAAAAGAATTATACACCATGACCAAGTAGGATTCATCCCAGGTATACATCCTAGGTATGCAAGGACAGTTCAACATAAGAAAATCAATTAATGCAACACACCATATCAAAAAATCAAAGCAGAAAAACCACATGATCATCTCGATTGACGCAGAAAAGGCATTTGACAAAATTCAACATCCTTTCCTGTTGAAAACACTTCAAAGGATAAGAATAGAAGGGAACTTCCTCAAAATGATAATGGGAATATATGAAAAACCCATAGCTAACATCATCTTCAATGGGAAAAAACTGAAAACTTTTCCGCTAAGATCAGGAACAAGACAAAGATGTCCACTATCACCACTGTTATACATACATTGAATATTATGCAGCTGTAAGACAGAATAAAGTTATGAAGTATGTGACAACATGCATGGACCTTAAGGACATTATGCTGAGTGAGATTAGCCAGAAACAAAAGGACAAATACTGTATGGTCTCACTGATATGTGCTGACATTAGTGAATAAACTTGGAGAATTTCATTGGTAACAGAGACCTTCAGAAGGTAGAAATAGGGTAAGATATTGGGTAATCGGAGCTGAAGGGATACAGATTGTACAACAGGACTGATTGTAAAAACTGAGAAACGGACAACACAATACTACCTAACTGTAATACAGTTATGTTAAAACACTGAATGAAGCTGAATGTGAGAATGATAGAAGAAGGAGGGCTGGGGTCACAAATGAAATCAGGAAGAAAGATAGACAAGAAAGACTGATATGGTATAATCTAGGAATACCTAGAGTGTATAATGATAGTGACTATATGTACAAATTTAAAAAATGTTTTTGCATGAGGAAGAACAAAGGAATATCATTATTGCAGGGTGTTGAAAATAAATGGTAGTCAATATTTAAAAACTTTAACTTATGTGTGAGACCAAAGCAAAAAATGTTTATTTGGTACAAAATTTATATTTTGACTAGTGCATTTCCTAATATAACTTATGTAGACAGCTTAATTGAACACCATAAGTACATGGAACCTTGAGTAGGGCATGAGATTTTGTTGGTTTGTCCAGAGTGATGCCCCAATAAATCCCAGAGTGATTTGAACATGAATAAAAAAGTATTTGCAAGGTCCCCTTTGGGGAATGGTGAGAAAAGGGGAAAATTCAACCTCCCCAACTTGAATTCTTGATATTCTCATAAGCAGTGGGGTCAACCAAAGCAATAGGCTGAGCCCTCAATCTTGGGGTTTGTTCACATGAAACTTAACCCCACAAAGGATTAACCAAGCCTACTTAAAATCAGGCCTAAGAGTCACCCCCAAGTGAACCTCTTCTGTTGCTCAGATGTGGCCTCTCTCTCCACCCAACACAACAAGCAAACTCACTGCCCTCCCTCTGTCTACATGGGGCATGACTCCCAGGGGTGTGAACCTTCCTGGCAACGTGGGACAGAGATCCTGGAATGAGCTGAGACTCAGCATCAAGGGATTGAGAAAACCTTCTCGACCAAAAGGGGGAAGAGTGAAATGAGACAAAATAAAGTGTTGATGGCTGAGAGATTCCAAACAGAGTCAAGAGGTTATCCTGGAGGTTATTCTTATGCATTAGATAGATATCACCTTGTTAGTCAAGACGTAATGGAGAGGCTGGAGGGAACTGCCTGAAAATGTAGAACTGTGTTCCAGTAGCCATGTTTCTTGAAGATGATTGTATAATGATATAGCTTTCACAATGTGATTGTGTGATTGTGAAAACTTTGTGTCTGATGCTCCTTTTATCTACTTTACCAACAGATGAGTAAAACATATGGAATAAAGATGAATAATAGGGGGAACAAATGTCAAAATAAATTTAGATTGAAATGCTAGTGATCAATGAAAGGGAGGGGTAAGGGATATGGTATGTATGTATTTTTTCTGTTTTCTTTGTATTTCTTTTTCTGAATTGACGCAAATGTTCTAAGAAATGATCATGATGATGCATATGCAACTATGTGATGATATTGTGAATTACTGATTATATATGTAGAATGGAATGATCATAAGTTAAGAATGTTTGTCTTTGTTATATTTTTTTTAAAATTTTAAAAATTAATAAAAAAAGAAAAAAAAAGTAGAATGAATACAGAGAGAGAGAAAGAAAGCCATAGAAGCAAAAGTGTGAAATCAAGATGAGGAAACCCTTAAGAGAATACAGAGACCAACAGATGCTGTCATGTGGCAGAGGGGCCAAGTATTTTCGGCACCAGTCTTTGGGAAGAAAGCATTGCCCTAATGATACCTTGAGTTGGACATTTTCTCAGCCTCAAAGTGTAAGTGAATAAATTCCCACTGTTCAAGTCAAACCATTTCATGATATTTGCTTTAAGCAGTCTAGGAAACTAAAACACTATCTTAAATGTGTATATGCTTCAAATATAGGAAGAAGAGCTACAGATGTAGATGAGAGATAGGTCTAAAAGTAAATGACCAGAAGGAGAAAATGTAACTGAAGTTATGGAACAGGTAGGATCACATGTTTAACAACCTAAATCTGAAGTTTGCCAACTGCTGAAGCTAAGATTGATGGAAGGCAATTTATGAGAGTTTGGTGTATCAAACTCTGGAAGAAAAAGAAGTGTTCATTCATTCATTCTACAAATATTTACTGAGCACCTGCTTATTAAGTAATAGTATTGATCAAGGTGCTGGTAATATAGAAGTTAAAAAAACAAAACTCGGCCGTTCGTCCTCGCTCCTCTCCCGCCAACCTGTTTTCGCGGCTAAGGGCTCGTGTTTTACACCACTTAGTTTGATGTAGTTTGGATTTATCTGGTCAAGGAACCCATCTGGAGGAGGAAGCCACTGTGTGATATGCTTCTGTAAAACAGGGGAGTGAGCCAAGAATGAGAACATTTCAGCAGACAGAGGATCCTAAGCAATAGAGCAATGGAGTCCCAGTCTGATAACGATGCAGGAGACCTAGAAAAGCATGTAGAACAAACTAGAGCATGAGGAAAGAGAGCTGCAAAGCAAAGGTCTTCCAATGACAGCCATAGACTGGAAAAAAAAAAAGTGTACCATATGCTATTGCACCAAGAAAACGGGTGCTGAGTGTCAAGTGCTCTGGAAATATTTAGAGAGTTGCCCTATGTTAATTGTGATGAATTCTTTGTCTTTCCTGTAGAAGTTCAAAATAAGGAATAAATGAAAGACTGGCTACTAGTTGTGTGAGGGCATATGGGCAAAAGAATGCCGATGCCCTTTCTCACAAGTGAGGACTGTGTCTATCAACTTCATGACTTTACCAAAGCCCAGACTATTTCATTCAGTTCTGGGACTTAGAAACATGGCACTTTTAGGATATTGTTGAATGCAATTTCTCCTCTCAAGGGAAGACTCACATTAAACCAGGAAACATAATGTGTAAAAACAAAATGTCATGATAATTGATGCAATGACAGACAACGATGCAGACATTACAATGCTCCATACCTCTTTAAACTGTACTTTTCCTCCCTGTTATCTGGACTAACTTGGATGTCCAAAAATAATCAGAATTTGCTAACTTTTCTCCATGTGTGTTATACTTCAGTGAAATTTATAGAAACAAAATGAGTAGATAAGCATGAAATTAGAAGAGAAAAAGTCTAATGTTTAATAAGAGCAGACTAATATTAAGTGTAGGTATTCATTTATTCATTCAACAATTTTTTGTGTGTGGATATTAGGTGCCAGGCTCTCTGCTAGTCTCAAGAATGACCTACAGTAGACCAAGTAGAAATACTCCCTCGGGGAAGCAAAATAAAAACAAACTAAACAAAAATATGTATTTCTAAAGTATGAAGGAGAAACCAACTGGATAAGAGTTAAAAAAACAAAACAAAACAGTGAATTTGGGCCTCTTTTAAAGAAGGAGTTCTGAGAAGTCTTCACTGAGGAGATAGCATCCAGCTAAGGCAAGAAGGGTGGCAAGCAGCCAGTGGTATGAAGAGAAAGGACAATGCATCCCAGGGAATGGAAACAGATCTGGAAGAAGTTCTTTGTGGCTAGGGAGTACATTTGACTAAGCAAGAGAGTGGTCTGTGACTCAACAAAAATTCCACTTCTTTTTAATAAGCAATTATCATATAACCGCCCCCTTACCCTATCCATTACCACTTCACACACACAAAATCTTGTTAGAAATGAGTCTGCCTGAAAATGTCCCTCACTTATTTCCAAGAAGGTCTCAAGGTACTGCCATATGTATGATTAGAAGTAAGTCTGCTATTTCCTCTCACCCAGTCCACCTTGTCTCACCTCATACCGCCACCAAGCCATAGACACTGATGCTACAAAGATTTGTGAGGGGCTGTTGTAACATTAGAATGTGGCCACTGGGGAGAGGATGCTATTTTCATCTGCTCCACTTGGCTCCAAGCATAATTATACACCTTTTGAGTTCCCTTCAACACAACTGAGACTATACTAGTAAATTTTAACGTGGCTTTACAGAAGATCAGTGATAATACAAGAGATACGGAACTATTACATTCCCTCAGATCACCTGAGTGTTTCTTTCCAGGACAAGTGTTGGCCTGACTCCCAGCTTGTCATCATGTGTCCAGAGACAGTTTACCTCTCAATACCAGATCTGCTGTGCAACCCTCAAAGTTTTGGGGTTCAAGCTAAATTTTCTCCTAGATCCAGAGGGAACAGTGTGGTATGTCCCTAACCCTAGCCTATGACCTAATTCTATAAGTATTAATTCCCTACCCTAGGATTAATCTCTTGATTGATCCCTTGACAGGATTAATCTCTGATAGGATGATTGGTGGTATAGACATCCCTTCCTCAGAGATGTGATGAACCCAACAGCTTTTATTATACCTATGAGTCAGAGAACAAGCTTCCATGTTTGATAAAGCTTCTAAAGTCTGTATTTTTCAGTATTGTGAATAGATGTCTTTTTTTTACCACAATAGTTAAAATAATTTGGCCAAAGAAAAGGGAAAATTTGAATCCACTGGCTAATTTAGATGACCCCTGCCAAATTTTGCCTCTAGTACTCTTTTTCTACACATTTATAGATTAATAACCCTCCCTTTTTTCATGACACCTTCTTCCTTTATATATATTAATAAAATAATTTGATTGAATAATCAGGTTACAGTCAAATGTGCAGCCTTTAGAGTCCTTTCTCATTCATGTGACTCTGTCTTTCTCTGTAATGATAAAAAAATGTGTTGATCTCATAGTTTAACCCTTAAAGGTCAATTTAATTTCTCTCCCTTTAAAATTCTTGGGAGGTACTGTCTTGTAGATGCCATATACTAACACTGTCTCACCTTCACAGACCAAGATCAGTACCCTAAAGCAAGTACTTTGATTGGGCAATCATGTAAATCCCCTGTCATTGAATAGAAAGAGGGTCAGATATCAAGAGAACTGGGTTACTAAGTAGTTTCACCACCTATCACTTCAGTTTTTAAATTATTAAAATAAGAACATTGAATCAGATGGTTTTAAATTATTGATACAACCAGCTCTACAAATCTGAATAATCTCCAAGTATACATTCACAATAATTTGGGAAAAGTTTGAAGGACACAACAATTATGGTGTTCATCAAGTTTAATAGTAATTGCTTCATTTTTCATGCTCACTGTAACAGAAAGAATTAAATTATGCTTAATTTCCTTGTGGCATATTGTGGTAGGTTGAATTATGGACTCCAGAAAAAAAAACAAAAAACATGTCCTTATTCACTGGTTTTCCTGTGGTACGAATTCCTAGTAAATAGAAATTTCGAAGATGTTATTTTTAGTTAAAGTGTAACCAATGGACTCAGGATGTGCCTTAATCCTATTACTGGAGGCCTTATAGAGAGAAAGGCACTGGGAAAGCCAAAAGCCAGAAGTCAAGAGAAACGAGAAGGGAAAGGAGAAGATATGGCCATATGATAAGTAGGTCACGGAACTCCAAGGACTGTCAGCCCACCAGAACACTACTGGCCTGGAAGGAAGCAAGCTGGCCAGCCTCAAAAAACTGTAAGATAATAAATTCCCATTGTTTAAAGTCAAAAACAAAAACAAACAAACAAAAAATTCTTATATTCTATTGAAGGGATGGAGATGATGCTGGATGCTAATAAGTCTAAGGACATAAGGAATGATTGGGGGTAGGAGGGAGAAAAAGGTTGCTATTTTACATAGAGTAGTGGGGAAGATCAAGAGGAGACTTTGGATCAGAGAATCTGAAGGAAGTGAGGGCATGAGTCACATGGATATATAAGGGGAAAAGCATTCCAGGCAGAGGGGAAAGTAGGGCAAAGGCCCTGAGGCATCAGTGTGCCTGCCATTTTCAAGAAAAAGTAGGTCATTGTGGATGCAGTAGAGAGAGTGAGGGAGAGAATTATGGAAGATGAGGATGAGATCAGAGAGGTAACCACGTGTCAGGTCATGTCAGGTAACCACGTGTCAGCCTATTACAAGGCTATCAGGCTATTGTAAGAACTTTGGGTTTAACTGAGTAACACAGGAAGTGATCAGATTCTTGAGCAGAGGAGTGGCCTGATGTGACATACTTTGGCTGCTGTGTTGAGAACAGTCTGAAAAAGAGTGAAGATAGAAGCTGAGTTAGGTGGCTATTGTAACAATTTAGGCAAAAGATGATATTGGCTTAGACCAGTGGAAGTAATCTAATTCTGGACATATTTTGAGGAGAAAGCCAACAGAACTTATTAATAGAGTAGATGTGGGGGATGAAAGAAAGAGAATAGTCAAGGATAAACCCAAGATTTCTGGCCCAGGAAACTGGCAAGATGGAGCCACCATTTATTGACATGAGGAAATCTGGAAAGAGAGTTTGTGGGGGATTAAAGGTTTGGTTTTGTACAAGAAAACCTTGAGATGCCAATTAGACTTCTGACTATAAATGGCAAGTAGGGAGTTAAATGTTTGAGTACGTATTCAAGGGAGAGGATTTTGGAACAGTGATACAAATTTTTAAGTTGTCAAAATATGGATGGTGTTTAAAACCATGAGACTGGATGGGAAGATAAGAGATCTGAGAAAATGAGAACTGAGATACTCCAAGGAAAAATCTGCAAACAAGACTGAGAAGAAATGGCTGGTGAGGTAAAAACAGAAACTAAGAGCAAGTGGTAATCCAGTAGCCAAGTGAGGAAAGATTTTTTTTTTTTTTTTTTACGTGGGCAGGCACCGGGAATCGAACCCGGGTCCTCGGGCATGGCAGGCAAGCACTCTTACCTGCTGAGCCACCGTGGCCCACCCTGAGGAAAGATTTTTAAGGACAGAATATCTATGTCAAATGCTGCTGTTAGATCAAGATGAGGATTAAGAAATGGGATCATGGACTCCCAGGGGTGTAAACCTTCCTGGCAACATGGGACATAAATTCCAGCATGAACTGGGACTCAGCATCAAGGAATTGAGAAAACCTTCTCAACCAAAAGGGAGAAGAGAGAAATGAGACAAAATAAAATGTCAATAGCTGAGAGATTTCAGAGTCGAGACGTTAGTTAGCCTGGAGGTTGTTGTTACACATTTTATAGTTATCACCTTTTAGTTAAGGTATATTGGATAGGCTGGAGGGAAGTACCTGAAAATGTAGAGCTGTGTTCCAGTAGCCATGCTTCTTGAAGATGTTTGTATAATGATACAGCTTTTGCAATGTGATGTGTGATTGTGAAAACCTTGTTCTGAGGCTCCTTTTATCTATGGTATGGATAGTTGAGTAAAACATATGGCTTAAAAATAAATAAATAATAGGGGGAACAAATGTTAAAATAAATTTAGTAGATTGAAATGCTAGTGATCAATGAAAGGGAGTGGTAAGGGGTATAAAAAAATAGGGGAAACAAAGGCTAAAATATATTGGGTAGATGGAAATACGAAGTCAATGAGAGGGAAGTGTATATGATATGCATGAATTTTTTTCTTTTTTCTTTTTATTTCTCTCTCTGAATTGACATAAATATTGCAAGAAATGATCATGGTGATGAATATACAGTTATGTAATGATATTGTGAATTATTGATTATATACCGAGAATGGAATGATCATATGGTAAGAACGTTTGTGTTTGTTTATTATGTATAAAAAAATTTAAAAATTAAAAAAAAGAAAAGAAATGTGATCACAGGGGTTAGCTAGAGAAATTACAGTTGGAGTGGTAAGAAGAAAGTCTGAATGAAGTATTTCAAAAGAGAATTGTAGGGGAGTTGGTAGAGGCAACTTTTTCTGAGTTTTTATATAAAGTAGAGCAGAGGAATGACAGCTGAAGAGAATGTGGGGGTCAAGAGAGGGATCTGTCAAAGAGGAAATCTACAGCATTGAATGAGTTAAAAACTACTCTTTTTAGGTTGGTTTTTCACTCATTCAATTATTTATAACATTTTTACAAATATGGCAGATCACCTTGGGCAATCAGAATTTAAACACAATTTTAAAGGACAAAATAATCCTCACACACAAAAAAGTTTATCTTCAATAGGACTAAGAAATAAGGCAGTTTTTAGAAATTTCAGAAACAATGAAAATTTAAATAAATTAAACCTTCATATAATCAGTATGGCTATGGTTACATTGGTCAAATGATCACTGAAAAATATATATTTATAACTGGAGTTGAATTTACCTTGGTATTATCAAATGCTAACAGGAGCGTTCTGCCATTTGTTAGAAAGATTTCTACAGCATTGTCTCTCAGTTGCCACCAACGTTTATGAATTTCTTTAATTTCTTCATATGTCCAGGAAAATGATGCTGGTTCCAACTCTCCCTGAAGGGTCTAAGACATAGGGAATATGAAAAAGTATTTGCTTTACACTAGAGATAATCAATTAATTTAATTTTAGATTTAAAAAATGAAAATGAAATACAAAAGCTTCCATTTCTGACAAAAATGGCAGATTAAAATTACGCAAGAATCCCCTTCTACAAAACACTTTAAAATTCTGGATAAAATTTGTCATATATTCCTTTAACGGCATGGCAGAGTTTGCAAGAAAGTAAAGGAAATGAAATTCCCAAAGTCAAACTAAAGAAAAATTTGAAAACTGACAGTACAGAGACACTGATACTGGCTGCCTGCTTGGGTGTGTGTTTTGCTCATATGCAGGCGTCATGCACACACCCCAGTTTCAGAAACTAAGTGCTTTGAGTCAACATCCATTTTGGGACAGAAGACATGGGCTTAGGCTTCTGGGAATCAGTGTTACAACTGAGATCCAGCTAAACCCAGAAAGCTTTAAATAAGGCTAAAACTCATGTAAGGATATGTTCCCAATTAATGAGTGGACCAAAAAAATGTGTCTATCAATAAAGAAGAAAAACCAGGAAGCTCTCTCTTTTGGCCTGGGGCCAAGTAGAGAAAAGGAAAAAAGTTTCCCTCTGAGAATTTGTAACTGTGGGATTGCCCTCACATGGATTTGGGTTAAAATTAATCTAACTACAAGGTCTGGGAACTCCCAAACTCAGAAATTAACATGAAACATAGTTCCCATATTCCCAAGTTATCTAGCAAAGGCAAATACTCTTGCAATTAATGCAATACAGAATTCCCATAAATAAAGTCCCATTGTGTAAGCTCACAAATCGACACATATCAAATATCTACAATCCTCTCCTATGTGGTCAGTAAAAAGAAATGAGATTGAAAAATGACCACTGGAAGACTATACTCCCTGTGAGTCTATTTAGATAAATCCCCATATTTTGGAGTGAAGAGTTAGGGGCTGTTGGATCAGGTCACCCACAAAATACACATTTAAGTCTTAATCCGTGGTCCTGTGGGTGTGAACCTTAATAGGACCTTTGAAGATGTTATTATTATTCAAGTGTGGACTCACTTGTGAATAGAGTCTTCAAAGATCCTATTTAGATGAGGAAAAACTGAATCAGTTTTTTTTAATTCATATGGCTGAAGGCATTATAAGCAAAGGCAATTGGATCAGGCAGTCTTAAGCCAAAAGTCAGTGGAAATTAGAGGAACAAAAACAAGGAGAGAGATGTGATGGAGGACTACTAGAACCTTACAGACAAACTAGAAGAAAGCAAGTCCTGCCAATTCCTTGATTTTGCAATCCTAGCCTCCAAAAGCATGAGTCAATAAATCCCTGTTGTTTAAGTCAACCAGTGTGTTCTATTTGTCATAGTAACTCTGAAATACTGAGACAGGAGCCATAGTGCTTTACTACTGTACTGGGTCCCAAATAATTTTTAGAAGTGGAAATGGAGAATATGGAATAAATACAATAATTTTAATGAAACTGGAATATTCTCATACCTGAAATCAAATTCCTCCTTTCTTTAATTTCAACATTTAAGTTCATGCAATTCAACATACTTAATTAAACATCTATGTGCAGCATATTCTGCTAAGTGCTCTGCATGAAATAAATCTTATTAAGACAAGAATCCCAAAGCCAAAAAGGGGTGTGAGATATTTACACATATTTAAATGCAAGATAGCAAATGTCATATAAGTAAGAACAAATGGTACAAAAGCATAGAAGAAGGAAGGCTCCTTCAATTTATTAAAAAGCAATAACATTCTTAACAGAGATTTAAAAGAGGAAATGTAATCCCTTGTAACCAGAAAATATTAGCTCATATACCAACAATAAAATTCCTTCACTGATAAAAAGATACATCTTGAAAAACAACATTATTAATTTTTTTTTTACCAAAAAGAATGCCTACTAATTTGGAGGGACTATATTAAATATTTTCATGACTTTCTCACATTTGTTTCATTCATTTACTATATATATATATTTTAAACTTTTAAAATGTATAATATAACATACCTACAAAAAAAGAAAAAAGCAATAGTTTTCAAAGCACTCTTCAACAAGTAATTACAGGACAGATCACAGAGTCTGTTATGGGCTACCATACCTCCACATTGGGTTTTATAACCAAATTTTTTTTTTTTTTTTTTTTTTTTTAAAGAGAGAGGGAGGAAGGGAAGGAAAGACAGAGAGAAGGAAGGAAGGATGGAAGGAAGGAAGGGAAACATCTTTAAACATTTTCTTGTTTTATTGTATTTTGTTTGTTTGTTTGTTTTTTACATGGGCTGGGGCCGGGAATCGAACCGAGGTCCTCCGGCATGGCAGGCAAGCACTTTGCCCGCTGAGCCACCGCGGCCCGCCCTATAACCAAATTTTATACTTACTCCTTAATTTCTTTAAAATCAAATATATATTCATTATTAAACTGCATATGATCTTATTTAGTATATTCTTAGGAATTTCTAGCTTTAGAACTTTTCTGAAGCAAAATACCTCATCTCTCCTATTACAGGAACCCCTAAATAACATTGCATATTGAAATGGAAAAAAAAAATTTTACTTTTACTATACAAAAAAATAAGAGTCTTTTTTCGAGACCAAGATGATGGCGTGAGATGCTCCAGGATTTCGTTCCCCCAAAGAATCTTTCAACAGCTAGCAAAACCTGGCAGAGCAGAGTCCCACCTTGATTAAGTAACAGAGTGAGATACTTCAGGCAGGGTTCCATTCCCACAAAAAAGCTTTGAACAACCAACAAGAACTAGCAGAAACATAACAATTAAAGGACTACAGTAATAAGGTGAGCACCAAATCCAGGAAAAGGTAATTAAAAGTGCGTGGATCTATATTGCCTTGGCTGGCTGCCCCCCTCACATCTCTCATTGGCTTGGCACAGAGGCACCTCAATCTTCCAGCATACATTTCTGGTCCCATTTCTGGAGGGAACAGATCAACCTCATGTAAATACTGGCAGCATGTATAATTGGCATAATCTCTCTGGTTGTACCTTGTGGGACTCGCCTTCTCAGAACTTGTCCTGCAGGTACAGCTCACCAACCTCTACTACAGAAGGCTGTGGGAGAGCAGTCAAAACTGCCTTAGGACAAGGAACTGCTAGCTGTAGGACATACATGTAATACTAGGGACCATGAAGAAACTGTTTCCTTGAGAGGAGCGTTCATTCGTATCTGTGTAAATGAGAAAACTCCCAGGGCAACATGCATGTGCCCAAGACAAGACACATGGGCAAAAATGATCAGGAAGGCACCTACACTTTAGCTTGGAGATAGCCTTTAAGCTCACTGTATGGGTAAGACTTGAAGGAGAGCACTCACACAAGTTGATCTGCAAAGACTGGGAAAGGTGTTTTGTTTTCCCCCCCTTCTCCTTACTCCTCTCCTTTCCTGCCTTCTTCTTTTCTTTTTGTTAGCTTCAGGCACTCAGGGAAAACTCTGCCATAACACTAGCTAGAAACAAGCCTAGCAACAGACAACTAAGTCTAAAGCCTAGCAGTAACACAGTTAAATATCAAAGATCCAGGTTCAACAAAAGAATGCAAAACACACAAAGAAACAGAAGTGATGGCCTAGGCACAGGAGAAATTTAAAGCACTATAAATCATCAATGAGGATGATGAAACCAAGACAGAGATTTTTAAAAACTGGTCTGAAATATGCTCAAAGAGCTAAAGGAAAACGCAGACAAAGAATTAAAGAAAATCAGGAAAATGATAAGGCAAACAAAGAGGATATCAATAGAGAGATGGAACTTGTGAAAGGGAACTAAACAGAGCTAAAGACCGCAATAAGAGAAATTAAAAGTTCCCTAGAGGGGTTCAACAGTAGGTTGAAACAGAAAGAAAAGAATCAGTGAAAATGAAGATATGACAATTTCATCCAGCCTAAGAAGCAGAAGGATGAAAGAATGAAGAAAAGTGAACAGAGGCTGAGGACCCTGTGGAGCACCATCAAGTGTACCCATATATGCATTGTGGAAGTCCCAGAAGCAGAAGAGAGAAAAGGGCAATGAGAACATTCAAAGAAAAAAATAGCTGAAAACTCCCCAGATTTAACATAAGACATGAATGTACATATCCAAGACACTCAGTGAACTCCAAACAGGATAAACTCAAACAGACACATGGCACAGCATATTATAATCAAACTGTCTAATGCCAAAGATAAAGAGAAAAATCTTGAAAGCCACAAGAAAGAAGTAACATGTCACATACAAGGGAGCCTCAATAAGATTAAGTGCTGATTTCTCATCAAAAACCATAGAGGCAAAAGAGAAGTGAGATGACATATTTAAAGTGCTGAAAGCAACAACTGGCAGCCAAGAATTCTACATCTTTCAAAATATAGATATATATACATTTCAAATATGAGGGAAAGATTGAGACATTCCTAGAAAACAAAAGTAGAGGGATGTTTTGACCTCTAGACTGGCCCTACAAGAGATGCTAAAGAGAGTGCTGTAGGTTGGAAAGAAAGGACAATAGACAACAGATCAAAGCCACATGAAGACATAAAGATCTATGGTAAAGATAATGGCATGGCTAAATATAAACACCAGTACTACTGCATTTTTAATTTGTAACTCCACTTTTTACTTCCTACAAGATTTAAATGGCAAATGCATAAAATGTAATGATAAATTGATGGTTTTAGACTCAAAATGTGAAAATATATAATCTGTGACAAGAACTACATAAAGGTAAGGGGTGGTGGGGTATAGGAACATAGTTTATGCATACTATTGAAGTTATGTTGGTATCAAATCAAACAAAATTGTTACAGGTTTAGGATGTTAAATTTAAACCTCATGGTAACTACTAAGAAAATACTGGAGAATATACAAGTTTAGAAAGACCGAAATTAGAGTATTGGTTGCCAGGAGCTGGTGACAGGGGAATGGGGAGTTAATGCATCATGGGTTCAGGATTTCTGTTTCGGGAGATGGGAAAGTTTTAGTAATAGAGTTGGTAAAGGTACTGCAACATAGGGAACATGATTAATCCTACTGATATATATGTTCGGGAGTGGTTGAGATGGGAAAGTTTATGGTCTATATGTATGTCTCCCACTGCACACACACACACACAATGAGCAAGTAGAGTAAATGCAATACATGATCCTGGATGGGATCTAACAAAGGAAGAGAGAAAGCTCAAAAGAATATTATTGGGTCAAATGAAAAAATTGGAATATAAACTATAAGTTTTATTTCAGTGTTAACAATTCTTGAATTTGGTAACTGCATTCGAGGTGGATACATAAATGAAGATCCTTGTTCTAGAAAATGTACTTCACAGTATTAAGTGTTCAGGAGCATGACATATATAATCTATACTCAAGCGCTCAGAAAAGTGATTAATAGACAGGCAAATTAAAGAGCTGCAGTAACTGGGAGAGAACCATATCAAGAAAAAGGCAACTTAAAAATAGTAGGGAAAGCTTGTGGTATCCTCGCTGGCTCCTCTACCATCCCTTCCCATTCAATGTGGCACCACCCTGTGTTTTCAGTACAGGCCCCTGTTCCCAGTTCTGGAGGGAGCAAACTTTATGTATATATATATATAAGGGTATGTGTCAATGCCAATCTATATAGTGGTGGCCTGAAAGAATGAACCAAGACTTTGACACACCATCCTAGAACTTGCCCTGTACACAGAGGCAGCCTGAGGACAGCTATATCAGCATAAAAAACAATCAAATAACAGAAGCCTGAGGCAAGGGATTACTCACTTTAAGAAATACAATAAAGCACCTAAAACAGGGAAAAGAGTAGACAACTGGATTCCTGTAAACTGGGGAATTCCTAAGACCATGAGCACATGACCAGGACAGGATGCATGCTAAGAAAAGAATGGAGAGGATGCTGAACGTTTGCCTAGAGCTGTTCTTCAGGTTCACTGGTAGGAGAATTAAGTACTGAAGGAGAAGTTTATGTAATACAGAGCCAATTCACAAAGATGGGAATGGTGTTTTTAGTATTTGTTTTTGTTAGCTCTTGGCATTCAAATAAATCATTGTCATATCACTAGCTTGATACAAATTTGAGGAAGAGATTCCACAGGGACTAACTTCCAGAGTTAACATACTAAAATACTAAAATGTACAGTGTACAACAAAAATTACAAGGTGCCCACAGAAACAAGAAATAATGGCTGATCCAAAGAAACAAGATAAAATATTAGAAACCGTCAATAAATAAGATCACACATTGGACACAGGAGACAAAAAGTTTAAAAAGAAAGGTTTTAAATATGCTCAAAGAAATAAATAAAATACAGGCTAAGAACTAAAGAATATAGGAAAATGATCGATGAACAAAATGTGAATTTTAATAAAGACACAGATATTATAAAAAGGAACCAACACTTAATGTAATCCAAGAGTGTATTAAGCAGATGATCAAAAAGTATTGGCAAAGTCTCTCGAGGGATGGGAGAAAAAAACATGGAACTATTACACATTACCACCGGGAAACCCCTAATACTATTTCAAACATCAGGGACACCCAAATCAATAGGCCAAGTCCCTGATCTTGAGGTTGCTCTTGTGAAGCTTATGTATATAGCAGAGAAGCTTAGCCTACCTATAGATATGCCGAAGAGTCACCTCCAGAGGACTTCTTTTGTTGCTTAGATGTGACCTCTCTCTAAGCCCAACTCTACAAGTGAAACCATTGCCCTCCCCACTATGTGGGACATGACATACAGGGGTGAACGTCTCCCTGGAGGTGTGGGAGATAACTCCCAGGGAAGATCCTGGCCCTGGCACTGTGAGATCAACAATGCCATCCTGACCAAAAGTGGGAAAAGAAGTGTGACTAATAAGGCATCAATGGCTGAGAGAGTTCAAATAGAGTCAAGAGGCTACTCTTGAGGTCACTCTTATGCAAGATTCAGTTAGACATTGCTACCTATCATAGCTTGTCAAACCCCAACCAAAACCATTACTGCCAATCCTAAATAACACCCAGGGTAATACATAAGATTCTACAAAGTTCCATGCACTAGGGAAATTTCCAGAAATCTACAACCTCCAGATGGGTCCCTGTACCAGATAAATGCTGAAATGCAGAGGGGCCAGCCTCTCCAGTACATCACCTAAATCCATCCTCCTATCCAGTATTGTCAATAGCCCCTTCCAACATGAAAAATTTTGAACGGTTATAGCCCAAATAGCCCTAAAGAGTGGGAGAAAGATCAAAGGGGATGGTGGAGTTATACAGAAAAGGTAGGGTTTAACAAATGAGTATGACTGCTGGATCATTATATTGATATTTCTTTTAGTCTCATGTATCTTAGAGCAACTACAAGCAAAAACTAAAAATTGTGGAACTGTAACACATACCAAATTCTGAAATCTGTTCTACAACTAATGGTTGTGATGTGCTTTGAAATTTATTGCTTTTTTTGTATATATGTTATTTTTCACAAAAAAAGAAAAAAGTTTACTGTGACGATAAATGCACAGCTATATGATGATACTGTGAATCACTGACAGTACACTTTGGATGATTACATGGTATGTGAATAAATAATTAAAAAAAAAAAGGAACCAAACAGAAAAACTGGAGTTGAAATCTACAATAATAGGAATTTTTAAATTTCCCTAGAGGGATTCAGAGCACATTGGAGATAGGAGAATAAAGAATTAGTGAACCTGATGATAAGACAAAAGAAATCACTCAGGCTGAACATCAGAAAGAAAAAGGAATGAAGAAAAGTGAATAGAGTTTCAGGTCAAGATGGCGGCTTAACAACGTGCACATTTTAGTTCGTCCTCCAGAACAACTACTAAATAACCAGAAACAGTACAGAACAGCTCCCGGAGCCATGATAGTGACCGGACACACAGCGTACCCCAGTCTGGACCAGCTGGACCGGCTCCGACCACCCCCCAGAACCGTGAGTTCCCAAAGTTGCGGCGGCCAGCGCCCCTCCCCCACAGACCACTTCCCAGAGGGGAAAGAAAAGGACTTTACCAGCAGCAGGGACTGGGCACAATCAAATGCCAATTGTGGAACTAATTAACAAATTCTGACTACTAAAAATAGGCCCCCAGCTTAGGTGAACCTGATCAAAGCGGAGGTTGCTCATTTTTGCCCCAGGGGCCAAGGAGGTAGGACTGACAGAAAAAGGGGGGAAAAAAAAAAAGAAGGAAACAGAGGTTTTTGTGGCTGTGCATCTACAAAGGCTTGACTGCCTCTGGATACAGCAGCAGGACTTTTCAGGCTGCAACTGACCCAGGCATAGGCAGAAGTGAGCTCTTTTGGGGGCTTGTCTGGAGCTTATGCCTTCCCCAGGGGAGGGGTGAAGCCTCACCCAGGTGGAATCCCTCCATCAAGGAATTCAGACACCAGTGCTTAGTAATTTGAAACCATTAAAACCAGCCTACAACCTCTCCTCTGTCTCCACCATGCCCCTAGCAGGGAGAGTCTGCCAAAGTTAAAGGTACTGCATCATCTTATGCTGGTGGGACCTGCAGTCAGACAAGCACCACATACTTGGATAAGGATAAGAAAGGATAAGAAAAACAGAGTCCAGAGACTTCACAGGAAAGTCTTTCAACCTGCTGGGACTCACCATCAGGGAAAACCAACGCAGGTGACTCTTTCCTCCTGATAGGAGACCAGTTTGGTCTGGGAAAATCTGCCTGGGGTCTATAATATCTAAGTAGACCCTCCTAACTGTGTGTGTGGGAAAGGCACCACACAAGCAGGGTAAGAAACAAGAAAACGAGAACTGAAAAATTCTCCTCTATTAAACAAAACTTAAGCTAAAGGTCCAGATAAAGCTGAACGGAATGTCAAAGAACAGATAGACAACAAATTCATCCAGCAAGAAAACCCTAGATAAAAGAAGTGAAAGCAATCTCCAGAATAAACTAATTAAGGTAATTAAATGCCTAGACACCAGCAAAAAATAACAAATCACACTAGGAAAACTGAAGATATGGTCCAGTCAAAGGAACAAAGCAACAATTCAAATGACATACAGGAGCTGAAACAATTAATTCAGAATGTATGAACAGACATGGAAAACCTCATCAAAAACCAAATCAACGAATTGAGGGAGGATATAAAGAAGGCAAGGAAAGAACAAAAAGAAGAAACTGAAAGTCTGAAAAAAAATCACAGAACTTATGGGAATAAAAGACACAGTAGAAGAGAGGAAAAAAACAATGGAAACCTACAATGGTAGATTTTGAGAGACAGAACATAGGATTTCTGAACTGGAGGACAGAACATCTGAAATCCGACAAGAAACAGAAATTATAGGAAAAAAAAAGGAAAAATATGAGCAGGGACTCAGGGAATTGAAAGACAATATGAAGCGCACGAATATACGTGTTGTGGGTGTCCCAGAAGGAGAAGAGAAGGGAAAAGGAGGAAAAAAACTAATGGAGGAAATTCTCACTGAAAATTTCCCAACTCTTATGAAAGACTTAAAATTACAGATCCAAGAAGTGCAGCGTACCCCAAAGAGAATAGATCCAAACAGACATACTCCAAGACATTTAATAATCAGAATGTCAGAGGTCAAAGAGAAAGAGAGAATCTTGAAAGCAGCAAGAGAAAAGCAATCCATCACATACAAGGGAAGCCCAATAAGACTATGCGCAGATCTCTCAGCAGAAACCATGGAGGTGAGAAGACAGTGGGATAATATATTTAAATTATTAAAAGAGAAAAATTGCCAACCAAGAATTCTATATCCAGCAAAATTGGTCTTCAAAAATGAGGGAGAAATTAAAACATTTTCAGACAAAAAATCACTGAGAGAATTTGTGACCAAGAGACCAGCTCTGCAAAAAATACTAAAGGGAACACTAGAGACAGATACAAAGACAGAAGAGAGAGGTGTGGAGAAGAGTGTAGAAAGGAAGACTATGAGTAAAGGTAAAAGGAAGGAAAATTAGATATGACATATAAAATCCAGAAGGCAAAATAGTAGAAGAAAGTACTACCCATGCAGTAATAACACTGAATGGTAATGGATTAAACTCTCCAATCAAAAGACATAGTCTGGCAGAATGGATTAAAAAACAGGACCCATCTATATGCTGTCTCTACTCAAAGGACACGAGGCCAAGGACACAAATGGACATTTACACGCCAGTGTTTATAGCAGCATTATTAACAATTACCAAGAGATGGAAACAGCCAAAATGTCCATCAACATACAGTTGGCTAAACAAACTGTGACATTTACATAAGATAGAATATTATGCAGCTGTAAGACAGAATAAAGTTATGAAGTATGTAACAACATGATTGGACCTTAAGGACATTATGCTGAGTGTGATTTGCCAGAAACAAAAGGACCAATACTGTATGGTCTCACTGATATGCACTGACATTAGTGAATAATCTTGGAATATTTCCTTGGTAAGAGAGACCATCAGGAGATAGAAATAGGGTAAGATATTGGGTAATTGGAGCTGAAGGGACACAGATTGTGCAACAGGACTGAATATAAAAACTCAGAAATGGACAGCACAATATTACCTAACTGTAATACAATTATGTTAAAACACTGAATGAAGCTGCATATGAGAACGATAGAGGGAGGAGGGCTGGGGCATAAATGAAATCACAAAGAAAGATAGATGATAAAGATTGAGATGGTGTAATCTAGGAATGCCTAGAGTGTATAATGATAGTGACTAAATGTACAAATTTAAAAAATGTTTTTGCATGAGGAAGAACAAAAGAATGTCATTACTGCAGTGTGCTGAAAATAGATGGTACTTAATATTTTTAAATTTCAACTAATGTGTGAGAGTAAAGCAAAAAATGTCTATTTGGTACAAATCTATACTTTGACTAGTGCATCTCCTAATATAACTTATGTAGATAGTTGATTGAACACCTTAAGTACATGGAACTTTGTATAGGACATGAGATTTTGTTGGTTTGTCCAGGTGATGCCCTGATGAATCCTAGAGTGATTTGATCAGTGAGTGTAAAAGTATTTGCAAAGTCCCCTTCGGGGAATGGTGAGAATGGGGGAAAACTCAACTTCCCCAAGTTGAATTCTTGATACTCTCACAAGCAGTGTGGACAACCAAAGCTATAGGCTGAGCCCCCAGTCTTGGGGTTTGTTCATATGAAACTTAACCCCACAGGGGATAGGTCAAGGCTACTTAAAATTAAGCCTAAGAGTCACCCCCAAGAGAACCTCTTTTGTTGCTCAGATGTGGCCTCTCTCTCCAGCCAACACAGCAAGCAGACTCACCACCCTCCCCCTGTCTACATGGGACATGACTACCAGGGGTGTGGATCTTCCTGGCAGTGTGGGACAGAAATCCCAGAATGAGCTGAGATTCAGCATCAAGGGATTGAGAAAAACTCTAGAATGAGCTGAGACCCAGCATCAAGGGATTGAGAAAACCTTCTCGACCAAAACAGGAAAGAGTGAAATGAGACAACGTGTCAATGGCTGAGAGATTCCAAACAGAGTTGAGAGGTTATCCTGGAGGTTATTCTTATGCATTAAGTAGATATCACCTTGTTATCCAAGATGTAATGGAGAAGCTGGAGGGAACTGCCTGAAAATGTAAAGCTGTGTTCCAGTAGCCATGTTTCTTGATGATGATTGTATAATGATATAGCTTTCACAATGTGACTGTGTAATTATGAAAACCTTGTGTCTGATGCTCCTTTTATCTACCTTGTCAACAGATAAGAGGAACATATGGAATAAAAATAAATAATAAGGGGAACAAATGTTAAAATAGATTTAGTTTGAAATGCTAGTGATCAATGAAAGGGATCAGTAAGGGGTATGGCCTGTAACATTTTTTTTTTCTGTTTGTTATATTTTTCTGTTGTCTTTTTTATTTCTTTTTCTGAATTGATGCTAATGTTCTGGGAAATGATCATGATGATGAATATGCAACTATGTGATGATATTGTGAATTGCTGAGTGTATGTGTTGGGAATGTTTGTTTCTTGTGATTTTTTTTAATTACTAAAATTAAAAAAAAATTTTAAAAAAAGTGAATAGAGCCTAAGAAACCTGTAGGACACCATCAAACATACTAATATATACATTATTGGAGTCCCAGAAGAAGAAATATGAGAGAATGAGAATAGGGCAGAAAAAGTATTTGAATAAATAACGACAGAAAGCTTCCCAAATTTAACAAAAGACGTGGATAGACACATCCAAGAGTCACAATGAATCGCAGCACGTAAAACCTGAAGTTAACCATACCCAGACACATTATAATCACACTGTTGAATTCAAAGGATAAAGAGAGAATCTTGAAACCTGCAAGAGAGAAGCAACATTTCATGTACAAGGGAACTTCAATAAGAGTAAATACCAATTTCTCATCAGAAACCATGGAAGCAATAAGATGAAATATTTAAGGTGCTGAAAGAAAAATAATTCCCAATGAGGAATTTTATATCCAGTAAAACTATTTTTCAAAAATGAGGGAGAAATTAAGACATTCTCAGGTAACCCAAAGATGAGGGAGTTAGTTACCATTAGACTTGCCCTACAAGCATACTAAAGGGAATTCTTCAGATTAAAAGAAAGAACACTAGAAAGTAGACAGAGCAGCATAAAGAAATAAAGGTCTCTGGTAAAGGTAGCCATACAGGTCTTTATAAATTAGTACTATTGTATGTATTTATGTTTTTTTTTACTTCACTTTTTACTTCTCACAGGTTCTAAAATGCAAAATGCATAAAGTAATGATAAATCTGTGGTTTGGACACACAATGTATAAAGACATAGCTTGTACGAACAAGATAAAAATGGAAGACATCCATTTTTGGGTACAGGGAAACTGGATATGTATGCTACTGAAGTTATTAGCTGGTATAAAATAAACAAGACTGTTATAGATTAGGGTATGAATTTTAATCATGTAGTAACTACACAAAAAAAAAGGAAAAAAATATACAGAAGGAAATAAGATGGGTCCCAAAATGTTTCACTACCAAGGCCAAAGAAATACAAAAGTAAGCAGTAATGGGCTGCTTAAAAAAGGGCTAAAAAAGCTATGAGATTTTAAAAACTAAATAGTAAAATGGCAGAAGAAAGCTCTGAATTAACAGTATTAATTTTAGATATAAATGGATTAAACCACCCAGTCAAAGGGCAGAGATCTGCAGAATGGCAAAGAAAGCATGATATAAGAATATGCTGTTTACAAGAGATTCAACTTAAATTTAAAGAACAAATAGGTTGAAAATAAAAGGATAGAAAAAATACTGCATGGAAACAGTAACAAAAAGAGCTGGTGTGGCTATACTAATATGGATACACTAGACTATAAGTTAAAAATCTTAAAAGGTACAAAGAAGGACACTATACACTGACAAAAGGGCCAATTCAATAAGAAGATAGAACAATTATAAAAATATATGCACCTAACAGCAGACTCGCAAAATATAGGAAGCAAATATTTACAGATATGAAGGGAGATACAGACAGGTTTACATTAACAGTAGCAGACTTCAGTATAACACTTTCCATAATGGGCAGAACATCTAGGCAGAAGATCAACAAGGAAATAGAAGACTTGTACAACACCATAAACCAAGTAGACCAAGCAGAGGTATATGAAACACTTCCCCCATCAGGAGCAGAATACACATTCTTCCCTAGTGCACACGGATCATTCTCCAGAAGACAACACATTAGGTCACAAAATAAGTCTCAATAAATTAAAAATGTTGACATTGTAAAATGTATCTTCTCCAATCAGAGTGGAATGAAGTTAGAAATCAATAATAGAGGGTAAACAGATATATGGAAGTCAAACAATACACTTAAGCAACCAATTGGTTGAATAAAAAATCACAAAGGAAATTAGGAAATTTTTTGAGGTGAATAAAAATGAAAATACAACATACCAAAATGTACAGGATACAGCAAAGGCACTGCTAAGAGCAAAACTTATATAGCTCTAAATATTATGTTAAAAAAGAGGAACGATCTCACAAGAGAGGAACTAGAAAAAGAAAAGCAAGCTAAATGTGAAGTGAGCAGAAGGAAGGAAATAAAGATTAGAGCAGAAATAAATGAAATACAGGATAGAAAACAATAGAAAATAATTTATAAAAAGATAGTTCTTTGAAAAGAGCAATAAAGTGGATAAATCTTTGCCTAGGAAGACAAAGAAAAAGGAGGGGGCACCCAAATAACTAAATCAGAAATCAAAGAGGGATAGTACAACTGATACCATAGAAATAAAAATTATCAAGAGGATACTACGAGGGCGGGCCACGGTGGCTCAGCAGGTAAGAGTGCTTGCCTGCCATGCCCGAGGACCTGGGTTCGGTTCCCGGTGCCTGCTCATGTAAAAAAAAAAAAAAGAGGATACTATGAACAACTGTATGTCAAAAATTTAGATAACCAAGAAAAAATAGAAGAGCTCAGTGGACTAATAACAAGTAAAGAGATTGTATCAGTAATCAAAAATTTCCCAAGAAAGCAAAGTCCAGGATGGCTTCACTGGTGAATTTTACCAAACATTTAAAGAAGAATTACCACCAAACCTGCTCAAACTCTTCCAAAAGGAGGGAATACTTCCTAACTCATTCCATGAGGTCAGCATTACCCTCATGCCAAAGGCAAAGATACCACAAGAAAAGAAAACTGTACTGCAATATCCCTTATGAAAATAGATGCAAAATTCAACAAAATATGAGCAAACCAAATCCAAGAGCAAATTAAAAGAATTATATACCATGATCAAATGGGATGTATTCCAGGAATAAAAAAGTGGTTCAATATAGCAAAACCAATTAATGTAATATGCTATACTAATAGAATGAAGGGGAAAAAAACCAGATAATCAACTCAATTATTGCAGAAAATGCATTTGACAAAATCCAGCAGAAAACTAAGAATAGAAAGAAACTTCCTCAACATGATAAAGGATATATATGAAAACATCAAAATTGGTGGTGAATGACAAAACTTTTCTCTTATGATCAGAAACAAGCCAAGAAGTCCCACTTTTACCACTGCTATTCAACACAGTACTGGAAGTTCTAATCAGAGCAATTAAGCAAGCAAAAGAAATGAAAGATTTAAATTGGAAAGGAAGAAGTAAAACTTTCACTATTTGCAGGTGACGTGATCCTATAAGTGGAAAATCCTGAAAAACCACAGTAAAACCATTAGAACAAATAAATAAATTCAGCAAAGTGAAGGGGTACAAGATCGATACAAAAAAAATCAGTGGTATTTTATACACTGTTAATGAACAGTCTAAAAAAGGAAATCAAGAAAAATACTCCATTTACAATACCAACTAAAAGCTGTATGTAATCAAAACAAAAAGTAAAAAAACAAGTACACAAGAACTAAACCCTCATGTAAACTCCACACTATAGTTAATAACATAATGCTTCATCAATTGTAACAAAGGAACCACACTAATGTAAAATGTTAATAATAGGAAAACCGTGTGTGTGAGGGGCTGGTATTTGGGAGCTCTGTACTTTCTGCATGATTCTTCTGTAAAACCTATGTGCTAGTTTGAAAGGCTGTATGCACCCTAGAAAAGCCATGTTTTAATCCTAATCCCATTTCATAAAGGCAGCGTTTGTTCTAATTCCTGTTTAGTAGTGTATGTTCGAAACGTTAATTAGATTATCTCCCTGGAGATGTGACTCAATCAAGAATAGTTGTTAAGCTGGATTAGGTAGAGATGTGTCTCCACTCATTCCAGGTGGGTCTCGATTACTTCACTGGAATCCTATAAAAGAGGAAACATTTTGGAGAAAGGAGGAGATTCAGAGACAGCAGAGAAGGACAACAGAGAATGCTACAGAACCACAAAGCAGAGAGTCCACTGGCCAGCGACTTTTGGAAATGAAAAAGGAAAAACCCTCCCAGGTAGCTGGAGAGGAAGCTAGCAGATGACACTGTGTTCACCATGTGCCCTTCCAGCAGAGAGAGAAACCCTGACAGTGTTTGCTGTGTGCCTTTCCACTTGAGAGAGAAACCCTGAACTTCATCGGAAGGTATCTTTCCCTGGATGCCTTAGATTGGACATTTCTATAAATGTGCTTTAATTGGGACATTTTTCTCAGCTTTAGAATTGTAAACTAGCAACTTATTAAATTCTCCCTTTTAAAAGCCATTCTGTTTCTGGGATATTGCATTCCGGCAGCTAGCAAACTAAAACAACCTTCAACTGCTCTAATTTTTTGTAAGTCTTTTTCTGTTATTGTCTGACTAATGTTAGTCAGTTAATAAGAGTAAAAATTATGATTGTTGAACTGTGTGCCTATCATGATTAGTTAAGTTATTCAATTTTAAAATATTTTCCTTTCTTTTTGAAGACAAAGGTACTTAGTAAACTGGAAGTGGCAGGTAGTAGTTAAAAGTTGCTACTGAGGACAATGATGAGAAAAAATGGACATTAACTGAAAAATAGCAGCACTTTATAATTTGACTCATATTAACTGCTATAAGCCTTAGAAAGTAAGTTTTAGAGGAGATGGTAGTCTTTCATTAAAAGATACTAATGAAATCTCTAAAATCTTATAATCTTTTTAACCTTTAAAAAATGTTTGGAATACAGACCAATCTACACACAGGGTGACAATAACTGAACTCACAGTTTTGCTTACTTTCTGATTATACTGAATCTATACATTCGGGCAGTGTGTCTAGATTTAATTAAGTACCATCTTAAGCCTCTACTTACCGAACTTTCAACTGTATCAGAAGCATTATCTTCCACAAAATACATTCCACATTTACCTGTAGAAAATAATTTTATGTAAGTGTTTAAACTGTATGTATACTATTAACATACAGGAGTTGTAGTGGCTAAAAGCATGAACTTTGGAGTTGTCAGTCTGCCTGAATTTGAATTTAAATCCCAGCACCTACTCCTGGCACTCAATATACGTATTTTTTAATACTATCCATGAGATCTTAGGCAAATTGTTTATTCTCTTTGTATCTTAGTTTTCCTACCAAAACAAACAAGCAAGCAAACAAATTTCACAAGGTCACTGTGAGAATTAAATAAGAATATATAAAAAATGCTTAGTAGTTGTATTTGGCACTCAATGCTCAATAAATGTTGGCTTTTTATTAATATCATTTGTTATTTTTATATTACTAGCATATTGATATGCTTTATTTTTTTCACACAATAATTGAAGTTATAAACCAAATTTTCTAGCAAAAGTGGAATCCTTAATTATTTTGCTGACTGAGACACTTGACAGTGCAGAATGTGCCCTAAAAAAGTCCAAAAAATTTTCCTGATTCATAGGCTAGCTGTTGCTAAAACATCTTTCAACTTCCATGTTTCCAAATGTTAGGACCTTCCCTGTGGCACTGCCACCTAGATGCTGGTCACTCTTGAGTCCACTGTAGACCATGAGGCACCGGCATGCCTATGTCCATCCTTCTGACTAATGTAGCTCAGTCCCTACAAACTGGAAGCTCCCCTTGTTGGACACTGGAACTTGCAGTTTTAGCCTAAGCAGTGTATTCAAACAGCAGTGGCTTTCTATCTTGAGGGTATATCAGAACCATTTGTGAAGTCATGGATGGGCCTCACCCACAGAATTTCGAATCAATAGGTTTGGGCTGGGATCCAAAAGTGTGCATTTTTAAGAAGTTCCTATGTGATGTGTATGCTGCTGGTTCTGAGAGCATGATTTGAGAATGACTGGCCTATAGCACACAAATTGGTTCTTTAGGGGAACACAGACCAAGTGGTATAACTATATTCCTTCATAATTTGAGGTAAAAATTTCCCTATATAGGTCAGTCTTGGCCTTTCTCTCAGAAGCACAATTGAGAATATAAATTATGGACAATCTCAAGGTGGATAAATTTCTTATGCATAGGTATATTTAGTTAAAACAGTACACATAAGTATACCAATACATTTTCACTTTAAAAATCTAAATTACCATACAAGAAGAGGAATGATTAATAATAAAAATTTCATGAAGAGAGTTGACTTGAAAAACATTAAAGCACTATTCATGTGCTTTTCAGAAAAGAACAAAATAATCTAATTAATATATAATGGTAAGACAAAACAACTTATGTGATGTTAGAGAAAGTTGTCTGACTTAATGGAAGTATTCTTAAAAAAAAAAAGCTTTAATTATAAGTATAAAATAAGGCATGGTGCAGTATGTGTAAAATTTCAGAATTTGACTTACCTAGTAACAATTCACCAGCTGTCTCTCGAGATGGTGCAACACTGATACATCTTCGATTCACTCTGTCAAAATAGATTCAAAACTACTATGATTAAATGTTTTGAATAATTTTAGTGAGTAGCTTTATTTTATTTAGTAAAAGATTTCAGCAGAGCAGACTAGATTTTCAGTAGCATGAGATGTCTTTTCAAAACCCACATGAAAATACTATCTCATTTTTCAACATTTTTGTGGAGGAGAAAATGACTGACACTTTTAGAAAAGGCTAATAATCCCTTTAACCTCTATGCAGAATATTGGGTTTCATTTATTTACAATAATCAATATTTTATATTTTCTAGTAAATAAACAAACATTAGTTCACACCTCTGAAATTTCAAAGAAGCTTAGTGTTCTAAGAAAAACAAGACAATCAGAAATCAGAAAAATTCCCCCATTCTTTAGTCAAGATCCTTATTTTCTTTGAATTTTAATTTTTCATCTATAAAAATGCCATGATAATCACCACCACAACAATAATGGCAATACTATCAGTAATTAACCCTTTTACAACCTATTATAGGACCAATTTAATATTTTCAGCAATGTGATGATACCTTGGGTATTATTTTCCCATTTAAATAGATGAGAGAACTGAAACAGAGAGGCCTAAAACCAGACAGTAAGAGGAGGAACCAGAATTGGAAGTTTTTAATCACTACAATCTATTGCCTCTTGATGATACCACCATCAGCATTATCTATTTCACAGAGCTGTCAGGAAAGTCAACTACAAAAATATACCTATGCTATCAAGGGCCAGAGAACCATCCCTCAAGTCCAGTGAGTCCTTACTATCAAAAATATTGTTTCCTTTTGGATTTTGACCATGTAACCTGTCTCTCCTCAGTCATTTTAGGACTTTCCATAAAACCACAGCATTATCTAAAATAAATATTGCATAAACACTAAAATGAACTGTTAAAATCTTTAATTCCTTCAAGAAGAAGAAAAGGTCTCTGGATTCAAATTTACCTTATAGATTCACTTGCAGCTTTGTCTTTTACAGTAGAAGAGAAAGAAGAATGAGTTTTATCTTCAAATAGGTAAGAGAGTGGTGGTTTAACCAAGTCTATTGAGGAAAAAAATGCATATTATCTTTAATGAGCACAGTTATCTGTTATAGATATATGTTGAGTCAAGAAGCCACTATTACCCTCTGACTTTTGTCTATCCTTAAGGAGATATTTATTTGGAATAGTTAAATAACATCTCTGTAGACGTCTCCTCTCTCGATTTGGCCCTTCTGTTGGATCCAACTGCCATGAAGTTGGATAGTAGATGGGATCATACCAGACAGCTCTACAAATGAAAGTAAATCATGTTTTAAGTGGCATTCTGAAGAATTTATAGCTGAAAAAAAATCATTATAGAGATTGAATAATAAATTAGAACTGACCTATTCAGTTAAAAAATTCAGAGTTGATAAATATCCTATTCTCTTCTTCTACTTTATAAACTTTTTAAATTTAGCCTTTTATTTACCTGGGATTTATCTAAGTGTATAATGCTTAGTGTATTTTAGCAGTCCAAAGTCACACTAATCTTAACCAAATTTATATAACAATACCTTAATTTCATTATTCATGATATATCATTTTATCACATTACTGAAGACTTAGGTAGAAAAAAATACCTATTTCTCAATCATCCTGTTTCAGTGATTTCTCTATTCTTTTGCAAGTACAATACAATTGAAATTAAAGCCAATTTTATAGATTTTACTATCTAGAAGAGCTAATATCTCTTTCCCATTCTTTTATTTTTCCCAATTATAAAAAAATACTGTCATATAATTATTCAACAAGGTGAAATAAATTAAAAGGGGTTTAACAAAAAATATTTAAGCTAAAAGAAAAAATACTTAAACTAAGGAAACAACCTTATGAATGTGAATTCAGATTCTGTCTGAAAATATTGTTTATTATAAACATATAAAAAATTCATGTGTGACATCTAAATGCCCTTCCTCCTATTGGGTCCCACTATTTTACTTACCTATCATGTGTCAGTTGTTGAATAAGTTCCTGCCAATGTCTGCTGGCACTCAAATCTACTTTATACATTCCTCTTATATGCTGGATCACCTTTTTTCTCTCAATTCCTTGGGAAAGAGACACTGCCTGGGTGATATCTGCAGCTATTTTAGATATATCCTTTGATTTTGAATCTAGACGCTGAAAGAGACTACAAAAAAAAAAATAAGACTGTCCATCAGTTAAACTTATGTGGAATACCAAATGTATATCAAAACATGGTTAATTATTAAATATATATGAATCTACTGGATTCCTAAAAGACATGTCTTTCAAAAAGAATATCCTACCTTTGTTGATTATTATTAACTGTTTTCTGCCAGGTAGCTTTATTCACACCTTCTTCAGTTTCATATTTTTTTTGTTCCTAAAAGATTTAGATAATAATATATTATGTAAAACTTATTATTTCTCATTTAACATTGACATAAGCCTAACAAACTAATTTTAAAACCAAGTGGAGTGTGGGTGGATAGACTCCAACCCTGAGGTGACCAAAGCCACATGTCAACATCTCGCTCATCTATCCATGCCAAATGGATCATGGGGAAGGTGATTGAGACAGCAATGCAAAAAACTGAGAAAGTGAGAGTGACCAACTTGTTCTGGATACCTATTTATTAAAGCATTTTAATAAGTGGAAAACCTATTTCGTTCATGATGCTCTCCAGCAATGCACTGTTGGGGATATCGTGCTTCTCAAAGCACTACCTGTTCGACGAACAGAGTATTTGAGGCATGAGCTGAGATCATTTTCAAAGTGGCAAAAGTCACAAATCCAGTGATAGGAAACCCTGTGCAGGAACCACATACCTAGAGAGTTTAGTCAGTTTGGGAGCCACCCACCTAAGCAAAGTCTAAAAGAACTTAGTATCTCTTCAATGCAATAAAGGAGGATGGAAAAAAAATGGTGCCAAAGGAAAAGACTTAAAGTTTACTTTATGGAACAAGAAACTTTGCTAACTCTCATCTTAAACTGTTCACAAGCTGTTCTGCTATTTATGATGTTGCTAAAACTAGATTAGGTATCCAATATTTTATTGATAGCCCTTTCCAACATGAAAAAGTTAGAATGGCCATAGCCCAAAGCCCCTACAGAGTGAAATAGAAAGATCAAAGGTGATGGTGGAGTTATACAGAGAAGGTAGGGTTTAACAAACGAATATGATTGCTGAATCATTAAATTGGTATTTCTTTTAGCCTCCAGTGTCTTGGGGCAGCTAGAAATAAAAACCTAAAATTGTGGAATTGTAACCCATACCAAACTCTGAAATCTGTTTTACAACTAATTGTTGTGGTGCGCTTTGACATTTTCTGCATATGTTATCTTTCACAATAAAAAAAAAATTAAATAAGGAAAAACAACAAATGGACACAAGGAAAAAGTATTGTTCCCAGGAGAACAGGATATTAAAATAAACTTGCCACTAAATAACGTTACAACCACCTTTTTCCCCATACAATTTGAGACATAGAAATTAGGGTAGAATAGTTAATCAAGGTTGCCAAACCTGATGGATTTACATAGTTGCTTGTTTCCTTATTTTTCTTTTTCACTAAAAAACCCATAACTAAAGGTTTTATTCTCCAATTTGCTTATCTCCAAAACAAAAAATTCTTTCCTTTATTGATGGCTACTGATAACAGATAAGGATAACCACAGACAACAAAACTCTCCTGAAAATAATATTATTTTTCCTCATAGTAAAAAGCAATATAAAGTTAAAAAAATAGCATTTCAAGTTAATCATCACTTATATTCTATAATAAAAAGCATCTTTCATTTATTCTTTACTATATACAATGGATTCTCCTAAGAAACAATTATGGTTTCAGTGACTTACCTCTTTGATCATCTTAATAAGGTCTGATTTTGTTGATGCACTAGGAGGGATACACTTATGACCACATAGTTTTAAAGCATTCATAAGTGATTCTGCTGTGTTTAGTTCTTCTTTAGTCAATTCATCTTGGTGATTATGCATCAACTCTGACAAATACAAAACTAACTTTGCTCCATGCTTTAAAAAAAAGTAACAATTTATTTTAGTAATAAATCATTTTTATTTTTTACATTTAAATTATTTAACAATAATCAAATAAATTATATTACTAGATTTATTAAGCTATAAATTAATTCATAGCATAAATTTACTATATTTTACATTTTAAAGAGATCTCCCTTCAAAATGAAACCATTTTTAAACCTTAAGTTCCATATACATTTAAATTTAAAATTATCTGACAGGAATGCAAGTTTGTCATAAAATTGATGTTGAGTAGCTTTCTTGCTAGAACCTTGATTCAAAGAGTATTGGTAGAAGTTGAAAATCTGCTAGGAAACACAATTGCAATCTCTTTTCCTCTCTCTCTAGACACAACATGGACACATTTACCTTTAGTATAGTTTTAAAAATATTTAATTTTTTACTTATATTAGGCTAAGAAAGTATAAAAGAATGTTGGCTTAATATGTGCATGATAACTATGTATTAGCCTATACATTATTTGCTCGTTGCAAGGGGATAAGCGCAATTCACAAAGGAGCAATCTGGGGATCACTACTTTAACCTGGTGATCAACCCTAGCATCACTACTAGTGGACAGCCAGACATTACATACTTCCTGATGTGATGCAGTATGACATGTACAGTATCACCTAGACATCTTTGTTCTTGCTTAACCTGTAGATCTAATGATTTACAGGGAACATAGGAGATAAAGAGACAAGCTAAATGGCATCTTGTGGATAAATCCAGAAACTGCCCCAATCTCTTCACTAAAACAATGATATAGAAGAACAAGTTTCTACGGTATGTGTGCATTCTATGTGCATGTGTGCTTTCTGTATAGGAGAGGGGAACAATTCTAGATGTAAAGATACCTAAGAGACATATAAGCCGAATCATGTGCACAGTCCCAGTTGGATCTAGTTTGAATAAGCCAGCTATAAAAGACTATTAGAGACAACTGGAGAAATAAGACTATGTATTTAGGTATTTGATGACGTTGGAGAATTATTGTTAATTTTGTCAGGATTAGTAAGATTGATATGGTTATATTAAATAATGTCTTCAAATAACAGAATTAATAGGTAAAGTGTCAGAATGCATACAATTTGCTTTAAAATACTTCAAAAAATGTCAATATGATAAAAATATTAACAATTGTTAAATCTAGGCAGTGGTTACATGGGTATTCATTATACCATTCTTACTACTCTCTGTATATTTGAAAAATTTTATGGCAAATGGTAGTAAAAAGAAAGAGCTTTGGGAGAAAGAATTATGGAGAGGATTTGCTAAGGGAATATAGGAACAAATTTGAGATAAAAATAGGTATTTGTTTTAATCACAGAAAAACAATTTTAGGGAAAACCTGTGCTTAATGTAAGAGAATTATGTTTATTTATTTATTTTTTAATTTCTTTTTAAAGTCTGCTTAGTACAAGAAAGGTTGGTGAACTTTCCAGAGCAAAACCTATCTTGTATTAATTCGTATTAGATTATTCCTTAGAAAAAACAAAGGTAAAAACTTCAAAAAACAAGTGAGACCTTAGCATTCCTTTCTATGTGTATGTCTGCTGAAGGGCTGGTTTAGGCCACTCTCTTTTTTAAACTTTTTTTATTGAATAGTATAACATATATACAAAGCAAAGAAATAAAAAAGCAATCCTTTTTTTTTTTTTTGGTTGGGCAGACACCAGGAATCGAATCTGGGTCTCTGGCATGGCAGGCAAGAACCCTGCCTGCTGAACTACCGTGGCCTGCACTAAAAGCGATAGTTTTTAAAGCACTCTTCAAAAAGTGGTTACAGGATAAATCACAGAGTTTGTCATAGGCTACCATATGATCCTCTCATAGTTTTCCTTCTAGCTGCTCCAGAATACAGGGGGCTAAAGGGCTTTAATACTTTTTTATCATCACAATCGACTTTTTTTTCCTTCTTTTTTTGTGAACAATACATTAATACAGAAAAGCTATAAATTTCCAAGCACAGCACCACAATTAGTTGTAGAACATATTTCAGACTTTGATATGGGTTATAATTTCACAATTTTAGGTTTTGACTTCTAGCTGCTCTAAAATACTGGAGACTAAAAGAGATTATCAATTTAATGATTCAGCATTCATACTCATTGTTAAGACCTATCTTCTGTGAATAATTGCACCCTCACCTTTGATCTTTCCATACCTCTCATTGGGGTTGTTTGGGCTATGGTAATTCTAAATCTTTTATATTGGAAGGGTCTATCACTAATACGGGGTAGGGAAATGGAACTATCTGGAGAGGTCAGCCTCTCCAGAACATCTCCAGGACTTATCTGGTCCAGGGACCGACATGGAGGTTGTAGGTTTCTGGCAAGTTACTCTAGTTAGGCCACTCTTTTATGAAAAGGCCCCTATAACCAAAATTAAAGCATTACATAAGATAATGACAATTATCCTTCACAGCTCAAACCTAAAAAGAACTTTGATTCATGATTTCTAAAGAATTCCTTCCATGCTTTAGATATCACACTTGATTGGAATATATATACTAAGTATTACTTAGATATTAATTTTGCCAAGAAATTAAATATGTATATTTTGCATTTTAAAAATTTGCATTGGGCCACAGTGGCTCAGTGGCAGAGTTCCTACCCGCCATGCCAGAGACCTGGGTTCAATTCCTGGTGCCTGCCCATGTAAAAAAAAAAAAAAAGATTGCACTGATAGAAATTCCAATGCATGTTTTTATGACATTTTAAACTGTGAATATTATTAAATGTCAACAAGTGGATTTGGAAACTATTACATTTTGGGTGACATTTCAATTAACATGTTGAAGTACATCATGTCATTTCCCAAAAGCATAAGATGAACATACGCAATGGTGAAAATAGCAAAGTTTATTTTAATGCAACATTTTAAGTTAGTCAGGAGACAGCTGTTATCTGACCAAGAAAGAAAAATGAACAGATGCTCTGTGAGTAAATGCCTGAAGAGTTGGCAAATAAATAAAAATGTTAAATGCCCAGAATATACTCATATGTGTATCTTAAAGGTAATGTTCTTCATATAACTTTAAAAATATTTCAGTTTAGTATTTAGTGACATTCTAAAATCATCTTGGAAAACTATCAGAAATGTTTTTATTCATTCTGAATATATAAAGAAACATATTTTCTTAAACATGTTCCTAATATCTTATTTTACTGTCTTCTCATCAATCATTTATTAATCATATTTCTTGGGACTAAAGATGCTATTGGGGATTAATGCAAAAAAAATCCAGAAGTTTATTTTCAATTCTCAAAAAACTGATTTATGAAATAGAATCTATTAAATACGAACCTCTAGAAAATAAAAAAATGCTAAAATGTGTAAAAAATTTTTTCAATGAGAATTCTAATAAGGAAGAGTTTTGAATATACCAAAGAAAGGGAGGAGGGCTGTGAAGGAGGTAAAAGGTGTGGTGAATATATGGATATATGGACAGAATGGGTAGGCAGAAGAGAGAAGGTATTTTGTGCCAGGTGGACAACATGAATAAAATGGCATGGCCACAGGAAAACACAGGATGTGCAAGAGACAAGCATCAGACTATTTTGAAAAGAGGAAAGACTTCAGACTGGATAATTAACCAGAATAAAGCTGTAACAGTAGAAAAGAAGCCTAAAACTTAAAAAACTCAAGCAGATTACAAAAGAAATACAGCGTTTACACAGCTGTGTGCTGAGAACAATCTCTACATATTGCTATGGAGTGATCTGTAGGATAATACTGTTACAGTGAAAAAATTAAGGCTCCAAAGAGTGTAAGCATTCACTATCTTTTCTTGTGCTAAGAACACACACAACATATACATTTGTGTATCACTCTCTCTATATGTATTTGTTTATATCTTTAAAAGAAATTTATGAAAAAAGATGTTTGAATAAGGAAAGGGAAAGAATGGGTAAAGGGGAGGGTTAAAAGCTAGAACTTCTCTGAATTGTAGTGTCTCACATTTTTCATTTGGTCACCATGTAGACATTATTTTATATATCTAAAAACAAAATTAAACAAAAAACAAAGGAGATCCTAAAAATGGAAAAGTAAAAGGAAAAGAACCCAACTATATCAAGTTGGTCACATAATCAAATAGAGAAAATTATTTTAAGTACTTTTACAATAGAGATTTTTACTACTTACCCATAATGGTATTCTAAGAACATAAAGAATCACTAGGATAGCTTAAACTGCATTCAGAGGCTTGTTATTAGTGATAAAGTTGATCAGTCTATTTTGAAAATGTTATATGTGTAGAAGAACAAAACAAGCAATTATGTTAATGCTATTAGGAAGCAAGATTATCAACAGTAACAAAAAGAAAAAATGAAGGTAAAATCAGTAGGAATTCATGATTTACACTTCTTCCAAAAATACATATATTACCTCACTTTGCCCACTAAAAAGAGCTGGAAGAAATGACAACCCAGTAATAACAAATGTACTAAGCACCTAGATTTGTAGTCTCTAACTATTGTATCTCATTAGAAGGAAATGGGGGAATAGAAGAGTCAAGATGGCAGCTTAGCAAGGTTCGGATTTAATTTGTCCTCCAGAACAAATACTAAATAACCAGGAACAGTACAGAACAGCTCCTGAGGTCACGTCAGTGACTGGACACACAATGTACCCCAGTCTGAACCAGCTGCGAGCCCCCCAGAACCATGAGTTCCCCAAGCCGAGGTGGCTGGCGCCCCTCCCCCACAAGCTACTTCCCAGAGGGGAAAGGAAAGGGACTTAACAAGCAGCAGGGGCTGAGCACAACTAAGCTTCAAGTGTGGAATTAATTCACAAATTCTGACTACTAAAAATAGGCCCCCAGCTCAGGTGAACCTCATCAAAGTGGAGGTTGCTGATTTTTGCCCCAGCGCTAAGGGGGCAGGGCTGATGGAAAAAGAAAAAAGAAAGAAACAGTGGTTTGTGTGGCTGTGTTTCTACTTCTGGATACAGTGGCAGGACTTCTCAGGCTGCAACTTCCCCAAGCATAGGCAGAAACAAGCTTCTTTGAGAGCTTCTCTGGAGCTGGTGCCTTTCCCAGGGGAGGGGTGAGGCCCAACTCAGGTGGAATCCCTCCATCAAGGAATTCAGATCCCAGGGCTTGGTAATTTGAAGCCATTAAAACCAATCTACAACCTCTCCTCTGTTTCCTCCACACCCCAGCAGGGAGAGTCTGCCAAAGTTAAAGGTACTGCATCATCTTATGCTGGTGGGTCCTGCAGGCAGACAAGCACCACATACTGGGCAGGATAAGAAAAACAGAGTCCAGAGACTTCACAGGAAAGTCTTTCAACCTGCTGGGTCTCACCCTCAGGGAAAACCGATGCAGATGACTCTTTCCTCCTGATAGGAGACCAGTTTGGTCTGGGAAAATCCAGCTGGGGTCTATAATACCTAAGTAGACCCTCCTAAGGGTGGAGGGGGGAAGGGCATCAAACAGGCAGGGCAAGAAAAAAAAACAAGAACTGAAAAATTCTCTGTTAAACAGAACCTAAGCTAGAGGTCCAGAAAAAGCTGAACTGAATGTCAAAGAACAGGCAGACAACAAATTCATGCAGCAAGAAAACCCTAGGTAAAAAAGTGAAAACAATCTCCAGAATAAACTATTTAAGGTAATTAAATGCCTAGACACCAGCAGAAAATAACAAATTACACTAGGAAAACTGAAGATATGGCCCAGTCAAACGAACAAACCAACAATTCAAATGAGATGCAGGAGTTGAAACAATTAATTCAGAATATTCAAACAGACATGGAAAATCTCATCAAAAATCAAATCAATGAATGGAGGGAGGATATAAAGAAGGCAAGGAACGAACAAAAAGAAGAAATCAAAAGTCTGAAAAAACAAATCACAGAACTTATGGGGAAAAAAGGCACAGTAGAAGAGAAGAAAAAAGCAATGGAAACCTAAAATGTTAGCTTTCAAGAGGGAGAAGATAGGATTAGTGATCTGGAGGACGGAACATCTGAAATCCAACAAGCAAAAGAAAATATAGGGAAAAAAATGGAAAATATGAGCAGGGACTCAGGGAATTGAATGACAATATGAAGTGTACAAATATATATGTTGTCGGTGTCCCAGAAGGAGAAGAGAAGGGAAAAGGAGGGAAAAACTAATGGAGGAAATGATCACTGAAAATTTCCCAACTCTTATGAAAGACTTAAAATTACAGATCCAAGAAGTGCAGCGTACCTCAAAGAGAATAGATCCAAACAGATGTACCCCAATACACTTACTAATCAGAATGTCAGAGGTCAAAGAGAAAGAGAGAATATTGAAAGCAGCGAGAGAAAAGCAATCCATCACTTACAAGGGAAGCCCAATAAGACTATATGTAGATTTCATAGCAGAAACCATGGAGGTGAGAAGACAGTGGGATGATATATTTCAATGACTAAAAGAGAAAAACTGCCTACCAAGAATTCTATATCCAGCAAAACTGCCCTTTAAAAATGAGGGAGACGGCAGGCCATGGTGGCTCAGCAGGCAAGAATACTTGCCTGCCATGCCAGAGGACCCGGGTTTGATTCCCGGTACCTGCTCATTAAAAAAAAAAAAAATGATGGAGAAATTAAAAAATTTTCTAACAAAAAATCACTGAGAGAATGTGTGACCAAGAGACCAGCTCTGCAAGAAATACTAAAGGGAGCACTAGAAGCAGAAACAAAAAGACAGAAGAGAGAGGTGTGGAGAAGACTGTAGAAAGGAACACTATTAGTAAAGGCAAAAAGAAGAACAATTAGATATGACATATAAAATCCAAAAGGCAAAATGTTAGAAGAAAGTACTGCCTGTACAGTAATAACACTAAATGCTAATGGATTAACCTACCCAATCAAAACACACAGAATGGCAGAATGGATTGAAAAACAGGACCCATCTATATGCTGTCTACAGGAAACATATCTTAGACCCAAGGATAAACATAGGTTGAAAGTGAAAGGTTGGGAAAAGATATTTCATGCAAATAACGATCAGAAAAGAGCAAGAGTAGCTATACTAATATTCAACAAATTACACTTCAAATGTAAAACAGTTAAAGAAACAAAGAATGACACTATGTAATAATAAAAGGAACAATTCACATAGAAGACATAACAATCATAAATATTTAAATACTGAGCCAGAATGCTCCAAAATACATGAGGCAAACACTGAAACACTGAAAAGAGAAATAGACACATCTACCATAATAGTTGGAGACTTCAATTCCACACTCTGTTATCAATGGACAGAACATCTAGACAGAGGATCAATAAAGAAACAGATAATTTGAATAAAACAACAAATGAGCTAGACTTAACAGGCATTTATAGAACATTACACCCCACAACAGCAGGATACACCTTTTTCTCAAGTGCTCATGGATCGTTCTCAAGGTTAGACCTTATGCTGGGTCAGAAAGCAAGCCTCAATAAATTTAAAAAGACTGAAATCATAGAAAACACTTTCTCTGATCATAAAGGAATGAAGTTGGAAATCAATAATAGGCAGAGTGCCAGAAAATTCACAAATATGTGGAGGCTCATCAACACACTCTTAAACAACCAGTGGGTCAAGGAAGAAATTACAAGTGAAATCTGTAAATATCTTGAGGCAAATGAAATTGAAAACACAACATATCAAAATTTATGGGATGCAGCAAAGGCAGTGCTAAGAGGGAAATTTATTGTCCTAAATGCCTATATCAAAAAAGAAGAAAGGGCAAAAATCGAGGCATTAACTGTCCACTTGGAAGAACAAGAGAAAGAATAGCAAACTAACTCCAAAGCAAGCAAAAGGAAAGAAATAATGAAGATTAGGGTGGAAATAAATGAAATTGAGAACATGAAAACTATTGAGAAAATCAACAAAAACAGAAGCTGGTTCTATGAGAAAATCAGTAAGACTGATGGACCCTTATCAAAGCTGACAAAAAGAAGAAGAGAGAGGATGCAAATAAATAAAATCAGAAATGGAAGAGGAGACATAACCACTGACCTCACAGAAATAAAGAAAGTAATGAGAGGTTACTATGAACAACTTTATGCTAATAAACACGAAAATGTAGATGAATGGACAACTTTCGAGAAAGGCATGAACAACCAACTTTGTTTGACTCAAGAAGAAATAGATGACCACAACAAGCCAATCACAAGTAAAGAAATTAAATCAGTCATTAAGAAGCTCCCCAAAAAGAAAAGTCCAGGACCAGATGGCTTCACATGTGAATTCTACCAAACATTCCAGAAAGAATTAGTACCAATCCTGCTCAAACTCATCAAAAAAATTGAAGAGGAGGGAAAGCTACCTAACTCATTCTACGAAGTCAACATCACCCTCATACCAAAGCCAGACAAAGATATTACAAAGCAAGAAAACTACATATCAGTCTTTCTAATGAACATAGATGCAAAAATCCTCAACAAAATTCTAGCAAATTGAATCCAGCAACACATTAAAAGAATTATACATTATGGCCAAGTAGGATTCATCCCAGGTATGCAAGGATGGTTCAACATAAGAAAATCAATTAATGTAAGACACCATATCAACAAATCAAAGCAGAAAAACCACATGATCATCTCGATTGATGCAGAAAAAGCATTTGACAAAATTCAACCTCCTTTCCTATTGAAAACACTTCAAAGGATAGGAATAGAAGGGAACTTCCTCTAAATGATAAAGAGAATATATGAAAAACCCATAGTTAACATCATCCCAATGGGAAAAAACTGAAAATGTTCCCCCTAAGATCAGGAACAAGACAAGGATGTCCACTATCACCACTGTTATTCAACATTGTGTTGGAAGTTCTAGCCAGAGAAATTAGACAAGAAAAAGAAATACAAGACATCAAAATTGGAAAGGAAGAAGTAAAACTCTCACTGTTTGAAGATAATATGATACTATATGTTGAAAACCCTGAAAAATCCACAGCAGAACTACTAGAGCTAATAAATGAGTACAGCAAAGTGGCAGATTACAAGATCAACACTTAAAAATCTGCAGTGTTTCTATATACTAGTAATGAAGAATCTGAGGGGGAAATCAAGAAAAGAATTCCATTTACAATTGCAACAACAAAAAAACAAAATATTTAGGAATAAATTTAACTAAAGAGAGAAAAGACCTATACAAAGAAAACTACAAGAAATTATTAAAAGAAATCACAGAAGACCTAAATAGATGGAAGAGCATACTGTGTTCATGGATTGGAAGACTAAATATAGTTAAGATGTCAATTCTACCTAAATTGATTTACAGATTCAATACAGTACTAATTAAAATTCCAACAACTTACTTTTCAGAAGTAGAAAAACCAATAACCAAATTTATCTGGAAGGGCAGAGTGCCCTGAATAGCTAAAAGTATCCTGAGGAAAAAACATGATGTCCGAGGGCTCACGCTACCTGACTTTAAGGCATATTATGAAGCTACAGTGGTCAAAACAGCATGGTACTGGCATAAAGATAGATATACTGACCGATGGAATTGAATAGAGTGTTCTGATATAGACCCTCTCATCTGTGGACAATTGATCTTTGATAAAGCACTCAAGCCAACTCACCTGGGACAGAACAGTCTCTTCAATAAATGGTGCCTAGAAAACTGGGTATCCATATGCAAAAGAATGAAAGAGGACCCATATCTCACACGCTATACAAAAATTACGTCAAAAATTAGATCTAAGACCATAAAACTGTTAGAAGAATATGTAGGGAACTATCTTATAAATCCTATACCAGGAGGCGGTTTCCTAGACCTTACACTCAAAGCAACAGCATTGAAGAAATAAATAAATAAATGGGAGCTCCTCAAAATTAAAAATTTTTGCACATCAAAGAACTTTGTCAAGAAAGTAAAAAGACATCAGTGAATAAACTCGGAGAATTTCATTGGTAACAGAGACCATCAGGAGATAGAAATAGGATAAGATATTGGGTAATGAGAGCTGAAGGGATACAGATAGTGCAACAGGACTGAATGTAAAAACTCAGAATTGGACAGCACAATACTACCTAACTGTAATACAATTATGTTTAAACACTGAATGAAGCTGAATGTGAGAATGATAGAGGGAGGAGGGCTGGGGGCACAAATGAAATCACAAAGAAAGATACATGATTAAGACTGAGATGGTATAATCTAGGAATGCCTAGAGTGTATAATGATAGTGACCAAATGTACAAATTTAAAAAATGTTTTTCTATGAGGAAGAACAAAGGAATGTCATTACTGCAGGGCACTGAAAATAGATGGTAATGAATATTGAAAAATTCCAACTAATGTGTGAGACTAAAGCAAAAAATGTTTGGTACAAAATTTATATTTTGACTAGTGTATTTCCTAATATAACTTATATAGACAGCTTAATTGAACACCATAAGTACATGGAACCTTGAGTAGGACATGAGATTTTGTTGGTTTGTCCAGAGTGATGCCCTGATAAATCCCAGAGTGATTTGAACAGTGAATAGAAAAGTATTTGCAAAGTCCTTTTCGGAGAATGGTGAGAAAGGGGGAAAATTCAACTTCCCCAAGTTGAATTCTTGATATCCTCACAAGCAGTGCGGACAACTAAAGCTATAGGCTGAACCTCCAATGTTGGAGTTTGTTCATATGAAACTTAACCCCACAAAGGATAGGTCAAGCCTACTTAAAATTAGGCCTAAGAGTCACCCCCAGGAAGACCTCTTTTGTTGCTCAGATGTGGCCTCTCTGTCCAGCCAACACAACAAGCACACTCACCACCCTTCCCCTTCTGTGTGGGACATGACTCCCAGGGTTGTGGACCTTCCTGGCAACATGGGACAGAAATCCTAGAATGAGCTGAGACTAAGCATCAAGGAATTGAGAAAACCCCTAGAATGAGCTGAGACTCAGCATCAGGGGATTGAGAAAACCTTCTCGACCAAACAGGGGAAGAGCGGAATGAAACAAAATAAAGTGTCAATGGCTGAGAGATTCCAAACAGAGTCGAGAGGTTATCCTGGAGGTTATTCTTACGCATTAAGTAGATATCACCTTGTTATTCAAGATGTAGTGGAGAGGCTGGAAGGAACTGCCTGAAAATGTACAGCTGTGTTCCAGTAACCATGTTTCTTGAAGATGATTGTATAATGATACAGCATTCACAATGTGACTAAGTGATTGTGAAAACCTTGCATCTGATGCTCCATTTATCTACCTTATCAACAGATGAGTAAAACATATGGAATGAAGATGAATAATGGGGGAACAAATGTTAAAATAAATTTAGATTGAAATGCTGGTGATCGATGAGGGGGAGGGGTGAGGGATATGGTATGTATGAATTTTTTTGTTTTCTTTCTATTTTTTTTTCTGAATAGATGCAAATGTTCCAAGAAATGATCATGATGATGAATATGCAACTATGTGATGATATAGTGAATTACTGATTATATATATGTACAATGGAATGATCAAAAGTTAAGAATGTTTGCGTCTGCTTAGTGTTTTTTGGTATTTTTAAAAAAATAAAAAAATAAAATAAAAAAGAATGAATCATAGTTCCCCAAAGAGAAATACATATATTTTTTCACTACCCACATAACATATAATAATAGATTTCTAAGCATATTTTGTATATTCACATTTTTTAATTAAAAAAAATTAACAACATAACATTTAGAAATCATTCTGTATATTCACTTTTAATTAAAAAATAAAAAATATGACATAGTTCAAATGAACTGCAAGGTCTTTAGAGACAGGTATTATGCCCTGTTTATATTCTGGCCAATGCCGTATGTTAAAAGGAAATGTAGCAACTCATACTTTGCTGAAAAAAAATCCATAAAGCCTGATTTTTTGTCCCTAGGAAAAAAAAAAAGAAGTATTTGTAAGATCCCCTTGAGGCACTTGGGAGAAAGAAGGAAGTGTTCAACTTCCCCATTTGGAGAATTTCTGATATTCTCGCAAGTAGTAGAGACAAACAAGTTAACAGGCTGACCCCTTGATCTTGGGGTTTGCCCCGTGGGACTTATTCTTACTTAAAATTGGACCTAAGAGTCGCCCCCAAAGAAACCTCTTTTGTTGCTCAGATGGGGGCCTTTCTCCCTCTAAGCCAACATGGCAAGTGAGTCATTGCCCTCTCCACTCTCAACGTGGGACATGACTCTCGGGGTGTAAATCACACTGGCAACATGGGACAGAAATCCCGGGATAAGCCAGCACCCCACATTGAGGGATTGAGAGAGCCTTTTTGACCAAAGGGGGAAGACAAAGGGGGAGACAAAACAAAGCCTCAGTGGTGGAGAGATTTCAGAGTCAAGAGGTTATCCTGGAGGTTATTCCTACACATTATAAAGATATCCCTTTATAGATTATGGTGTATTAGAGTGGCTAGAGGGAAGTACCTGGAAGCGTTGAGCTGTGTTCCAGTAGCCTTGATTCTTGAAGCTGACTACATAATGATATGGCTTTTAGAGTATGACTGTATGATTGTAAAACCTTGTGTCTGATGCTCCTTTTATCTAGGGTATGGACAGATGAGTAAAAAATATGGATGGAGAACGAACAAATAATCCGGGGAACAAAGGTTAAAATAAATTGGGTAGATGGAAATAATAGTGGTCAATGAGTTGGAGCAGTAAGGGGTATGGCACGTATGAGTTTTTTCTTTTTATTTCTTTTTCTGGAGTGATATAAATGTTCTGAAAAATGATCATAGTGATGAATGCATAACTATGTGATGATATTGTGAGCCACTGACTGTAAACAATGTATGGAATGCTTGTATGTTAAGATTCATCAATAAACAATATGTTAAAAAAACAAACAAACAAAAACCAAACAAAAACAGGAAATAGGGGATCCTTGAAAGAAAAGTTTGGTTTCAGATCTGGAAAAGGAAATGTACAAGATGAGCCTGGGACATTCTTCTGTGCCAGAAAACAAGGAAGTTAATTGTATTAACTTGTTAAAAATTAATAGGTTTGTTTCCTGGATATTCAAACACAAACATACACACACACACACACACACACACACACACAAAGTTAATAGGGTCATGTTAAAAGGACACAGCAACTTGAATTTAAAGAGATGTTAATTCAAATACCGAACAATATTAATTGCAATGGATTGAAACACATAAAATTTATTTTAAAAAATTCTTGATTTCATAATGATACTCCCAAAATAAAAACAAACAGAACAATTGGAGGTTACTATGGCACCAACTCATTATTCTAGAAATTCACAAGTAAAGGGAAAGAAACAAGCATTTATCCTGCTTTTCCTGCATAGACTGTATTTTAGGGTATCCAAATAGTTGATTATGAAAAGTTTTTCCTTATAGAAGAATCAGATCAAATATGCTAGTGTTATGAGAGAATTAGAAAAATCAGTATTTTACAACTCCTAATGAAAAAAGTGCGCCTAGACAACTATTACTAATGGCTGCTAAGTTATATAGAGAGAGTAAACTTTATGAATGGATGGATTGGGCTGAAACCATCTCTAAAAGCAGGAAAAGAAAGCCGGTGCCTCCTGACATGATGCAATGGAAAGTACAAAGAACCCCTGATAAAGCACTCTTAAAATTAAATAGAAAACAAAGAATTGGAATACAGTCAAGTCCCTACATTGAGATTCACAAAGATAGAATTAAACAAATCTAGGACATGTGAAATTCTACAGAACAAACGACCCAGTTTGACCAACAAATAAATGGAATTGGAAAACATGGTTGGAAGGGGAACTGTTCTGAATTTAAAAAGGCTTAGGATACGTCAAACAAATGCAATGTGTGGGCTCTGTTTGGATCTAGAATCAAGCAAACTAACTGTGAAAAATATATAAAGAAATTTGGGAAAATAAAGACACTGGGATATTAGAAGAAAATAATGAATTACTGTTAATTTTATGGAGGGTGATAAGTTTTTTAAAAAGTCCTTACACTGTAGAAATACGTACTGAAGTATATGTAGTGAAATTAGATACTTGAGATTTGCTTCAAATTACTACACAGGAAAAAAAGATGAGTAATGCTTATGTGATATTCTATTTTGGTTCTGCCAACTTTTATGTATGTTTGAAAATTTCCGTAATTAACCTTTTTAAAAAATCAGGTAGAATAATTTGATAATGAGTTGAAAAGGAGGTTATTGTAGTGATCTCAGCATAAGGGGTGAAAGTCTGAACTTGAATGGGAATAGGTAGCTATAAGGAAAGGGATGCATATGCAACACAGCTAATAAATGTCTGCCTTGGGTGATTAAATAGATTTGTGAGAGAAGGTAAAGTCAACATCAGCGCCAAAGTTTCAAGATGAAGTCTATAATGACACCACTGATAGAAATGTATTGGTGGAGAAGGGAAGCTGGTATGGGGCAAAAGGGTTAGAATTTGACGGATGGCAACTAAATTTAATAGAAAGAAAAGAAATAATACTACTTCAAATTCCCCACTGAAAGAAATTATGGGACTGGATACACTTTTACCCTGGAAAAGGAAGACAATGTTCTTAGTGCACCTAAGAAAGTATTACTATTGGAAAGAATATCCTAAAATATAATTTCAAAACTATAAACTTATTGGCTCCTAAAATGATATGCCAGTTTGAAACTGTTATAAAACCCAAAAATGCTATGTTCTTTAATCCTGATTCAATATTCTTGGGTGGGATCTTTTTAATTAAGTTGTTTCCATGGATCTGTGACCCACCCACTGGTGGGTGGGACTTCTTGATTAGGTGGTTTCCATGGAGATATGTCTCTACCCATTCAAGATGGGGTTCCTTACTAGAGTCCTTTAAGAGGGAACCATTTTGGAAAAATATGCAGAGCCAACAGAGATACTTGGAGATGGTTGGAGTGCCAACAGAGAAAGCAGATACCTAGGCAGGGACGTTTGGGGCCCAGCAGATGTCACCATGTGCCTTCTCATAAGATACTAAGCAAGGCAGAACCCAGAGTTGTGTCCCAGAGGAGCTAAGTGAAGGTCCACAGATGCTTAGAGAGGAAACCAGTGGCGTTAGAATCTGGAAGCAACTTCTAATGAAAGCAGACATCAGCCCTTCTTGAATCAATGTATCTTTTCCTGGATGCTTTAGTTTGGACATTTTTAGGCCTTAGAACAGTGAACTTGCAACTTAATAACTTAATAAATTCCCTTTATAAAAGCCAATATAAATGATATATCTGATTTTTCCCTAGGTATTAAAAGGAGATAACTGTCCTTTCTTATATATCATCACTTTCTTTATCAAGGTATAATTTATAAACAATAAATGAACAAATACTAAGTATTCAATTCTGTTAGTTTTTATAATGGCATACATCCTTTTAACCACTACCCTAAATGAGATACAGTATATTTTTAGAAAGCAGAACATTCTCTCATGACCCTTTCCAGTTAATTCCCCTTCTCATTGCCCTGTTCCTGGAGAGAAAACTACTGTCCTGAATTCTATCACCATATCTTAGTTTTGCCCTCTTCTTGGACTTCATGAATAGAACAGATTTTGTACTCTTGTGTTTGGCTACACCTTTGGTCAACACAGTATTTTAAAAATGTATCCATAATGGTAAATGACTCAGAAATTTATTCCTTTTTATTGCAATATAATAGTTTATTATATTAATATATCACAATTTGTTTAAAATTCTCTTGTTAATAGACATTTGGGTTGTTTCCAGTTTTTGCCAGTTATGAAAAAGATTGCCATGGATATTTTCATACAAGTCTTTGTAGAGACATGTATTTTCTATTCTTTTGGAAATATCTAAAAATGTTTAATTTGATAAGAAACTACTAAGCAGTTCTCCAAAATGGCTGAACCATTTAAGCTCTCCATCCATCATTCTTGAAGTGATAGAATTTATAGACTCTGAAATTCTTTTAAGTATTCTGCCTTTGATCATACCAAATGATTAATATTTTTTTCTATTTTAACTGACCATAAATATGTTTTTTTTCATTTTCATAAAATGCAGGTTTAATTTTAATTATTTGCCTCAGTAAAGATCATCTCATTTAGATTCCTTTCTGCCTCCACCCAAGGAGGGAGGGGGAAAAACCTATTTTTTTAGTTTTGCTTAACAAATGTCAAACACCAAGAATCAATGAAAGATCCAGTAAAGATGTAGTTTTTTGCAAGCATTTTTCTAGGTAAGGTTTCTAAGGACATCAGTTTTATTTGATTGAAAAATAGTCTTACATAATTAACATGAATTCCTATAATAAAATAGCAAGTACATAATTTAGAGCTCTATGCTTATTTGGTAATTTTAAGGTCTCTGAATATGAAAAAGGTATACAACTAAACCAGGAAAGTTTCCTTCATATGTGGCCAATCACTTTTCTGAAGTTGTTTGAAGACATTCTCTGGTCTTTTATGTCTGTAAAAACTTACTTCTCATACACCCTTACCTGTTATACAAAGTCACTCTTCAGCCATACAGACATTTGTATTAAAAAAAAAATCTAATTATTTTACTCCAGCACATAAGGGTTGGCATCTTTTTCAAAAGAATATTGCTACAGTGGCTCAGCAGGCAGAGTTCTCACCTGCCATGCTGGAGACCCGGGTTTGATTCCCGGTACCTGCCCATGCAAAAAAAAAAAAAAAAGAATATTGCTAGCAACAGTGTTAACTGAAGGATATCAATAGCTTGTTTGCCAAGTGCTCACCTCTGTGACAGTATAAATATGGATTATTAAAGGTGTCTACTCAGAGATACAATCTATGCAAAACCTTCATATAGGCAAAATGTTCAAAGGCCAAGACAATTTTTTTCCTTTACAAGAAAGTGCAACTACACGGTCTTCTGAATACTCTTCTACATAGTCCTGCAAAAACTAAGTAGTTTAGCTCAGAAAGTAAAATTTCTCATGAGGAATTAAAACTATTCTAGAAGAATACAAAGCAAAATTTTAGGCAGCTTTCTGAAAATAAACTATTAGCTCATGGCTACACAATGAAAATGGAAGTTAGAATAATGAAGGCTTCCAGGTTTGCTGTAACTTGACTAAGGACGTTTCTTATTCCAGGACATTGAGCTGTTTAAAACAATTATCTGTAGTAGCTACAGGAGTTTGTCCAACACTGACGGTAGGCAGAAAAGTAATCAGATAGGAAAAAATTAGAAGGGTTTCCAGGTGTGTTTCGGTGTTATTCAGGTCAAATTTCAATATGACATCTTCTCTGACATTTTAGTATTTTACATAGTTAGTATTTCTTTGATGTTTTCAGTGTTTTACATAGTAGAGAATCGTATGAAAGGACAGTTTTCTACCAGTCATCAGTACTACATTTTAAAATCTCACTGTTAGATTATTAGCATTTGCTCAGTTGCTGCTAGATGACAAAGGAAGTTTTCTGTTGCTGGTGGAAACCGATTTTGCTTTAGTGCCTTAAAATTGAGAGCCGGCTTTTCTCCATTGTTCGAAAGAGATGTAAATGGTGCTAGGTTGGCATAGATTTCTTTTGTTTTTAGGAAAATATCCTTAATAACTTGGCTGTCTGATTTCTCTGGATCTTCTGCAGACTGAACAATTAGCTGACAATCCTCTTTGTGTAGACTGTCCACTGTCATGGCCTCTTTTGTAAGTGGAACAATGACAATCTCACCCTGCCAGATTCACAAAAACATCAAAGGGGTCAGGTCTGATGCTCACCTCTAAGTCAACAAATCCAAACTGGGCACATCTACAAGGTATCCAGCTCATAACCATCAAGGTGCATGTAAGAATAAAGCATGGTGCAATCCTGTCCATGCCAGATCAAGGCAGGTAGAGTCTTGGAAAATTCCTGGAATCTTCTTATTCTTGGATGAAAGACAACAATTCTCTCTTCTTTAGCATCAGTACTGTGTGTAAGATACAGTTTCCATTCCAAACTGGGGTACAATGTCTTTGATGGATCCTGCAAGATATGCTTTTCAAGCACTGAAGTCTTTGTCAAGGAAAGAGCCACGTTTTTCACTCTGACATATTCCCTTTGTGAGAAGTGCAATATAACTCCCCATCACTTTAATCGGGCTCCCAGGTTTCAGGTACATTCTACACAATATCCTAGTGAAGGCAGCATTATTTCTTTGGGTTAAAAAATTTTGTGGTCAGAACAATAGAAAAATGAGCAACCTTTCTGAAACTGAAGAATCTGGGATTTCAATTGTTGTTCTATAAAACCATGTTCTTTTGTTCTAAGACGAAGGGATGGAGAAGCTTGTTTTCATCCATTAGGCAGCATTTTTTCAGTAGCAGGTTCTTTAACATTGCTGTTGTGGAAGGTAACAACCAAACCCACAGGACTTTTCCATTTGTGTCCTTTTGCACCAAGTCCCCACACCCAGGAGGATGGATCCCACTGCCCCAAGACTGGGTCCAACATGGAGCAGGCTGTGCTTTCCCATAGGCAGCCATAAATATGCTTCGAAATATGTTATATGAACTGCTATTTGAACTATTTAGTACAAATATTTCATAGATAATATAACACTTCAAAAAAAAAACCCACAGCCAACATTACACTTAATGATGAAAGAATTTTCCTCCTAAGATTAGGAACAAAACAAGGATCACTGCTATCACCATTACTAGTCAACACTGTATTGGAAATGCTAGCCAGAGCAGTTAGGCAAGAAAAAGAAATAAAAGTCATTCAAATATAAAAGGAAGAAGTAAAACTATCGCTGTTCGCAAATGACATAATCCTATATATAGAAAATCCTGAAATATCTATAAGATAGCTATTAGAGCTAACAAATAGAAAAGTGGCAGGGTACAAGATTAATATGGAAAAAGCAATTATGTTTCTATACACTAGCAATGAACAATCTTAGAAGGAAATCAAGAAAACAATTCTATTTACAATGGCAACTAAAAGAATAAAATATCTAGGAATAAATTTTAACAATGATATAAAGGTTTGTATGCAGACAGCTACAAATCATTTCTGTAAGATATAAAAGAAGACTTAAATAAATGAAAAGATATTCTGTGTTTAATACAGTTAAGACATCACTACTCCCTAAGGAGGTTCACAGATTTACTGCACCTCAATAAAAACTTTAACAGACTCCTTCACAAAATGGAAAAGCTTATCATCAAATTCATATGGAAGGTGGGAGTTCAAGGATAGTTCAGTGGTAGAATTTTCACCACCATGTGGGAGACCGGGTTTGATTCTTGGTCCATGCACTTCCCCAAAAACAAACAAGCAAGCAAAACAAAAAAACAAAATACAAAACAAACAAACAAAAATTCAATAAATGGTGCTGCAATAATGGGATACTCACATGGAAAAATAATGAAATGTAACCCTGCCATACAGCATGAAGAAAAAAAAAATTCATATGGAACTTTGCCTGAACAGCCAAAAATATTTTGAAAAAGAGCAAAATTGGTGGACTCACTTCCCAAAACTTTACTACCAAGCTACAGTAATCATAATGGTGTGATACTGGCACCAGCACAGACGCAGAGACCAATTGAGAAAACTGAGAGCACAGAAATAAACCCACACATCTACAGTGAACTTATTTTTGTGGAGTACCAAGTCCACTCCATGGGGGAAAGAATAATCTCAACAAATGGTGCTGGGAAAACTGAATATCCACATGCAAAAGAATGAAAAGTGGACCCCTGCCTCATATTATACACAGAAATTAACTCAAAATGTATGAAATAATTATAAGATTCAGAACTATAAAACTCCTAGAAGAAAACATAGGAGGACATCTTCTGGACTTTGTATTAGGCAGAGGATTCTTAGACTTTACACCACAGGCATGAGGAATAAAAGAAAAAATAGATAAATTGGTCTTCATCAAAATTAGAAGAAAGTTTACATCAAAGGAAAATGACATTATTAAGAAAGTAAAAAGACAACCAACAGAATGGGAGAAAACAGTTGGTAATAATATACCTGACAGAGGTTTAATATCTAGAATATATAAAGGACTCCTACAACTCAACAACAAAAAGATGAACAACCCAATTTAATAATGGGCAAAGGACTTAAAATAGACATCTCTCCAAAGAAGATACATAAATGGCCAATAACCAAATGAAAAGATGTTTCATTAGCCATTAAGGAATGCACATCAAAATCACAATCAGATACCACCTCATACTCACTATTAAAATAATAGAAAATAACAAGTGCCAATGAGCAGAGAGAGAAAAAGAAACCTTAGTAAATCGTTGGTGGGAATGTAAAATGGTGCAGCCATTGCAGAAAACAGTTTGGTGGTTCCTCAGAAAGTTAAGGTAGAATTACAATTTGACCTGGCAATCTTACTTCTAGGTATTATTCACAAGAGTTGAAAGAAAGGATTCAAAAATATATATGAACACCAATGTTCATAGCAGCATTATTCAAAATAGCCCCAAAATGGAAGCGACCCCAAATGCCCACCTACTGCTAAGTGGATAAACAAAATGTGGTATATATATATATATATATATGTATATACATATATACATTGCATATTCTATGTATATACAATGGAATATTATCCCACCATAAAAAGGAATGAAGTTCTATTACATGCTATAACATGGATGAACAACAAAGACACTGTGTTGAATGAAATAATTCAGACACAGAGGGGCAGGATTTGTATGATTTCACTTATATGAAAGAACTAAAATAGGCAAATTTATAGAGACAGAAAGTAGTTTATACAAGGGGTAGGGGAGAGATCATATGAGATACAACAGATAGGATATACAAGCATCTATAGAAAGGCTTCAGCTGAAATTTTTTTTGGTAAGAAAACTGTATTTATGACATTAGTCATGAATATGCAATTTAATTTCAGTTCTTCTTTTATATGATTTTATATATTACCAAAAGCTTTTACTTATCAAATGCTGAGACACTTACTTGCAAGGATGGACTGAGACAGTCTTGTAGTATTTCCTGATGATTTGGTTCACGAACTATTTCAAAAATTTGCTTTCTATCTTGTGAAGAGTGGGCTGGTGACAAAATATGTACCAGTAGTCTCCCAAGCTGCATTCGGAAGGTTTCCTTACAAGACCAGAGGATTTTAGTCCACTGCTGCTTAGAATCACTGGTTTTATTTGAACCCTTAAAAAAAAACAGGAATGAATTAGGGTCAGACTTTCTAAGCAAAAATATACTAAGTTCAACACAGTCCTAAAGATCATGGAACATATTTAATTCCAGATTTGTATTAACAGTTAAAATTAGAAAGACATATACATGGTCATTGAAATGAGAATTCAAAAGAGATGGATGAAGAAGCTAAAGTACTAAGCAATTTTAAAAATCATGTTGGGTTTAGAAATTATAAGCAAAAATAAAACAAAAAACTATCAAAGAATAATGGTAGAGTTCCCCCACCAGAAGCTACCACAATGGCAGCAGTGATGTGGCACACTCCAAATTGTGGGTGGCACACAGGGAGTATCTTGGAACCCTGGTCAGCCACACTGCAGTCATGGAACACCCTGAGGTAAGTAAACAGTTGAAGAAATGATGACTCATAGCCACCATTTGAGTATGATTTCAATCTTTTTAAATTTGTTAAGACTTGCTTTGTGACCCAGCATATGGTCTATCTTTGAGAATGATCCAGGAGCACTTGAGAAAAAGGTGTATCCTGCTGTTGTGGGATGAAATGTCCTATAAATGTCTGTTAAGTCTAGCTCATTTATAGTAATATTCAGATTCTCTATTTCTTTATCGATCCTCTGTCTAGATGTTCTGTCCATTGATGAGAGTGGTGAATTGAAGTCTCCAACTATTATGGTATATGTGTCTATTTCCCTTTTCAGTGTTTGCAGTGTATTCCTCGCGTATTTTGGGGCATTCTGGTTCGGTGCATAAATATTTATGATTGTTATGTCTTCTTGTTTAATTGTTCCTTTTATTAGTAGATAGTGTCCTTCTTTGTCTCTTTTAACTGTTTTACATTTGAAGTCTAATTTGTTGGATATTAGTATAGCTACTCCTGCTCTTTTCTGGTTGTTATTTGCATGAAATATCTTTTCCCAACCTTTCACTTTCAACCTATGTTTATCTTTGGGTCTAAGATGTGTTTCCTGTAGACAGCATATAGAAGGATCCTGTTTTTTAATCCATTCTGCCAGTCTATGTCTTTTGATTGGGGAATTCAGTCCATTAACATTTAGTGTTATTACTGTTTGGATAATATTTTCCTCTACCATTTTGCCTTTTGTATTATATATATCATATCTGACTTTCCTTCTTTCTACACTCTCTCCATACCTCTCTCTTCTGTCTTTTCGTATCTGACTCTAGTGCTCCCTTTAGTATTTCTTGCAGAGCTGGTCTCTTGGTCACAAATTCTCTCAGTGACTTTTTGTCTGAGAATGTTTTAATTTCTCCCTCATTTTTGAAGGACAATTTTGCTGGATATAGGAGTCTTGGTTGGCAGTTTTTCTCTTTTAGTAATTTAAACATATCATCCCACTGTCTTCTAGCTTCCATGGTTTCTGCTGAGAAATCTACACATAGTCTTATTGGGTTTCCCTTGTATGTGATGGATTGTTTTTCTCTTGCTGCTTTCAAGATCCTCTCTTTCTCTTTGACCTCTGACATTCTAACTAGTAAGTGTCTTGGAGAATGCCTATTTGGGTCTATTCTCTTTGGGGTGCGCTGCACTTCTTGGATCTGTAATTTTAGGTCTTTCATAAGAGTTGGGAAATTTTCAGTGATAATTTCTTCCATTAGTTTTTCTCCTCCTTTTCTCTTCTCTTCTCCTTCTGAGACACCCACAACACGTATATTTGTGCGGTTCAAATTGTCCTTCAGTTCCCTGATCCCTTGTTCAAATTTTTCCATTCTTTTCCCGATAGTTTCTGTTTCTTTTTGGAATTCAGATGTTCCATCCTCCAAATCACTAATTTTATCTTCTGTCTCTTTAAATCTATCATTGTAGGTATCCATTGTTTTTTCCATCTTTTCTACTTTATCCTTCACTTCCATAAGTTCTGTGATTTGTTTTTTCAGTTTTTCTATTTCTTCTTTTTGTTCAGCCCATGTCTTCTTCATGTCCTCCCTCAATTTATCGATTTCATTTTTGAAGAGGTTTTCCATTTCTGTTCGTATATTCAGCATTAGTTGTCTCAGCTCCTGTATCTCATTTGAACTATTGGTTTGTCCTTTTGACTGGGCCATATTTTCAATTTTCTGAGCGTGATCCGTTATCTTCTGCTGGCATCTGGGCATTTAGTCAGATTTCCCTGGGTGTTGGACCCAACAGGTTGAAAGATTTTTCTGTGAAATCTCTGGGTTCTGTTTTTCTTATCCTGCCCAGTAGGTGGTGCTCGTGGCACTCGTTTGTCTGCAGGTCCCACCAGTAAATGGTGCTGTGGGTCCTTTAACTTTGGAAAACTCTCGCCCTGGGGGAGGTTCGCCAGCTGAAGCGGCTTGGAAGAGTGCCAGCTGGCCCGGGGGGCCGAACGCGGGGAGGGTCGCCGGCCGCCGCAGCCCGGGAGAGCGCCCGTCCGAATCTCCTAGTCGGCCCGGGGCGCCAAGTGTGGGTGGGGCGCCAGCCGCCGCGGCTTGAGGGGACCGCCTGTCCAATTGTCCCAGCTGGCCCGGGAAGGAGGAAGGGAGGGACTCCGGCCACCAGCCGCCCCGGCCCGGGGAAGCCCACACCCCTCGGCGATCTCACCGGAGTGGGTTCTCTCAGCCAGTCAGCCGTTCCAGGATGGGGTACGCTGTCTTTTTTATCTCTGTCGTGGCTCCGGGAGCTGTTATGTATCGTTTCTACTCCCCTAGTAGCTGTTCTGGAGGAGGAGCTAAGATCCATGCGTCTTACTAAACCGCCATCTTCTCCGGAAGTCCGTTATGGCAATCTGGACTTCTGGTGGTTCTCCTTCATTCACAGTCTATGTTTCCAATTCATTTTGGACTCTAGTAGAGATATGCAGTCTGCTCTGCTGGGGCTCCAGAGATTCAGCCATAGCCACCATTTGAAAGGAGCATATAGTAAGAACTTATTAAAAACAAGAAGAAAAAAGCTTATTGGCTGGTAAAAGTTCTTGATGATAGACAAATAAATTTATATGATCTTGTTTAAGCAGTTGGGGTTGGGAGTAGAAATCTGAGGTTTGCTGATGAAAGAGCCATACTAGTAAAACTGAAAGTTGGCCAAGGCTGTGCTATACACTTAGCACTCTTCTGTGATGAAGGAAGAGTGAAATTTGTTCTGGATTCTGCTTTTCTGGGAGGTGGACATGAAAAAACATACTTTCATCCAACGACAAATGCTGGAACCATGGATTGAGTCCTAAAGACTTTCTCACATTTGTGAAGAAGACAGGATGTGACTCCGTAATATTAAATTTGACAAAAACAATAAGTTGGGCTAATGTTTGGGATAAATTTCTTTCTGAAAGTTATTTTTCTTATTTATAATTTACAAAAAGCAGTAAGAGTGATCAGAAAAATTAATATCCTTGTTTTGACTACCTAAATCTTTTGAGGACTATTTTCATGTTTTCTGCCAATTGATTAAAAAAAAAATTTTTAAAGATGTTGTGGGTTTAGAGCCCAATAATGCATAAAAAATACAAGGTTCCCATATACCACCCTACTACCACTTGCATAGATGTGGAACATTTGTTACAACTGATATTAGCACATTTTAGTAATTGTACTAATTGTACTACTAGTTAAAGTCCATGGTTTAACTTAGGGTTGACTGTCTGGTGGTATAGTTCCATGAATTTTAAAAAAAATTTTCATTCTTTTACCATACACACAATCAAATACTTCCCTCTTTTAATCATATTCATATACATATTTTAGTACTGCTAATTGTATGCATAATGTTGTACTACCATCATCAGCTATTTCATCTTAAATGAGCTGTTTTTAAAAGGATGTATTAAAGCAGTTTAGTTCTAAGATCCCCTTTCTACCTTTCCATGACAATTCCTTTCTATAAGAATTCCTTCAACAATTAAGAATACTTCCAAGATTAACCATTTTACTTATCTTTTAGGGTATTTATTGTACTTGAAAAAAGGAAGTTGCAAACTAGTGTGTATAAAATTATACATAAAATAGTATATATATAGGGGAAAATCAAATGGAATATAGGAATATATTAAGTTATTAAGAGTGGAATATATTATAGGAATATATTAAGTTATTTTTAGTGAATTGGGAATAAGGAGGATTTTTATTTTCAATGTCTTTGTAAATTGAAAAAAAAAATTAAAGACATATTTTTAAGATTCATAGAAGGGCTGGAACAAGAATGCCCCAGCAAGCTAATTAAGACAAACGTGGCAAAGGCAAAGGTTTTCCATTGTTTGCTGGGTGTTTGCTTTCAAAGCCAGTGATTTTTCATTCCTGTGAAAAATACTTTACTTTTTATTAGAAAACATGTCTTTAGAAATTTTTACCTTAGAAAAACACTCAAACTAGGGATGGAAAATGTCATGTAGCAATTAATATACCATTAAGACTATATTTTAAAACTCAGCAGAATATACATTATACTGTTAAGAAGGATTTGTTTAATTTCAGTTCAGAGGCTAGAAATGTGAACTTACACATTTTTGTCTTCTAGGTTATATCAAATTTTACTTACTCCTTTTCAATTATGGTATATGAAACAGTATAAGACCCCAAGAAAATGTAGGATCAGTTGTCACAAAGAAGTTAGTTCAAAAACAGAGTGAGGAAATTTGATGCATTTTTTTTCATCTCACTCAGAATCAAACAGAATCCTTTATTAGTTGAAGATCTGACCTAGCAAGACCTCAAAAATTTCTCTTACATGGTCATGAAAATTGTCCTGTCTTCTTCTAGTACAACCAAATGGGATTTTCTTAAGAAAAGAGAACCATGTTTTCCTAAGTTTGATCATTCAAAAAAATACTTTCAATCTGACAGATATTTTATTTAATTTTCACCAATTTGTACTATTACAGGCAAAATAAAAGTAAAAATAACTTGAGTTATTTCATAATACAGATGATCAGAAACTATAGATATACTCATGGTAGAATTTTTATAAAGCATGGAAAGGATTTAAGAGATTTGGGATTATTAAGAAATATTTACCAGAAATGAATAACTTATTCTAAGGTTCCATATTTTTATCTACTTTTCAGTGTATAGCTAAGACAATAAAAATGGCAATTTTAGGTTGCTTATGCATGTGAAAAGGTACTAATGAAAAAAAATCCCAGAAATTGAGTCCTGAGATGTGTTCTAACTGCCCTTCCCACTTCATGGAGTAAAGGGCCCAGAAAGGCTGACTTGCCCAAACACATAAAGCCAATTGCTGTCTATAATATTCTGCCTCACATAATTTGTTATGTGAAAATGAAGGGATGAAGTTCTGTAACCTATTAAATTGTATTGAAACCTATTCTTGCATTAATAGAATTGATTAAGACTATTCTCTTTCTCTCAAAACCTCTAGAACTCATCTCAAAATGATCAGTACAGTTAGAAGTATCTAAACAAAGTTATAAAAGGTTATCAGGTATGTCTGAAAATAAGTTTTCTGGGATAAAGAGAAAGGAAGGAAATAATACTTGATTAAATTATAAGCTATAACTTTTTAAAATGATTTTCATTATAAGAATCCAATTTGCTAATCAATAAAGAAAATTGATTTCTTTTTTATATCAGTTTTATAATAAAATGTTAAGCCATCTTAATATTTTAAGCGAAACAAAAGTTAAAACCTAAAATGAAAAATAATGTGCTTTTTAAAAAACAAATCAACCAAACAGAATGGGATACCTTTTGTTATAAATTAGATTTCTATGCTATCATCAATTGATAAATATTTCACTATTTAAAAAAAGAACAATATTAGAGAAGTCCACACTGATTTTGCAATATAAAAGAGAAAGAATTCATAGTACTTGAAAAGGTGCTAAAATATTTAAGTCACCAATTAAGAACTGTATATAAACTGACCATCAATATTTCCCAACAACCAAAAAAACTGTTTGAATTACAGCTCCACTAAAGCTAGCCCAATCCTAATCAAATCTCCTATATTTGGTTTAAAACTGGATTCAGTAGATTTTAGAGTTTATTCTGAATTTTCTCAATGGCTCTCAAATTACTCTTAGCCCTGAGGGCCCTGGTGTGAATGTTAAGTTCTAACTGGAACCTGAAGTTTGTTTCACTATTTAGAACTAGACACCAAAAGCTAGTTTAGATTTAGAGATAGGTAGTGCCTTGATTTATGAGTTCTGCTAAAATTAGATTGGCCTTTGGTGTCTATGGAGTGAACTGACTGATTTGCTTCATATGGCCAACTGTAAGTAATCCACAGAAACCCAGGTAAAACAATGATAATGGAGCCTGACAGTAATCAGTATTCTCTGTATAATTTTGAAAGTGCTGGATACATTTAAGTCAAGATTTAAAATTCATAATAATTCAGAAACACGAGTAGTTTTATATTCCTTTAAAAATAAGCTACTAATTTGAATTCTGATGGTAATCGTCAAAGCCCTGTTCTTTTATGATACTGATCTTACTAGATTACAGTATTAAAAATGGCTTCCGGGGTACAAACTTAAAAAAACACCGATGCATGAAGTGAGTGCTTTTGGAAAGGGCAAATTAACAATATATATTGTTTTATTATTAAAAATTCAAATTGTGTGAGTTTCAGAAAACCCTGTGGAAGAGCACAAAGAAACGTGGTTTTGAATACATGTAATATGGATACATGAGACCTCTGCTCCTTTTGTGTGAATGAATACCTCCTACGAAATTGATTTACTTACAGTGTAAACTTTGAATCCTTCTACCAAATATGTTAACATTTCTTTCTGAAATGGATTGGAAACAAAAGGCTGCTCATGACGAATACTATCCTCAGAAACTGCAGTCTGGGAAACCAAGGTCTTGCTTTGAGTTGTATTTTCTGGAATACTCAAAATGCCAATAACATCTGGATTAAATTCTTTGAATGAAAAAAAGAATAAAAAAATTAGTTAAATCACTCACACCTAACTACTACAAATACCAATGATACTGGTAAAGATATTCCATGTAATTACTAATTCAGTTATCACAATATAAATGTGTAGCAGGTATACAAGATAAAGGAGATGCAATATACTATAGAAATTGAATTCACCTAAAAGAATGTGGATATTTAAAAATATGTCAGTCATGCAATTAAAAATTAAGGATTAGTGTACCAACAAAGGTGGCACATTAAACTATGAGGTCCTTACACAAAGAAAACAAAGAGCACATGATCTACACAATGGATTTTTTTTATACATGGGCAGGCACTGAGAATCAAACCCGGGTCTTCGGCATGGCAGGCAAGAATTCCACCACTGAGCCACCTTCCCATTGCCCTACACAATGGATTTTTACAGAGCTGCTTCACTGCATGTGCTAACCAATTAAAGGACTATGCATATGCTAAAAATGGTTTAATTTCAGAGTTTACACAAGAATCTCTTACCCCAGATATAAATCAGAAATGTTAAAAAAAAAAACCTTGTGTCTATCCTATTTTTCTACTGATTGACAATTATATGATACAATGAAATTTAGATCCTGAAAGTAATTAAAAGATTAATCTCTCAGTTCAGTAAAAATCTTGAAAAAATCTTTCAAAATACAACTCGGGTTTCAGAATAAATCTCACATGCTAGATGAATTAATTTTCAGGCTCTCTTTCTCTAAAGAGTTTTGCACTGCTTATGTATGGCAGTTTTTATTTTATTTTGTGATACAATATTAGTTCTTTAACTGAATTCAAGAAAAGACTTAGTTCTTTTAAAAGTGAAAAGACTTGATTTTCTTAAACAACCAGGCCATGATAAAAGTTAACATAAAGTACAGGAAGTTATTTTAATAAAGCACAGGCTTTTTGCTTTTTACACTGATTATTCAGGGAAAAAACTCTTCATACTCTTACTAAAACAGACCAATAATCCAAGAAAATTTTGTTACTTTAATAGAGAGAAACAAAATTTTAGTTTTACATGAGTGTATTACTTGATACTAAGACTTTGTAAAATGTATAGGTAGACCCATCAAACCTTTCCCAACATTAACCATAATTCCCTTTTCTGTAAACTTTCTGAGATTTTTCATATCTTTTCAAGTTTTGTCCTACATTTTCTTCCTTCTCATTCTGTAACAACCAGCCATTTTATTTTAGGACACAACTACTCTTTTAATAAGAAGACATTCTGCATACCTTTCATACTTAAATTACCAAAATAATTTTGAAAACTGTATTCAAGCAAATATCTTACAACATACAATTACTGTGAAAATCACACTTGTCATAATAATGCTAAATACTTAAAATACTTTAGTCACCACACATTTTTTTCTGACTAATTTTTTAATTGTATAATATAACACATATACAAAGCAAAGAAATAAAAAAGCAATAGTTTTCAAAGCACTCTTCAACAAGTGGTTACAGGACAGATCCCAGAGTTTGTCATGGGCTACCATACGATCCTCTCATATTTTTCCTTCTAGCTGCTCCAGAATATAGGAGGTTAGAAGGCTTAAATACTTTTTTATCATCACAATCAACTTTTTTCCTTTGTTCTTTTTGTGAAAAAATAACATATATACATAAAAGCTATCAATTTCAAAGCACAGGACCACAATTAGTTGTAGACAGTTTTTTTCCATTGCATGCTTAAAACAATGAATTTTTTCCTGTGTAAACAGGATTCACATAATAGGAATCCTCACTTCATAAAAAACAATGAGGACACTACCCATTCTTCATGATATACCTCAGGTATCATCTCCTCTGGGAAACCTTCCCTGACAACCCCATATAAAGCCAGTTTCCTCTTCTCTGCTTTGTAGCAACCTATACATACAGCTATTATGGCCTTTTTCACATTAGTCTCTGGCTACTTGTCTGTGGGTCTGCTAAATCATGAGCCCCCTCACTGGGACTGGGACTTCATCTCTGAGACACAGTAGAGGCTCAATAAATGATAGCTTCATAATAAATGAATTAGCACATTCTCCCCTTCTCACTTTGGAAAGCAGACACAAGGCATATATACAAATAAAATGCAGGACAGTCCCATTTGGATGAAGTAGGATTGTGTACAATCAGTGTTTGAATCTGCAGGATTTAGGCAGGGTTCTCATTAAAAACGGACAATTTTCAGGCACTGAACTATAAGCAGGGAACTACTGGCTTCTTGTGAAAGGAAAGTTGAATCTGGTTAGTAATTAGCCATATTCTGATGTTCAAATAATTCTTTATACATATACGGCACTTTAAGGTTTGACAGACCCCATTTATAACCACTGGTCTTATTTGATCGTCACAAGAACTGGTAAGGCCAGAGTTGGTTTCAATTGGCTCCACTTATAAACAAGAAAACCATACCCCACAAAGACGTTATAGTTTGATAAACATCATACAATAGTTTATTTATTAATCAGTTAGGGTCCTACCTCATTCCAAAGAGGAATGGTAATGGCTCACAAAAAAGTGTTCAAGAAAATAAGATTGAAGAACAAAGAGAAGGACATTGGCGTGAAGGAAGAAGAGTCAGTTAGTAAAGGAGGCTGGCAGTGTTTCAAAGCCAAGGTTTCGATTCTTACTTAGTCGTATTTGCTTTTGCTCCATTAGGCTGCCCAAAAGAGCTTTTTAATCACTGGGGTGGTCATCAACAGGAGTTTTGTTTGTATCAAAATAAAAAAAGCAGTGACAATTGTGACTTCAAAAGGCAAGTAGTCCAATGTGTATTTAGAATAATCTCCCATCAAATGTGAGTATTGAAAATTAAATCCAAATTTGAATTACTACAATTACTACAATTACTACTAATTGTAGTAATCAACAGACAGACAGAGGCCAGGTGAAATGAGCTGAGACCACAAACAGCATTGTTCCATAAGGCGGCAGAGGGCCTGCGTTTGTTTATCAGATCTACACATTTACTAAAGAATTAATTAGATAAAAAACAATCAGAAAAACTGTGGGCGGATGGCAGAGTAGAAAGCTCCAGGAACCAATCCCTCCACCAGAACAACTATAACAGGTAGAAACTGTCTGAATCAACTATTTCAAAACTCTAAAGTCCAGCAGAAAACTGTATGGCATACAGGGAAATAAATCCCTATAAAAACCAGTAAATTGCTCTCTCCACTTGGTGGTAACCATCACCAATCCCCCACATTAAGTGGCAGGAGGAAACATGATCAGGCTTCTGGTGTAGCTTATTGGTGTCAGTAAGGGACGTAAAAATCCACTTCCCCAAGATTGGGGTGGGGTGGACTGATTGCTGGTCAGTATTTTTGATTAGCTATTTTGGATCACTTGGTGCCAGTCTCTGAGGGCAGCCATTGTTCCAACCTGCCCAGACAAGGGTGGCAGAGGAGACTTTAAGAAGCTACACTTCCTCAGAGCTGCAGGCGTTAAAGGACTGCATTTGCTAACCAGGCACACAGACAAGAAAGCACAGCTTTGGGGAGCCATGGAAGAAGTGCCTGGTGCTCTTTCTGGCCCCCCCCCCCCCAGCCGCCTCTCCAGGGCAGTCCCTAGTCTTGTTCTGGCTGGGAAAGAATGACTTGGGAAACACTTCTCCAGTGTGCACCCCTCCCAGAACTAGCCCTCCACACAAAAGCAGCTTGAAATAAAGAAAGCAGTATAAGCAATAACTGAGGCACATGGCCTTAGGAAAAGGCTTACCTGCTTTGAGACCTTAAGTGGGATACTCAGGAGAGGAAGAGGGTCTATTTTCTGGGAAGTTGAAGAGGCAATCAAACTCCTCTAAACAGGGAACTCCTAAGGCCACTAGTGAGCAGGGGCCCAGGAAGACACAGGACCAAAAAAGAGAGGGAAGACCATGCACTTCACAATCACCTTAGGCTGACTTTTCTGATAGAAGGGCTGAACTCTGACAGAGAGCACCAGCAATGCAAAGCCAATTTGCAAAGTCAGTGAGAGGTGTTCTTGGATTAGGTTTGCTTGGTTTTGGTACTTCTGGACACTCAAGAAACTCTTTGTCATATCACAAGCTGGTTACAAATTCAGAAACAGACATCTCAGGGAATAAATTCCAGAGTTAACATTTTAAAAGATTAAAATGTACAGTGTGCAGGGCGGTGTGAGGGTAGTTCAGTGGTAGAATTCTGGCCTGCCATGCAGGAGTACACACAAAAAAGTACAGTGTGCAAGAAAAGACTACAAGACACACAAAGAGACAAGAAATGATGGGACATCCAAAAGAAGAGGATAAACATCCAAAAAATATCAATGGAGAATATCAAACTGCGGACACACCAAACAAAGACTTTTAAAAAATGATTTTCAATAGGTTCAAGGAGATGAAGGAAAATGCAAAGAAAGAATTAAAGAATATAAGGAAAACAATATGAGAATCTCAATAAAGAGACAGAAATTTTAAAAAGGAACTAAACAGAACTGCTGGAATTAAGGGCCAAAATAACAGAAATGTAAAATTCTCAGGAGAGTTTCAAGGGCAGACTGGAGGTGGCAGAACAAAGTATCAGAGAAATCGAAGACAAGACAATTGAAATGAGCCAGGCTGAGGAGTAGAAAGAAGAAAAGAATGATAAAAAGCAAAAAATATCCTAAAAGACCTTTGGGACACCATCAAGCCACATCAATGTGGGCTTTATGGGGGTTCTAGATGGAAAAGAAAGAAAGAAAGGGACAGAGGGAATATTCAAAGAAATAATGGCAGAAAACTACCCGAATTTAGCAAAAGACATGAATATGACTTGCAAGAAGCCAAGAGAATACAAAACAGGATAAATTTGAACAAAAATACACCCCATCACATACTGATCAAACTGAATGTAAAGGACAAAAAGAGAGGAATTCCTAGGGCCATGTGCACGTGCCCATGATAAGACACATGTGCAGAAAGAACCAGAGAGACACCTATGCTTTAGCCTGGAGCTATTCTCTAAACTCACTGTACAGATAAGTCCCAAAGGAGAGTATTTGCACGAGTCAATTTGTAAAGACTAAGGAAGGTGTTCCCGCCCCCTCTTTTTTTTTTTTTGTTAGCTTCTGACATTCGAGGAAAATTCTGTCATAACTATAGGTGGATACAAGTTTAAGGAACATATGCCTCAGGGTCTAATTCCAGTGACATTACATGAAAATATCAAAATGTCCAGCTTTCACCTAAAAGTTACAAAACATACAAAGAAATAGGAAGCAATGGCCTATGCAAAGGAGAAGATTAAAACATTAAAGATTATCAATGAAGAGGATCAGATTTGGGACACTTCAGACCAAAGACTTTTAAATTATGGTTCCTAAGTAGGCTCAAAGAGCTAAAGAAAAACATGGACAAAGTACTAAAGGAAATCAGGAAAATAATAGATGAACAAAAAGAGAATATCAACAGAGAGATGGAAACTACAAAAAGGAACCAAACACCTGAAGACTACAGTAATAGAAGTTAAAGATTTCCTAGAGGGGTTCAACAATAGATTGGAGCTAGCAAAAGAATCCACGAACTTGAAGAGAAGACAACTGAAATCATCTAGTCTGAGGAGCAGACAGAAGAATGAAGAAAAGTGAACAGAGTCTGAGTTACCTGTGGGACACCATCACATATACCAATACACTCATGGGAGTCCCAGGAGGAGAAGAAAGAAAAAAGGGGGTAGAGAGAATATTCAAATAAATAATGGCTGAAAACTTTCCAAATTTAATGAAATACATGAATATATACATCCAAGATGGTCAATGAACTCCAAACAGGATAGACCTAAGTAGACACCTACTGTACTATTTTAAAATCAAACTGTTCAATGACTGAAGAATTCTCTCTGAAAGCCATAAAAGAAAAACAATGTGTCATACACCAGGGAGCCTCATTAAGATAAAGCTGATTTCTCATCAGAAACCAGGGAGGCAAGAAGTATGGAAAGCAAAAATCTGCCAACTAAGAATTTTATATCTGGGAAAACTGTCTTTCAAAAATGAGGGAGGAATTAAGATGGTCTCAGATAAACATAAGCTGTGGGAGTTTGTCACCCCTAAACCCAAACTATAAGAAGTGCTAAAGGGACTTGACGGGCTGATAGGAAAGGACACGAGACAATTTACTGAGGCCAGATGAAGAAAGATCTCCAGTAAAGATCATGACATAGTAAATAAAAATGCCAGTACAATTGTATTTTTTATTTGTAATTTCATTTTTTTTTACCTCCTACAGGATCTAAAAGGCAGATCTATACAAGTTAGTGATAACTCAATGGTTTGGATTCATATGTATAAATATGTAATTTGTGACAAGAACTATATAAAGGTGGCAGAATGGAGGGGTATAGGAACATAGTTTATGCACGCTGTTAAATGAAGTTGGTATGGTAGCAAACCATAAATCTATGTTACAGATTTAGGATTCTAAATTTAAGCCCCATGAAAACCACAAAGAAAATATCAGAGAATATGCAAAATTAGAGATGTAAATAGAGTACAGGTTATCAGGGGTAGGGACTATAGGGCATTAATGTGGAAAAGAGTTAAGAAGAATGGAAAATTCTAGTAATGGATGATGGTGAAGGTACTGCAATGTTGTGAATGTGACTAACCCACTCAATGGTATGCTTGGGAGCGGTTGGGATTGGAAGATTCATGTTGCATGCATGTTTTCACAACTTAAAAAAGAGATAATAATTAAATGCATACATGATGCTGGATGAGATCTGAGAATTATGTAGAAAAAGCTTCAAAGGACATTATTGGAACATAAAAAAGATTAGAATATAGAATGTAAGCTTTATATCAATGTCAATTTTCTTGAACTTTATAATTGCACTAAAGGTGATTACATAATTGAATATCCTTAGAAATGGATATTGTACATGGGAGTACTATACATGCAAGTATTATATATTCAAGCAGTATAATGTATGTAACCTGCTCTCAGATGCTCAGAAAATAGACAGACTGAAACAGCAAAGGTGACATAATGTTAAAGATGGTAGATTTGGGTATCTGGGAAGGAGAGGGTATGCTGGAATTTTGTGTATGGAATTTGAATAAGTTTTGCAGTTGTCTGGTAAATTTTAAATTACTTTAAAATAAAAGATTTTTTTAGAAGGTGGGCTTTTATTAAAAATATGAGTTTCAAGGGGAGGTGCCAAGATGGCAGCTTAGCAAGGTGTGCAATTTAACTCAATGGTTTGGGTTCATATGTATAAATAAGTAATTTGTGACAAGAACTATATAAAGGTGGCAGAATGGAGGGGTATAGGAACATAGTTTATGTACGCTGTTAAATGAAGTTGGTATGGTAGCAAACCATAAATCTATGTTACAGATTTATTTAGGATTCTAAATTTAAATTCTAAATTCAGAACAGCTACTAAATAACCAGGAACAGTACAGAACAGCTCCTGGGGCCACATCAGTGATGGGACACACAGCGTACCCCAGTCTGGACCAGCTGGACTGGCTGCGAGACCCTCAGAACCATGAGTTCCCCAAGCCATGGTGCCGGAGCCTCACCCCCACAGGTTGCTTTCCAGAGAGGAAAGGAAAGGGACTTTACAGCAGCAGGGGCTGAGTGCAACCAAATGCCAATTGTGGAATTAATTAACAAATTCTGACAACTTAAAATAGGCCCCAAGCTCAGGTGAACCTGGTCAAAGAAGCGGTGGCTCATTTTCGCCCTGGCACCAAGGGGGCAGGGCTGACAGAAAAGAAAAAGAAA